>NC_091397.1:26377032-27030752 GCF_032191515.1 Phaenicophaeus curvirostris
ACGAATTGGCATCATTTAGACGGTAGCTCCTGTTGTAAGTATTGAGCCAAGTCTTTAGCATGGTTGTGCTGATGTCAGTCAATGATGTTGTGCCAGGGTGATGTACACAGTATCAGTTTCATCATCTGTAATGGGAGCTACAGGAAAGATTAATTGATTAAAACTCCAGATGGCGTTCCATTAAATTGGAAGCCACCAGTTCACAGTAATGTTTTGGGGGTTTTTTTTGCTGCTGTTGCCTTTTCATCTTTCAAGACTGGAAAATGCCTTATTTTATTTAGAAGAAGAGTCCTAGGCTTCCCTAAATGTTATTTCATGAAGCAAAATCAGAGTAACAATACTACAGATGTAAGAAGGGGAAGAAAATTAGTCCTGCAATGAGCTACCATTTTCAGATATTAAAGTGTCCCTGGGAAAATACTGTCTTAGAATGACATTTTTTAAGCTTGTTCTAACACTAGCAATCATTTATTTGTGATTGAATTTAGAATAAATTAATTGAGCACGAAGAACATTGAGGAAATTCCAAATGTTATTTTCTTGAATTATTTAAATATGCATATAACAATTCAGACTTCAAAGAGTGGTCTGCTGCAATGAGGAATAGTTATCTACAGCTTCTAAATTCTGTTTCACACTTTTTTTTTGTAACAATATGAAGATAAGAATGCACATAAAATTATATACTTAATACAATACAATATTATTATATTTGCCTCCTCCAGTAGGTTTTAAATGTGATTTTAAAATGTCATTTAAGAAGTTGTGCAAATAAAACACATAAATATAAAACATAAAAACAACAAAGCATTTCTGTGTGATTTTTAACAATTACTATCTTACATCTGTACACAAAACCTACATTAACAACCCTTTCCAAAAAGCAACATGATGAGGAAGTACCAACAGGGTACAAGTGCACTGCTGCTTGCTTTCTTGCGGGTTACCTGTAGTTGGGTTATATTTGTATAACACGACAAAGTATTTACATACTTGTGGCAGAAGCTTCTGTAATGTTTTTCTCATGGTACCTAAAAAGTTTGCTAAAGATAGACTTGAAAACCAGGGTGATCTGATTCTGACATGGGGGAAACGGAGAAGGAGTAAGATCATCACCAGATTTCTCTTGCATTATTACTGGGAATTTATTTATATGGTTTCTCTATTGTAATAATTAAGGGGATCGTGTTTCCTGAAAATTTATTTTCAGTTATGATTCCCAGCAAGATTTTTCGTGTAGGCTTACTTTTATTCTCTCAGACTAGTTTCTGAAGCCCTTCTTCACTGTCCTCCAGGCAGCACTGGGCTGGCACTCAGCACAGACTTGTGTGAAGGAGACAGAGTTCAAAGAACAGCTATTAATCTGTCTAATGAATAAAATCCTTTGTAAGCACCATAACATTTTGAAAGGGAGCGAGTTCCTGCATACTCACCAGATCTGATTACCATGTGACAATTACAGTAGACTATTGTAGAGGGTGAAAAGGCCTTTTGAGATACTGAAGCATATAATAATGTACTGGAAGTTGCTTTTAGTTTATTGGTAATATTCAGTTCCAGGTTATGTTTTATGGCACCTCTTCCTTCTGCATACGTTCAACTCTTGTTTAATCTTACAGTGATAGCTTTTATGAAAGTTAATTGTGTTTGATTTGACTTTTTATTTGACTCATCGCTTTACTAGAACAAGCCTTAAGTAGACTTCTAGTGTCTCTTTGTTTCCTCTAAATGGCCATGACCTATTATTTATCTGTAGGAACATTTCTCTGCAAAGCTGTATCTGCCCTTTGAAACAGAGTGGGGCTGGCATATCCGTACTGTTAAATTGCTAGTGTTAGTTACACCCTAATAGAGTGCAGAGGGCTGAAATCTCAGCCCTTTTGTGAGTACTGGCTCTAGTGTGAGTGGGGCAATCCATGGTGGCATCTCAGGTCACCAGCCTAGATCTGCAGTGGTTTTGGAGAGCTTTAGGGAAAGGGGAATGTGCTTCTTGTGTCTGGCCCAGAAAGGATTGCAGATAGAGGATACAAAGAAAGCATTCTGGGAGTTATCTTAAAGAAGGGGAGTTCTTGTATCAACTCATGAGATAAGAATGAACCAGTGCTGTCCTTTACCCAAAGATCCTTTAACCCATCACTGAGTGTGTCTACATCCCTTTCTGGCAGTCTTGTGTTCAGACAGGAGAGGAACCTCTTCCTCTCTTCACCTTCTGTCTCCCAGCCATGCCTTGAGCTGGTGGTGGTGTAGGAACACAGTGATGGCCATGCTGTCTGCAACTTCAGTGTTGATTTAAACAGCAAACCTGGACTAGCCACAAGTCACGTAGCCACAAATACATCCAGATTTTAGAGTGGGCAGAAGTTTTTAAAGACAGAGGTAGTCTGATTTAGTGCTTTCGGACCATCTTGTTTTAGGATAGAGTTCTTCAGGAGATTGGTGCTTGCAGTCAGCATTCAAACCACCAGGATACAAAACACTTCGGGGACCGTTGCTGAGACCAGTTGTAACCATGCTGCTGTAGGAATCTCATTGTGGGGTTGCAGGTCTGCTTCTACTCTTCTGGTATTACTTTAGCAAGAAACGAATAGCATCATAAGTACAGTGAATTTTGAATAAAATACAGAATTTCCAGTAATGGATCAGAATCTTAATTACAGTCCAAGGACTTCCACCACACTCTGGTCTAGTGATGTGGCTTGTATTGGTGGGCAGAAGCTCTGGAGTAGCAACTGCAATTAACTGTAATCTGTGTTATTTATGTTGCTTATTATCTGCATGAAACAGTAGATAGTTCTTTCTATAAAGAAAGAGGCTTGTTTTATTCTTCTGAAATTAATTTTAGGCAGATGATAAACTTTGACTTGCTTTTTCTTTGTACAAGAAGTTGTTTGAAATAGATACTTTTTATAGCTTGGCAAAAATAGCTAGGAACACAGTAAATGGGAGAATTGACAGATACAGTGTGAGGACTTGGGGTTTTTTTTAAGAGCTTAATGGTTTATGCTTTCCATGCATATTTAGAGAAGTCACTTCTGCAGGTTCTGCACAAGGGGAGGTTTTGCTCTGAGAAGTAGTGGGTGAAAAAGCTGTAATGATGCAAGGAGCAGAAGCCCTGTGCTGAGGGGCTCAAGGGACCTGTGTGGGGATTTGTAGGGGCACTTAACCAGTGTGTGTAGTGCAGAAGACTTTTCCTGGTGAAATATATGCAGATGTTGGACAGATTGAAAAAGTTGCCTTTGGGCTTTTCTAGATTTTTTTAAGCAGAAAGGTCTGTCTGCAGGATGCAAGTGTCTTTCAGTAGCAATCTTTACATTACCAAGAGGAGATTCTACATCTGTTTTAGAAATGCTGTGGAGTGTTTTAGTGTGTCTCTTGATTCAATATCCAGTTTTTATTTTATAGTTTTTGCTTTCCCTTCTACTTCTCAAGGAAAATGCCCCTCTCACTGTTTATCCCACTATCCACTGTGAGTATCTTACTCAGTGTGGATAGGGTATTGCTAGCATTTTGCTTTGCTTGTGAACCATTTTCTGAATAAACCAGTGAAGCAGATTAAAGCTCATGTTTTTCTTCTCTGCTTCTTGGAGAAAGTGAATCAATGATGATGCAAAATAAATGCTTTTGGAAGCAACTTAAAGTTTTATGTGAAACACTTGACCCCTCAGTGTCTGTGACATCAAGCTGGGATGGTAGTGGCCAGCTGTGATGACATGTGAAAAGGGACAGTGTTTCTGTGAGTAGTGATAATGTAAAATGCCGACTAGGAGACTGCAGAAGGGTGAGAGAGAATACTGTCATCACCTACAACCTCACATATCCCTGGTCTTCCAAACAGCCCGGGGAAGAGAGGAGTGAAGGAATACCTGCAGTGGTTAATTTAAGAATAACAATGTCCTGAATTCTCATCCTCTCTGAATCTAAAGAGCAAGAACAAATGGGAGAAACTCCTCCTTTCCATTTGCTGGCAAAACTTGATCTAGAGCTTGAACAACTTCTTACTTGGAATTATCATGAAGAAGTAGTGCTAATTGATGATAGGCAATGTAACACTGCCCTCTGTTTAGGAGAGGAAGGCAAAGCAGACAATAACTTTAGTCATTTACTGGCATCAATCTTTTGGTCTTAATATTCTTGCAGTCTAGTCATCTGTTAATGTTTAGGAGACTTCCTCCCAAAGAGATTATCCACTTCTTTCTGGTTTTAGCCAGATTACAGATAATTAGCAATCTTTAGATTCCTGTGTATAAGGAAGTGCAATGAGAACTGCATACAGACACGATAAGTTTTAATACTGCCCTTCTGGGAACAACGAAGTTGCTAAGCCACTTAGGTACTCAGCAGGTCAGGGGGACTAGGTCAAGCCTTTACTGATATATTGTAGCCTTTCACTGAATGCAGAGGATGCACTTTGGGCTAAAGATAGGCTTCTGTTTATTATGTGTCTGATTAGGTTACAGTAACCTCCAGGATACAAATACAAATTTTTATAGTGCTAATCTATTCAGTCTTCCGACTTGGGCAATATGTTGTCTGTAATGTTGAGTAAAGCATTAATGTGTTTGTTTGGGTTTTTTTAAATACAAGATTGTTCCTCTCCCTTTTTTCATTGTCATTTTTAGATAAATTTAAATCTTTATGCCACTCTCTAAATTTAGTATATTTTAACTTCAGCAATACCTATGCAAAAATAAAAAACATAAAAACATAGTTCAAATACTACTTTCTGAAACAGAATTCCCAGCAAAAAGAGAAATACAAAAGCAAAGTTATTGGAAGATTGTCTTTTTATCAATAATCCTGTTTCTCCCACCATGAACTTAGGGATGGGAAGCTGAATTTTTTATACAGGCTTCAAATGTTTAAGAAGCAATTCCTGATGCATGATGTTAAAGAGTTGTGCTTGATTCTTGTGGTTCAGGAACCATTTGTGTCTTACAGATTGCAGTTTATCAACAGCTAAAATATAGTTTATCTGTGATTAGGAATCCCTCATCATATTCTATTAAAAACGTAATATCACAATAAAGGATTGCCCAAGAGAGCTCACACATGGAAAAGTGGGTCAAATAAGAAAACCCTACAGTAGTTGATAAGTTTCACTCATCATAGCATTAAATATTGTTGATAGGTGTGCATTTTTATTGGTTTTGGAACATACTCTTTTTCATCAAGTATAATGCAAGAACTGTGCATGGTAGTTGGTGCACAGTAACAGGAAGAGAAAATATAATTAAGTATGAAGAGAAACTTTGCTGTCTTTCTAGACAGGCTGTTCCTGTGTTTGAGCATCTTCATGAGGAGAAATCTTTTTTCGCCTTTAACAGAAGTTTCCCACCTGCAGGATTGTATCTCTGGCCCCTCATCCTTTCCCTTGAGAGCTCCAATCCCTCTTTAATCCCTCCCGCAAGGCAGCTGAAGACAGTGGCGAGAGCTGCCCTCACCTGCTCTCAACCATCGTGTGGTTCTGATGTAAATCCCACACGTAGGAGTGACAAGGTGCTGGGTGCCACCAGCCAAGGTCCTTTCAGCATAGCTGTAGGCCTCTGACCTGATGGGTGTGCATCTTCCTGTTTGCAAGGGATCATGCTGTGTTCAGTTCTGGGCCCCTCACCACAAGAAGGATGTTGAGGCTCTGGAGCGAGTCCAGAGAAGAGCAACAAAGCTGGTGAGGGGGCTGGAGAACAGGTCTTACGAGGAGCAGCTGAGAGAGCTGGGGTTGTTTAGCCTGGAGAAGAGGAGGCTGAGGGGAGACCTCATTGCTCTCTACAAGTACCTGAAAGGAGATTGTAGAGAGGAGGGTGCTGGCCTCTTCTCCCAAGTGACGGGGAACAGGACAAGAGGAAATGGCCTCAAGCTCCGCCAGGGGAGATTTAGGCTGGACATTAGGAAAAAATTTTTCACGGGAAGGGTCATTGGGCACTGGAACAGGCTGCCCAGGGAGGTGGTTGATTCACCTTCCCTGGAGGTGTTTCAGGCACGGTTGGACGAGGTGCTGAGGGGCATGGTTTAGTGTTTGATAGGAATGGTTGGACTCGATGATCCGATGGGTCTCTTTCAACCTGGTTATTCTATGATTCTATGATTCTTTTCCGTCTAGGATGCTTCATGGTCATTGTGGGAGATGCTTTGAATGATCCAAACTTTCCACTGAGAAGGCGTATAACATCTTTTATTTTTCATACATTACTTATCTATTAGTGTGTTATCCAAATTTTCATTCACTTTGGAAGTTAGTTGTATTTTATGTATGTACTTAAATATTTATTATATTACTGTAGACATCTTGTGTATTAATAGTAAAATATAAATATACAAATGTTAAATATTTATACATAATATATGAATACATAACATTGAAATCAAACATGGAAAATAAACACACATATATAAAATATTGAACTAGATAATAGAGTAAACATGTATCGTATTTACATAGGTTTGGTATGAATCATTTGCTGAAGGGGAAGGTTATTTTATCAATTTAGCTTGTTGAATGTTGTTTTCATTCTTCCACTTCATAGATGTGCAACCTCATGTATTTAATGTGAGGTAGCTAACAGTTGAACATAAAAGCACAGTCAAAAATTGTTAGATTCTGTGAAAGAGTCACACAGTTTACTGTAGGATCCTCTCTGAGTAAAGGTGACTTGCTGGCATTTTTAACATACCAAATAAATTCATTGATGCAGTAGGAAATAACAGGATTAGCTAATATTTGATACGCTAGCAAAGGGTACAGATACGCAATTTTACCTTAATTCTGCAGCCCCTTTTCCTTCAATAAAAATGAGTGTCGTGGGAAGTTTGTCCAATGCTTTACAGTAGAGAAGCATGTTGAGGGATGGGTAACTGGAATTATCATTTATTTTGCTAAATAAATCTCCTATCCTTAACAGGAAATGCTGAGGTTATTTTTCTATAATGTATACGTGTGTAGTTATGTCTCGGAAAAAAATGCTTTCCTTAAAAGTTTGCAGAGAAAAAAATGTGAGTGGTAAGATACTGGGAATATGTCATGAAGAATGCTTGTGTGATAAGAGATCATCTCAGCATTCAGTTTGCTGTGCACATACGTGATGTGTTTTCACTTAAGGATTGCCTCACCCACCAGGTTCTTGCCTGTTCCCTAGAAGTTCTTGAATAAGGAGTGGGAGTACAGTGCTCAGAGTATGAGGGTTATTTGCTGGTCAGCATTTTGCTTTCTGAGGAACATTTGGGAATTAGTTTCTGCTTATGACTGTGAGACTACTACTGTTTAAATAGTTGAGAAATAAAGTTTATTTCACCTGTAATATATCAATACATACATCTTCTATATAATATGCAAGCACAGTGACTTAAATTATGATCTTGTAAGACGGCTTCGCATTTCAATGTTTTTGAGAGTCAGTACTGTTCATATTTAAGTCATTCTTTCATTAATTTCAAAAGTCTGCATTGCAGAATTTAGCCGTGCAGGTTTTTATGTGCAGTATTCCCACACACCAGAGTAAGAAAAAGCAAAATAACAAAGTAGAAGAATATGTTGTTAAAGTAGAAATCCAATACTCAGGGTGCTGTATGCAGATATTTAATTAAGGGATTATCTGGATAACGGAAGAACAGAAGTAACATCTGTTCCAAAGTGCATAAAATGAATACTAACTTATGCTTCTTAAATGTTTAAGAGAGAAGAATTAAAAAAATAAGGAATTAAGGAAATGTTCCTGTGTCAGGCTCTAGAAGAGGAAATGGCATGGGGCTTTATAAAAGACTAGGTTTCCCCCCCTGTTTGTTGACAGAGAGAATGAACAGGGGCATAGCCTTGCTTAAGGATTCTTTGCATTAAAAAATACAGAAAATAATTTGGAATTAGAAATCGCTAATGGTTTCAGGAGTATGTTCTTTGGTGTGGTCCCTTTGCATGTTTGGGTCAGGTAGCAAGCAGAGCAAAAAGGAGTTTGTCAAGATCCTTATGCTACTCCTGTTTGTGCATCAACATTCTTACCTTTCCTGAGCATTGGTTGCCTGTTACCTTATTTTGCACTTCATGTAATAGTAATTGGGAAGTTTGTGAGACATCAAAGGCTGATTACACTTCAGGAGAGACAAGCCCTTAGAAGAGGTACAGCTATACCTTACCTGGGAACCTTTGGGATAGTTTTCATGAAATAAAAGTTGATGAACCTTTGGAAGAGCCTCAGCATTTTACAGTCCAGTGTACATCTGTGATTCCTGAATAGGAACCTTTTTAGGCTAGGGTCGTAGGCATTTTCAGCCACTGGGTATTGGTCTGATATTGATTGTGTTGAAATTAATTGGGAATGTCTCTGTGACTTGTTTGGAAAGCAGCTCTGAGTGCCTTTAAACTTGCTATGGTGTTAATGGGTTTTCAGGGTATTGAGATTGTCACAGTGCTTGCGTTAGTACCTCAGTACAGGGCAGTCTGTGGGGGGGAAAAAAAGTGATAGTTCGACTCTCTTCTTGCACTCTCTTTACTATATTGGGACTGGTTTCTGTATCTCAGCTATTGAGAGCCCCAAGGGCTGTAAATAGCAGTGACTGAGTGATGTTCAGTCAAGTATCTGATTCTCATTTAAATTTCACATCTACAGAGGAGTGGGCCTGGGATTGCCCTGGTGGAAGTTCCATATGGGCTGAATTGGATTTTTTTAAACCAGTTGCTTGGTAGTATCTTATCTGCCTGATCTCTTGTTTCTTCTCCAGTCGTTTCACTTCCTTAACATAGATCTGTTTAGGTTAGCTAATGAAAAGTCTCATTCATTTTGTTTCAGTGGTTTTTATACTTCCTGCATGGTAAGCAAAATGAATTGAGAAGCAGCAAAAAGGCAGCAAACAGAGAATTCAGATCTGTGAATTCTTGCCTGTTTTTTCCTTTTCTACTAACATGTGTTTGTCCATATCCATACTAGTTAGGGCTCTGAGGAGAATCTCTGGAGGACACTCACTCTGGACATCTCCAGCTAAGCCTGGAGCTCTTTGGTAACTGCCAGTTTGTCAGTTTTTTGTCTGATGAATATAAATTTTTTGAACTTAAATGTATACCACTGACAATTTGCTTTTAATTTACATTTGGATTTTGCCTGTTTCTGCTAATTAATTCTTTTGACTTGTACTTCCAATGGTCTCTCCTTCCTGGACACTTGACCTACACCTTGCATTTTCAGGCTGTTTATATTTCTTCAGAGGCATTTGAAGAAGTGTTCACTTTGCAGTCTTTTTGATGTTCCGGTGGGTCCGTAGATCAAAATGAAATGCTAGGTAATTTATGTGTATGTTTGTGCGTAGTTTAAGCAGTAGTTGGGTTTACCCTGGAACATAGATGAGTATGTTGAAACCAATTAGCTCAATTTGCCTGGGTGGCTTCCAAAATCTCTTTTCCCTACAGCCTATTGTTCTTCAGTTGTCTTTCTTTTCAAAGAACTTTTTAGACAGTCATAGTTCACACCAAAACTTCTGTTGCAGGGTTGTCTGGCACTTTTAATTTTGTTTTTATCAAAGATGAACTTATATCAACTATATTCTTATACATATAAGAATATTATATTCTTTCTAAGGCTTTCTGATACCCTTTTACATATTTCAGTACTTACAGTGATGACCCTGCAGAGTAAAGGAGATTGCCAAGTTCTTGACTTCCTCAGGGGCAATCAGATTTGAAATAATGTGTTTTCTCTGAAAATAATTCCTTTCTCAAACAAAAAAAATCTTTTAAAATATTGTTTTTTAAAAGACTAGAGATATGCCTTCATTTTACAGAGCCAAAGGTGTAATTCCTTTTTCTAGTAGACTGTTTAACCAGAGGACACATTATAGGCTTTAAAAGTCGTGTTCTTATGAAGAAACACTGGTATATTTTTCCTTCTTAGATATCCTGTCAGAGGCTATCTACAAAAATGTTTTAAGGCAGGTTCATTTGACTGTTCTAAAGGAAAAAAAAGCATCAAAATCAATTCTGATCTCATCCATGATAAGCACACGTGATGAAATACAGTAAACTTCTGACCTGTTAAATCCAGTTTGAGAGAGAGGACCAGAAGGAATATAATAAATCTTTCATCCTTTTTTTCCTTCTGTCAGAAGATAAACTTAATATGTATAACTTTTAAATTAGAAATTGATGCTGATCATTTCATCACAGAGGCATGGGATTATAGTATAACATGCAGCTGCTTTAGCACAGCAGTGTGCCCAGGCAGCCAAGAAGGCCAATGGCATCTTGGCTTGTATCAGAAACGGCGTGACCAGCAGGTCCAGGGAGTTTATTCTCCCTCTGTACTCGGCACTGGTGAGACCGCTCCTTGAATCCTGTGTTCAGGTCTGGGCCCCTCACCACAAGTAGGATGTTGAGGCTCTGGAGCAAGTCCAGAGAAGAGCAACAAAGCTGGTGAGGGGGCTGGAGAACAAGTCTTACGAGGAGCGGCTGAGAGAGCTGGGGTTGTTTAGCCTGGAGAAGAGGAGGCTGAGGGGAGACCTCATTGCTCTCTACAACTACCTAAAAGGAGGTTGTAGAGAGGAGGGAGCTGGCCTCTTCTCCCAAGTGACGGGGAACAGGACAAGAGGGAATGGCCTCAAGCTCCGCCAGGGGAGGTTTAGGCTGGACATTAGGAAAAAATTTTTCACGGGAAGGGTCATTGGGCACTGGAACAGGCTGCCCAGGGAGGTGGTTGATTCACCTTCCCTGGAGGTGTTTAAGGCACGGGTGGACGAGGTGCTAAGGGACATGGTTTAGTGATTGATAGGAATGGTTGGACTCAATGATTCAGTGCGTCTTTTCCAACCTAGTGATTCTGTGATCCTGTGAAACTCTCCATCATAGGTCATACAGCCAAAATGATGGTTAGGTAGGATGAACCTTTATACCTGCCTGCCTTTTGAGATCTAGCTCTCCAGGTAGTCTCATTCACTCACCTATTCGAAGCAGAAACAAATCTTTTTTCAGACATGGATAAATGTAATTGATTTCTTATATTGCACTGCACACCAGACGTTCCTTTGAAATACTTTTATTTCACAATGTAAAACTTTTACAGTCTTAAAATGGGGATAATATTTCAGGTTGACAGACCTCCTTGGATAACAGAGTTAACTTTTTGACACTTATTTGAAAAAATTCAATGGATTTCTTTGCCTTCTATTTCAGGTTGCCCAGAAGCATAGTTTTGATTTTGTTTCCTGGGTGTTAGGAGGTGAAGTGTTCCTTCCTGCTCTGCATATGGTGAGCTCTGAGAGCTTGTCTTTTGCCTGCAGGAGAGGTGGGCAGCCAGTGGCTGAGATGAACTTTCCTGGGAGCATTGCTTTCCTCTCCCTGCTCACAGCCTGCCAGCCCTTTCCCTCAGCAAGGGCCCTCAAGCAAGTTGAAGAGTGTCCTTGGACTCTGTATGTACTTGAGCTGTGCCTTAGTTAAATCAGGGCTGTTTGTTGTACCTTCTGTAACCAATGAATACCTTTTTGTGGGCAGGGTAGAACGTGGCACCTTGACTAGATTTTAAGTAATGGAGAACATTGTTAATAAAGTATTTATTTGGGAAACAATATCTATATATTACATTTCTGGAGCTACTTACTTTTATTTGAACTATACAGTTTTGACCTAAAATACAAAATATGATTGATAACTTTGCGGCTTTGTATGAAAACTTCTCTGTATCTTCCAGTCATTTTGCTCTTTGATAATACTCAGCGTTTTTATCTACCAGACTTAAGTTAGCTAAATCAATGTACTATTTTTTCTCGTATTTAATTTCTCTTAGAATTACTGCTAAGTCTCACCCCTGAAAAACACCACTGCTGTTCTTCTTTTGAAGTTATGACTTTGGTTTTCATACTGTAAGCTTTGTGCGCCAGATTGAGCTGCTACATCCCCTCTGGCCAAAATCAACTTCTGTAGCCATGATCTTTACTTTTCTCTGGTCCTGAGCAATATGCAAGGTGTTACCTGTACTAGCTGTATGGCTTCAGTCTTGCTGTTAGCTGGTAACTCAGATACTTATACTGGATCTCTCCTCACCAAGTGTTTCACAACAGCATGTTGCTTTACTGCTGGGACACCTCATCCCATCAGAAGACCCAAACTGCAGTCTAAAAAGGTGTTCAAAACTGTAAAGTCATGCTATAGGGTTTTCAGCGTTTCCAAGACCATTGTGGGAACATTTTGCTTATCATGTAGCAGTAGTCTCTTGCTGACTGATTTCTGGTTCCCTACATAAGTCCTCAGTTAATCAAGCATTTTTTTGAAAGGCAAAGTGACAGCTTTAAATTGTTCTTACTACTCAGTGGAAGGATTTTTGTTCTGATGTTTTGGCAGAAATCAATACAAACAATAAGAAAGCTAAAATTTTGGAAGAAAAAGGAAAAAGTTTGAGTATGAAGAACCACTTTTGTATCTATAAGTCATTTTGTATGCATGTGATGAAATCTATTTTTTGCATATTTTTTTTAAGCACCTCTCCTGTATCAAGCTTAGAAAAGTCTGCTGGGTTAATAAAATACAAGTTCTTTCCTAAGGAGAGACATGATGGCTTTTCCATATATCTGCCTCTTGTTAGCTAGGAGTCATAACCTAAAAGGACATAACAATTACAGTTTGTACTTTTATTGTGCCTGCTTTATTGAGTTACAGTATGACATTTATCAGAAATAAAATTAAGCTTAGGGAATGGAAGACAGTGTATATTCACCATTTGAAAGGTTGCATTTAAGGCAGATAGTGACAGTTTCCCTTTTGGCAAGACAGACAGGCTTTTAACCTAAAGGTAGGTAAAGTAAGATTACTTTAACACTGCTTTTATGAGACATGTCCAATTAGATAATTTTTAAAACCTGAGTTGCAGCGCTCTCTCGTACCTTTCAGGATAAGTAGTCAAAAACATGCATGATATATTCAAGTCACTTTTAATTCGAAGTACTGTCAGTTTTTAATTAACAGTTCGATGCATCATTTTCTGTGACCATCACCTACTGTTGATGTTCTGTACCTAAACTGTTTAGCTATTTGGGTTAAAATGTCATTTGGAAAGTTAAGTGAAAGTATAAGCTCCCTACAATGTCTGGTGTTGCAGTTGTAATTTAATATTTGATTTTAAGCTTTTCTTTTTTAAGTTAACTCTGTGCAGTGGGGATGCCCATGAATCTGGAGATTTTTGAATTCTAAGGAGACAAGATTTCCTTTTTCTTTGAAAAAAAAGTGGAGGGAATCCATTTTATGTTTGCAGAATCATTCTGTCAAAACTATGCAGGCCCGGGAGGTGTACCTGCAGGACTTGCATGTGACTGCTGTGCTCAGCTTTCTCACCCCACGGTGGATGGACTCCTGTGCTGAAGCAGAAAGATTGAGTTCATGCAGCTGCTTTAAATCTGTGGCTAATCCTGTTGATCTTGAGCAATAAATACGTTTGGGTAATTTTTTACCTTCTGGCATGAACTTTTATTAGTTTTACTCTTGAATAATCTGTGAAAACATTTATTTCTTTCAAGACTAAATGGTTGATAGCTTCCTTTTAAACACTGTGGCTTCTATTCTTACTTTACTGCAAGGAATTGAAAGCTAAAACTTGAGCTGACTGACAGACAGACCTGTGTTTGTGATTATTCAGTTTACTAGAACAATAGAAAAGGCTTTTTTAAATAGTCATTCCAT
Organism: Phaenicophaeus curvirostris; assembly: GCF_032191515.1. Taxonomy (NCBI): domain Eukaryota; kingdom Metazoa; phylum Chordata; class Aves; order Cuculiformes; family Cuculidae; genus Phaenicophaeus; species Phaenicophaeus curvirostris. The sequence continues at coordinate 26,390,672 of NC_091397.1, forward strand.
GTTATTCAATGCCATGATTTCCAAATATTTTATTTGCAAGCAAAAGGTGTTCTTTTGTTACTTTTTTTTTTTTTTAGATTCTTGAAGTGTTTAATCAATAACAGTAAGGTTAAAATTGCAGTTTTCAACATTAAAGTTTTACCAGCTTGGCAGACTGGTTAGATGTCCAACCACGTATTTATTTTCCCACACTACCTGTATCTAACAAACTCTGTCATCCAAGACAGTGGTTTTATTCACAATTGGTTTTTTAGGGGTAGAAAGCCTCCAGGAGTTAGGTACACCTTGTACCAGTTGTCTCTTGTTCACACTCCCCAATGAGCATTAACATTACTGCTTGTGGTTTCCTTGAGCTATTTCTAACTTTTGTTACTAATACTAAAGAAGGATTTGCTAAGATTGCTTTGAAGCTGGTGAAGAGGCTGGAGAACAAGTCTTATGAGGAGCAGCTGAGGGAATTTGGGTTGGTTAGCCTTGAGAGGAGGAGGCTGAGGGGAGACCTTATTGCTCTCTACAACTACCTGAAAGCAGATTGTAGAGAGGAGGGAGCTGGCCTCTTATCCCAAGTGACAGGGGACAGGACAAGGGGGACTGGCCTCAAGCTGCACCAGGGGAGGTTCAGACTGGATATCAGGAAAAAAAATTTCACAGAGAGGGTCACTAGGGACTGGCAGAGGCTGCCCAGGGGGGTGTTTGAGTCACCATCCCTGGAGATATTTAAAAGATGGATAGATAAGGTGTTCAAGGACATGGTTTAGTGGCAGATAGGAATGGTTAGACTCGATGATCCTGTGGGTCTTCTCCAACCTAGTGATTCTATGAGTCTATGAATTGTTTTGTATTTTTCCTTATGCTTGATCTACAAAGGTTCAATTAAGAATAGTAGTAATGTCAAAAAAGCAACCTCTTGGCATTGATGCATATCCTTGAAATTGTAACTATCAAATAATATTTTAGAAGATGTACTTCTGAAAAAATGTGGATATGTACTTCTTCTATTCTTAGGGATTCTTAAAAATAGTTCAGGTTATATGGGTCAGTGTATTTTAGCAAAGTTCTTTAAGATTGCTTCGCTGTCTTCCTCTCTTTATTCATAGCCCTTAGTTCAGGCAGGAATCACAGCCTTGATGATTTTTTTAGACAGTGAACACTAGCTGACTTAAAAATATTTGAATGTCAGGATTTTTTGACATTTTGTGATAGGTTCTCTTTATTTATTCTATTTGACATAAGTAGCCATTAAAATCATGCTAAAATTATTGAAAGGCTTACTGTATTGGGTTTATCGCCTGTCATGCACAGATTATACCCATTTTCATTTGATATCTGGAGTATGGCCAGCTTTTGCTAAATGGTGTCTGTTTAACTTTTAAAAGAAATGTGCAGCTGTTTGTAAGCAGAATCCAGTTACTGTGAGTAGCAGTGATGCCAGCTGTGGGCTGCATGCTTCAATTGGTGCTGTAACCAAACAGGGCTTTTGTAGATGCCTTCGCTCTATTCACTCTGTTGACACAACATATAGAGACATTCTTCCATAGCTTTTATAGTTTCCTGTCTCTGCACATGATAAAGAGAGATTTCTCCTCCTCTGCTTGGGCAAATCTGGACAGAAAGCGAAGCCTCGTATTTTAGTTTCTCTCACAAATGTGGAATATTTGTCTTGAGCTTTGGTTATTTCTGTCTGAAGCAGGTCAAGAAGTTACATCTGGAAGACAGACAGCTCAGAGGACTCAAAAAGGCTCTAAAGGTCCCAGAGTTTGTTGGCCATATGTCTGCTTCCATGGCCACCTCCACTGCAGGCAGCAGTGTGTTGACATTTAGCCCCATGCTTGTCTTCATAACCAGTAACGGACCTGGGGCCCCACCTGTAGCCTAAACGTAGCCATGCATGCCACGGCTATGAAGGACATGCACAGGAAGATGCTTGGTCAACCCTAAAGCAAGATGTTCCTGTGGGGGAAAAACTACACCAAAATTCTTTTGGGAGTGGGAGGGGAAATAAACCACATGCACAGAAGTGCGCCCTGCCCCCCCTCCCCCCATTGTCCTGCAGCAGCCAGACTGAAACCATTGTCTTTCTAGAAAAGATAGAGAATGAAAAGGATGTATTTTAACAGCCTTAATTGATTTTACTCCTGTAGCTTCTGTAAGTTGTATTTCTGCATGGTGAATGACTGCAGCAAAACAAGAATCGGGACTCTTCTATGAGATATCAGTGGAGAAGGTTAACTCTTCAACAGAAGGAGGTGGTGTTGATGGGGCCACCAAAGGTCTTCTGCTTTGGTTTTTGGAGGCACAGCAACAACAGCCTTGCAAGCAGCATCACTGAGCCTTACTGCCATGTCTTTGGCATCCCATGCCACAGACTCTGGAAGCCTGGTGGAAGAATGAGGGAGTCACACCAACAGCAGGGGTGCCCCAGCCTGGGCTTCATGGAGTTCCCTAGCATTTTGTCAGTATTGACAGCACTGGGTGCTAGAATTTGCATTTGATTCTCCAGTATTTCAAATCCATCACGGATTAGTATGTAGCTATCATCTATAAAATCTAAATTTATATAGTAAATTTGGGCACAAAGAAGTAGAATTGTGTGAATACTTCATGTGAGCAAAACTCATTGAAGTTTCTATATCTATTTAGTTTTTCTACTGTATAAGGGGTAGAATGAAAAATAATCATAATATATTCTTTACCTCTTGGGGCTGATGAGGTAAATTTTGCTGTTGAGTTTCAAGGCAGTAATGTCAGACCTTGTGCCTGATGTCACAGCATATGCTGAAGTTGAAAAATGTCCAGAAATAACGTTGAATAGAATCACTTTAAATGTATTTGTCTTGAATCCCTGCTTTGTAACATTATTGCTGTAGTCTCATCCCAAGCTAGCGTTATTCATTAATACCAGCTTATCCCCATGATCCTTCTTTGTCTTTGCCTATGCAGTCGAATATACTGTGTGCACACATTTGTGACCTTCTGTTTCTTGCTCCATTAATACCATATTGTAAATTTCCCTTAGAGCTGGTGCGGTTAAACCAGTTACACAGTCAGACCAGGGAACCTCTATTCTTGGCTTCTGTTAGAGTTTCTGTTACCCCGGGTACCATATTAGGAGGCATTAGGAAGAATAAATTCCTCTGGAAATTCAGACTGTCTGATTTTTGAAGCATTGATGTGGTTTAGTGTAATGTAATACACTTGGTATGAATGCTTAATGTATCAACATTCTTTTGCTTACTCTAGGCAGTTTTACATCTTACTAGGATGCAATTCATTGTGCTAAACAGTATGAATGTGAAACTATCATTAGAAAAAATGCAGTCAGCCAAAATGAATTCCGCCTGCAGGTGCAATTAAGGGATTGGTAAGTCTACAATATGAAGTAATTGAGTAGTGACCTGGCACTGAGAATGCTGCATTGCACTTTCCATTTGAAAGATGTTTACAGCAAACCCTTTGCTGTATTACAGAAGCTTTGCCGTTAATCCTCTTAGCCTCTGCCTGTTTGTCCATTTTTATATACAAGCAATGGTATTAACAGGCTGAATGGCTGGGTTTTGGTGGGAGCGGGTGCCACACTCCTACTGAATTAATGCAACACCCCATTAATTGGTCGCTGCATGGTGATTTTAATGTGAATATAGCAAGGCTACTAAGGGCTTTAGATTCCTTAGAATCACAAGCATTTTAGTTGATGCAGAAAAACACCTGCTTATACTAGAAACTAAATAAATACCGTCTGTAACGTGCTGCCTTAAACTGGGGGTTGTGTTTACCCTGTACAGAAGGGCGGTTCAAGGGTTCTAGTGTCATACTTAAGCTATGCTTCAACTCCTAAGCCATGTATTTAAGTTATGAGTAGGCTGTGCTCTGGCACTCTGCAAGGGAAGAGTTTAACATGTCTCTACATTTTTCTTAATAAAATATAATAGAATTTCCCACAGTTGTCTTAGACCATGCAACTATGTTTAGTAATCCAAGCTCAGTTAAAGAATTCATTGAGGAAAAAAAATCTCATTTTAAAAAAATGCAAGCATCTCTTTGTTTAAGATTTTTATATGAACTTAGCTGTGAAAGGTGATGGAGGGACAGCTTTGGAGATTCAGAAGGGCTCCTGCTATGGTCTGGTGTGGAAGCGTATTTGCTTACCGTCCCTTCCTCAGAGGCAAGTCTGTGAAATCTTCCAGCACTAGAAATCCTTCTCCCTGGCTCACTCAGTCTTTGCTGCATCTGCAGCAGTATCAGCAAGATGACCAACTAGTACTCAATGCAGCAGCTGCTAGGAATGAGACAAAGTATATGAGAGAGTCAAAAGAAACCTTAGGGGCAGTTGCAGCTTTGCATGCCAAAACAGCAGAACAGGATTTGTATTGATGTAATACTGAGAAAATTGGATACCAAATCAAAATGTTTGCACCTATCTCGTTTCTCTCTCTCTATTCTGCCTTAAGTAAAGGGATAGATAGCAATGTGTACTATTTCTAGTGCATTTTGAATGTATGTCTCTCTTCATAAAAGCATTGTATTAGTTTTAGTTCCATTTATAAAAAGTCATAAGTCTACAATAAAATGAGTTGGATGAACTATATCTCTGTAAGTTATTCAGCAAATCTTCTAAATTAATGTCTGTGATCACTTTTCTGTGACCTTTTCTCCTTTGATTTATTTTCTTAACAGTTCTGAAAAAAAGGAATTGATTGTGAATTTTTTTGTAGATTAATTTTTAGTGAATATTTAGGTTGTACAGTTAAAATCTGCTGCAATTTATTATAAATAGAAATAAGAATGTTTTATGAATAGTCGGTATTTCAAGTGCTTTACTCTGAGAACATTTGTGACATTTTTACTCTGTGTGGGCATCTTGACTCGTAGGCTGAGGGAGAGTGAGATTGCTGGGAGAAGAAACACTGACGTTTTGATTCATGATGACATTGCTACTGTATGGCAGGCTGTACTAATTGGTACCAGAAGCAGCATTTACTCTTGGCAAGCTCACGTGTCACCCTCTTGAAGGCAGAAGAAAAACAGCACCCTCAGTTGCAGGCAGAAACAAAACAGCACCCTCAGTAGCAATGTAGATTGGCAGTGATGCAAGGATCTGGAAGAAATACTGCAGCACATTCAGGAATAAATGTCTACGGACAGAAACTGCAACTTTACTTTGTGCTCTTCTATCAGGTTAAATTTCATAGAATCACAGAATCATAAAATAACCAGGTTGGAAGAGACCCACCGGATCATCGAGTCCAACCATTCCTATCAAACACTAAGCCATACCCCTTAGCACCTCATCCAGCCGTGCCTTAAACACCTCCAGGGAAGGTGAATCAACCACCTCCCTGGGTAGCCTGTTCCAGTGCCCACTGACCCTTTCTGTGAAAAATTTTTTCCTAATGTCCAGCCTAAACCTCCCCTGGTGGAGCTTGAGGCCATTCCCTCTTGTCCTGTTCCCCGTGACTTGGAAGAAGAGGCCAGCTCCCTCCTCTCTACAACCTCCTTTTAGGTAGTTGTAGAGAGCAATGAGGTCTCCCCTCAGCCTCCTCTTCTCCAGGCTAAACAACCCCAGCTCTCTCAGCCGTTCCTCATAAGGCCTGTTCTCCAGCCCCTTCACCAGCTTCGTTGCTCTTCTCTGGACTTGCTCCAGAGCCTCAACATCCTTCTTGTGGTGAGGGGCCCAGAACTGAACACAGGATTCAAGGAGCGGTCACCCCAGTGCTGAGTACAGAGGGAGAATAACCTCCCTGGACCTGCTGGTCACACCGTTTCTGATACAAGCCAAGATGCCATTGGCCTTCTTGGCCACCTGGACACACTGCTGGCTCATGTTCAGTCGGCTGTCAACCAACACCCCCAGGTCCCTCTCCTCCAGGCAGCTTTCTAGACAGACTTCTCCTAGTCTGTAGCACTGCATAGGGTTGTTGTGCCCCAAGTGCAGGACCCGGCATTTGGCCTTGTTAAACCTCATCCCATTGGACTCTGCCCAGCGGTCCAGCCTGTTCAGATCCCTTTGCAGAGCCTCCCGACCCTCCAGCAGATCCACACTTCCACCCAGCTTAGTGTCATCTGCAAACTTGCTAAGGGTGCACTCGATGCCTTCATCCAGGTCATTGATAAAGACATGGAACAGGGCTGGACCCAGCACTGAGCCCTGGGGAACCCCACTTGTCACTGGCCTCCAGCTGGATTTCACACCATTTACCACCACTCTCTGGGCCCGGCCATCCAACCAGTTTTCCACCCACGAGAGTGTGTACCTGTCCAGGCCAGAGGCTGACAGTTTCTGAAGCAGAATGCTGTGAGAAACTGTGTCAAAGGCTTTACTGAAGTCCAGGAAGACCACATCCACAGCCTTTCCCTCATCCAGCAGCCGAGTCACTTTGTCATAGAAGGCGATCAGGTCAGTTTGGCAAGACCTGCCTCTTGTGAACCCTTGTTGACTGGGCCTGATCACCTGGTTCTCTTTCATATGATTCATGATAGCACTCAAGATCACCTGTTCCATGACTTTCCCTGGCACTGAGGTCAGACTGACAGGCCTGTAGTTTCCTGAGTCCTCCCTGCGACCCTTCTTGTAGAGGGGCACAACATCAGCCAGCCTCCAGTCCAGTGGGACTTCCCCAGTCTTCCAGGACTGTTGGAAGATGATGGAAAGGGGTTTGGCCAGCACATCCGCCAGCTCCTTCAATACCCTTGGATGAATCCCATCTGGCCCCATAGACTTGTGAGTGTCTAGTCGGGCTAGCAAGGCTCTGACCACCTCCTCTTGGATCACGGGAGCCTCATTTTGCTCCTCTAGGTCCTGGGTTTGTACACAGGCAGAATGACTTTCTTTACAATTAAAGACTGAGGCAAAGAAGGCATTAAGTACCTCAGCCTTTTCCTCATCCCCTGTCACTGTTGTTCCTTCTGCGTCCAATAGGGACTGTATGGTCTCCCTAGTCCTCCTTTTATTATTTATATATTTATAGAAGGATTTTTTGTTATCTTTCACAGACTTTGCCAATCTGATTTCTAGCTGAGGCTTAGCCCTTCTGATTTTTTCTCTACACAGTCTCACTTCCCTCCTGTAGTCCACCCAAGAGGCCTGTCCCCTCTTCCAGAGCCCATAAACATTTCTCTTCTTCTTGATATCACTCAAGATCTCTCTGTTCAACCAAGCTGGTTTTCTCCCCTGCCAGCTTTTTTTTCAGAGAGTTCAAAGTCTGCCCTCTGGAAATTTAATGCTACTGTCCTGCTAACCACCCTCTTCACTTCACCTAGAACAGAAAACCCTATCATCTCATGATCACTTTGTCCTAGGCGTCCACCTACTGCCACATCCCCCACAAGGCTTTCTCTGTTCGCAAACAGCAGGTCCAGGAGGGCACCCTCCCTTGTTGGTTCACTCACCAGCTGTGCAAGGAAGTTGTCTTCCACGCACTCCAGGAACCTCCTAGGCTGCTTCCTTTCTGCTCTATTGTACTTCCAGCAGATATCAGGAAGATTGAAGTCTCCCACAAGAATGAGAGGCATTGATCTTGAGACTACTCCCAGCTGTTTATAGAAGAGCTCATCAGCTGCTTCTCCTTGGCTGGGTGGTCTGTTGTTTAGACATTAAAGGTCCAGACTATAGGCTATACTATATTATCATTAATTTGTCAAACTCGGCTCGCTGTCGACATTCTCGTTTGCGTGCTTATTTTCACGTTCAAAGATAGAATGAGTTCTCAAGCATGCTAGTTTGTTACCTTGGCAATAGAGGGGCTTGCCAGAAGAGTGACAAAATATATCTGCTGTCTCACTGGAAAAGAATTTTCTTCTTAAATATTCTTGTTGATTTTTTTTTTTTATAGTGTGGCTATCAATGTGCTCTTGTTGCAATTGCTTCTTTGTTGTGGATGGGGACACACTCAAGGCGTAGGCAAATGTTTTTACTTTGCCACGAAACAGGAGTGAAGCTAGAGTCGGTCAGAGCCATTCAGGTTTAAAAGTCAGTTCAGCACTGCTGTAAGCAGCAAGGTGTTAAATTGCTGTACCCAGATCTCTAATCTGTCCAGGATCTGTGAAAAAAGTCTGGCAAGAGAGACTTTCTGAGGAACCCTGAGCTTTTGGGGAATGCAGTACAATGGAACTTGGCTCTTGGCTCTTTTCCCTGCAATTGTCAAGCTACTGTCATGAAAAATATGAGGGTTTTTTTTTCCTCTGGATTTGTATTCTCTGTTTCTAAATTGTTGATTTCACCAAAAATAGACAGCAGTATATGTAAACAACTGCAAAGTAAATTTGTCAGTAACTTCCAGTAATACAACCTTGAGTTAAAAAAAAGGCAAGGTCTGGGCAAAGGAATGGATTGCATGCGAAGTACTTAAAACTTAAAAAGTCTTCTTGGAATTCATATGTGATCAGTAAGGCTCAGGGGAATCGCCTCAGGAGTCATTTATTCATCCCATTATACTGCTGCTTCCTAGCTGCTCTATTACAAAAAACGACCCACTGCCCAAGAAGATTTAGGCTTAGGTCTGCGAAACTCATCATGCAGAATTCAGTGAAAATCATTCCGTGTGTACCATAAAAGTAAGAGAAAAACAGGACAGTATTGGAATTTCCTATTTGTAGTAATGGGTATGACAAAAAAATATGGTGAGGATAGAAGGAAGAAAACCTCACGGAATTATAACCCATCACTGTATGCAAAAAAAAGCAGGAATATTCAGATAAGACTGTATAGATACCTTTCTCAATTCTGAGTTTCAGTGCACCAGGCTGTTTTACTCACTAAAACAAAACTGAGACACAGCAGCCCTAGTGGCAAGTTGCAAATTCTATGCAAGCCATGTTACAACACCAGTGAATCTTTTTCAGTCTGACCAAGGTGACCCTTTCACAATAAGCAAGTTGAGTTATTTAGATTGCCTTCTCGCAAAAGCTAAGTCTGATGTTCAGCTACTCTACAAAGGGTCGCATGTTGAAAGCGTGGAAAATGAGTTTAATAAAAACAGATCAAAGAAATATTCTCAAACTTTTTGAGTTGAAGTAATTCGATATTTGCCAGTGAGTGAACTATTTGGGTTTTTAGGGTTGCCATGGGAAAATAGCTGAAGTTTTTCCAGGATTGGTTTAGAGGCATATTTGCCCTCAACAACCTAAAGACCATAATTTGTTGTCTGTGTAGAAAAGAAAGGAATTATTTGTGCCAACTGTGTTTCTCGTGACACCATGTTCCTAAAGTTTCATGTGAGTAGGATTGCTGCTCCAAAGGTCAAGCCTGGTCTATGAGGACTTGTGCCCATGGGAGACAGTTCATCTCTACTTCTCATTTTTCACTGTGCGCTAGATCAAGATTGTGAACAAGGACACTGGGTGTTGTATAATGAAGAGACCAGCACTGCATTTTGTATGGCTTCTTAAGTGTTTAAGTATTAATTTGTTTTCAAAGGAACTTATCTTGTTCTCAGGTCCCTTGAGAAGTGTGAAGAAATGGTGGTGCAGGGCTATGGTCCCACTTGTTTCCAACAGGCTTTGGACCCTAAGTCCACCCTGAATGCCTGCAGAATGGGAAAGTTTACGTTCTGCCACAGCAAGGTTTATTTTAGTCAAAGTTAATTCCCTTTTAGCAGGAGTTTGCTGTCACTGAAAGCAAATGCAGTAACTCATTCTTGAACAGCAGGACAAGCGCTCTCTCTCCCTGGTTTTGAACTGCTGTTGGCAGTAGTGGTGGGGCAGACTGCATCTTGGATGGTATTGTTTTGTTAAATGCTTTATTGAATTATTGTCCCAGCACTTGTTGCTTTGCAGAGATCTCATGTTCCAAAGTCTCTGAAAGAGGAGTGTTGCTTGGCAATTCCTTTGAGTGTAATTAGCAGCTGACTGGAGATCATCTGTGTCAGGGTAGCTATAGCCTGGGTCAGTGATATACACTGATATGGAGGAAGGAGGTGGAGGCTTTGAGAAATACACTACATTGAAAAAGCACAGGTGAAGTCAGAGAGGTGTCTGTTCCTCCCCATGAATGGGGTCAAAATGAGAGCCACTGCCTGGAGAACAGGAGTTTCTCAGAACTCATCTGGTTTTTGAGAGACTTGAACTACGGGATTTCTTTTTTTTTTTTAGATTGAATGTTTTCAGAAGGGAAAGGGTCCTTTCAGAAAGAGTGAGGAAAATTAACCCTAAGAAGAGGGGATCTTTAATCTCCTCATTGATCCTCCTCAGAGTAGCACATGTGATATAGGATGTTTTCAGCTGAGAGAGTTACTTAACTGCTATAAAAATTTTTACTTACCTTCTTCACTTATCTAAGTTAAAATTTAACTTACCTTCAAGGAGCAAGGTTTTCGATAACTCTAATATGTAAACTTAGTATTTTCAGGAGATCTTAATCTCCTTTGTCATATGATATCTGTAATGACACAATATTAACTAAATAATGATCAGGAAAATATTTTACATTCTTAGAAATTACTCTGTAAGGCTTGATCTGTATTAGCTTTTATTTTACTCTTTAGCATCATTGCTTGCTTTTGCTTGCTAAACTGTCTTAAATAAGAGTAAAAGCATGAAATTTTCACATGTGGCACAAATCTCTTCTTCAGCTACAGTGATTTTGTATTTTTCCACTATGTAGACAGGTAGCGGAATATATGTAAACATAAATTGTAACGAAACTAGTACATCAGCAATAATAGAAGTACAAACTGAATAAATAATAAATGCTAGGGTATATAACTTTACTTATTCTAGGACATTACTTGATGAAAACAGGTGTTTTAAAGAAGTCACACCTGAAACTGAGACAAGTAGCAGAAAGATGGGGTAAAAATTATATTTCTACACAGAAAATTTGAGATGACAGATAGAGAAATCTGAAAATTTGGCCTTCTGCTTGAGTTAAAGTTCCAAGAAGGCCACATTTTATACAAACTTGTCAATGTTGAGCTGCACAGAATTTAAAATGCTCAGGTAAGGGATTTGTAGTGGAGAAGGACTTTGATGCACTGCTACATTGGTGCACCCTTCTTGGAAGTACTCGAGTGTACTTGGGGCGAGTGCATCTGGTGACAGAAAGGATGAAACAGGCACTGATGGGTTATATATTCCAAGGACCACACAATGAACACTGTTCCCTTTATGAGAGCAGAGGGTTCACCAGCCCAGCTGAAGTGCATTTACACAAATGCATACAGCATGGGCAAGAAGCAAGAGGAATTGGAAGTTATTGTAGGGCAGGGAGACTACGATGTAGTTGCCATCACGGGAATAGGGTGGGACGGCTCGTGTAACTGGAGTGCAGATATTGTGGGGCATAAACTCTTCGGGCAGGACAGGAAGGGTAGGAGAGGTGGTGGGGTAGCCCTCTGTGTTAGAGAGTGCTTTGATAACCTTGAGCTCGATTATGGTGATGATGGGATTGAGTGCCTGTGGGTTAAAATCAGAGGAGCCCACAAAAAGGCGGATATTGTGATGGGAGTCTGTTACAGATCACCCAGACAAGACGAAGCAGCTGATGAGCTCTTCAATAAACAACTGGGAGTAGTCTCAAGATCGCTAGCTCTTGTACTTGTGGGAGACTTCAATCTTCAGGATGTCTGCTGGAAGCACAATACAGCAGAAAGGAAGCAGTCCAGGACGTTCCTGGAGTGTGTGGAAGACAACTTCCTCACACAACTGGTGAGTGAACCAACAAGGGGAGGCGCCCTCCTGGACCTGCTGTTCGTGAACAGAGAAGGCCTTGTGGGGGATGTGATGGTTAGAGGACACCTGGGACAAAGCGATCATGAGATGGTAGAATTTTCAGTTCTAGGTGAGGTGAAGAGGAGGATTAACAGAACAGTCACATTAAACTTCCAGAGGGCAGACGTTGGACTGCTCAGAAGGCTGGTTGGCAAAGTCCCATGGGAGACAGTCCTTAGGGGCAAGAGAGCCCACGAGGGCTGGGTGCTCTTCAAAAAGGAAATCCTAGCAGCTCAGGAGAAAGCCATCCCCATGTTCTGGAAAAGGAGCTGACAGGGAAAAAACCCAGCTTGGTTGAGCAGGGAGATCCTGAGGGACATCAAAAACAAGAGGAATGTTTTGAACCTTGGAAGAAGGGACAGGCGTCTTGGGTGGACTGCAGGGACTTGGCACTGGTGAAACCGCTTCTTGAATCCTGTGTTCAGTTCTGGGCCCGTCACCACAAGAAGGACGTTGAGGTTCTGGAGCGTGTCCAGAGAAGAGCGACAAAGCTGGTGTAGGGGCTGGAGAACAGGCCTTATAAGGAACGGCTGAGAGAGCTGGGGTTGTTTAGCCTGGAGAAGGGGAAGCTGAGAGGAGACCTCATTGCTTTATACAACTACCTGAAGGGAGATTGTAGAGAGGAGGGTGCTGGCCTCTTCTCCCAAGTGACAGGGGACAGGACAAGAGGGAATGGCCTCAAGCTCTGCGAGGGGAGGTTCAGGCTGGACATCAGAAAAAAATTTTTCACAGAAAGGGTCATTGGGCACTGGAACAGGCTGCCCAGGGAGGTGGTTGAGTCACCATCCCTGGGGGTGTTTAAAAGACGGTGGATGAGGTGCTGAGGGGCATGGTTTAGTATTTGATAGGGATGGTTGGACTTGATCATCTTGTGGGTCTTTTCCAGCCTAGTGATTCTGTGATTCTATTTTAGCTTGGTTACTTCCAGTCTCTGCAGCTCCTCCAAGCTGAAACAGTAGGACCTTCTGATTTAACAGTAGTGAATTCAGAAGAGAGGTCAAAGAAAGTAAGCAGGTCTGTCCTCTCATTGTTGAGGCCAGATAATCCATGTACCACCAAAGCAGTTCTGATTTCACGTTTGGGCCTGAAACTGCACTGTATAAAAATTAAGATCCTGCTTTCAGTTGAAATGAGCTTAAAAGTGAAGTGAGCCTGGTTGTTTAACTGCTTATTCTGGAAAGCAAAATCACAGTCATGTCTCAGGCCTGATGAATGTATGTGGCATGATTTGGGGTTGGCATTGGTTGGGTGCCTCTCCTGGTAAGCAGGCCAGGTGCAGGACATGCTGTAGTGGACAGGGCTATAAGGATGTGAGCTGAGCTGGCCCTGCTGCAGGATGGTGATACTCTGGGGTTTTACTGCACATGGTCTTTATGACTGTGCCAAGAGACAGAAGACATGATAATGTGTGCTAGATAATGTGTCATGAGATAATACTTTCCAGTTCATATCAGAAAATTGAACAGTTTGGTTATGCATGGCAGCTCCTGGCTCTCTGCTGTGTGTCAGAAGAGGTCTCTGTAGGATGGAGAAGTCTAGGGCCCAGATACTTATAGGATTTTAGAAACTGAAATCTGCTGTGCATTTCTTTTTGCCACAGTTTCAGGCTGCTTCAATCAGATCTTCATCCTACTGAGCTTTCAGAGGGAAGCCCCGAGCTTAGTTTTAGTGTTAGATGATAAGTTTCTTCCAGTATTGCAACTGTCTTGATTCCCATCTGTACCTTGTCCCTGAAGTTGCTTCTTGGGGAGATTTGTCCCCTTGGTGCTTCACTGCTGATGCGTTAGTGACAGCTGATGCCCACACAGGCTTTAGGGGAGCACAAAGCCAGGAAATCTGGTGGGAGCTTTTGGGGGCTTCTCCTCACTGATTCCATGCATTTGACTGTGGCAGAACCACCACATATCGCACTGGTGGTCAGTGTTATGTCCATAAACATGTCTAATTCTTCCTATGGCACTCTTAAGGCTCTTCCTCAATTCTCTCCCTGCAAGAGAGAGAATCTATTCATCTATTCAAACCAACAGATGATTGTAAAACTGTTCTGAAGAAATAGGCAGCTGCCCTGGGAACATATCTGTTCTTCCTTACAGAGGGCAAGGAGATGCTATTGTGTGCTTTTCTAGATTGAAAGACCTGAGAAAGTACTGAAAGCATCGTCTACAACTTGTAATGTTTTTCTCAGTGCCTTATGTCAAAATGACTTAGCCACTGTGTTTCCTTACTTGGATTCTTGCTAACAAACATAACAAAACTTGTCTGAAATTCCAGCTGTTACTGTAATTAATAATAATGCTTCTGGTACAAATTATTTATGATTTCCATCCATTTCTCTATTAAAGACAACCTCCGGGTTTTCATCTTTCACAAAGTTAACAGGGTGAATGTATATGGCAGAACCAGCCAAAGGAAATTGTTACTACTGTCATTATAATTAAGATTGCCAAAGGATGCATCCATAGTGTCAAGTTGATTAGTTCCCTTTAGTGTCTGGACTTTTTTTTTTTCTCCCAGTTTCAATGCAGGACAAACAAGTTTATTCACTTGGGGAAGAAAACGAGTGAAAGATTAGTGTTTGTGCTTTAAGGTCCACACTCTCCAAATGCAAACACTGTCAGCGCCAAGTCCTCTGTGAATCTCCCCCACCAAACACATGGCATACCCTGGAGGTGGGTTAAAACAGATAAAAATAGAAGGTAGTTCTGCAATTATTTACCTTCCTGCATTGGATGTCTGCACAGTAATGATGTATGTCCAGAAGACCTATTTGTTCTCAGGGCTTCTCAACAGGATACATGGAGTGGTGACCCATTTGATTGCTGGTGCTGTCTGCAAAGAAGGTGGGGAGCAAAGGTGTTCCAAATGTTTAAGGCTTTAAAAATGGCATACAAGAATGGTGATAATACCAGTCATCACTCTGAGTTTGCAGAATGTACTAAAGCGTGTATCAAGTACTAAAGCAATGAATATCGCGTGTTCCTCTGGGAAGCCACATTTAGTCTCTTGGCAGTATGTGACTGCTGTTTCTGGAAACATGGCTCCATGCAGGATTTGGGAAACCCAAATTCTGGCCTTGCTCTTTGCTGTCATAGAATCATGGAACAATTAGACTGGTTTGGGTTGGAGGGGGCCTCATCTAATTACAGCCTCCTTGCTATGGGCATGGACACCTCCCACTAGATCAGGCTGCCCAAGGCCCCATCCAACCTGGCCTTGAACACTTCCAGGGAGGGGGCTTCCACAGCTTCCCTGGACAACTTGTGCCAGTGTCTCACCACCCTCATCGTGAAGAATTTCTTCCTAATGTCTAGTCTAAATCTTCCCCCCTCCAATTTGTAGCCATTCCACCTAATCCTATCACTACATAATTACCCCATGTCCTGGCATCACTTTCAAAGTGGCCTCTTGCACATCAGAGTTGCAAAACCTTTACTTTGAATTTTCAGGAATAAGAAACTGCTGGGGAAAAGCAGCAGTTTATTGGTATCTCCTGGCATCGTTACAGTGAGTTAGTGGCTGTGATGCCTACTCCCCTGCCTAGAATGAATGCCAGAGGCATTACTTGCTGGCAAACATTCCCTGTAAATGTTAGTGCCATTTTCTGCAGTACTGCTTTCCTATGCGTGGTGATCCACCCACATGGAAATATCTCACCCAGATGACAGGGTCAGATCTTAGGTGTTGTTTGCACTTTCTGAACAGAAGTATGAGGAGCAGGCTTTATGAGAGCATTAGGAAAAGTGGGTGGAAAGCATGGTTTCAGGAGAGGCATTACACAGCGATCACAGTATGTGTTGGCTGTGGCCCCTGGCCTGGAATGGCTTGGTGTAATTAAGTGTTGTGCGTGAGACTATTTAAGAGTGTGGTAGAGACGCTTGGGTAACCGAAAGTGTGTTGGAACAGCTGTTGTAACAAGGTGTCCTCCACCAATATGCAGTTCCTGCAGGATTTGTTCCCTGTAGCAGGCACCAGTCATTGGAGGGGTAAAAAGCACAGGTGGCAAGGCAGTCAGTAGTAGTTGGACCTGGAATGAGGTCATGTTCCTTGGCACAACTAGCAAAGATATAGACATATCCAAGGTGTACTCGTTATGTCTGGGACCTTCTTAGCACATCAGGTGTGACAGTTTTTATGTTGCTGTTTATAGTATGCGATACTAATAACATGGTTAATGCAGCACCAAGCTCACCAGCCTGTGGAGGAGGATAGCCCATGTGATTCTTCATAGTTATCTCCTTTCTGACTTTCTTGACAAAAAAAGAATTGTCCCTGTCTACTGGTTATTGCCAGCAAAATTCTGTGAAGATTTGTGGTAGTTAAGAGCTATGAGAAAATGCCCCAAACATATATAAGTTTTCCTTTTTTCCAGGAATAATAAGTTTGCATCTACTGCTGTACTTTTCTAGTTGTATTAATAAAATGGAATATTACAACTAGGATGTGGGGAGGGGTGTTCTGAACTAGAGTTTGCAACGTATTTAGCTATTGTTGATGTGTCTAGATTGCACTCTTGTCACTGCTTTCTGAAAGAGAAGCAAGTACTCCTCTGTGTGTACGTGTGGTTTCCCCAGAGGTGCCATCCAGGTGCCTAACAATCATACCTGCTTCTTTGGTCACACAGTTTGTCATTAACTTGGTGCTGGCTGAATCACTGATGACCCTTTTTCTATCACCTCTGAGAACATAGAAGTATGCTTTGTTGACAACAGCTCTGGGGTGAGCGCATCAGTTTGTTGGTTGGTTTTGATGTGCGCATCTAGCTTTGGTATCCATTCATTTCCTCTGTTGCTGGATTAGGAGTGCCATTGTAATCCTTGTTAATATTACAGATGAATTCCATGGAAACTTTTTTGTTTTGTAAAGGAGTGGTACAACCAGAGATTCAGATGATATATTGTATTTTTCTGACAGAAAGCTTTCTTTAAGTAATGGCTCAGAAGACTTTATTTTAATGGGTACTTAGCCAGTGTGAGGGCAAAACCGAATCTGTTAAATCATAGAGAATAGGAGAATCCCAAGTCTGCAATCCCACACATGCTGTGGGAAATGCAGGGGCAACAGACTTGGTGAAGTAGGTCTAATTAACTAAAGTTAAGCATACTTTGAGGAAAGTTATAACTGTTTATTTTTAGCAAAGTTAAACCTTGAGTGACAGTTCTCATGACTGTACTGAGCAAGCAGTTTGTTCCTGTGGTAGATAGACTGTTTCACAAAGAAAGAAGTTTTCCAAGCACAAATTTTCTTTTCTTCATTTGAATAACGAGACATTCATTTAATGGAATCAGTCAACCATTAAATGTGATCATGCAAAATGAGGTAAATGACATACAAGAATATCCTCCTTCTTCCCTTAGTCAAAACACACACTGAAGGCAGAGGGCAAGATGATGTGACCAGTGTACAAAAGATGGTGAGTTAATGCTAGGTAGGAAGCATATGCTTTTTTTTACCTTGATGCTCTCAGGGATCCTACAATCTCAGACTAAATGGCTAGGTAAGATACTAGATAAGAGTGGTTTGATGTATTTGGAGCCATAATCATAACTGTATTCACCACCAACAGTACTTCAGTCCCCTTCTTATGTGTAAATCTAAATATTCTGAAACAGTGAGCAATAAACAAAAGTCACCTCTTCTATCTAATCTGGTTCAAGAAAGATCATCCCAAACAAGAAGTTGATATATGATTTGATGTGCGTTGAAAGAAAGCACATCCAGTCATTTTGCAACAAATCCGAAGCTGCTGCCACAGTATACTGATGCCAGTCATTGAATAGAAGGAAAAGAATGGGGCCGGTTAATATGATGAAAAGGAATCCAGAAATAAATACACTCATTTTGTGACATAGTTTTCCCCTGTACCTCACCCTCATCTGTTCTTTGTCTTCAGCAAGCAATATTTATCTGCCCCTCTCGACATCCTTCAACAGCTAGTGACTGTATCTCCATTTTCCATTGTAACCTTCATCTCTGTTCCACGTTTGAAACAGGTCTCTCTCATCGTGTTGACAAATGAGACAATCCAGGCTAAACTCACAGCTGTGGTTTTTAACCTGTACTTGCTTGCATGGCTGCTGCATCTCAGACTTTAAGGTTTGTGGTCAAATCTGAGCTCAGTAGTGCTTTAGTTGGGTCCAGCTCTACTGAGTGGTCCTTGTTTTGGTTGGTGTCAGCATGAATGAGGTTGAGTTTGGATATGGAGTGCTTTGTGGGAATAGTCAACTTTGACAGAAAATCACAGAGAAGGGAATCTGCTTGGCTGGTTACCCACTGGCCTGCAGCAGGACTTTGCATGGCTGTTGACTGGGCTCTTCTGACTGGTTTAATCTGTTCTTGCATCACAGTAGAGGTGGTTGCCATGACTTGTACATCTCAATCAAAAGATAAGTAGGATAGCCTTCTGAACCATATCTGTTCATTTTTCACTACATGCAGGCCAGTATCATTAGATCTGTGGGTTGTTTTCTAGCTTGATATGGCCTGCATAAAAAACCACGATTGCGATTCTCCCTGCCTTCAAGTGTTCTGAGAAGGAGCAGGCAGGGGTACATAACATGAAGGAGGATTTATCTTGTGTATTAGAAGTCTGTAAAAGACATGTAGTAACAAAAGATTTCTCAAAACTCCTCCTTCAGGCTGTTAAGGAGGTGTGGACACCTTCAATTTTGTTTTCCATTTTAACTGGGAGTTCAAACACCCAATGGAGTTAACAACAGGAGCAGAAATTAATGCATCATTCAAGGCTTTCACAAAATACTAGATGCAGGTGCTGTTATTACATCCACAAACAGAAGCTTGAGGAAAGAGTTAAAGTTAATTATTTACTTTTCAAAGTGGTTGGCTGTTTGCATGGTTTCTCTGTTTGTTCGGAACTTGCACATAGATTTTGCAGGTAATATTAGACCAAGTACATTGTAACGTTGTCTTACGCTTATTGCTGCATCAGTGTCTTTTCTTCAGTCTTATTCATACAAAGGTAACATAACATATTCAGCAGCATTAGACAAAGTTTAGTATGTGACATATTTTACCTATCTTCTGCATATGTTTATGAAGGCTTCTTAGGGACATGATTTAGTCAAAATAGCCTTTTTCCTGCATCACTATCACTAAAAATCAATGTGAGATAGGTTTGTGCATTCTTGTAAAACATTTATCATCTCAGTCTTCTTGCAGGGGGCAATTTACAAAGTGTTTTGTATTGGTGTAAAATACAGGAATTAAAATTTCCATAGAGACACACTTCGGTTACAACCATTACTTTGTGTAAAGGTTTTTTGTATATGAGGTTTTTTGCAGTGGCTTTATAGTAGCCATAACACAAGTAGGATAGTATTTGATAGTATTTTTGCATTGCAGCCTTTACATATATACTATTTAAAAGAAATTAATCTACACTAATAGTTTCCTGGACTATTGCATTGCACTGTGCAGCAAGCTGGCATGCTTGCTCCAGGGGCAGTTGTTAAGGAACCTCCAACAAGGCTATAAGAGAGCAGTTTTCTTGAGACTTCCTGAATACACATGTAGCTATGTAGCATGGTGCAGTATTTTATGATGTAAGAGAAACAGTGATATATAAAAATAGGTCTACATAATTGTATC
This sequence comes from Phaenicophaeus curvirostris, assembly GCF_032191515.1. Classification (NCBI taxonomy): domain Eukaryota; kingdom Metazoa; phylum Chordata; class Aves; order Cuculiformes; family Cuculidae; genus Phaenicophaeus; species Phaenicophaeus curvirostris. Next base: position 26,409,980 of record NC_091397.1, read on the forward strand.
TTCTGTAGGGTGCCTATAAAAGAGGAAGAAGGGATACGGGAAATTGCTTTCCTTTATTTGAAGTAACGGACTTGATACATGCATGGGACTAAAATTCAGTAAAACTTTTACCACAAATCATATGCATTCCTTCATTACTGCCAAATAGAATCATAGAATCACAGAATAACCAGGTTGGAAGAGACCCACCGGATCATCGAGTCCAACCATTCCTATCAAACACTAAACCATGCCCCTTAGCACCTCGTCCAGCCGTGCCTTAAACACCTCCAGGGAAGGTGAATCAACCACCTCCCTGGGCAGCCTGTTCCAGTGCCCAATGACCCTTTCTGTGAAGAATTTTTTCCTAATGTCCAGCCTAAACCTCCCCTGGTGGAGCTTGAGGCCATTCCCTCTTGTCCTGTCCCCTGTCACTTGGGAGAAGAGGCCAGCACCCTCCTCTCTACAATCTCCTTTCAGGTAGTTATAGAAAGCAATGAGGTCTCCCCTCAGCCTCCTCTTCTCCAGGCTAAACAACCCCAGCGCTCTCAGCCGTTCCTCATAAGGCCTGTTCTCCAGCCCCTTCACCAGCTTTGTTGCTCTTCTCTGGACTCGCTCCAGAGCCTCAACATCCTTCTTGTGGTGAGGGGCCAGTTAAGTGAATTAGGCTGACAAACTCTGACTTCTAAAATATGAAAACGTGCTTTCCCTGACTGTTTGAAGTTCTTGAATGTCTGAGTAATCTCTGGTTGAAGGCTATGTTCACGTTGAAAGTATGATGGAAAGTAGTATAGATAATGTAACCGGGTTAATGGAGTCAATGTTAAATTACCGCTTTAGACCTGAAATAAACCCGTAAACCTGGTTAGTTTAAAAAATATCAGTGACTGTGCCTTTTACTCTTCTAAAAAGTTAATACATGACGTGAAGCATTATCTCTAATGGTGCCCATAGGCAACATAAATGTAGATTAATATCCTTCAGGTCTAGCTTTGGTTGGACTCTTTACTAATAATGCACTCTTAATTAGTTGAAATAAGTATTTTAAATATTGAAATGTACAGGCCAACTTAGTCATTCAAGATCACCTTCTGCACTTATAACCATAAGCAATAAAAATCAATCATTTATACTCAAATGACTTTTGCAACCATACTTGTGCTTTATATGAATGCAAAAACACTGAAGTTTGATTGAACAGTAGAAATTTGTCTTTTAAAAGCCTTTTCAGACTCTGCAACATGACAGGACAAGAGCAGTAGCTATTTTCATAAGTTGATGGTAGTTGAGTGATTTTTGGTCTGTTTCTGCAGGTTTTCAATACATATTCGAATGAAGACTATGACAGGAGAAATGATGAAGTTGACCCAGTGGCTGCATCAGCTGAATATGAACTCGAGAAGCGTGTAGAAAAGCTGGAGCTCTTCCCAGTTGAGCTAGAAAAAGGTACGCAGTCTGTTTGCTGATTCCAGTTCCTGTGACATTGATCTGCAAGTCTGAGGAAGTCTGCACATGCCTATGGAGCCTATCTTGGATTTCCACAAAACTCTTATAGTCAGCTTGGGTTTCTGGATTTCAATTACTGTTTGATGAGGAATTAAATAAGCAGTTCAGAGATAGGCAGTTCTTTATTTCACAGAGGGAATTGTTTTTGTCACTCCATTAACACATGATTTTACACAGTTTTGATGCCTTATTTTCATTCTCCTCTTAAAAAATCTTGATTGTTATTCTAAACTCCTTGTAAGGGTGAGTGTGATTTTTTTTGCGTGTAATTAAATAGTAGAACAATAAAGTTTTTAAAAAGAAGCAAACTGATATTAATGTTACAGACCAAGAAGAACCAAAGTATAATTGTTTATTTACCAAATAACTGTATAAATAAAATGTAAGAAGATTCTGCTTTTGCTTTCCCTTTTTCACAGATGAAGATGGACTTGGCATAAGCATTATTGGAATGGGAGTTGGTGCAGATGCAGGCCTTGAAAAACTAGGAATATTTGTCAAAACAGTAACAGAAGGTGGGGCAGCAGAAAGAGATGGCAGGTAAACTACACTCAGTATTTGGAAATTTTCCTGGCAACGATTACTATGAATTATGATTTTCATAGGAAAGAGTTGGTTGCTTAATGTGTGTCATGATAACTCAAAGCTGCAAAATTTGAACATGTAATTGTTAAGGTACATTTGCCGGATGTGATTATGAGAAGACAGCAGTTTGGTGTATCGAGTTTAAACCAATACAGGAGGACAGATTTGCCAAAGAAGTGTGTTCGTGAGTAGCTGAAAACCTGGATGCTTTAGCATTAGTAAAGCTGGAGGTTCCAGTCATTGTGTATCACCTTTGAAGGTAGTTCAGATTTTGAATGTGTTGAGCTCCCCCGTGTGCTTTTGGCTTCAAACCAACTTTTACGCAAGCAGTACTTAGGAGAATGAGTTCTGCTTATCATTTTATTAGGAGAAATATTAGTGTTACCTGAATGCTTTACCTTACTAAAAACACCTCCTTCCAACTTTACTGACACAGGCTGTTATTTGTATTTCTTATTATGCCTAGTCGTCTGCTCTAGAGTTCAATTTTTCCCCCTGCAGCACTGAAAGTACGTTAATCAACTGGAATAGGAAACTGCACCATAGGTCTTGCCCACTAAAGAAATGAATTGGTGTTTGTAGTCTTATGTGATTCACAAATAAAACCTGGTTGCTTCTGGAATGGCTTACTTGGTATGTGCAGATTAAAGAATTCCTTTTGAACATACAGTATCTCCTACCATATGGGACAGTGATCTGTGTGTTACACAATACCTGCCACAATCAGGCCAATGTTTCTCATTTAAAAAAACACTTTACTCTGTAATCATTTAATAATGAAAAATATTCATAAACATCTTCCAAACCGTATAATTTGTTGTTTTGTCCCAGTGCATACCCTTTGTAAATTTGCATACAAATAAAATATTACCCATCTGATATAACATCAATTAAGTCTAATTACATGTATGCTCAACTTCTATTTTTAACCATTAATGATTTGTTATATTAGTTATAAATAATACCAAACCCAAACACAGGTAAGTAGACTAAGAATAAACTCTAAAAAGTTGATACAGCTTTCTAAAAACTGTATTGCAGTAACATGGTCCTTATTGAGGAACACCTATAGCTTTTCAGCCAGGCAAGAGGTTGTTTTGCTGTGAAAACTCGACACAAATTGAATCAGAAGGCTTTACATAGCAGGGTGGTTGAAAAGTTTGTTAACATTGCTCTGAAACTAGCGAAGTATACTACTAGTATGCACTGGGCTTGCAGGTATCTTTGCAAATCAGATATTTACAGGTACTAGGTTGAAGGCCAAGTACTGATTTATGATAGGCTTAAAAATTATGAATGGAAATGAAGACGATGATGCCTCAAGATGTCATGACTTCATCCATTACTTGAAATTTAAATGCCAGAAGGCATTAAGCTCACAACTGGCATTCTGTGCGAAATTCTGTAGTTGAAAATTAGAGTCACTCACTACTGCTCTATGATGATCTTTATTTTCTCTTCCTCTCATTATTCACATGTTTGAGTGGGCTACAGAAGTTAATGTTCAAACACAAGTCTCTCTCGTTTCCCTAGATGGCATATGAAAAGCACTTGGCAGCTGAGGAGGAATGATATCTTTCTTTGGCCATTCTAATATTTTTGTTGGTTTTCAACTGGGTGAATGTTCAGTCAGCTGAGAAATACCCTCTGATTTTCTCTTTGAGAGCCTGACTCACTTGGGCAAAGAATATGTAATCCTCTCAGTCAGAGGCAGAGTGTTCTGTACTTAAGTGCATCAATCTGGACTTCAGTAAAGCCTTTGACACAGTTTCTCACAGCATTCTGCTTCAGAAACTGTCAGCCTGTGGCCTGGACAGGCGCACACTCTCCTGGGTGGAAAACTGGTTGGATGGCCGGGCCCAGAGAGTGGTGGTAGATGGTGTGAAATCCAGCTGGAGGCCAGTGACAAGTGGGGTTCCCCAGGGCTCAGTGCTGGGTCCAGCCCTGTTCCATGTCTTTATCAATGACCTGGATGAAGGCATCGAGTGCACCCTTAGCAAGTTTGCAGATGACACTAAGCTGGGTGGAAGTGTGGATCTGCTGGAGGGTAGGGGGGCTCTGCAAAGGGATCTGAACAGGCTGGACCGCTGGGCAGAGTCCAATGGGATGAGGTTTAACAAGGCCAAATGCCGGGTCCTGCACTTGGGGCACAACAACCCTATGCAGTGCTACAGACTAGGAGAAGTCTGTCTAGAAAGCTGCCTGGAGGAGAGGGACCTGGGGGTGTTGGTTGACAGCCGACTGAACATGGGCCAGCAGTGTGCCCAGGTGGCCAAGAAGGCCAATGGCATCTTGGCTTGTATCAGAAACGGTGTGACCAGCAGGTCCAGGGAGGTTATTCTCCCTCTGTACTCGGCACTGGTGAGACCGCTCCTTGAATCCTGTGTTCAGTTCTGGGCCCCTCATCACAAGAAGGATGTTGAGGCTCTGGAGCGAGTCCGGAGAAGAGCAACAAAGCTGGTGAGGGGGCTGGATAACAAGTCTTACGAGGAGCGGCTGAGAGCGCTGGGGTTGTTTAGCCTGGAGAAGAGGAGGCTGAGGGGAGACCTCATTGCTCTCTACAACTACCTGAAAGGAGGTTGTGGAGAGGTGGGTGCTGGCCTCTTCTCCCAAGTGACGGGGAACAGGACAAGAGGGAATGGCCTCAAGCTCCACCAGGGGAGATTTAGGCTGGACATTAGGAAAAAATTCTTCACAGAAAAGGTCATTGGGCACTGGAACAGGCTGCCCAGGGAGGTGGTTGATTCACCTTCCCTGGAGGTGTTTAAGGCACGGCTGGACGAGGTGCTAAGGGGCATGGTTTAGTGTTTGATAGGAATGGTTGGACTCGATGATCCGGTGGGTCTCTTCCAACCTGATTATTCTGTGAACTGTAAAGTGTCCTGTTAACTTCATCTTTGTGAAAAAAACTAGTTAATCATAATCACTGATAGCAAAACAAAGTCTTCTAACAGAAAATAAAACTATATTTCAGCAGTTGCATCAGATACTCTGAATAACTGCATAGCAATCTTCAAACAGGCTCTTCTGAAACTACAATTTGGAACATTACAATATCTAGAGGTTAACTCCTGTCTTTTATTGAAAGATCCATCAAATCGTGATATAAGTGCATAAGTAATAACAGAGTTTGTTAATAGTGTGTAAAACATGAAATCAATCATTAGACTGAATATGAAAATTAAAATCTTTTTGTGGATGAATTCCTGTCGTCTTTCAGATCATTCTGTTTATGAATCATTCACATTTTAAAATATTTTGATAACATTGGGAACAACACTTTTGAAACATAATTCTTAACTTGAAAAAGACTCTGAACTTTGGCTCTGCAAGGGTTAAATTTTTCAGGTCATCATACAGAGAAGTAATTATACAAGTAATTTTTTCAGCTTTAGTTGGTTCACTTCTGTCGTTGCTACTTCATTGAAGTGCTGCTTTACAAAGGCAAAGATTTATGTCCTGACCATTAGAAAATAATGTCTCAGAGGAATTACTCATTTCATTAATAGCAAAAGCAGTTAAATCTCTATAATTCAGGCTTTGCCAACCTGAGCCTAGCTTTTCGTTCATGTTTGAAATTGTACATGGGAGAGGAAGCCTAGAGCTCCTAGTGGAGGGGGCTCTAAAAGGAAGGCTGCCCAGAGAACGTGGCTGTAACAAGCGTTTGGTGTAGATGGTGCCTGGGGTGGCTTCTCTGAGGGGTTAGAGCTAGGATACAGGTCCAGAGCTGTGGTGGGAATGGGGACAAAGAGGGGATGCCCAAGGAAGAGAAAGGTGGCCAGGAGAATATGGCTGTGAGAGTATTTCAGTCTGGGCAGCATAGGATGTACATGGCAACAGACAGAAAACTTCTTTTTTTAATTAACTGTACGTATATAATTTGAATAACAGTTATGTTAATTCAGTGTTTTTTGATATGTATGTATGTTTATATATAATTAAAATATAGGTAAGTATAGAAAGAGAGAACGTTTGAGAATGCAGGAGCTGTACAAACAAGAAATAAGCAGGTACTAAATATGCCTGGAGAGCACATGGAATCAGACTGCATTACAGTAGATCAAGATAGAGCCACTTGTGAAGTTGCAGGCAACAGTTCTCTAACATGATGTTTAATCACCTGAAATTCTATAACTGTGTATCAATATGAGCACTGCTAGTCCACTGCATAGTCAAGTATGTAAAATGCAGTAGCTAAACTGCCATCAGAAAGGAATCTGTTCTTACACCATTTAGTTTTCAGCCAAGAGGGTGACAGAAGCCCACTCAGTAGGCATCATTTTCTTAAGCTTTTTTTCTTGGAACTTCTGTGGCCATCTGAGTGCACCTCCCAAATGCTGAAGTTAAAAAAAAACATGTATAGAAATACAAAATATTGATGTAATTGGTGTGTTTATTACATGCTTAAGTGAAAACTGAAATAAAATTCTGAGATTAAAATGCCTGGTATGATTTTCAAGATACAAATTTATAGGCTATCCCAAAGGTAATTTTTAAAAAAAGGTTTCTTGCATACAAAAGGGAGATCCTGCCCAGAGCACAGTGACATTCTGTAGTGTGAGGCTGCCAAAGAATAAATATTGTATTTCTTACTAATCAGTGGAGTCCAAAGAGCTAAAACTAATTCTTGAAGGCGTATAGGACTGCATAGCATTGCCTCAGACTTGACAGTGAAATTAGTGTCCCCAATTTAAAGTACTTCAACCCTCTCTTTAACCTTTGTTGTTCTTTGAAAAGAAATCATTTTCACTAAGGTACTAAGATATTAAATACCTTACTTTAGCTATTTTCATGTAATTTAAATGGGATTTTTTCACAGTTGTTTCTTGGTTCCTTTGTAGACTGTAGTTTTGATCAGTGGCATCCATGTAAGGATTTGAAATTTGCTCCTTTTGGCTGGTTCTGAATATTTGGTTTAGTTTTTTCATTTTTGAAACTATAGGAGCTCATGCATTTCTAGAGGACATTTTAGTATAGCAGTCCTCTTTCCAAGCATTTCTAATCCGAATGAGTCTAATGCCTACTCCAGGGATTTTTTAGCAATGCTCACTTTAGAAAAAAGTGTCATGTGTTTTATTCTGCCTAACTTTTCTTGCACTGAGCAGCATATTGACTGTGTGTAGGTGTTTGGTTTCAAAGTGAGTCCTCATTGCAGTGGTCCAAGGCCACCTTATTGTGTGCTGCAGGATCACTCTTACACTGGGAATTCATCTTTTTGGAGCAAGTTAGATGAAATACTTTAAGAGAGTAGGTCACAATTAAGTCTGACGTACAAGCCCTTTTATCCACAGATGAGCAGGTTGTTTTAGTTAAATATAACATTTTTTTTTCCATTAGTATGAAATACCAGAGCTATGTCTTATGCTGTTTTTCAAGACAGACTTAGGAAAAAATGATATAAGAACTCAAGTACCTCATTTAATTTAAGTCATATGATAGATTCAAGAGTTTATGTTGCTGTATTTATATACAAGTAAAGTGGCTGGACGATCAATGCAATTAATTGTAACAGTACCTTCGATGCTGGATTTACTAGATGTCTGTGTGTAAGTAATGATGCATTTCTCCAATTTACCTCAATCATTTTAAGTCTGAATTTCTGTTCAAAGTTTTTTTTTTAATTAAACTAAAATAATCTCTGTATGCTAAGTTTTGATGAAAATTCGCTATGAATTCACACAATTATTTATCTATTTGTGGTTTTCCTCTGATAGGATCCAAGTGAATGACCAAATTGTGGAAGTTGATGGCATAAGTCTGGTTGGTGTTACCCAAAATTTTGCAGCAACTGTTCTTAGAAACACCAAAGGGAAAGTCAGGTGAGTATTTCAGAAGGAAAAAAAAAAGTGATGGAATGCTTAAAATTACCTGACTTCTTCCATAGGAGTCTCAGTGTGCCCATCTGGAAGCAGAGCTTTTTGGCCACTTTGTGCCTTCTTTGCTTTTATCCCAGAACAGCGATGAACTTACAGGGATAATTATTTCTCTTTTGACTTAAAGTTTTAAAATATGACTACTCAATGAAGCTATAGTTGCACACAGAAGATGTCTCTTGTATGGATCTCCATGGACCTTGAACTGCTTGTATCCGCTGGAATTAATAAGACCTTGGGTGTTGGTCAGATGGAAACTGTTGCTACTGGTCTTCTTCCTGTTCTTCCACTGCGGAGCAGTGTAACTGCTTCAGGGTTGGGAGAGTAAGGCAGTGAGCACTATGCTGCTGAAGATGCTCCTAAGCACAGAGGAAAAAAGTGTATGGGATTGTCATGAGTGACTTTCTCCAAATAAAACTCTTATAAAAGCGCGACTGAATAGAGTTTGATGATAAGGTCATGCTATTACTTACTGCAAAGAGGACACATACAGAGGGAAAAGGGGGTTATATGTGTTTATAGCCAAAAGATTGTATTTGGGCACACAATTCCCTATGTTGCTTAGCTAAGGTTTCAAAGTTTCATCATGCTGATTCCCAATTGATCTACCTCCCATCCGGTCATCTGGTATGGGTTCACTCCAGAGTTCAGATCCAAGTCTCTCAGGCATCAGATCCTTCTATGTGCATGTCCAAATCTGTTTGTGCTGCAGTTTGAATCTGAGGTTTCAGAAATTCTCAGGCAATGAATTTTATAAAATATATAATTTAATGCAACAGCATGGTCAACTTCAGGGAGAGAGGCCAACATAAACAAAGAAATCTCTGTGCAATGTTTCACTGCATGTCACATGGTGGTTCCATCCAGTAGTAATATTTGGGTCTGGGGTCTTCCTGTTCCTCATTAGATTCTTTAACTGTCTTTCAGACAAGTTGTTTTCTTGTCTCAGTGCATCTGGTCTTTATACCCGAAGCCTCTGTATTTTCCTGCTGCTGTTTGATCCTGGAGGCCATGTTTTGAGTGCACAGGTTGTATGCGGTGGGAAAGTTTTTAACTGGAAATTCCCAGCTTGTGGCCTCGTGCTTTGGATCAAGTCTCACTACTCATGCTAAGAAAGCTAAGCAAACAGTATACCAAGTCACACAATATTATTCTAAGTTATTTATTCTACTTAAAATGTTACGTATTTAAGCTAGACAACTAATCCCTGTTAAAGAGGAGAATTGCCTGGCATGCAGTCCAGCTGCCATCAAGGGAGAATTCAAATGGGGCTCACCAGTGATCCGTTGTTGGTCAAAGATCTCATTGCTTTGAGGGGCACCCTTGAGAGGCATCCTGGCACAAGGGAATATCACTGCCTTGCACACTGCCTAGCAGGGCAAGCTCAAAGAAGGCTCATTTAGCCTCTCGTGTTTATGGGATAAAAGTGGTTGATTTGTAGTCAACTACATAGATGTATGCACAAAACTGATACCCACAGCTTAACAGTCTTTGCTGTATCCCTCTTCTCCTCATGGGTTTCCTGTAGGAGTTCGTGGCCTGACTGCAGGCAGGCCTTTACCTCTCCTGGAGCCTGAACCAAACTACTGCTAGTTTGGTTAAGGAGCAGTTGAGTGCCTCCATCACATGGATGCAGTAGTGTTAACAGCTTCTGAATTGAGGAGAGTAACATCCCACTATTAATTCATTGAGCTACCTGAGTCCCTGAAACATCTCTAGGATTCTGTCTGTTCCTATGTGGTGGTTCATTGATAGGCAGCCGTGTAAAAATACATAAAATAATTAATTACCTAGAAAATGTAACATGTACTGCAAGTAAAATTCTAAACTAGTGTATAATAGATACAAGGCTGTAAATGTTTGTAAATCAGTAAGATCTGTGTTTCCTTCAAAATGAACTGTTTTGCTACTTAAAAGCCTATGCAGTCACATAGCTTTTCTGTTTAATAGCTTATTAAGTTCAGCAAAAATTTAACTCTTTTTTATTAGTTCATATTGCAAAGCACAGCCATTCTGTAGTCACCCTTCGGATTTCTCTCAAAATCCTCCCTAGTGAATACAGCTGAATTCTTTAATTAATGAATTCAGGGCTGACTTCTTTTCAAACATGATGAAACTACTAGTGGTAATATATGCAGTCCCCCTCAGACAGTGATGTTATATGCTGGTGTGCACATTTCTGTAGTAATTCTTTAGCTATTCCTGCACAACAGTAAGGAATAATACTGGGATGTAGATTCTGCAAAGAATCTTGGGGATGGCTGATCAGGTTTTTATTTGGAAGAAGTTATTAGGAAAAAGTTGTTAGAAATTGTAGTGCAGTTACAAGTGAATATATTTCTGTGGAACATTTACAGTTTTAGTTACATCAGTATTATTTCTGCAAAGACTCACACATACTGTGAGTGTCCCTGCTGAGTTAACAATAAAAATGACTATATACTTTATTGGGTTTTCTGCAGAGTTGAGACCTTCAAGCATAAAATCCTTAATACAAAGAATAATGTCTTTCTGTGTTTCAGTACACAAAGCAAATGCCACGTATATTTTGTGTTTAATGTTTTACCCCAAAACAAGAAAAAAAAAGAAAAAAGAAAGTGCTCACATATGTATTATATACAACTTATAACCATCTTAGTTTGTGTAATTATTATTGTATGAGTTACAGAACAGAATACTTTCTTCCATGAAAAAATAATGCGTTTTCAGGAAGGAAGAAACATAATATGATTTTCACACTGAATGCTCCTAGAATCTTCTCTTAGGAAGTAAATTACAGTCAGACCAGTTGCAATCTAGACCCTTTCATCATAAAATAGTAGACTGTAAAAATTATTTATTCATTGTTGTTGAGCTCACATTGACGAGTGTACTCTGTATCGCATGCACAGGGATCATTGCCTTCTGACAGGTCTCATTTATCAAGGAGAGATGTATGAGCTTCTACATTTTGCCTTGTAAGTAAACTTAAGATATTGAGCTTTCACATGAAAAATGACCCAGTAATTCTTTTCCTGGTTTGTGGTGAGCTGGGAGTGTGACTTGAGATGGCCAAGCATTGTGTGGTGCAGGCTCCTGCCCAGCTTCTGCGCAGGTCCTGGACCATTGGGCTGTTTGGAGCTGTGCTGGCACTGATGAACTGTACTCGGTGTTTTTACTCAAAATCAGAAATGGTTCCAGTGAGCTTTTTTTTTTTTTTAATGGAGAGAGTTATTTTATGATGTTTGAAGTTTTGGCTTCGCTGTAGGTTTAAACATTTGCTTGTAAAGCAAGCAAGAGCTAATATTGACAAGTTTAGGTATGAAAGAAAATAACGTGTTTATATCTCACTGATTGTTTTTTCCGTGTATGACACAAGGGTGGCTGCTGCTTGTTTGTTGGAGAGAATGATTATTTTCTGTCAAGTCCTCTTTTCCAGTTACACCTGTATTAGAGCTGGGATGGAGAAATCCCTTGTCTCCACTCTGCTTGGCAGACAGTGTTCACCTCTGCACCTGAACTGCTCCAGAACCCTTGGGGACAGCATGAGAGAGTCTTCTGGGGCAAAATCCCTTACTTGCCCCTGGCAGTCAGCTCCTGACTGTTGGCAGTGCGGAGAGTGGTGCTTCTGACCTTTGAATGCACCATTCCCATGGCAGCAACCATTAACGATCCATATCACTGTGGGAGGCTGGAGTGGTGGAAAAGGTTGCTGCTCTATAAATACCTTCTGCCATTCCTGCTGCGGGTTCCCCAGCTGAACTACAAGTGAGTAGGCAAGGTACAGTCTCACACCCTGCCTAATTTGAGGCAAGGAAAATTCATGAATCCTTTCAAAGGAGAAATCGCATACATAATTACGTGTCTGCTGGTTAACAGTGTCAGTTTAATGGATTTTATAGAATTGCTTTAATAAGCATCTCTGTGATCATAGCATAAACTATGCATACCTTTCTTCTGCCTGATGTCCCATACACAGAGATTTGTGGATGTTTCATTGACATTACTTCATGTTTATAACCCACAGCATTACATATGCACAGTCATTTTTTCCTTAATCTAGTCAAAGTACATACTTTGTAGCAGGGTTTATTATGTGTGATCAGTTGCAAAGAAAGAGCAATTCATGAAGAGGATGACATTCAAGCCACTTTTTAATTCTTTGCAATAAATGCAGTCAATACCTCTTCAGGGAGCTTTCATAATACCAATACTTAGTGATATATTTTTCCCCTTTGAGCCTTCTGAACACTTTGAATGATCCTGACAGTGGAAGTCGTTGACCTAGAATAGATTTTTGCAACATTTCTGCCAGAAAAATGCGTCCAGACTGTCTGCAACTGACACAGTAAGAAATCTTGGAAAATAAAGACATGGCTTTTACCTTTTGAACTGTTCTAGGTGAGAGTGAGAAGGGAGAAGAGAGAAAAGAAGAATAAATAGAAGTATCTGTGATTATTTTATCTATTCTTTGAAGTATTGGACTATTCAGAAAAGTCGTCGTGCTGTAAGGGAAGATTATTTACCCAACCAATTTGGCTTGTCCAATGATAGGAAATTCAATTGTTCTTTTTTACAATGTTTTTTATGAATATAATCAGCATCCACCAGATGTACTCTGGTAAGCTATGAAACAAAGGAAGAAGTGGGAATTCATTTATAATCCCAGCTGGTAATCAATTTCTGGTTTTAGGGATGAGAATTAGTGTCCTCGTGACTCTAATCTGGTGTATACAACTATGAGCATTATTTAAATTGACGTAAAGATCAAGTCTTCTTCGTAATTTTGGTTAACTCTTTAATTTACCAGTATCTTTCATTAGTGGATTTCTGAATTTGATTATATAAGGAGGGATTTTCCACTGAAATATGTGTGGTTTTTTAATTTTGTTGAGTGTTGCTCCTGATTGAAAATTAATGGATCAGTCAGAGGGCACTGCCAGACTAATATCACTAATTATTTAGTGCTATTCTGACTGCATATAGGATGTAATCCATCATCTTGAAGTTTGCAAGTGATCCCTACAATTGTAAAAAAATAGGATAAGGAGGCAGCCTGACAGTGGGAATCCAACCCTTTCATAGAGCATCTCCTAGGTTATTCTGCATTATAGCTTGCAGTCTCATAGAGTGTGGTGCTGACTAGCAGACCTGAAGTTCTTTGAATTTGCTTCAGTAGTGTGGAGCTTCTGTGACCCCACTTTCCCCCTGTTCTTCATCATTTTAAAAGAGTCTTAGGGGACCCTAATGTCTTCACCAGAGAAAGCTCACTCGGGGAGTGGCCTTCCAGGAAATTTTACTTTTACAGACAAAACTTTATCCTTTTACTGTACTCACCTAGTTTCTGTCCATCCTAGGAGAAATAGGGGAGCTTTCAGTGGGAACTGCACTTCTCTGCCTGACTGGATATAAAGATTCATGCCTATGAATGCCTTGGGTGGCGCAGGCCCTCAGGAGAGGAAGACTTGCTGCACTGATAAGTAGAAGGGATCTTGCATACGAGAGTCATTGGACAATCCCAGTCATTCAATTGCTGATTGTATGCTTTTATCAATCATAATTGCTTTTCTCTGAAAGGTGTCTTTTAAGGAAGTTAGCCAAGTTCAGTGCTCTAATGAAGAGGCAAATTTTACATTCTGTGTCCTCCTCCTGTATCCTGTCTTCTGAATGTGACTAAGCATTTTCTCAGCTTTCCAGACTGTTGCTAGGCGCTGAGCAGATGCTCTCATGGTGCTTTCTGAGTCAGTTCTTGAGTTTTCGGTGAAACACACAGAACCTGTGCAAAACCTGTTTAATTTCTCATGATTTGCACCACCTTGTAAGTAATCACGTTAGTTCTACCCTATCAGTGAGTTTACTGTTTTTTGTTTCATTAAATTCTGCTGAAATGCCTCAAAGTCTTCCCACCTTAATGAAGAATCTAAATAATTAGTTAGCAAATTTTGCCATGTTTAATTAATCTTCAAGATCATTGATGAGTAGATTCTAACAATAGCAGTGTAACTGTCAGACCCTGGGGCTTTCCACTATTAACTGTTCTCTTTCTAATTAAGAATCGTTTATTACTATTTTGTGTTTTTTCTTACCTATAAAGTTTAATTCCAAGAAGGGTTTTGTCTCAATTCCCACTACCAGTTCACAGACTAATTTCTTTCTCTCTTACTGTGCTGCAAATGCAATCTTTCAGATTAAAATGAAGTTTGTACAATTTTTTTAGGTAACTCTTACACAGGATACAGTTAAAGGGTGAGAAGTGAAAATATTAGCTTCTTAATTACACTAACTTGATAAGTCATTTCTTGTTTCTTCAGATAATTCCTCACCCCATTTTGAGCTGATTTTTTTCTTGAAAAGATACTGTCCCAGAAATCAGTGTTTTCATGCCTAATATTAGTTTCATTTAGTGTCACAACATCTGGAAAGGTAATTTATACAGTCATGTCTATGGAAACACTAAGACAGTATAGAGGACAGATGAAGACAAGTGCAGGATCTAGTAAGCAGCAGTATACCCCAGTGTGAATTCTGTTTGGGCACAGTAACAGTGAACAGCATCACTATTTTTGTGACTCCTTCCCCTAGATAATCATCTTCTCTTCTTCCAGGGTGCATACCTGTGCAGATTTTGTCCTGCTCTTTCTTACTTTCCCTACCCCTGCTCTTATCCTATGAAATGGGTGTGTCCTTTAAACATTTGCAGGCATTCTCCATACTGCAGATTCATGTTGTGGAAGAGGCAGGAGAGATTTCTACTTCTGCTTCTTGAGGAACTAGACAGGACCCAAATGGAAAAGGCACCACACTTCCACGTCTGATTCAGAGAATTAGATTATATTGTCTTTTTTTCTGGCTGAGGGTGTCAGTTTTGTTCTCGCTTTCCTTGTCTTTTTCTTACTCCTTGAATCCAAGTGCTGGAACCCAGGAGAGAAAAAGAAGAAGAAAGAAAAACAAGTGCTGCGTTGCTAATTGCCAAGCTTGGACTTGATGAAGAGCTGCTTAAAAAAAACGTGTGTGCTGGATGCACGTTTTGCTTCTTTGACAAACTTGAACCATGGACCCAGCAGAAACCTGATTTGTGATGCCATGTACCAAACTACTGTGAATTTCTTCTGTTCTTTCCACTATGATTATGCTGAAGATTGTGTAGCATGAGCTGGTTTCTTCTTTCTGATCTCTGCAAAGAACTCCTACAAACGCTATTAGTTGTTATGTAAAACTACCAGGCGTAGCATGCTGAACTTAATTTGAAAAATTACTCGTGAGCAGTGTGGCCACTTAGCACTGAGGTAAGTGGTGAGGTAAGAGTGCATTCATCACTGCTTTACTATTTTATATTCCTTGGCTGTGCCTGTTGTAGTACATGAACTATGCTTCACACTGTTCTTCAGCACGGAGGCCAGCTGGCACTAGTGGTCAGTTTTCATACCATTAAACTTTCTTACCTTGAGAACAGGGCAACTGTATCCAAATTCTCCATTAGAAGCATCCAAGCTAAATGCTGGGCAGTTTCTGGGCATTATTTGGTAGAATATTAGTTAACTTGGGTCAAACCATCCAGATACCATTTCAATGGTTTAATAGTGTAGATGATCAATTACTGGTGCTTGGGAGCGTTACCTGGTACTGTTTAATTTACTGGCATAAGCATAGCCCCTTGCTAATCTGAATTTTATAGCATGTTATTTCTTGAAGTATTTGCACAGTTGGGCAAGTAATTATAAGTTTCAGTGTGAAATATATAAAGACATGTTCATTTAAAAGACTTTGGCTGAATTAGAAACCATTTTACTAGATATGTAGGGCAATATTTTTAAAATTAAGTGTAACATGAATTAGTAAGATACAACAGGGCTGGGTTTCATTAGGAATGGCTTTTCTTTACTTTCCTTGGAAAAAGGAACAACTTGACAGGTTTAGAGTTGCTTCATCCTCAAGGTGGTTGGTTCTAGACATAAATTCCTACACCTGCAACTGCAATATCATAATAAACGTTTATGTAGCTAATCTTTTTATTCTTTCAAAGTCCAAGATACTATGTTGTGGAAGCTCCCACCCAGTTTTGGTGCATCTTGATTAATGTGATACTACAATTGTGTCAGCTGTGCAACAATAACCGCCACAAATTCTTGTGGCATAACTCACCAAGCCACAGGGATGATGTTGTAGGAACTTCTAGCTACCCCTGGGCTGTGCTATAAGGGTGGTCCAGCTTGCCTAGAATCTGGATCATTTCATCATCCAGATTAAGGACATGAACTGAGCAGTTTACTTGTGACCCATCTATATTTCCTTCCTGGATTTCTTTCCCATGGATACCAGCAGGGATGAGGGAATGCAGATCACACCTCAAAATACCTTAACGTTTTAGAAACATTCCCAGGTAGCACTTGTACCTTTTGAACAGAGCTGATGTATGTACTTCACTTGCATCCAGATATGTTAAAACATAGATTTACAAATGTGTTTCTTTGAGTTGGCCATTTCCATAAGAATTGTGTGGTACTACAGGGAATGCTGATTAAATGACCGTTGTGTATTCAATGAAACCTTTTATGCAAGCGTAGTGATAGGGTACTGTCGGTCTGTCTGGAAGAGATGGAGGACATTCTTTACCTGCACTCTCAGAAGAGCAGAGTAATGTAAGGACCAGAACATGGAGAGATGCCAGAGCATTGAAACCCTTGGCTTATTTTGAAGTACTCTTGAATAAAGCTAATGTGTCAGTGAGGCCCTAGACTACAATTTATTTCAGTGAGAATAATTAATCTAAGTGCATTAATATTGGTGTGTACTTTTTTATGTGACTTCCTAATTGTCTGGCTCTATATCCATTTAGTGTTGATAGTAGCATCACTTGTCAGGGCTTGTATCCAAGATGCTGTGGAGGGACTGCTGAGGCTTTTCTGGTGCTTAAGTTATACTTAGCTGCTTGTCTGTCAGCACCATTGATGCTGCTGAGGGAGACCTTGAGTATGTCTCTGAGGATTAACAATAAGCAGGTTGAAAGCTTATGGGTAAGAATTAGAGACTGAGGCAACAAAGGGAATCTTGTGGTTGCGGTCTACTACAGGCCGCCTGATCAAGGGGAGCCTAAAACTTTTGATTGCCTTTCTACTTAACTCTGGTGAGATCCCACGTGGAGCACTGTGGCTCTGGAGCCATCAGCACAGGAAAGAAGACATGGGCCTGTTAGAGCAGGTCCAGAGGAGGACCACAAAAATGATCAGAGGGGTAGAGCGCCTCTCTTGTGAAGAAAGGCTGATTATTCAGCCTGGAGAAGAGGAGACATTCAAGGTCAAGTTGGATGGGGCTCTGAGCAACCTGATCCAGTTGAAGATTTCCTTAATTACTGCATGGTTGTTGGACTAGATGACCTTTAAAGGTCCCTTCCAACCCAAATTAATCTGTGATTCTGTGGCTCTGTGATTCTGTGTTATGGGACTTGGGGGGCATAAGGGGTAACTTCTTGGTCATGCCAGTCAGGTAGGGTTTGAAGCAGAACAACCCCTCGTTATGCACCTGATGTTGCAAAGGGGATCACTGGTTTTTTTATAGACCTTCTTGGAGGAATGAAAATTGTTGAGGAGAGAAGGGATCCACCTGACAAAGTAGGACAAGAGCATGTTTACCAACAGGTCTCATAATCTAGTTGGGAGGGAAGGTAACCTTGCCTTTTATTTGGAACAAGTGACAAGCAAGTTCAGAGGTTGTGGTTAAGGCCTTAGAGAGGGCTTACACCACTCAAGCATCTACTGAAAGGGTAGTATGGTTTGGTGCAAGTAATCCAGGAGATTTCTGGTATGTGTCAAAAATATCTTACTGACCCAAGTATTCAGTGAGCCAACTAAAAAGGAGGCAGTCTGCTAAATCTGTTACTCACAAACCACTTGGGAGCTGTTCAGTTCTTTAGTGAATGTTGATGGCAGCTTTAGAACAATTAACCATGAAATGGTGGAGTTTAAGAACTGGAGAGAGATGGTGATGAAGATCAACATTAGAACTACAACCCTGGACTTCAGGTGAGCAAATTTTGGCTTTCAGGGGTCTGCTTGACAAGATACTATGGAACGACCACCCTGAAGGATAGAAGATCTGCTGATCTTTGAGGATGTAAGGATACATAGTAGACCATACCAAAAGCCTTGCATAAGTTAGTTTAAGCAACATCTACTGCTTTCCTCTCCTCCATGGAGCTGCTGCTCCACGGAGCTCCTCCATGGAGCCACTTGCTGCTCAGTGGAGTGAGAGACCTTGTTGCAAAGGATAGGGAAAAGTCTTTGCCTCAGTTTTTCCACAGATTTGCTATTGTCTTGGATATTTTTGCGAGGACATCTTCATGTTTCCTGCATTCTCTAGCCATTTGCCTCAGGGCAGAAATGGCACTGGAGTGCAAGGCTTCATTTATGGCTCTCGATACCTGTGCCTGATGCCCATGCACCGTATGCCAGACTTTATCAAAGTGTGCTGAAAGAGTTCATTCAGTATGAGTATGGTTATACAAGTGAAGTAGATGAGCCCTTGTTTAATTCAAAGACTTAATTATTAAATTTAAGATTCATTAAAAAATAATACTTACCAAACTGCTATTTCAACAACAACAAATCACACAGCACACACTGAGCATGCGTTTCATTTTTGGCACATTACTGTTACATGTTACCCACAGCTCATGCCACAGCCACATCATGGAAGTCACATTCCTGTACATCCATCCTGGCTGCTGACTGGGCAAAATGATACCCATGTTGGCTCAAATCAATGAAAAGCTGGAGTCCTGCCGTCTGTGGTCAAATTCAAAGTACAACACTTGTGTTACTTCATCCTGGGTTTGGGGACAAAGGACGGAGGCTGCAGAAGTTCTGCACAATAGTTCAGTTTACTTGCAACTCTGTCTCTGGGGTCTTTGGAGGTACTTCCCAAAGTTTGCTTTTCTGTTGTAGCTTTACATAGCAACCATCCTGCACTAAACATTGTAGGGGTTGCCACGTCAAATGTTTCTTACGTGACCTTAGATACCTTCATGCACTTATTGCCCTTTGCATCTTCTAGTGGTGGTTACTTCCTCATGTTACTTTGGGTGCTAGTCTCCAGGCAGAGTTGTTCACTTGGTTTTGTTAGTTTTGGGTCACTACCATCACTAATCTCCAGGCAAACCTTCTTTACTTCTTTTTACCAATCACCCTCAGTTTCTCTTAGTCACAGCTAATAGCTTTAAAGATTGCTATGCACGTGCTTGTCTCTGGTGCAAGGGCTGTGTGGGTTTACAGGCACAAGACAGAAGGCGCTGTTAGCAAGTTTGCAGTTGAGGTCCCATAGGCTAACAGATGTGTCTGCTATTAAGAGGGACCTCAGCAAACTGGAGAAATGCGCTGGCAGAAACCTTATGAAACAAGGGGAAATAGGAGACCTCAATCTGAAGCAGCATTTCCCTGTGTTACACTGAACTAGACAGAAGCTGTGCTGGATACAGCCTGGGAAGAGGTGGAAAGAAAATCTTCAGTCTGAAGAAAAGAATGGAGTGTCAGGCATCTTACCGCTATGTCAGGTACCTCCCAGGAGGTAGAAAGGGTGAACCCAGATTCTTTGTACTCTCTGTACAGGGACAAGGTTAACAGGCAATGAACAGAAAATGCAGAAATGGAAATACTGACTACCTATTTTCACCATAAAAAAGGTGCTATGAGGTTTCCCAAACACTGCAACAGGTTGCATTCCATCATTAAAGAGATTCAAATCTGATCAAGGCCATGACAAAATTGGCCTGTCTTTGAGGTGGACCAGAACTCCTTTCCAGCCTAAAGTATTCAATGATTCATTCTTTATGACTCTTTAAGTTTCAGATAATTTCATCTAAAAAAGTGTAATGGAAGCTCATAGTTTGTGAATTCCTTATCTATTGTCAGTGACCTTTCCATTTGAGGCTGCTGTCTTTGAAGAGAGCTTGATTTTGTTCATAAAAACCTGAAAAGTTCCAGCTCACACTGCTGCAGCTTAATAAAACTGTGTTCTTAAAGCATTCACACAATTTTTCGCACTTTGAATTAATTATATGACTATTATCCTAATGGAAGCAGCCAGAGTGGGTAAATGAAGACATCTTGAAATAAATGAGATAAATGGTAGCAGAAGCAGCTTTGTGATTTAAAGCTCAGAGGAAAAACATTTTTGAAATCCAGCTGTAAAACTTCCTCGAATACAATAAAATATACTGTACATTTTTATTGGCCAAACTATACTTTAGAGAAGGCTAGAAGCAAAAATTATGAATCCTATTGCAGCAAACCCCCCTTTTTTTGTTTCTGAGAATGTGTTTGCTATATTCTTACTTGAATTTTGTTGAGGTTTAAGGAATCCATGTTAAATTATTTTTAACTGAGCACTTAATGACTGAAGTATTTTTAGGAAGAATCATCAGCTCATGTCACTAAAACTCCATGCTGCAGAACTTCAGTTCTGTGTCACAGAGTTGATGCCTTCACCCTTTTTTCTACTAACAAAGTTCTTTTCAAAATGGAAATATTTTTAGGTTTAATCAATTCTTATTATAATGTTCCTGGTTCCTATGTTTGTTAAAAAACCTCGATAAATTATTTTTTGTAATTTCAAGAAGCACAAGTCTGCAGATCTTCATTTAATAAAAGCTTGAAATGGGCAGAAAGCCCTATATCAGATGTGCTTTAAAATCATTAAATCATGACTGCACTGTAGGAGATCTAGGAGTCGCTACCTATTTCAGCGGAATTCAGTAGAATTCTTAACCAGCATTGCTGTAGTTTAATTTTTGATTTCTCGAGATAGACTATTCTTTTAGATCTTCTTGAATCTAAGATAGAGTCAAATATTAATTGTATTCCTAGCTGTCTTTGCTTATTTTAACCAAAACCAAAGAGAATATTTCACATCTGATAATTCAGCTTGAATGTACGTTACTCTGAATATCAAGGTCAGTTCATGCCCTGCTACTCTGGTGATGTTGTCACAATTTAGTCCCAATTCACTCCAGTGAACCTCCTTTCTTTTCCTTCTTTTATGGACATCCAAAATAATAAGTAATGGGGCTGAGATTTAGTGATGACTTGTAATACAGCATCACAGATTCACTGGGTTTTATTTTACAGTTTCTGGCTTTAATAATTAAGGGGAACATTATCATGAGGAGGTTTAAAGGCTTTAAAACCTTCATTTGTCTTGTATCCAGAAGCATAAGAAGTTTCTTAAATATATTATTACTGATAGAATTTATAGTTCTTTGTTGTAATACTTTTGGCCCTTAAGACTAACTAATCAAGTCTGAAATGCATATGCTTAATTTTGGTGAGCTAGAATGATGTGAAATACATAATTAGCCACTTTGTTGAAGTGTGCATATTATGGTTCAGTGACTAATTTTATGGTCATTGAATCACAACCTTATGTCTCTTTTTCATATTTAAACACTTCAGATTATGATAGTGCTTGTATTGAAAGCCATTCTAGGCATAAAGATCTATTTAATGCTTAGCATTTTAATAACTGCTTCTGCTTTACAGTTTCATTAGAGAGAAATATTTATTCATCTTTAAATTAAAAATTTATAAATTATGGTTTATTGTAGTTACAAGTTAAACAGTTATATGCAGCATGGTATTCTTAAGGTCATGGAATGTCACACGACAAATGTTTGGTTTAGTTGGTAAAATCTGTAATTGTTGGCAATGTAGTATTCCATTTTTCAGATTTACAGTTCTTTATCTAGAAATGACATCAGTCACAGATTGAATACTTCTGAATATTTAATTTCAGACACTTTGCACGTGTCTCACTTTAAAGCAGTAAATTTTAAGGGAATTATATATTCCTTACATGTTTCTGTTTGGCAAATAATTTGCTTTAAAATTTGTCATTGCTTTGAGGCTTTTATTCATGCCTAACAGCTTCAGGTATCATTGAGGAACTTCATTTTGACATGATTCAAGCCTTAAAAATCACATGACTGTAAACTGGGTGACTTTGGCATGAGAAGAAAAATTCAATTAATAAGCTTTTACATTTTTATGTGCTACCTAAACTTATTTGCCTGTTTGAAAATATTATTGCATTACAGCCTAATGCATCAAAACCATTCCTAAATAATCAAGAGTTACCAGACTTCAGATACATTAGGTATTGTCTGTTCTAGGTTTTCAGTGTACAAAAAATGATTGTATGAAGTATTTTGAGTCTTATTTTCCAAGTGAGATGAATTCCAGGCAGAGGACAGGAAGGAGTATGATATTTACATCCCTTCGTGTGGTTCTGTAATTTACCTCATTAGTGATCTCCCTCATGTGTTTACAAATGTGATGCTTTCTACGGTGTCTAAGTAATAGACTCATGCATAATGTCACTAAAATGTTTGGTTAAAATGAAGGGGGTTTTTTGTATTTTCTTCTATTTGTTTTTACTTTAGAGGAGACGTACTTAGCAAATATGGTTTGAATCGTTTTTTACTTCATGTTGTAATATCAAAACTTCATTGTTCCTCCCAGTTGAGACTGAAAACATGACTAGTTTAGTCTTTGTAATACTTGGCAGCAAAATTTAAATTCATAGGAAACAGAATCCCACTATGAGTCAGTATGGAGAACAGATGAAGTACAGGGGTCATGAAGAAACATTCTTTTTCTTTCAGTCCAAGGTCTTTATCATTACTGAGAACCAGTGTCATATTTTGTAATAGTAGGATAGGAGTGCCAGACTGTGATCTGTTTTGATCAGGATTAAAATGCTGATTTTGTTCCTTGATTTTGTTCTAGTTGCTGTATTTTCTATACATGTTTTTAAACTAAGAGACTTGCTTGCAAATAATTTTTAGAGCGTCTTGTGTCATTATTTCAAGTGGAGTCAGTCATGCTCACTTTTCTTATCTTTTTGGAAGTAACTGACTTGGATTTTTTGGTGATGTGGAAATCATCTCAAAATTATATTCCTCTCTGTAGGGCCTGACTTCATGGAGTCTGACAAATTTTTGGGCATAGGCAATGGAGTAAGGTCCATCCACTTATGGGAAGCTGGATATACTCCTAAATGACTATAACAGTGATAGGTAGTAGCAATCAAAATAATTTCCTTACAAGGGTTATAACACACATCTCTACCACTCATTCCAAAAATAAGTTAAATTCATCATTTGAGCCAAATGTTGTGGAAACAAATAATTTATCATATGCAGTATCTGTGTCACCTGATTGTGTTTTTCGTCTCTGGGTAATAATTTTTCACCTCTAATTACCAAATTGTCTTTCTAGCCTGCTAAGAAAATACTCCTTTCATTTGACATCTTTAAATTGTGCTTTTGTTCAGTAGTTTACAGTGTTTTCATAGCGTATAATGGATGTTTATCATTAATACTAATAGCAAAATATTTAATTGTGGTTATGCCATTGTGATGAAAAGAAGTGTTACAATCCAAGCCAATTCTGAATTTCAGTTGCTGACAGCGAGATTGGGAAGAAGTCTTGTAAGTCTCAACCAAGAAAGAAGTACTTCCCTTGTCTTTTGTTAAGCCAAAGAAATGTGCTACCAGTCTTCAGCAGTAGCTAGCAGTGGAGAAAAATACTCCTTAGTAACAGAAGTTCATGTAATGAAAGGATGATATAAATGCGGCTTAAAATTAGGGAAATAGTGTCTGTCAAATTTAAAAATGTGGAAATAGATCCTCTCTTATAGACAGGAGGAAGGCAAATATAAAAGGTCAGAAATATCTTATAAGTTGAGATGGAGAAAGAAGTTACTCTGGTCCATGTTCCTTTTATTGTGAGCTGCCAGAAGTGTGTCTATGCTGTTACTGTGCATCTGGTCTTCTGTAGCTTCTCGGAATACATTGCTCTAAAGGGAATGGAAGTGATGATACATTTTTCAACAATTACCCTGCTCCATGTCTCTGTCCGTAAAGTTGAAACTCAGAGAATCTTTTTTATTGAACATTGGAGTGAAGGCTTTAGTGATCACACTGGAGAAGGAGTCTACCCTCTATAAAAGACACAGTTAAAAATAATGAAAATGTATAAAACAATAGGAGTAATATTGTTTCACTAATGTTTTGTATAGGTTTGTAATTGGGCGAGAAAAACCAGGACAAGTGAGTGAGGTTGCACAGCTGATTAGCCAAACTCTAGAACAAGAACGCCGCCAGAGAGAGCTGCTGGAGCAGCATTATGCACAGTACGATGCAGATGATGATGAGGTAACACTGTCTAGCATTTCACTGTTGGATGTTTTTTAATGTTCTGGTTTTGTATTCCCAGTTCCTGGTTTTTAATAGTCACTCAGAGGTCAACTTCTGGCCCTCTCCATTACCTCTGCTCCTGATTTTTACATGTTTTGGTCATGAAACTTACTTGAAGAACAAAGTTACTGAAAAGCTTCTCAGCATGGATTTAAAATATTTGTTTTATTCCAGAAGAGTAAAATTTCAAATAAGTAACTACTTCTGTAATCACTGCTGGTTTTGTGAAGGTGTAATCTGTATCTGAAACAAAAGAATGTAATTGGTTTACTTGTGCACTGAAAGATTAGTTTTTTGTTAAAACTGGTAAAAGTCACTTTCTAACTTTTAGGAGGTTGAGGTAGTTTTAGACTTTTTTTTCTCCTAGAAGAGCTGATGTTCTTCTTAATTCAGAACATTAAGAAATTTTCTGAAAATTGCAGGTAAGACTCCTCTTTCCACACATTGCTTTTTGTTTCTGTATGAACAGATATTCCATGGGATGGAGAATTGATCTACCTTGTCTGAAGCACATTTTAATGTTTGTAAATAGTGCCTGGTGTCCCTACATGAACATTTTGAAACTATTAGCTTTATGCAGTAAATTTACCACATTTTTTCCCCATTGTTTTAGAATTCCTAATATGCCTTAATACCATGAAACCTAGAAAAATTAATGAGAGAGCTTTTAAAGAGACTGCTGTCTGTCTCTACTGATTAGCTGCTGGGTTAGGGGAAAAGGCAAGTGCTGTAACAAACCGCCTCCACATAGTCCAAAGATGCCACCATCATCTCACATTGTCTTGAATAGTATTGTTTGAAATGCTAGACTCCACGTATTAGTATGTTCTCATCCCAGGCCAGACTTTTTCTTTCATTTGCAGAAAGAGGCAATAGAAAGAGGGAGATGCAGAATTCATGCTATGCATTTATTTCAGTTATGGTTTCTTTAGGAACGAAGACAAGGCTTCTAAACAGTGGAGTAGGGAAAAAAAATACCCTGAGGTAAAATCAGGATACACTCAGATTTAGAAACACACTGTTTAACCAGCAGTGCATCAGAACAATCATAAATGTCCAGAAGCCTAAGTAAAAATCCTATCTAGCCCCAGTGAAACTTCACTGTAATTTCTGCTAATATTCAAAATAAGAATATTTTAACAAGTTTTAGAATAAATCCTATCATAGGTGCATTTTTAACTGATTCAAGTTGTTCTTGTCTGTACTGGGGATGCGTATGTATTTGTGCCTGTGTGAGACCTTGAAAGCTAGATAATCCCTATCTTCTTTGTTCTCTCCTCACACTCTAGAAAATGTAAGTCTTCTAACTGCTGTTTAGTCTAGAATTAAAATTCAAAATCTTGACTAATTTCTTGAAGGAACTCTATCCAAAACAAAAAAAAGAAACACTCCCTCTCATTACTCTTCACAGTGTGCTGTAGACATCAGGGCTTCAAGACTTATGACATCATTTTGTAGTAAACATAGTCCAATAACTTCCATATTGGCAGGAGGGTGTGTCTTAAATGCCTGATGTTCAAATCCTTCTCACTGTGTACTGTCACACAGAGGAATATGTGGCTGAAGGCAGACCTGTGTGAGTAATTGGTGCATTACAGCCTTTACCAAGAGGGCGCATGCACCTGCAAAAACTCTCAGAGGTTTGTGCATGCACCACACAGATGTCATAACTCAAGATCTGACAGTAAAGAAAACGTTTGAACCACATAGATCAATACTGATCCCAGTAGTACCTCAGCCTTCAGTAGGGATTGTTCCTGTGTTGATGCTGATAGTGACACTTTTGTACTGCTGACCATGCAAGTGTTTCTTAGCACAATAATGAAAGAGGACAGGGATGAGTAGATATCGGATGCTTTTTGTCATGTGTCTTCTTGTTCTATGTGCAATTCAGTGGTTACAAACTCTTAAGCCCCCACATAAATTTTTAACACAAAAAATACTAAAAGCAGAAAGCATTTTCTATCGGTAGTACCTTTGAATGATATTGAGAAGTTAAGGTAGGGCAAGTAAAGAACAGATTTAAAGGTGTTCTTTCTTATTGCACCACTACGTTGAGGATGATGGCCAACTCTCTGACAATGGCACGTGCTTTGATCATCAGCAGTGCAAAGGGGACTTTGATGTAATATGTGAGAGGAAAAAGAAGAAAGGAAAGGCATCTACCAGGGGACATCCAGAGTATCACTGAAGATCTCTTTGTGGAAGGAGAAGGTATTAGGCTTCAGAACAAATGCAGTACTTCAGTTCTCAAAACCATGGAGGTCACTGAAGATCATACCCATCTCCTGTATGATGCCATACTTACATGTGGGAGGGGGTGGTAAACTTTATTCTTAGAATACATGTCTGGGGTACAGTTACCGAAGTATGCGTTTGGCATGTTTCCTTTCTTACGTAACAGACTTATCGGAAGTAGATTTTATTTGGAACCTCATTGGGAGCCAGCAGCAATCCTGATATTATTTTTTTTGGCACCTGACTGCCATCCACGTAAACTCATGTAACTTACACCATTCTCAGGCAGTTGACATGATGGAAGCTGTGATCTAATGCACATTAGACATGGTTCAGAGACATTGTTGGTCACCACAAGCGCTTCTGCTCCATTTACTATCAAATATGAGCATTACTACTTCAGACTCACCTTACTTTCTAAGGGCAAATGTGGCTGGGTTTATGTAGCTATACACCAAACACCACCGCCAGCCTGCATTCTTTGGCTCTGGTAAGCAGGGCATCTTTCAGGTGAGAAGATTTACTCTTTCTGAATGAATATCCACAGAAGTACAAAAACCCTACCCATTTCAAGTCCACTTCCTCAAAATTATAGTGATTCTGTCTGTAAGAAATTCAGGAATATTTGGATTCCTGAAGGCTTTTAAAGCTGAAGTGGCATTGAATTATACTGGTGTTGCTATGTCTCAGAGCTGTCAAACTGTCCTATTTATTTTCATTCAGATCTTAAAATATGGTAACATGGATATCCAGCTACAGTGCTGCATAAATAAACAAGAAAATTATCTTTATTCAACCGTCCATTGAAGCTGTCAATTCTGGGCCTCAGAGACTTTACCACAGAGACAGCAATAACATATCAGGTTTCTGGAGCAGGAAATCAGTGGTCTGTGTTTGAGTCCTGGATTCACTGCACGTTGCTGTGCTTGGTAAAACTGGTCAAAGCACAGGAAGAGAATGCATGCCAGGCATGTGCAGGTCCCAGTGGTTTATCTTGCTGTGACACCAGCTGGCTGGATTTCCTCTGTTTTGAAACTTTGGACAGTCTTCATCATAGCCCAAGCAGCATCCAGCTATTTTAGAAGATCTGAATTCATTGGAGTAGCACTATTATTGAGACAGCTTTGACTTCTGACAGCCAGTGTGCACTGGACTTCAATCAAATGCTAAATTAGAGAGACACTTGTTAGCCTGCTGTACCTTCTCATTCCATTGCCTTGCAAGAGTGTTACATGACAGGTAACTTGTTGGTGAAGGTTCAAGCTAATGCATGTTTCCAAAAGACACATCATTTACTATGTAAGTAATCCAAAAAGAAACATCGTTTTCTGTATAAATGCCCTGCATCCCTGCACTTCAAAATTTGCTGTTATCATGGGCTGTAGTTTATCCCAGGGTTGCGGGATGCTTTCAGATGCCCCTTCATTTAAGTCTTTAGAAGAAGGATGCCCACAGTGAAGACAACTAGGATACAAATGCATCAGCTCGCAACCTTAAGCTCTGATGAACCCAGCAGAGCCAGCAGAATCAGTTATTTCTCAACTACTATTTAACAATATCCAGTGTTAGCATTTCCTGATCATCCTGTGCTAGCTACAGTAAAGCTGGGAGAGTATATTGTTTCAGGTACTGCCTCTAGATAGGCTGCTGCAGAGTTTTATAGAATCATAGAATCACTAGGTTGGAAAAGACCTCTTGGATCATCGAGTCCAACCATTTCTGTCTCCCACTAAACCATGTCCCTGAGCACCTCATCTACTCCTCTTTTAAACACCTCCAGGGGTGATGACTCAAGCACCTCCCTGAGCAGCCTCTGCCAGTGCCCGGTGACCCTTTCTGTGAAAAATTTCTTTCTGATGTCTAGTCTGAATCATAGAATCATAGAATCACCAGGTTGGAAAAGACCCACCGGATCATCGAGTCCAACCATTCCTATCAAACCATGCCCCTCAGCACCTCGTCCACCCGTGCCTTAAACACCTCCAGGGAAGGTGACTCAACCACCTACCTGGGCAGCCTGTTCCAGTGCCCAATGACCATTTCTGTAAAAAATTTTTTTCCTAATGTTCAGCCTAAACCTCCCCTGGCAGAGCTTGAGGCCATTCCCTCTCGTCCAGTCCCCTGTCACTTGGGAGAAGAGACCAGCACCTTCCTCTCCACAACTTCCTTTTATGTAGGAAGTTGTTTACTCATCTTCAGTTTGTCTAGCTTCCTAAAAATTCCACATCCTTTTAATTTGTTGTATCCACAGAAAACAAAACGCAAAGGCTTTGAAGTAGGCATTGTGCTTATATTTCCTATTTAGTGTCTTAAATACGACCTGAATCTGTATCCTTGACTGAAATCTTTTGATTTTGCTATGTTAACACAACGTACTGTACACATTTTAGTCAAATTCTGCCATTTCTCAGAATTTTTATTTGAATGTGATACTAACTTCTTCATGTTCTACAGTGATTGTCAAAAGTGACATAGAGCAGATGGCCTGTTCCCGTGAAGGCTGCATGTAGTGATGCAGGATGAGCAACTGATCGTGTATTGCAGAATTCTATTTCTTCTGTGGCCACAGACAAATAGTTATATGCATGTAATGTTTTAATGTATTCTAATATCACGAGTAGTAATTTGAATATTTTTTTGGTTTTAATTCTCATTTATTAGGACATTCTGAGAGCAAAGCAACATTAGAACCATTCAAGAAAAGCCTAGGACACACAAAAAGAAAAATGCTGCAGTGTACTTGAGTGTGTAACACCCAAAGAATACATTTGTTAAAGATCTTTCAGACTGAGTGTACAGTTTTTACCAGGATTGTTAATATAAAGCATTCCTGTAAAAGCAATGATTGACACTATACCATTATATTTGTCTTTACTCTTTTGAAAGACTTAAGTATAAACTATCAAAAAGTCAGATGAAGAGGTGGGTTTGAGTTATTTCTGTAGTTCTTCAAATCACATTCCCTGATTGTGGGAAAGTTTCAGCACAAACGAAAGATTTAGCTTGATGCAGCCTTTGTTATGGTGATTTGGGGAAGGTCTGTCTGCATTATCCTGGCTGGTGCTGCTGCTTCTTCTTTCTTCTTGGGATTATTAGGCCCATTTCAAGATTTTGCAAGGCAGTTAAGCAATGTGAGTTAACGAATTTTCCCTTCTGAAAGGGGAAATTGCAGTTCATGTTTCTAAAGATAATTTCATGCTAATAGCTCTGATACCCTATAGCAAAACTGAGTGGCTAATATCAGAAACTGTTACTGTCAGTAGAATAGGCTTAAACTGTAGGTGCTACAGAAATGAGAAATAGGTCTTTTGCATGGATCAGTTTTAATCACCAATACAGATTGAAGAGACTTGAGATTTTCTGTCTAGACTATGTAAGTTTTCATTGGCTATTGAGTAAAGTAATATTGTGTTGTCAACTAAGAATGTGAAATGAATTGCAGGGAACCTCAGGCAGCTACAATAACAACTGTTACCTTACAAGCCTTTGGTATTTTGAAGTAAAATAACTTTTGTCTGTGCCTTGCTGATGCTAGTAGAAAATGGCATTTGCTGTTCTACTGGTGCAGGGTCAGAACAGCCTTCTGGTAGTCATGTGAAGTAAAAGTCAGCAGAAAGAATGTTTTTTAGGGAAAGTATGTTTCATGTAGTTTATGATACACGTTTCCTTAAAGCACGCGTTGGTTCTTTTGAACCAGTAATTTGTGTTTCATGTGATTCTAAGGTTGGATCACTTGCTTTTTGAAGAGGAAAGCCAAAGTCCCATTTATTTCAGTGGTCTGTAATGTGTTTGTGTCATCCTACTGTCTTGTTTACACAAGCAAACTGCTGTGCTTTGCTTTGATAACTACATTTTTGCATTAATTGGATCCAAAGTGACTGTGCCCACCGACACTCACTATATATAGTTTGAAAGAAAGTTTTCCTTTGTGTTCCTTTTAAGCTACCTGATGTCTGTCTTCAAACACTCTGACTCCTGAGGCTTCTAGAATACTGCCTCCTTTTGAATTTTTCCCTAATATAACTTAGTCTTTTATATGCATTTGCTTTTCTTTTTGTGTGAAGTATTTCTGTTTAGTTTAAGTCTTTGGCAGAATCAGTTTTAACTAAACTAGTCTGTTTTATTCTTTTACTAAAATTGGTCAATATAATTAGGATTTTGCATTAATTTAATGGATTCCTTTAAAAAGCACGTGTAGCTGAGACAGATCTACTTTTTTACTTGAACTGGACATGACTTTGGTAGTTAATGACCCCATTTCTGCCTCCTCTTAACATGCTTCATACAGTTCTGTACACCTTCTGATGGACCTGCCAAGATGAGTTTTTTTCATGTAGAAATTAAAGTTGCGTATCACCTTATAGATTTTTCAGGGATAATGACTGCAAAATGGACAGTACCAGGATTGCGTTAGTAATTTGTACCCATAATAGTTAATTTCATTGAAATCTTGCTGGGAGTTTAGAGTTAGTTGTTCTGCTTCTCACCACTCTCATGGTGTGTGAAGGTAGCATTACAGGCTCCTGGGAAAGCCAGGAGAGTTAGCAGCCTAATTTTCTGTTTAGGTAGTAACTGCACATAGCCGTGGGGAACAAAATAAAAAGAGACGTTACTACAAGGATAGCATAACAGACTGGTAAATTTAATTTTGAGTGTTGGGGTTTTTTTAGCTGTAATGCTGACATGCCTGAAAACTCCAGTGAGGTGAATGCTGTGTATTTTGCTTTTGTTTTAAATAAGGAAAAAAATAAGCAAAATTAGCTGTTAAGGTTTTTTTGTTTGTTTAAGACTACTGAGATTCTTAGTCTTAGTACATATAAAATATGTTTAAAAATGGTTACTGTTTATTTCATTGAGGAATATGTAACTGTTTTTAGAGACAGAGATAGCTCTTCTAAGAAGTGACTTGTGTTAACAGTGACATTTTAAATAGGGGTGGGTCATGCACATTGGTGACTTTCCTTTTTTTTTTGATAGTGCCTATAATATGAAAATATTTTACCAAATTGTTCTGTGCTTTCTGTGTGTTTGGATTTTGTTTTTTAAAATGTCAGTGGTTTTAAAAAAGGAGAAAGTAAATTTTACATGATCCTTAAAAGCCCCTTCCAACCCAAACCATTTTATGATTCTATGTGTTCTATATCCAGGAAATGGTGGTGTTTTATTGCAATTATATCACCTTAGTTTTGGATGCATATGTAAATCTTTTCTGTCTGTATGTACTTGTGCGCTTAGACTTAACATTCTTCCATGCACTGCTTTTTAATTGAGAGAGATTTACATAAGCCTAAACAACAGCTGGGAAACTGATTTAAAGTACAAAGTTGGGATTCAAGCTGCTGTTCTTCGGACATCTGAGTCTTTACATCTTGTTTTGAGAAGTTCTTTTGACAAAAAGTGACATGAATAGATAATCCTAGCACTACAGGGAATATACTTCTGGTAATAATTATGGGTCTTCATCTCAGGAACTGAAAGCTCATGAACAAAACTTTGAGTAGTTCTGTCAAGATTTTGGTGTTATTACTGTATTAATGTGAGAAGGACTGCACCCCCTTTGCTCACCCTTCCTTTTCAATGTATTTATTGAGTCCCAAGCTTTAAAAAGCCAGATGTGGCCCTGAGGGAATTTGTTGCATAGTCGTTTGCATAGCCTGAAGGCTGCTGGTGATCTGTATGCAATGTACTCCAGCTTCTAGAGGGAGTCCTGCTGAAGCAAAGTGGTACCCAGCCACCTCAGGGATGGAGAGAAGTGAGCACGAGTGTACATGCAAATGATTTTCTAGGCAACTTGGGGTTTAATATTGCAAGTTCTTCCTTATAATATTATTGGTTTATTTTGTTAAACCTTGAGATACTGATTGTAGCTTATGATTCTTTTAAATTTTGTTTTGACAGCAAATTGTTCACATCTCACGACTTACCAGCCCAAGAAACACCTGCATTTTTCTCTTTAAAACTAGCTAGAAGCAGCTCCTTTGTCAAGGTTAAAATTGAGTAAACTCTGACTTCAGTCTCTGAACTTGTCTCTGACACTTAGTTTCTTTTTCCTGCTGTTTTCTTTCTGTGTGGGTATAACTTTTCTGTCGTTAATAAAGAACAAACCAGTGTAATTTCAAATTCAGCATGGAATATCACTGGAGTATTACAACATCCAGATGGCTTACAAAAGATTAATCAAGGTCTTGTCAGTCCTATTATGCTTTTGTTTCAATTTGGAAGAGATTTCTTGTTAAATTTGAGATATTGGAGACATCTTCCTATGGAAAAGAGGGCCTCATTTGGAAAAGGATGAAAACCATTGAACTTTACAGCCAGTAGTGCTTAACCACAAAATTCTTAGTTACTGTTTTCTCCTCTCTCTTAATGTTCTGAAATGCAATGCTAGAATTGTATTTTTCTTCTTCTAGTAGAATTCGTAACTGCTAGAATTATAGCTATAGAAAAAGATAGGCTTTTTTGTGTGCAGTATGCTCTATTTGCATAGTAGCTTAATTACACTTTGAACAGCTTCTGGTTCATAAGAGGATAACTCGAATTTTTTAAATGCTGTAAAATTAAGACAGGGGAATATGCCACAGATGAAGATGATGAAGACATGGGACCTGCCCTTCCAGGAGGTGACATAGCTATTGAAGTATTTGATCTCCCTGAAAATGATGATATGTTCTCCCCCGGTGATGTGGACACCAGCAAGCTTGCTCACAAATTCAAAGAGGTAAGTTATAGCTCAGAAAATACTTCTGAAAAATACCACTGGAATTAGATTTCTAGTCATCTTGTTGCTCAGTGCTTGTTTTCTCTTGAATACTAGAGGTGATATCTAGCTGTTTTTATACTTGGTATTGTTGAATGACTCAAAAGATTCTGCTTAGGACAAGTAGAACTATTCTTCAGAATTGTTTTAACGTCAGCTTTTAGGTGTCTGTTACATTGACGGAGAGTGATGTGCAAGTTTTCAGCACGGAAGTTGGTGGTACTTAGTTTCCGTTGTTGACCAGGTACAAGTTAATTCATTACTAGCAGATTACTTTTTCTTTTTTTCTCTTTTTTCCCTTTTTTTTTCCTCTTTTTTCTTTTGTTTTTGTATGTTTCCAGTCAAAAGTAATCAGGAAAATGAAAAAGCAAATACTAAACTTCAGTGAAAAGGGATATGTGGAGCTCTTCCTATAGCATTACACAGTGACTCATCAGTGTACAGTGGTATCATATGTTTGGCCATGTGTACAGAAAGATGCTCTATCAGGGAAGTAGACACATTTCAAACTGATG
Source organism: Phaenicophaeus curvirostris (assembly GCF_032191515.1). NCBI lineage: Eukaryota > Metazoa > Chordata > Aves > Cuculiformes > Cuculidae > Phaenicophaeus > Phaenicophaeus curvirostris. The sequence continues at coordinate 26,443,658 of NC_091397.1, forward strand.
ATTTCCAAACCTCTGTGGTTGTGGAGTTTGTGTAGCATCTACTGGTACTGAGGATTGAATCAGTGATACTTTTTGGGGTCGTTGAATTCATGTAACTTCACTTACCAAACTACTGAGAAAAATTTCTGCTTTAGACTGTCCTTTGTTATGTTGTATTTCTGAACTTTAATAAATTCTGCTGCAAATAAAGATGTGAAACAATTGGTTTTATCTAAGCCACAGTAATGTGCTGAGTGATGACAACAAAGAACATTGTTCTTTTTAAATGCTGTGAAGATGGAAGAGGTGAAAGTAGCCAGAACCTCATTGGAGATTCAAGCAGCTGATCCATTCCAGGCCCAGAGCGGAATTTTAAAATAGAGAGGCTCCCTTTTTATCCTTCTTCCCCTGTCCTCTCCCCTGCCTTTCCCTCCACGCGAGGTAGATATTTAATCTTCTATAAATATATGTTATTACTCTCTACTGAGAATAATGTAGGGAAAGTAATCAGTCACTGAGCAACCTGTCTTTCCCTTTTCTGCTGTTACCATTTTCAGCCTCTGAAGGCCTACCAGTAGTCCTCATTGTTTCCCAAAAGTTTTTTTGTTTACTCAGATGATAATTTCCTCCATATTTCAAGTTCCGGGCTCTTATGCAAATTAGCAGAACAGTTTACTTCATTTTTTAATCCTTTGCATCGAACTTTCACGGAGTGGTGCTGGTGTACCAAGGCTATGTAAAGCACAGATGCAGTGATGGGCAACACACTGGCCTTTGAGTAAATTACCCAGAAAACTATGCTTGAATACAGTTTCCATCAACTCAGTCTGTTGCTGTACTCTTTTGAGGCTGTTTGCAGTCCTTTCTGATCTAATGCCCTCAAAATACTGCTGTAGAGGAGATCAGATTAAGGGACTTCGGGATCCTACAGTTTAGGTGCAGATGAGAGCCTGAGAAGAAAATATTAAATGCTGCTGCATGAGAGGACTCTTTTTCACTAACCCACACAGTTGACTGCTGTTACGAGCATGCCACTTTTCTTTCACTGGTTGTATTTAACAGTACACAGCTGCATTTTATTAGCTGCTGCAGTGTGAGTACATGTACTTTTCTTGGTATTTGCCTTGAATTCTTTCAACACTAGACGACTTGTTCATGATCATGCTGCACAAGCCCACACAGTGTTTTCTGGAATTGTATTTAAAGAATAACTGTTCTTTCTTGATCTTACTGCAGAGATTAATGAAAGTATTAAACAAGTAGGTTGGGCATAATCTTTAAGCATAATAGGTTGACCTAATTAGTTGAATTCAGTGTTTGCAATGAAAACTGTACTCAAGTACTTTGAGAGCAATTTCATTTGAAATGCCTTGGTTTTGGAATGGAAATTAGAAGAGAGATGGGCATTCCTGGGTGAATCAGTGTCATTCTGCCAGTGTTCTTTCCCTGGCTGTAAAACAGGAAAAATGAGACTGATTTTCCTTAACTGCTTTGAGAGAGAACTATAAACTTTATTTTAGCTGTGATGGTTGTAGAGAGACAAGATCTATAGGGAGAAGGGATATCTTATGTAAGAATTAGCTATTATATTTCACATCTTAATGAAATCTATGAAAAATGGATTATTATTATTATATGCAAGAAATATAATGTTTCTACAAAAATTTCATAGAGATTACAAGATTACATTGCATACTTTCTTTCCTACTGTACTCTAGGTATTTAACATTTACCAGCTTTTCATCCCATTCTGCCTTTTGCAGTCTTCGATGAATTCGAAGTACTTTCTCTATAAACCTTATTTTTTAAAAAAAGTTTTATAGTTTTGAAGAAAATTAATCAGTTCTCCGAGACATCTTTGAAAGGAAATGTGCCAAAAAATTATTCAAAATATCTTTTGTTTAAATGAAGCCTGAACAGTTTTATATTGACTTAGAAAATACATAATATTATCTGCCAAGAATTTGTCTGGCATTATGTGGGACTTGGAATAAGGTATTTCTGTTCCCCTATTAGAAAACTTGCTTTAAAGTTTTTAACTATGGAGGCCAGATTTGCTTGCCAAAGAATTGACCTTGCCTGTTGTTCAGTCTAACCCATAAATATGTTAGTGTTACTCGTCTAGTCTGCAAGCATAATTAGGACTGTTAGAAAAAACAGAAAAAAGTCGATGTCCAGCTACACATTTAGAATCATAGAATCACCAGGTTGGAAGAGACCCACTGGATCATCGAGTCCAACCATTCCCACCAGTCTCTAAACCATGCCCCTCAGTACCTCATCCACCCGCACCTTAAACACCTCCAGGGAAGGCGAGTCAACCACCTCCCTGGGCAGACCGTTCCATTGCCTAATGACCCTTTCTGTGAAAAATTTTTTCCTTATGTCCAGCCTGAACCTCCCCTGGCGGAGCTTGAGGCTCCTTTCAGGTAGTTGTAGAGAGCAATGAGGTCTCCCCTCAGCCTCCTCTTCTCCAGGCTAAACAACCCCAGCTCTCTCAGTCGCTCCTTGTAAGACTTGTTCTCCAGCCCCTTCACCAGCTTTGTTGCTCTTCCCTGGACTCGCTCCAGAGCCTCAACATCCTTCTTGTGGTGAGGGGCCCAGAACTGAATACAGTATTCGAGGAGCAGTCTCACCAGTGCAGAGTACAGAGTCTGTTAGTAGGAAAGTGTCTTTTTTCTTCTGCCTCGGTGGGATCTACTGTACCATGTACTGATTCAATGATCTGACCGGGTGCTCAATATTCATTTTTGTTAACTTAATAACAGAGTATAAAAATAACTGTTAAATCCATCTGTACCTGAGCAGATTGTCCTTTATGCAACAATTTCGAGTTTATTTGTATGTAGTAATAAGCTGTTTAAGTACTGCTTATTGGTATGTGGGTTTTTAGAAGAGATAGCAGTGAACGTTAAGCAGGTAGCCTAGGGCTTTGAGTCTTGGCCTTTGGATTTCATTGTTAACTCTGCAAAGGGCAAAGCATAACTCATCCATCCTCCCACTGATTTTATCTCACTCCAAAAAAATGAGGTATCAGAACTAAGCAAAGGCCTGGGTACTTCGTAAACACCATGACATTTTGAGGTGGTTCTTCCACAATTTTTCACTACCAACAGTAATTGAATGATGAGATAAAGCAGTTTTAGGTCTCTGAAAACTGCAGATCACAAGTTGGATTGAGTGGGCTCAAAGCGTGTAAGAAACCTCTTGCAAATAGTAATTGAAATATTTCCTTAGTTGCCTCTGCTATGAAAGATTACAGAAAGATACACATCCATGTCGGTTTCCTGGTCTACTGGGTGGAGTAGCATCACTACTCATTCTTGCTGCTAGCACCAGCTCCAGGGATGCCAGGATGCACTGGCAACCCTCCATCCTGAACCATTAGACCTGCTCTCTGGCACTGCCTCAGGAACCTCGTGTGATCTGCAGGTTAGCTGTGTGCTCAGAGCAGGTTTGGTCTGGACCCATGGGCGTTCCACCTGCTAGTGCACCTGCTGTGCCTCTACATTTCACATGTTTCTGCAGGCAGTTATGGTCAGTGACTGCTTTCATTCGAAATGAGATCTTATGTCTGCTTTCACTGAGCACAGGAAGATTTAGTGCAAAGTCCAAAAGTGAGCACAAATGACAGGAAGAGGAGTTCATAGAATCTTCGCTGGAGACAGTGACCAAGCCACAAGCAAAGGAAAGAAGTTTCCTAAACTATTCCTCAGGTGGAATTGCTTGCATCAATGTTTCCTTTATTCCTCCCAGCCTAAATTGAATTTCAAAAGTAGCTAAGCCTTTTTTCAAAGTTAATTGTACCAATCAGCTTTGTGATGGCTCCTGTTATTTTCAAAATTACTCCTCTCCTCCAGAAGAACTTCTCTTTTGAATTATTTGTACATTTTTTGCTAGCAGCCTGGTCTTCAAGAATGTAGCTGTTGCTTTACCAAAAATGATAACTTCTGGTTCAGTACCATGGCCTCACACACTCCATTAGCTCAACATAAGCTATTCCCAAAGGCTTCTGTTATTCTTGTAAGAGAACTAACCCCTATGTAAAACATGCTTTTCCGTAACTATTCCTGGTATTCATAAATAATGGACGAGGTCTTTGTCTCCACTCCAGTGCCAGCTCAAGCTGTAGTTCAGGTTTTGCCCGTGCCCTCAGCTCAATACACATCATTAATTCAAATTAAGCACTGCTTTAGATTTAAGGTTTTGGGGCTTGTCAGAAGTTTGTCCATGTTGCCTGCTCTAAATAACAAAGTGGCAGGGATTCAGGTGCCGAACAGTATTGGGTGATCATTTCCATTTGCATTAGGACAGTGCTGTTGAAGCTGTGGTTCAGTTCATACTTCAGGGTGTTCTTGGAGTCTGTAAGTGTGAGAACTTTTGGGTGAAACTAAAGATATTTCAAGACATTGCCTAATACACTCAAAGAGCTAATGAGTATTCACTCCACAGGATTAGACTAATGGAGGTTAGTCGAAAAGAAATTGCCCCAGAAAGTGTGCAGGTGGATGCCAAGTTCTCAGTGCCAACCCTTTCACTGTACAGATCCGCTGTTATTGTGGCACGCTGTTTCGTAATGTTGCTACAACCTTTAACACACTGCTCAGGCTGTTAATCTACTTGCAATCATTTTGTGTGCTTGCGTGCAATTTCCTGGTTTTTACAGTTTTCCCGTCTAACTGCTCTCAACTGAGATTTGATAGTTTAAGCAGAGTAACTCCAGCTAATAGTGGAGAAGGAGAGCATCTGTTTACCTTTTTTCTTGCATGAAATAAATGTGTGGAGTCTTCCCTCAAGGTTTTCCTGACTTCTCAAGTTGTTAAATCAGGCACTTGCTTCCATATATTTTTTGTAACATGCCTGCTGTAATCAATGCAGTAGGACTTTCTGACAGCACTGGGACATATTTCATATTCACATCAAAGGAGAGCAAAGCCCAGCAGGATAACATCTTTTTTTCTTAAAGCATAAGACATTTGGTTTTGCTAAACAGATTGGATGTTCTGATTTAAAATTATGAGTGGTTAGGCGGCATCCTATCTTTAATTAGGTTGCATAGACTGAGTCATTTTGCAAGCTAGACATTTTAATTTACAATCTACTGCACTGCAGCACTCTTCAAGGCCTTCTGCTATGCAATAAGATATTCAACTTGCAGCACAGGCTTTAAAAATACTGGACTACTCTGTGTGACTTCACTTGTTTATTTTATATTTTCAATTTTAGTTGCAAATCAAACATGCAGTTACAGAAGCTGAAATTCAGAAGCTGAAGACGAAGGTAAGATTCAATATAAGGTTAATACACGCTGGTTTTTTCCTCTCTCATGCGCATCTGAAGACATGTATCTTTATGTGGGTGGAGAAGTCAACCTTCTTTAAATTAAAGCCTGATTAAGAAGCACAGTGGCTCAGCTAAATCTTGTCTTGGTATATATTTTCTATTCAAAGTTTCTAGTAAAATCTTAAGTACTGCTATTAAGAGAAATTGCCAACTTGTGTAGCTTCAATTAAACATACATTTTAAGGGGTACCATAATGACTAAATGGCAGTTTGCTAGTTTTACAGTTCTAATGCATTTTCTCAGGTTTTTAAATGTATTTGTATTGAATATTCAAGTCTAAGTTAGTAAGTTTTTTATTTACTGGTGATGTTAAAGTATCCTGCATATGCTAGTTTCTTTTCTTGACATTGTAAAAAACTTAATTTATTTAAAGATATTGAATAGAAATTAGTTTTTATATATAGAAGAAAATAAGCTGGTTTGTACTGTTGCAGTTTTCTTTAAAAGATACTTTAGAAAGGAAAAAGCTTATTAGTTTAACAGAAAACATAATCTTACAATTGGTTGCTAGTTATTAGATTTAAAATGCTGTAGCAATAAAAAGAAATTGTATTTTTTGTGCTAAGATAACCTTGATGGGAAGGCAACTGATAATTCAGTTGTTGAATAATATTAGGTTTTATAATGATGTCCTTCTCCTTGACTACATTATGAAGGAAATTAAAAATGAGAAAATTTTACTTCAGAAAAAGATTTTAGATTATTTCTAGCAACCATTTGCACTCGTTATGTATTTTGTATAATGCTTATAAAATATGCATAAATCATTGTTAAAAAGAAATTCAGAATGCAACTATTTTATGTAACGACAGTGTCTGTTGTACTGTTCTAGTTCAGAAAGAGAAATCTTTTTCTTCCTTTGCTTTCCAGTTCCAATCTAGGAGTCAGAGCTGCACAGTCAATCCCTTGGGACTGTGCCGAGCCCCACTGACTTCATGGCAATGATGCGTGGGTGTAAACACTCGTCAGTGCAAATCTATTTACGATATGAGGATTAATGTGTCTTTTTGTGTTGGACTCCTTTACCTAGTATTTTGAATAGAGATGGAGAAAACGTTGCAGGGTTAGGTATATTACTACTAAAACTGCAAACAAATTATTTTCTTTTTGTGTTCATCATACTTGATGCTAGCAGAACTGTATGGAGCAAATTAAATTATCTTGATAAGTAAACAGGGATGTTAACGCATTTGTTTTCTGTAAATTCTGGGAGCTAAAATATACAAGCTGCTGAACAATCCTGCCCTTACCCAGCACCACACATTCAAACCTGCAGCTGTCTTCAGCTGGGAAATGAGAAGCATAACACACACACACACTAACACGTATCTTAAAAAAAGGAGCAGAAGAGCTAAGGTTTATTATAAATTCAGCAGTAAAATTCAGCAGTAAAATTCAGACTTCTTTGAGGACACCTGGAAAAAGTCATTGGACTTCATTGGTGCCAAAAAGTAGAGCTAGCAGTGGAACTTGCACTGGTCATGGAGCTAAGCAGCACTGATGTGTTTGGCAGAATTAGCACCTGAAATCTTCCACGGCATTGGCATATTTTCCTTTTCATGCTATATTCTTTCAACTTGGTTAACAATTTTAAAGAGAACAATAGTAATTTATTTCTAACAGGTTCTCTTTATCCTTTTAATAGTTCTGGCAGTATTTCAATATTGGATGCAAAACTCTGTGCTTGCTTCCATTAAAAAAGATTCTAGGTTATGACCTAATGCTACAGGTTGAATTATGCTCTAGCCTCTTTTCTTTGGCTTTCTAGATTAAGCAAGAGCATGACATGAAAGCATTCCTTGTAAGAATTCTGTAGAATTTCTAATTTAGGTAAAAAACCAGACAGATAGGATGCAAATGGCTTTTCTCCTGTTGTTTTCTAAATTGTTCTTAAATCAACTATAGAACCCAGAAATCATATAGAACCCAGAAATCATATTCCTCCCCAAAATAAGAAATTTCCTTGTTTTATGAAAGTGTATGAATGCTTTGTAACCCCTGAGCCACATGTATGGAGCAAAATTCATCCCCAGTGCTGATTAACCCTGCACTTTGCCCGAATACTCGACTATTAACATTTTTAAAGCGTGTTTATTGTAACCCAGAGACGCATACAGCCTGCTCTGGAACACAGAACAAAGCCTCTGTTTTTTATGAGGAAGAACAATATATGTATCAGCCTATTTTCTTTGTCCTGGAATGCTCTTTTCACTGCCAGTGTATTACTAAAATAGTTATAATTCACTGATTTTCACTAGCCCTGTTGTTGGAATTAATCCTGAACAATTAGGCTTCACCTTGCAGCTTTTTACTGACTACATCTCCACTCTTTTTCAGCTGCAGGCTGCTGAGAATGAGAAGGTGAGGTGGGAATTGGAGAAGACCCAACTCCAGCAGAACATTGAGGAGAATAAGGAAAGGATGATGAAATTAGAGAGTTATTGGATTGAGGCACAAACCCTGTGTCACACAGTGAATGAGCACCTCAAGGAGACGCAAAGCCAGTATCAGGCTCTGGAGAAGAAATATAACAAGGCAAAGAAATTAATCAAGGATTTTCAACAAAAGTAAGCAGCTACACCAGGCTCAGCAAATGAATTAGTGGCCAGATAGGAAACATATATGTGATATATTTTGAAATATGAAACCCACTATTAAGAACCTGTAAGGTAAACACTGTTTTTCACTTTTTTTCATGAAAAACACAAGCTCTTTATTATGGAAAACTGTTAGTAATATTCAAGTATTAATTCGATATTGTTGATAAATAATACTATAACAAAATAAAGATTTGATCTGTAGTATTCCAGGTTGGAATGTTCCAGAATTACTAGGTAACTCAATATGATTGCAAACAACCAAGTATAATCATAATAAAGCATTTGATTAGCAAGGTTTACAGCAATTTGTATTAGTATTGTGTCGACTGGATTCACTCCTGCTGCATACTAATGTAACATCAAAAGGAAAATGGTTTTGTTACATTTTACATTTTATTTTTCTTCTTCTCGTAGATGCCAAGAATGTTTGAGCTGAGTTGAGCTAACTGATGATTACCTGGCCCCCTCTGTATCATGTGGTCCCCTCTCCCTGATGGCTAGCAAGAATAATAACATCTTACATTTCTATAACAGCTTCCTTTCCCCCAGATTTCTTTTTCTGCAGCAACGTTTTCATTTCCTAGCGAAATATAGTCACTTAAAGAAGAAAAGTCAAAACCATACAGCAATGTCAAATGACAACTGGAAGTACAGAAGTGAATATCCTGTCACATTAAAAAGGGGGTTAGCTAGTCAAATTGTCAGTACCCATCTTGGAATTCTGTTATTATTCCAGAACTAGCTAGCATCTTGTGTGCTTTCTGTCACAAATATCTTGGTTTTTCAAAATAAAAAGAAATAGGGAAAATTGCTAGAATAAGCCTGGATAGCCTTTCTGTTGTTGTTCTGCATTATATTAGTAGAAGGTCTAGTCAGTTGGTTCTAACTGTCTCAGCCCCCTTAAATCGTCTAACAGGTCTCCTTGTAGTTTAACTGGAAAACTAGATTTGTGCCTGGAAACTTAGGGACGTCCTTTCTGTGATGGAGTGCAGCCGTACTCTAATAAAACAGATATTTTTCTCGGTTTCCTACAACAGAACACAGTATAAACTAAGCTAATGTTATTTTTGTTGTAAAAATGGATTATTCAAAAACCAGCTTGATTTAACTTCTTTTATTATCAGTTAGAACAACTGAGGTTTTGGGGGGTTTTTTTCAGATAAATTCCTCTTACTATTTTTGTATCTTTCCCCAGCATACTCACTTAGACTGACTATGTGTTTAGGGTTTTGTTCTAATTGCAATTTCATACTTCTTACTAGGTTAGTAATAAAATATTGGTTAAGGACAGATTTTTCTGATGTGTAGATTAAGATATATCAGAACATTTTATTTTCTATTTGAATTTGATTGCTTTGATGACATCAAATGCATCCTTTTTTTTTTCCTAAGAGAACTTGACTTCATCAAACGTCAGGAAGCTGAACGAAAGAAAATAGAAGATTTGGAGAAAGCACACCTCGTAGAAGTTCAAGGCTTACAAGCTCGTGTGAGTAGTATTTACTTTCGTATTTGAAGAATGACACAATTCTGTCTTCATATGAAATAGATATGTGTGTGTGTTATGGGTAACACTGTGCTGTATCTCTTTCAGATACGAGACTTGGAAGCTGAAGTTTTCAGGCTAATGAAACAAAATGGGAGCCAGGTTAACAATAACAACAACATTTTTGAAAGGCAGACATCTTTTGGAGAAGTTTCTAGAGGAGATCCAGTGGAAAACCTAGATACTAAGCAAGTGTCTTGTCTGGATGGCTTAAGTAAAGGTTTGTTTGAACCAAACCAAAACTCCTATTACCCTAGTAATATTTATGCAAAAAAACCATGGTTATGATTTAGGATTTAAAAGAAACAGCAATACAGGGATGTTGCTGTTTTTCTGATATTCAGTATCTAATGACAACTGTATCAGGTATGCCAAAACCAAATAATGCCAGCATAGACTCCCAGAATAGTTATACAATGTATACTCTTAAAGAAATGGAAGTGACTATGTGCTAATAAAGCAAAGATCATTATTGAATTCTTAAAGCTTTCAGTGGGATGCCATAATCATTTAGGTTTAATGTGATGCTTCTGTTATTTTAATAAATTAGGAGAAAATTGTGGTTTCTCTGTGTTCCTAAATCTGCCCTTAATTACCCAACCACCAAAGATCAGACAAGAACAAGTTACCAGAAAGAGGAAAAAAAAATGCTAAGTCTGCCATTGAATGGATCTCTGTAGGTTCTGATCCCACATTAATACAGACATCAAAAGGAACCATGCAGGTGGCACTTACAGTTTCTCAGGATGTAGTCTTTTGTGAATAAAATGTAAATTCTTTACTGACACGTTAATTAAAAATCTTATTCAGCTGTAGCACAGCCTGATTTGCAATATAAGACTTGTAAGAGTTTGTTCTACATTACCAAAAAGCCAAAATTATTTGTGGCAACACTTAGACCTGGATAGGTGCTGTAAGCAGGATGACTGTAACCTTTCCTTGTTTTGCATAGAGAAGATAATTCACATTTTTAAGTTTACGCCAGCACAAATGTAGAGATAATTTCCACAACTTTAAATTTCTGTAATTGCACGTGGCTCCTCACTGGTGAATTATATGCAGAATTAAAGCCAATTTTAGGTCCAAGGCCTTGGAGCAAAACTGTTTGGTGCAGGAGCAATACTTATTAGTTACATCTCTGAAATCAGGTATCTGAGGTGTTGGGATTCTGACAAGGGAGCACCAGACTCTGTTCCTACATAGGTTGCCATATTAAATGAGCTATAATATTATTTATTTCTCTGATGAAAAGAAGGATGCATTACATTACCAAATGAATTCATTTCTAGCAGGCACATGGATGTTTTATTAGAATTGGTATTTTTAGCAGTTACTTCATATGTGGACCCACAAACAAATCAATAGGAATTTCATTTTTAACATAGTATGTGTGAAAAAAGAGCTAGTCCTGCTGAAATGGTATTTAGGTGATATGCAGACCTTGTGGAATTAATTTCCACAAATCTTCCCAGAGCAGTTTCTTCCTAGCAAGTGAGACGGAAATCTCTGAAGTACAGAATAATTTCTACTGAAATCTCTGAAGTACAAAAAAGCACTCAGGATGACAAGTCTGTATTTCTTTCAGAGAGACTCAGTAAGTGTTACAAAATATTTAATACTTAGCCACTCTGTTAACAGAAACCCTTTTGGCAGTTTGCATCAACAAAGTGTGTTTTCATTACCTGACTCACAATTGATGTTTATACTTAATGTTGTAACAGTGTTAACACACATCTATGATCAAAAATCCATCTGTCTTGAAATCCAGGAATTTTACATTTAAGAAAAGAGTTCTTCGTCAAATTACTTCTAGAAAACTGAAAATTCTTGGTATGGCATTAAAACTCAGCCTGTCGATATTTTCAAATCATATTTTTCAATTGATATATTTGCATGAAATTTTTCATTTTCCAAGAACTGCTGTTTGTCGTTGCAAAAATGCTCCCCTGGAGAAATGGTACCAGTGGTCAGTGCCTGAATTTAACCACTGAATTTAAATACAAATTATTTGCTAGGAAAAATAGACAGACAGCAGTGATTTTTTTTGAAAGCAAAAAAAATCATAGTTAGACCTTGAATCTGGGCTGAGTTTGTGTTTTTGACAACAGAAAAAGAAAAGTCCTGATTTTAAATTAAGAGTACTCTAAACATACTGTAACTGTGTTTGCCTTCCATATACTTTTCTACTAAATCCTGTATCAGAGTCTCTGAAGTCTGTATCAGGTGGTAATGTTGTGATACTTGCTCTGCAGATAAAGAGCCTATGTGTCCATATCACGATTGTGTAAATGTTCCTTTTAAGGAAAGGACTTGCCATTGTCGAGTAATAGTAATTGCTAATAATTAGTGTATTTACTGATCAACGTGTGGATGTTGCAGAGGAGTAATAAAGGATAGGGGAGATCATAGAATCATAGAATAGTTTGGGTTGGAAGGGACCTTAAAGATCATCCAGTTCCAACCCCCCTGCAATGGGCAAGGACACGTCCCACTAGATGTCTATGATGTCTCTGGAGGGTGAGCAGAGTTCCTGCAGGTGCAGTGTTGTGCATGCCATATTTGTGACATTCCTGCAAGCGCTCCAGTCTCTTTTCTGGCTTTTTTTTGGTGGGCATAGCACATGCTTCTTTATGAAGCCTCGGCATCAAGTTTATAGGAGCACTGCATGTACACAGCCACATACTGTAATTTTGACTCTGAAGTTTGCAGGTCTGGCTTCCCTCAAAAAAATCCAGTTATTTATATTTATATATTTTTATATATATATATATTTATTTTTATATATATATTATTGCCGAGCAATATTAAAACCCTGAGGATTGTGTTTCTCTTACAAATAATATGATTTATTCTTAAAGTCCAGGAAAATAGAAGAAGTGCATTGTAACTTTCAGGTTTAGTGGTCGTGAACTGTGTCTGCAGTAGAGAATCAAGCTATTTATTGGAAGGAGTCAGTGATTTGAAATCTAAACAGTTCAGTGCCAATGCCGACTTTGACAGTATTTGCTCATCTCTGTGCAAATGCCTGTTCAAGCTACTTTGATGGCTGTACTTTCTGGGTGCCATTGGATACCCAGGGATGCCTTCGTTCACAGAAGGAGATTTTGAAATCTATCAGCCTGTATAATGAAAAACAGTGGGAGGACAGGCGAGCTCTTTCCTGCTCTGCAGTGGTACTGAAATAATTCAGAAGGAAGCCGACTGGAGTCAAGAGATTCAACGCCTGCTGAAAGACACTCTAATTACATCGTGTCCAAGAACAAAATAAAATCTGTTATGACTTTTATATGACTTTTATTTCTCGAGCTCCCTCGTGGGCTGGGAGCTTCCTAGACAAACAGGTGGGGTGCATATTTGTGCCAGGGAGCAGCGAGGGCCAGTGGCTCTCTGCAGAAGAGGGAAGGGACTGAGGGTGACAGCATGTGTGTGGCCAGGGTAGATACCACCCAACAACAGCCCAGTCCCACTGCACACAAGGGTGGCAGGCAGGGCAGGTGATGGAAACAGAAGTCAGCCAGGAGCCCAGGCAAGTTCATGGTGGTGAGGCAGGTCCAAGGACGAGCCGGGAGGTATGTCTGTGGACTGTGGCTCAGATCCAAATCCACAGTCTCCATGGCTTGAGGGCAAGAGCCCAGCTTAAAGGCAGCTTCTGTAGAGGAATGAGCCCCCACTGATGCTACCTGAGCTCTTTCTTTGCAGCGTGCTGAACCTGTGCACAACAGAGAGCTGCCATTTGAGTGTGAACAGCCCCGCTCTGCAGTGGAGGGAGCAGTAAGCTCCAGGACCAGGTGGTATTTTGCTTAAACATGACCAGTATGAACACTTCTGTGAAAAGGCGTTTGCAGTGCTGTGTCGATAGTTTGCATAATATGACCTGTGAAAGGAAGTGATATATGGAAGTGTGTGCACCTGTAAGAATAAATATAAGCAGTTCAAGGAGTGACAACATGCAGTTATCCTGACTTCTTACAGCACAAGCATAATTACAGGTCAGAAAATGCTAATGATTTCATAGTGTCACCAGAATGTAGTTTAACTCTTACAGAAGCAAAACATGGTATGAAAGTCTTAGCAGTGCTTTAAGAAAACACAGATCTGCAAAAAAAAAAAATTAGTTTGAGTGAGTCTTCGCCCTCAGTTATCTGCTGGCATCCAAACTCAACATGTGGCCATAGTTTTGAGAAGCAGTTTGAGCTGCACTGGCACAGTTGCTGCTGAAATGGAAGACTCCATGCCATCCCTGCCTTTGTCCAGATTCCATCATTCTGCTTCTTCCATTGCCCTGTGCTAGCACTTTGACGTTTCTGTGTACACACTGATTCAGTGAAATAACAGAAGAATGGCCTAAGAGAGGAAGACTGGAGTGTCAGACTAAAACCGGATAGTTTTTGCAGGGTCAATCATTTGCTGTGAGGACTCAAAAAAAAAATAGAAACTGTAAAGAATATTTATTTCTTTTCTGGTGTAAGACGTGAAAACACCTTTTAAACTCTGTTTGGTCTTACTGCTGCTTTGCAAATGTTAAATTTGCTGAAATACTGAGAAGTACAGCAACTTTGTAAAGAGCGAAGAAGTGGGAGAGTAGAGTACATCTCCCAACTTTCAAACAGGTCTTCTTGTGACTCTTTGATGGGTACTGTTGCGATAATTAATGGTGTCTTGTAAATGTCTCAGGGAGTTTTTGAGCTGTTTGATCAGCCTATAATGACTGATCTAACAGTCCATGTCCTGCTCCACCCAGTATAGTTGTTTCTCCAATTAATCAAGGACAATTAGAGTTCTTTCTGTCTTGTGCAGATCATGGCTTTCCCATTCCTGCTTTGAATGGCTGTCATACTGGATGCCTTTCATGGACCTTCTGGGTTTCTTCTGTCATGCTAAACTTTATACAACATCACTGAAGGTTGCAGTGAAAATTTATTTCAGCACTCTTGCGTTCTTCCTGCAGACCACCATTGTAATGTTTCTGCCCAAACAAGTTGCTGTTGGAAAGCTGAAACCAGACAACTGCAGTTGATGGTGATAATCACAGTAACAGTCATGTCCTTTAGACTCCTGTTTAAGGAAGGGGGCTTGGCAGAGTGTCTTCTGATGTGATCCAAGTGCAAGTGAGGCAAGGCTGTATTAGAGTTAGGCTGCTCATATTTATCTGTTTGTATGAGGGATCACAATGGTTGGTGAAGACAGGGATGTTTTAGTGAAGTCTTAGTGAGTTTATATAAGCTTTTGGGGTTTGAAGGAGCTCTGAATAAAAGAAAGAAGGACCTACAAGAGGAGGTAGTTGTTCTGACTGTGCAGCAAGGGAAGCAGTAACATGTTTTGGCAAGATTGCCAAGTACTAATAAAAAGATGTTTTTACTTGCAGAAGGATTGGGGCAAACAACCAAGGCATCATATTTGTATTGTCACATATAACTTCAAACAGATGACCTCATAATCTGGAGGGGGTTTGGGATTCCACTCTGCTGTCCCCCCAAGGGGATAATATTACAAAGCAAGCAGTTTGTTTCACTGTAAGCCCAGAGGAATGAGTCTAATGCTTGTTTCATAGTCATTTGAAAGACTGCTTGTCAGGTAATTCAATCACACAGGGTTATCTGATTATTTGGATAGTACCTGTATCGCTCTTGGTGTGACTACACACATCACTTGTGCATAATTTGTACATATTTTACAAGGTTGTTTTGGGGACGCTCAGTACAGGAGAGAACAACTCATGTTGTTTACACTCACAAGCCATTCTGGTTATCATCAAAAACAGAGCAGCCTGAGGACTGCTTGAGATCATTCTGTAAATTGATGAGCAGCCTGCAAAACTGATGAAATAGCATGTAATGGGTCAGCTATGGGAAAAAATGGCAGTCCAGTACCGCCTTCTCAAGTGCCTTTAAAGGGCAGGATTTAGGATAAATGAATTGGTTCCCTGGGTCTAAATTGGCATATTCATGCAGATTCTAGGAAATATCTGTCGATAAGCAGTGAGGTGACGAATCCTTTGTGTCCTGATGGAGAACTCTTTGTAGGCCAAGCACATGCAAGTCCTTTTGAGGGAGTCTAAGTGGACCAGCTCTCTGGGATAATACAGCTATGTTTGCCAGGGTTTTGTGTGTGTGCGCGTGCGCGCGTGTGTGTGTGGTCCTTGATGTAACAGTGTGAATCATCCACTGAATTTTTAAATATTTGCAGTTGATGTGTCATTATGCAGCTACTGGATGAGTGCAGATAAACTTTTTAATGGTTTATGCAAATAACCATTTTTTTGCATGTGTACTTTAACAGTGAATAAGATACAAGTACATGTAAAACATGCAAAGTTCATATGCCCACAATCACAGGTTCTGTCTGAGGAAAAGAATGAAAGATTCTTCTGCTAAATAACTTCAAATCATATTTCCATACAGATTTCAATGAAGCAGTGCCAGAAACAGACAGACTGGACTCCAAAGCTCTGAAGACTCGAGCTCAGCTTTCAGTGAAGAACAAGCGGCAGAGGCCTTCCAGAACAAGGCTGTACGATAGCATCAGTTCAACTGATGGGGAGGACAGCCTAGAACGAAAGGTGAGAAGGACTCTACCCTCTCTCTCAGGCTTCCTATGGAGTATTAGATTGCCCATTTAAGTCATTCCACTCTCTGTCTTTGTCCTTTCATTGTAGCACAGGCAGTATTTATTCCTCTGTGTCCAGTATGCTGTGAATGGCCTTGACTGATGTGCGAGTCCGGTCTCCTTTGAGTCAGCACACCTATTTTTTTGGTTTTGTTGTTCGTTTTTTTTTAACAGGAATCCTGGGCTTTCTGATACATGTGTGCTTTATAATGCACAGTGAGTCCTTTCATTTATGCAGGAGGTGAAAGGAACTTGAATCTTGCATTTCTGTTAACACAATTGATATGATGCTTACTTGTTTTGTCTGATTCTGAATTCCATCTGAAAGCAGATATCAATAAACAACACTGTGTGTGGTATCAGAAGATAATGGCATGAATTGCTAAAGTGTTTCTTACAAATAGAAGGCTAAATAATGAATAAAATAATTGCATGTTCAAAGTAAACCTTGCTCTGATTGGTTTCTAAATGGTATAACCTGCTTTATAATCTCTTATACCAACAGCCGTCAAACAGTTACAGTAGTCCCATGCACATTTCAAAATCACCACTGCCCTTATGCATGAGAGTATCCTCACCAGCATCAGATTCTGGTGCTTCCTCCCTCTCCCCTGTGGCTAGCAGTGCAGCAATCTCACTTGACAACCTAACTGAAAACCAAGAAGAAGGACAGCACCACAAAGGAGGTGTCCTTTCCCCACATGCTCAGGGAGACACTCCACTTTCCTCTCCTTCAAAATCTGGGCACAGCTCTGAAGCATCTCCTTTGCATCATCCAGCTGGCAGGAGTATTTTACAAGATAAAGGTATTACAATTTTTTACTATAAATTGATGCATCATTTTGCTCACTTACATCTACTTTATAACATTCTGTTGTACAGTAGGACCTTAGCCCTTAGCAGCTAGAAGGCCATCATCTCATAACTTCTTTTGTCTACTTGGAAGTAAAAAAAAATGCAGCTGGCCTTGTGTGATGTTATAAGACAAGGGCAAAGTTTAAACTGAGATCAGGAACTGCTTGCTTTCTTTTTCTCCGTTCTTAGAGCTCTGTGAAAAAGACATGGGGAAGTTGCCTTTAAGAAAATCTTATCCTTTGTTTTAAAAAACACCAAATTAATGGACCTTAGGACATTTCTTTATTAGAAACATGCTTAACACAGTGTACTTAGTCAAATTATGTGATTTTGGCACTGATAGATGCTTTTTTGGAGGGTGTGGACAGGAGTGTAAAGCAAGAATAACAGATTGTAGCTTTTAATTGCTGAGAGGCAGCATAGTCTAGATTTAACAGGAAGTCAATGTCTGGGGAGTCTTCATTTACAGATAAAAAATCAAGTAATTTGATGAGGGAGTGGGCCAGATTGTTATTTATTTAATTCAGATTCTTTAAATGTAAGCTGGATAAAACATGATGCAGTCATACCTAGCTCGGGTACATTTCTCAGATACTAATTTTTTCAGTGCATTAACAGTATAATATGTCACAGAATTCAGAATCCTCTTATTCAGATACCTTGTCAAAATTAGCATTTTACACAACTTTAGCATTCTTAGCTGTGCATCTTGCATTCTTTACCTGTGAGATAAGCTAAAATACATTATAAAATTGTTAGTAAGTGAGGACTGCAGGAACAGGTGGGGGCAGGTTCATAACAAAGTTTAGCTTGCTTAAATTAATGGAAAAAAAAATTTCTTGAGTATTTTTGTTTGCCTGTGTAGCTGGAAAGACTTGCCATTCATTCACAATCTGTTTTTTCTTAATCTTCACACAGGACCTTCATATATTCTTGAAAGACAGATTAATGAAGTTTTTTTTAATTTAGGCTCAGCTACTGTACGCTACCATTTTTACATAGGTTCTAAAATTGCTAGTCTAATTGTATAGTTGCTGCTTGTGTAATTGTTATTCATCCAAAGTTAAATTCAAAGCTTGAGTTTGGCAAGTAGAAATAAGGGTGTGGACATAAGAATGTGACTTTAGACTCTTACTTCAGCTTGTATGTTTGACTGGTTTATCAGTGAAGTCATAGATACTGCGTTTTCATCCAGTGCATGAAAAATATCTTGATAAAAATTTGGTGCAGACTGGCCTTGTAGTGTAAGGAATAGGGTAGTCTATTCCACTCACTGTGTTGCACTTTCCTTCCTAGTTTAGGTTTGAAAAATAATCTGTATAAATATTGGTGTCATGCTTTCCTTACTGCGTCTGTTAAGCAAACTGCTTTCTTTCAGGTGTGCTTTCTTTCGGGTGTATCCAGATTTTGATGAGTACATGAAAATTAAACCAGAGCAATTTAGTTTCAGATGGAAAATTTCCTCTTAATCAGTTGTATGAAAAAGAAATATCCTAAAGCAGTTGTTGTTTGGCAGGAAGTGTAGCGATACTGTTTGAATTGAATATTAATTTGCATGTCAAACTCTTACAGGTCAGACAATAAAGGCCGTTGTATTTGTTCTGTTTGTTCACGTGGGATTTTTTTAGAGATGGAAAGAAAACGCATTTATGGATGTGTGTATCTATTGATTAGTCCATGATTAACAAAAGTGAGCATTAGCAAGTTCACACTTGTCTTTTTTTTCCTTTATTATGAGCCTGCAGTGGCATGAGATCGGTCTCCTCATTGTTGCAAGATGATGAGGCATTTTCCTTGTTTGTCTTTTAAGCGCATCGTTTTTGTGTATGTGTACAATTAATTGCTTTTCTTCAGTTCTGCCATTTCATGCAGCAGCATTCTTTGACAAGGCAGCTGAGGTGACCCCTGTGGGCAATCCTCCATTGATGTAAGAGGCTGGCTGCAACTGTGTTGTGACCTTGAGGAAGAAAGTTTGGTCTAGTCTCCTTTCACATCCATCAGCCGCAGATTACTTGCACCAGCTCCTTGAGGCTGAAAGTGATGAATTAGAATCATAGAATCATAGAATCACCAGGTTGGAAAAGACCCATCGGATCATCGAGTCCGACCATTCCTATCAAATACTAAACCATGCCCCTCAGCACCTCGTCCACCCATCCCTTAAACACCTCCAGGGAAGGTGACTCAGCCACCTACCTGGGCAGCCTGTTCCAGTGCCCGATGACCCTTTCTGTGAAAATTTTTTTCCTAATGTCCAGACTAAACCTCCCCTGGCGGAGCTTGAGGCCATTCTCTCTCATCGTGTCCCCTGTCACTTGGGAGAAGAGGCCAGCACCCTCCAAATCCGGTCCACTACTGAAGCTGGTTTAAGGACCTAGCCCATCCATCTTGCACTGTGTCCTATAGCCAGTGTGAATGCTTCCCCCAGCAAACTGTCATTATTAGGAGGGCTCTGGCTGGGTCTAGCTGCATGGGAGTGGGAGCACACAGATAAGAGTCTGAACAGAAATTAGCCATACCAGGTAGCTGCTGTGTCTCCCTGCTGGGCTCTCCGATTTTTTTTCTACTATACCAGCAAAACCTTTAGTTACTAATACTTTTAATTATTTGCTCACCTCAAAAGTAGCGCATCTTGCTGTTTCATTTACATTTATTAAGAAGTTTCTCAAAAAAGCCCACCACCCCCCAGGACCCAAGCCCCACTTGCCTGCAAATAGCTGGTGTGAAAATAAAACATTACAGTCTTTTATTCTTTACAGTGGCAATTTTGACAGATGTTGCATGAGAAGAATGCATTAAAGCTAAAAGAGGAACCATAAGAGAACAGAGAGGAGTATGCACACTGTAGGGCTGATGCAAAGTGTGGGCTGCCTAAAGTTCTCCTTGGCATCCCTGGGGGATGGATTTCTTCACAGGAGACTTTGTTTTGTTGTTCTTCCTGTTGCTGGTCTTTGTTTTCTTTTTTTTGGCACGAGGTTACTTGTTCCTGGTTCATGAGTTTTTTTTTCAACATACAGACTTATTTTAGAACAAAAAATACAGATTTTAGAGGGGTATATTACAAAAGACTTGTTTTCCTACTTTTTCCAGGATTTGTGAACCACTTGAACACTGAACTCTATGCTTGAATAAAACCTGGCCGAATATTATCCACAAAGAAACATACAAAGTTCTTCTATACCCACAGTGGACTGTCCTGTAATAGGGCTGTGGTTTTTTTAGTTAATTTATGTAGGAGAAATCCACAAATCCAGCAGTGCTTTCAGTTAAAAGTCACTGTACGGCTAAGGTCACATTGTAAAAGTCGCCAAACCACAAGTGACACAAATGACTGACCTTCATTTGCTTCCTCTAGAGTATTTGAGGACATTCTTTATGTTTAAGCATCACAGAAACTGTGTCTGATTTTTTCATCTGCTTTGTGTTTTCTTTTTGTTTCCATATAGATTTCACAGGATGTTTGGCAGACTCAGATTTATTGTTTTGGCTTTATAGGTACCGCAGGCTATTTCCTCTTCAGGCTTCAACAGTGTTTGTAGAAGAGATCAAAAACTGGTAGAAATCTCAGAGCAAATTTATTAATTAAACTACTTTTAATTCTTTTTTTTTGGCTTTTAATTTGGAATGGTTGAATATGAAGTTAAATGTTTATTTTAACAAAGATGTTAAAGCTAAACATAGTTATTAGCTAGCATGCCCATCATAAAAAATACCTTTGGCTCTAGAGTTCAAGAATGTATTTTCAGGGGTCATTTTAGAAGTAAAGCATACATGCCAAATTAATTCTGTAAAAGGAAACTTAAGCAGCCACTGCTGAGTTTAAAAAAGGATTCGCTGTAGTGTTTACTTTTGAATCTCTTGTTGTGTTCGACTTACTACATATTCATTAAAACTCAACCAAAATTAACTTTTCATTTCCTTCAATTAAAATAAGTTTTCTCCATGTGTATTTTCAAATTCTGAAAGTATGTATCTATTTTTATTCCTTTTCACACTGTCTTCTTGGAAATGAGAAAAAAATCACCTAATTAAAGTGTATGCTCACACACATGTACACATATGGGTATCTAATTATGAAAAGATATACAAACTGTTCTGAATGGAAAGTGGAATAGCCATCAGTAACAATTACAAATAATAATAATAATAATAATGTACATTCTTCCATGTACAAATGTATCCTAGATGGTGCCACATGTGCTCAGGCAGCAAGAACAACTAGCCCTACGATAGGGCATGCAGAAAAACTAAAGCGAAAACTTGCAGATCTTGGGTAAGCATTTTGTTATTTAAAATACTTATTCTTCTAATTAAAATAATGAAAAGTAAAATTTCAAAGATGTTTCCTGAACTTTTCTAATATTGTTGTAGGGCTCCCTTGAGGAGGAGTTCAAACAAGGGCAAGAAGCGGAAAGAGAAAGAAGCTCTTAGGGTGACCTGTGGCAGTAGGTATGGGTAAAGATTGATGATGCAAGAAATGATATGCCAGAAACATTGGAAAAACTTAATCATCCCAGCAGATGGGAAGATTAACAGTCCCGCTGATTTCATATGAATAAGTGTTAAGCTTTGAGTTGACCCTCTGAGCTTACAAACCTAGATTTCTTAACTAATTAAAGACTAGCAAATAATCTAAAAATACTTGGAGGTTTATAATATTGTGGCATCATTTCCACTGTTGCATCCACTCACGGAGTTTGCAAAAATAGGTTAACAGGTTAACAGACTGGCCTACAAGAGGCACACATAGTCCGTTACTGTGATCCAGAAATCTTGACACAATTCCACATATTTTTTTTGAAAAAGCACCCAGAGTGAGGATGAGCAGTAGCTGTTCACTGCAGCTTCACAACACTCATGTCAGGAATGCCTTCAGAAGGGTTTGTTTCTGAAGATGGACATATGTTGAAAGCAGATAGGAAAAATGCTAACTGTGTTGGTCACATAAAATGCTGATTGCATTGGTCACATCACAAACTGTTTGGGAAGGAGTCATGAATTCCTAATGAGGTCTGACCACATCGCCAGCATCTGGATTCAGAATAAATAAATAGATGTTCAAAACAGCAGGAAACAATCTTCTCTGCAGAAGCTAGTGTAGGTTTTTACTGAAGGCCTCTCATACTGATGAGTCTGACAAGCCCCCGGCTAAAGGGGTTTATTCCTGATTCCAGGTGTGGAAGACATGCATTCAGTTTTATGTCAGGAGTGCTAAGCTAAAACATTCCAAAAGTCTAGAAAGGACATAGCAACTCAAAACCTCTCTGCACATAAAGTGATGCAAAAGAATGTCACGTGATAAAAGATCTATCTAAAGGAAGCCAACTTTCAATGCTGCTCAGAAGATCTTTGTGGTGGAAAAACAGTATGTAACTGTTCATGGAGTTTTGCTGACAGTCTAATATACAGAGCCCCAGGGACAAGCATATTGTGTAATTCTGTAACATCAGAAAAGCAAAAGAAACCTTAGACTTCTGACTTACTCTTTCAGGCACCCTGCACTAAAATGCGATGTTCTGTCTCAGGATACATTTGTATCTTTGTATCCTGCAAATATCTGACAGGATCTTGAGAGATCTGAGGCAGCAGTCATCACCTCTACATTGGTGTCAGGAAACCTGTTCCAGTTGGTTCCACTGGTATACCTGCTTGCGGTGTGCCTTGGAGTTAGTCATAGTCACTGCTAAATTCCCCTAGTGACAGGTAAGAGATTTGTTAAAGTGAGTTCTCTGCACCTCTGTATGGCTGTAAGACAGCTAAGTGCCCTCAGCGGGGTATTAAACATAACCTAGCATTTAAATACTAAACTGTAGGGTGGTTGGGATGAAGGTATACTTGTTTGTAAGAACTTGATACGTTCTGTATACCAACATAATATGTTACAAATGTTTGTGAGATCCCATAGGTATCTTCCTTAGAGAAAGGAGATCTCAGCGTAGAGAGATCAGTGCTTACTAGACCATTTGACAAATCAGTTATTTGTCTTGTTTGTCAATGTATCTGAGTTTGGATACAGTTACTAAAAGTTTAATGCTACTTTCAAAGTCAAAATTCATAAGCATTTGTAATGAGCCTCTGTAAACCGGGATGTAATTATTTCAGTATAACTTTTTAAATACTTCTTGTCACTTCCTTGTTACTAACTGCAAAGAATTTGCCTCAGAAAAAATGTGAGAAGGTTTTCTCTACAGTCCAAAGCTGTATAAAGTCTTTGAAAAAAGGAAGATGGTCATCAAAAGACAGCATCCTGTTATAATTATGTCCATTACAGCAACTTATTAGTGTAGAATTAATGCTGTCAGGTCGATGTTGCATGCATTATTTTGCCACTGCCAAAAAATTGCACTCAGGATGTGTAAATAAAATCCTGAATTACTTCCTAAGACTACCACTAATGTAACATATATAAAAAATTCCCCATTTAAGTTAGCAGCATATATCCCTTCTGCCTGAAGCTAGGTAGTCCGGGCAGAATCATTCATTTTTTCCTTCTACTTTCAAGCAAGATTAGAGGACGAGGGAGAAGTACAGGACTGGGACAGGTATATCCGCCTTTCTCTCTGTAACCAAAGGGAAGGAAGAGGATTCTTCTACTTCCATGGGTGGGCATAATTTTACAACCTCAGTATCAGCCATACAGAGAAGAGGCTTCACAATATACAAAGCTCTAGTGATTATGTTAATAATAATGTAGAAGCTGTCCAGGATGTAGAATTTGAGGGGAAATTTACATACGTGCAAATTCTAAGTCTGCTAGGAGCAGCAGATGTTTAATGCTCTGAAACAATGATGTGTACATTGATAGAAATAATATGAGATTGTGGCATATGCATACAAATATGCATAGGTTCTTTGAGGCAGACACTTTGCATTGTTATTTTTAGTTTACATACTATACTGTTGACAAATGATATATTTAGCCAATAATTTAAGCATTTTATTTTAGAATCATAGACTCATAGAATAACCAGGTTGGAAGAGACCCACCAGATCATTGAGTCCAACCATTCCTATCAAATACTAAATCATGCCCCTCAGCACCTCGTCCACCCCTCCCTTAAACATCTCCAGGGAACGTGACACAACCATCTCCCTGGGCAGCCTCTGCCAGTGCCTAGTGACCCCTTCCGTGAAAAATTTTTTCCTAATGTCCAGCATGAACCTCCCCTGGTGGAGCTTGAGGCCATTCCCTCTCGTCCTGTGCTCTGTCACTTGGGAGAAGAGGCCAGCACCCTCCTCTCCACAACTTCCTTTTAGGTAGTTGTAGAGAGCAATGAGGTCTCCCCTCAGCCTCCTCTTCTCCAGGCTAAACAACCCCAGCTCTCTCAGCTGCTCCTCATAAGGCCTGTTCTCCAGCCCCTTCACCAGCTTCGTTGCTCTTCTCTGGACTCGCTCCAGAGCCTCAACATCCTTCCTGTGGTGAGGGGCCCAGAAGTGAACACAGTATTCGAGGAGCGGTCTCACCAGTGCCGAGTACAGAGGGAGAATAACCTCCCTGGACCTGCTGGTCACGCCGTTTCTGATCCAAGCCAAGATGCCATTGGCCTTCTTGGCCACCTGGGCAGCTTGATCACATTATCTCCTGCAATCTTTGTTACTACAAAGAAAGAAGCTGACAATATCTTACAGGTGATTCTTCACTTTTCCTGTATTAATATTGTTAATATTTAGTAACTTTAAATTCAACATAATAATACTCTAGTAACGTTTAGCTGTTGTAACAAAGGCACGTCTCCATAGACAGATACTGACACACCTGAAGCATTTTGCCTGTGCTTGAAGTCTAAGCTAGACCATCTTTAGGAACCAGAACATGCTTGAGTCAGTGCTGAGTCTAATGTATTTAATCATGCTGAGATGCCACTGGTGCTCAGAAGTGCACCAACACAACATGTGGCTTCTTGACTGAAGCTGGTTCTCATCTGAATGGCGGCAGTACAGGCATTTTCAGTGAGTGTCTGTCTCTGCTGGGTGTATGTTGTCTAAGAGAGCTTGAGTTAGAAGAAGAATCATAACAACCCATTTTTTTCTCTTGACAAAAGACAGGTTTCAGGCATGCTCCTACCAGCTGCATGCCACTCAGTTCTTTAGTCACTGTTACTGGGAATGTCACTCTTTACTGCCTGTGTAGCATTTAGTTTTGTCTTATTTTAGAAACTAACACGTGCTCCTGCTCCTTTCTCTTAAACAGGACTGCCAGGGAGACACTGCAGAGATCAGCAAATACTAAATCTTTAGCAGAGCGATCCTCCTCTCTCCCACACTGTGTACCATTCACATGGTATGGAGAGAGTGGCAAGGGATCCAATTCTTCTAGCAACCTGCCATCGCCTACCAGCTCAACTGAACCTTCCTCTGAAAATATAAGTCCAGCTAAAAAAGGGTCAAAGGTAGAAAATAAAAACTACCTTATTCCCACTGTGTTGAGTGGCATAATTGGCTTCATGTTCCTCAAAAAAGAACAGGCCAATATGTTAATACTACAATAAACAGTGCATGGTGTTCATTGTACAGTAAAAGTTCATACCAACAGAACATCTCTGTCATTGTGCCATCCCAGACTCTGCCTTTATACTCTGTCTCAATGTACATGAATTCAGTAAACCAACTGTAGTGTGCTGTACTGTTACAAAAACAAATGGTGCCAGCAGAAATTAGCATTTGGATCCACTAAACAAATGCTAGATTTGTGTATTCAATTATAGATAATTTCTGCATTCTTCAGGACTGGTTGTGGGAATACCTACCATGTTCAAATGCAGTGTATGCAAGTGAAGAGATACTATATGCCATCAGCCATCTGCCTTTTTTCCCCCCTAGTAATGAAATCTGTTTGTCATGCATGCTGGATGTTGGATTTAATTCTATATGTGAAGATGCTTGAACTGTAAATATGAACTATTGCAATTTAATACGTCTGTGTGATTTCTATGTGCATGAATGTTTCAGCATGATAGCTCCTTAAGTAACCCTTATCTATAGTATTATACATAACTTTTGTATGTTTATTTTCACTTCTGAAAAATATTCCTCTGCTGGAATTTCTTATAACTTGTAGGAGTTTACTTCTTATATTGATCTGGTAAAAAGAAACAGATACAGTTTTTGACTTTATCTACAAGAATAAATCAGAAATTTGATGTCTTTGTCTTCTACAAACATGTACGTGTACATAATAGCAGTTCCCACAGGCATTGCTTACTCTTCTGGTGCCAAAGCTGGTGGTATCTTGCTTCTGCTGTGGACCAAGCTATGCCAGGTGCTAGTTGTGAGTAGGGGCAGCGACATCAGACTGACCAGTCCAAATCAGATTGGTAGAGAAGGCCACAGATGAAATCTCTGAAGACAAAAAAGAAACTAATCAGTTACCTGGTTTATTTTGAAAAGAAAAATAAGGGTTAGACATGTAAATCGTATTTGTGCCTTTAAACAACACTGTGTGAAAATAATTTTCAAATGGGGAAAAAAGCTCCGCCATTTACAGTTAGTATTAGGTTGAGATTTGGGGTTGTTGGGTTTTTTTTTGTCCTGCTATCGTAATTATTAGCAGGCCTTGACTATGTTGTGGTATTCCTATAGAAAATTAAATTTTAAAGAGTTAAATTCATAGTAAGGCAAAAGCTTGCACAAGATAGAGGTGGGAAAAAAATCAGAGTACTTAAAAAAGGAAAATGTTCTTCACACAACAGAAGGTAGAGCCATTGAACTCCTGGCCTAGAACACTAGGAGGGCTAAAAGTTTGCATATTAAGGAAGCTGCTCGAATTTTCTTCTCTATAAAGAGATAGGAAAAGCAGAACAGAATTCTAAATGTAGGTGTGAGAAAACTGATCACAAAAACATTTTAATGTTTTCTGCAAAGTTTGCAAGCTCTTAAATTAACAGTTCCTATACCGCTATTCAGGATTTTAAAGCACAGCACAGTACCAACAATCCAACAAAACTTAGAGGACTAACACTTAATGTTTTTTGAGGACTTCACATTTTAAGGAGAAATGGGTCAAATATCTTTGGGAGGGAATAAAAGGATAACTTTTTTTAGTGTTATTTTCATATTTGGATCCGTTTTGTTCAATTGAATGTAAATTGAATTGAAATTCATTTTAATTTGATATTCATTTAGATGCTAGATTAGAAATTTGTGGTCTCTATATCAACTACACATTCAATTTAAATGGAATATCACGGTGTCTTTAATTTTTCTTAGCTTTTTTTTTATGGTTCTCACTCTAATATGAAATAGTTGTTAATTTTTGTCTTCTTCTGATGGTAATTTTGCTGTATTCCTGGAAAATATGTGCCCGCTTTTGCTGTTCCTTGTTCTACAGTGTGATGTCTGTCATTACATTATTAAGAAAAAACAGTGTTTGTTTAATGGTTATTATTTCAGTAAATAACATTCAATATCCAAAGATCTCTTTTATGTTCAATTTTAGTTTTTTTCTAAAGGTATAGGGAAAGAGGGAAGATCCTTTTGCTTTTCTAGGATATTATTTGGGACTCAGAGATGGATTCACAGGATATTCTCCTTGTTCTTTCAATAGCAGTTTTCACTTCTCTGTGTTCATTAATCCTGTGTCCTATTCTTTGTGCTACTGCCTGTGCTACGCTTGTCCTAAATATCTGGAGGACAGTAATATGCTAGTGATTAACCTGCGGAACCTGTAATTTAGATCCAGGATGAGAGAGAGCATCTTAAAGGGGGAGTCTGGAAATTGTTTTCAGACCCCTTTGCTATTCACTGAGGCATTAAGATGGCAAAGCTGTCTCTTGAAGTACACAGTGGTACAAATACTGTGTATTCAGTATTAGCAATACCGAAAATTAGGCTTCTTCGTGTGTATTGCAACTGGTTTTGTAAATTGTTGAAATCACTCCTGAACTATGCCAGCCTGGAAGACAAAAAGCCAATTTCCCTTTCAGATGCACATGTGAGATCATTTATTCATTCTGACTTATCTTTTTCTTCATAGAACTTCACGTTCAACGATGATTTCAGTCCCAGCAGCACAAGCTCAGCTGATTTGAGTGGTTTAGGAGTGGAACCTAAAACCCCAGGTTTCTCGCACACCTTAGCACTGTCATCAGATGAGGTACGCTGATGAAATTGTTTAAGGTGGGAAATAGCTGTTTTCTTTCTCCCATGTCATTTTGCTTGATAACTGCTCAGGTAACAAAGGGATATTTTTTAGGCAGTAGACTGGGAGAAGAAAGTTAATCTCAGTTTCTAGATTATATTTTTTCTTGTTTTCAGTTGGTTTCCTAAGAGTGGCTGTATTCTCACACATTTCAATTCATTTTTCCTACATTCTAAGTGTATACGTGTGGGCCAGTATGTATATATACACACATATACAGTAAACTAGACATAATTGAGACAATTTTGAGATTAAAAAAATACAGCATTGTTTGATAAATATAGTTGAGATGTACGGCATCTTCACCTGGACTAATTTTGCCCTAATACATTAAAATGGTAGGACCTGTGCATGCAGTAGTTATGTATTGCTGTACCTGAGAATATATAAATTGATTAGAAGGTATGTGTTACACCACTTTGCGTTCTCTTTGTGCTGGATTTGAATTCAGTTACCTCAAACCAGAGATTTTTTGAAAAATGATAATGCAAAAAAGCTTTCCTAACCCTGTAAATTGGTGACATAATTGAGTAAATATATTGAAAATATATTTCTTAAGATACTGATTTTGTAACTCAATTGTCAGTGAAGCTGGACAATTTGACAGTAGCTGACAACGTGTCCTGTGAACTCAAGAAACCCATGCCTTTGTTCTCCGAAATACACTCAGTAAGAATGTCACATTTTTTGTGTGAGGTGTGGGACAGGTTTTTTCCTAGAGAGGAGGAACTTGAAGTATTTATGTCTTTTTTTGTTTTAATGATAGTTAGGTTTGTACTGTTACTGTTTGCATACATTGTATGGGTTTAACTAATGAGAGCCATTCCATACAAGTCTACAAAACTAGCTGTTCTTTAGAGGCTACTTACTAGAGGTAGTAAAGGGCAAAAATTAGTAAGACAGTGTAGAAAGGAGCCTATATTCTGTCCATTGCTGAAAACAACAAAGTAATCTTTTATACTTTATTTAATATTAATAGTCTCATGAAAGTACCTTTCATTCTCTTACTATGTTTCATTCTCTTTATATTATGTATTTTATTGTGACAATGCCCCGTTCCCAGTGGTATTGAATTAAAAGCTTGAAAATGCTTTCATTTTGCTTGTTCAGCTCTCTACTTTAGCTCTTCTAAAATATCAAGCCTGAACAGATCTATAAAAATGAATGTGTTTTCTCCAACCGCTGCTGTGTGCCAAATTGCAACCTCCGAATCGGGCACTGTGTTCAGCAAGAGCTGCAGTGGAAACCTTCACAGCTACTCTGGCAGTTGATTTAGGCCAGTGTTGCTCTTCAGTCTTCCACTGCATATTGCTGCAAGCGCTCCATTCCTTAGGCTTCTCTGGCACATCTGAAATGACTATTTGAAGATTAGAAAAATGAAATGGTCGGGGAGGGAACCCAGTTCCTGCAGATTGTTCCTCTAATTGAGGAGCTTTTGCTCTTGCAATTGGAGCCATCAGAAAGGTTCCCATGAGCTCTAGGGTTTCAAGACCAGGAACTCCAAGGGGGTTTCATTGACATAGTCTCAGGTTTAGCTGCCAAATCATGTGTGTGCTGAGCTTTCAACATAATCTCTCTGCTTCTGGAAATAATTTTTTTAAATGAAATCCCTTTGGTTTTGAGTAGCGATATGTGTTTGCAAATCTTGGTGCTGCCTTTGCTCGAACTTTTACATGCTGTTACATGTTCTGTATTTTGTTTCTATAATGCTTTTCTTTCCCATTTCTTTGTTGCTCCCTCACTCAGAGCCTGGATATGATTGATGATGAGGTGAGATACTAGCCTGCTGTTGTGGTGAACTGTGTGGCCATTATGTGGCAATGTATTGTCTCATTTGCAGATTCACATTTCTTGTTTTATGGTGTTGTTTGAGCAGAACACACAGATGTCACTGGCTTCTCTCTCTTTGTCTTCCATTCTCCTCTCCTTTCTGCTAACAGTTTTCAAGGCAGTTTTTGCAGTATGCTGGAAGGGGGAGGAGGGTAGGTGTCAGAGCAAATTCACCAGGCCAAGCATCAGCTGCACTGAGCTCCTGCTGGCGATAGAAGAAGGAAAAGATAGTGCTTAATCTGTCTTTTCCCCTTCCCAGAAGCTGGGAGAGCTCCTGGCTAACCCAGTGTAAGAGCTGCTCTAATGTCAGACAGCTGCTGCAGACTGTAGCAGCTGCTTTGCTGACCAGAGCTGGGACTGAGTAGCTTTTGTTTCAGGCCCTACTGGTGTACCCCTGGGTGGAATAAAGTGGCAGAGCGGAGACATGGGGCTGCCCTCAACAGCTGACTCTCCACCTGCCCCTCCTGGTGCTGTGTTTGTGCTCTCCTCCACAGCAGCACAACATGATGAGAGCTGGGCCAGGGATGTGGGGTTGCTGTGTGTTCGTTACCATACCTGTGTCATCTCATAGTCCTCCATAGACAGTATTACTCTCACTGGCTGTTTGATGTCATTACTTTGAAATTTAGAGTGGTTTTCTGAGGGTTTCCCCCCCTGAATTTCTTGGTTTGTACCTTAAAAACATCATAAAGATATGTGAATGAGCCTGGGAAGTGGAATGCAGAATTCATTGCATCCTTTAGAAACATTCTAATTAGAAGGATAAAAGTCTTGCGAGAGAGTGGGAGTATGCCTGCTTTAAATTATGCCACCTGTCCTTTTCAGTCCCTCTTTGGATTAAAAGGAATGCCAGTTCCTTCTTCTCTTTATAGATAGAAGACTTTTTGAGTACCTTGTATCAATTCTGAGATATCTGGTTAGATATAGATGTAATATAGAAGTGTGAAATTGTTATCATTGTAGTGTAAAGATAGTACTGATACCTCTGCTCTGATGCTGGCAGTTTGAACAGAAAAATGTTGTTACTACTCATCCGTGTTACCCTTTTAATAATAACGCAGCATGCTTTTGTCACAGATCCTTGACGACGGACAGTCTCCTAAACACAGTCAGTGTCAGAGTCGTGCTGTTCAGGAGTGGAGCGTGCAGCAGGTTTCCCACTGGTTAATGAGCCTGAACCTTGAACAGTATGTTTCCGAATTCAGTGCCCAAAATATTAATGGGGAGCATCTCCTTCAGCTCGATGGGAGTAAGCTCAAGGTAATTCACTGATGGCTTCAAGACTAACTGTAGTGTTTATTGTCACTTTAGGTGATCTTAAAGGAAGTAAGAATTAGGCTAGAAAGCAGTGAATCCCTCTGTGGGGAGAGGTCATAGGCAAAAATAATAAGCATAGAGTATAAAGCTACAACAATGCAGTAAGAGGTTCCCATACCGTCTTGTACTCAGAAGCTTCAGAAATAGAGAGCATTTGCTTTGTGAAAGCTCTGGGTGTATATAATGTACCCATATTTGCATGCGTGAATCATATAGGAATCTGTATAAGTGGTATTTGCATGCGCATATTTCTCATCCAGCTTGTTTTGCAAAACAGTGATTCAGAGGGGACATTAAATAGAAACACATTAGAAGTAGCAACTGAAAAATGGATTACTGGGATACTGGAGGCATAAGCTGTACACGAACTGTACTATCTTACTACTAAATACAATTTGATGTATAAAGTATGCATTGTTTCTTGTAGCGAAGATATGAGCCCACTTTTGTGAAAAATAATTGCCGGAGGGAGTTGCAGGAGGCTCTGCGTATCTGAAAGTCAAAGTTTGGTGTTTCCTTTCTGAATTTATTTGCTGGCATTTCACTGACTTTTGGGGGTGTAGAAGAGAGCAAGGGAACCTCTGACTAAGGCATAGCAGTGAGAATTGGGAAGTCTTGCTCTGTGCAGACTTAGATGACTTCAGGCAAATAGTTTAATCTTTCTTTGGCTCATTTGATCAATGAAATCAACATAGTCAAACAATGGTTGCAATGAGATCTAATTTTTTAATATTCTAGAAGAGGAAAGCATGAAAAGTAGAAGCATAAAACGTTATTACTTAAGCTGTAAGTAGTATATCTGAGCTTGTCTCAGATTTGCTGAGTTGTGGTGGTCTTCTAACTATGAAGAGTTATTACTAGAATACAAAAAATATGGTGATAGGTTAAAACATATGAATTTCTTTTTAATTTTATTTTCACCACCTCAGGCTCTTGGTATGACATCTTCCCAGGACAGAGCAATCATTAAAAAAAAGCTAAAGGAAATGAAAGCATCTTTGGAGAAAGCTCGCAAAGCTCAAGAGAAAATGGAGAAGCAAAGGGAAAAGCTTCGGAAGAAGGAACAAGAGCAACTACAGAGAAAATCGAAGAAAACAGACAAGTTTTCATCAGATGCAACAGAGGGCACTCATGAGCAGTGATAAGCAGAAGTGCTGCTGTGTTAGGAAAGTGGAGGCACTTCAAGGGAAGAGAAACTCATATTCACCCTGGTGCCCCTTCAGCTTTCTTGCATTCATTACACAAGAATGTGTACAGAGAAATGGGGCTATACATAGAATGACTAGGAAAATTTGTATTGTGTAGTTTTATTTTCCTGCATATCCAGTTCACGCTCGTTGTTGTTGCCATATGAAACAACCCCAGCTCCTCAGTTTGTTTTGTTGTTGTTGACAGCTAACAGATTTCATATTTCTGTGGCGGTGTTTCCTTCCAAACTACTCTTCTCTATTGAGCTCTATGTGTTTGGTCACTTCAGTAACCAGCATGATGCTGAGGAGCATGGTCCACTGCTTCACCTCTTCTGAATAGGATGGCCAGTTAAAACAGTTGGTGGACATTTCTTCAGATGGGTAAAAGGACTTGTGCTCTACCCAATGAGAGTTGACTTAACTTTCTAACTGGAAGTTCAGCTTCTTTTTGGTGTTTGGATATCTGTCTACTGGAGTAAGTTTCATCTTGTGTCAGTGTTTGAAGCGACACTGCTCTGGAAACACAACCGTTCAATGACTTCTTATTATACACTGGAGATAAAGACAGGAGAGTCAATACTCTCCCTGGGTGAAAGACAGGAGGTGAAACTCTTTCTTTTAACTGTACAATAGTTAATCAAGGAAGGAGGCAAAGCCTTAAATGATTATGTGGGTTTACACAGAAATCTGAGGATAACATTTATCCTTTAGATATCTGAGCAAGGATGAATTTCTAACTAGAGCACAGAGTATAGATCTGTATAAATTTCATTGTGCTCCCAGTGTGTAGGCAACTTTCTTAATAGCACACTCCACTTTCTTTTTCATGTGTTTTGACCAGAAATCTGAGTTTATTTTGTTTTCTTTGGGGTTTTTGTTCCAAGAAAAACACCACATCTTCAGATTCATTCTCCAACAAGCATTGGGAGAATAAGCTTTGTGCTGTGCCGTTAGTGAAGCTGTTGGTGGAAAGGATTATCAAACGAGTCTGCTGAAGATTTTCAGTTTTTGCAGAAGTGCACTTTAAGAAGAGGAAGATGAGGGATTCTGGTTACAATTAAATTCAGTACATTGCTGTTAAGATCAATGCTGCCATGGAGGTGTCGGTTACTAAATCCAAGGCTGCCATATATTAACTGTTTTGATTGATGTATTTAAGGAATTTTCCCACCAAAACCTGAATTTTTGGGCATAGGCTGTAGAATGTTTTTATGGCTTAGCAGAGGCTGTATTACATCCTTCAGAGATTTCTGTTTTCCTGGTATATGAAGCCATCAGCAAAGCTCTTTGTGTAGTTTTACTATGTCAGAAGCAGTGCACAGCTTGCACAGTGTTACTGGCTCTTAAGAGCAGTGTTAACGTGTGTGGTATTTCTTCAAAAGAATGGACAGACAACTGGCAAATACCCACAAAGAGAAGCTGGAGGTATTAGCTTACTGCCTTATAGTCAAAGTTAACTATGTAGCAGTGTTTATAATTGAGAAACTACACTTCCCATTCATGCATCCTGGAAGTTGCAGTTGTCATCTGGTGATGCCAACCCATAATTAACATGTGGATGAGAATTTAGAATCTTGAACTTAAAAATCTGCCAGCCTAAAAAATAGAAATATTGAATTCTTTTGAAGAAAATGTTTGTTTTAGTTAGGCTTGGCTTCTTTTCTGCTCTGTACTTTATGGCATTCAGATTTGCGTCTGTAAAGTTCTCTGAAGATCATATTTGAAACAGTTGGGGTGCAATGTTTGTAGTTAAATTACTTTTGATCCTAATAATTTCTTTGACATGTGAAATGGTCTCTAAAATGATAAAATAGTTCATCCAAAAGTAATACACAACAGATCTACTTAGTTTTATTTTTCCTTCCAAATCCAATTTCTGCAATTTTCTGCTGTATACTTTATTCAGATCTAAAAATGAAATTGCCGTAAAAGATACTTCCTGATATTTGCTTGCAATATTTTTTCTTCAGATAGACCACCAGCAAAAAATGCGCCTGCTAACAAGAATCCCACATTGCAATGAGTCCTTCTGTGCTCTTTGTAGGAGAAAAATTATCCAAGTCTTTAACAGCCTCATAAACCTAGCGTTCTGTTACCTAGTGTTCTGTTACTTAGGAGGTTATCAATTTGAATAAGAAGTAGTCTGGAAGAAACTGGAAAATTAATATTTTAAGTACAATGTTGATAAATGCATTCAATGATTATTTTCCTTTTAAATTATGTTTACATTGTAGTAACATTTAAGTGGTTTTAGATGGTAATTTAAGGTGGTGTCCGTGTTTTATGTTCTTTGTTTTCTTAGAAACCTGAGCAGACTGCTTGGCATTATACATTGAGTTTTCATTCCCCCGCTTAGAACAGTGCCTCATTAATCTCTTTGTAAATCAGATTCTTATTCTACAGAATAACCAGTGCAACTTAAGACCTTTAAGTATTCAGATTTTTTTTATTGCTTTGCAGTAATATGATTTTGCTATTCTTGGGACTACAAAAAAATTACCAAACCAACAAAAAACTAGCTTAAAAAAAAACACAGTAGCTTAAATTGAAATTAATACCATAAAATGGATTTTGATCAACACATGAAGTCTAAGCAAACCAAGCAATGTCAAGAGTTTTGCTCCTCTTTCTGTGATAAAAGAGATTTATCATTTTATTAAATATGGTAACTCATTTTTGGGGTGTGCAGAAATGTCACTGACAACTGGTGTAAAGACCAGTGCAGTCTGAAACTTTTGTTACTGTTCTATAAGACCTTTAAAGTTGTGTTGCATTTTTTCCACTTGTACTGCATAATGACATATGTATAAAACGAGATATGGGTGTCTCATAATTCTTACTGAAAACGTCCTATAAACCAATGCTAAGT
This sequence comes from Phaenicophaeus curvirostris, assembly GCF_032191515.1. NCBI lineage: Eukaryota > Metazoa > Chordata > Aves > Cuculiformes > Cuculidae > Phaenicophaeus > Phaenicophaeus curvirostris. The sequence goes on from NC_091397.1 coordinate 26,478,931, forward strand.
CAGACTAATGTGGGGTTTTGTGTAATAAGATGAAACAAATATTCCATGCTAAATGGCTGGAAAGACTTTCTCTTTTGGTTCACCCGTAAATGTAACTGTCACTTACTTTTGCATATTGATTTGTGGAACTAAAGCAATTTTGATTATGCTGAGTTGCCTGGCCACCTGTAAATAGCTATGCAGGAAGCACGATGTTTCCACTAGCCCTGAGGCTGTGTCATCTTTACACCTAGATGACCACCGCAAGCTGGTGAAGTTAACTTCTCCCTGATTATGATGTAGGCCAATTTGGTAAATGCTAGTTCTGCTTATTGCTGCGGTATTGCCAGGTTGTGAATATATTGAGCCTCTGAAAGGCTGAGAAGGGAGTCTCAACTAAAACCATGGAACTCTGGAAAACAGAAGATAAAAGATACAATGCTACAGGTTACTTTGGTCCAAAAAAGCCTAGTGTTTATACTGAGATTGTGGAGAGAGTGGTGCCTCCTTGCTCTGTGCAAATCAGCCAGACATAGTGATGTTACTCACTTTCAGGTAGTATTTTCCCGTGTGGGGTGCTGCACCTACGTGACTTAATGATAAAACTCCCAAATCAGTTTCAGTCTGTCCAGGCGGATCAGGACCAGGAGGTGAGGCAAGAATTGCCCAACTTGTTTGTTGTAACGCACAGAGATTGCCCCCTGCTGTTCGTATTTCACCCACCGCTCGGAGCAGGTCTGGTGGTGGTGACTAGAAGTAGAGCCTGTTCTTTGTTGTCAGTTCGGATTGCACAGCGGAACAGAAGCCAGTAATAAAAAGCTGAACAGAGCTAGGGGATGTTTCTATTGCAGTTTATGCAAATGCTTCTGCATTCTTTTAACTTTTAAAATTTTTTTGCAAAGGCATCTGTTGTGATTCTGCAGGGATACCACAAGAATCGAGCTCTTACTGGAATCGCTGAGCAGCTTTCCTTTGAAGCTTGCCCGTCATCAGCTCTCATTGACATTCAGAGGTACTTGACACTGAGCATTGTTTTATCATACTTCATTGCTTCCATCAAAGCCTCCTGTCCTCCTCAGCTGCTCCACCTTTACCTCCTGGCTCATGCGCTGGTGAGAAAGGGTGTGATATTTGAGAACAAATTGTGTTACGCTTTTAAGTCAGAGAAAGAAATGCCACTCTTGTTAATAGCACAGAATCCAGTTCCACAGTAGGAAGGAAGAGGATCATCATTTAGTTGTGTCTGACCAAGAAGGACCATTCCAAGTACCATCATAGTACTGAAAATCAAAAGGAAGGGTTTGCACAGATTCAGCTATAGTTCTTTACAGACTCTGCAGTGCAGTCTGTACTGTTTCTTGGTGCTGAAATTTAGGGGAACATTGATTTAGTGGAATGATTACAGAGAGAAAATATTTTCAAGGCAAAAGCAAACCCGTTCTTGCTCTTTTTAGGTGTGGTCTTGTCCTTTGCACTATCATCAAACTAAGTGATAGCGGAGCCAGACCTTTTTTAGTAACACCTCTGTCGTTCCATGCTCTCCCTCACTTAAAAACATTAGTAAATCTATGTTGTGGTCCAAAACACTGAAAAAAAATGTTTGAAAATAGCAGCACATAGTTAATTAAGTTCTAAGTCTTTAACAGTCAAAATGGGCAGAGCACACAGAACTGCTATATGGTTTAGGTTTAGGTTTGTTGAATTAATGGTTGAAAATAATTAAATCAGTCATTTTTAAGTGATTTGTGGCTCGATTGCTCTATAAATAAATGTGTATGGTTTTGCACATACATACATGCATCTCCATTGAGATTTGCAGAGCACTAGCAGCAGTCAGCACACAGGTGACCATGTGTTGCAGGGTGCGCAGTAGGCAGAGAGCCCCAGGACAGCCTGCAAGCTCAGCGCAGCAACCTGCTACACCTTGTTCTCACCAGCATGTTCACCTTTGGTTGCGCTGGTGACTTTGCTCAGTCTTTCCTTTTGGGGTTTAATTGATTTTTGCAGATCAGAAGATTTTAATGTTTTGTTAAACTCATCTACAGAATGGTCCTCTGTAGAACATGCACATATTGTCCTCAGGTTGGTTTTGGGGGGATGGAAGGTTGGCAGGATTGCTTTTTTCAGAGTGTCAGTATTCCAGAAAGGAAACCTTTTTTTATATTTTGACCCTTTGATATCTGTTGGAGTGCTCTCAGCAGCTTGTTTTTGAGCAGGATTGTGACACCTGCGGTGGCTTACCCACTCACCACAGTGGAGTGTGGATCATCTGCAGACTGTGCAGTCCCTTTAGTTAGCCTTGTGTGGATTTTACTATGTTTATTTCACCTGTAGAACTGGCTTTTTGAAGCTGTGATGCCTTAGTCATGACTTTGAGCCTTCTGGTTCCTCATGATAAAATGAGATTTCTGCTACTAACTGGCAATACAAACTGTGGTACTTTTGCTGTCAGCATTAAGTATTGACTTAAAAGATGCACGAACAGTAAGAACTGGAAGGTTTGGCAGTAGAGCCTTGAGCTGTCTGTTTCTTTGGCAAGTTTGGACTGTATTAGGAATGAGCTCTAGGGTTTCTGAAACCTGGTGTGCTGACTTGGGTGGGTTTCTTCTCCCAGCGAGGTGGGCTTGCAGCTTGTGAGATCGTGTCCAACCTGCAGAACCCCAGAGCCTAAGCAGGGTTTTCAGTTGGAGTTTTGTCATCAGTGGAAGTGGGTTCAGGGCCTGGTGTAGAAGCATCCAGAGGAAAGGGGGATCCCAGAGCACCAGTCATAAGGAGTAACCAGCCCATTTGGAAGTGGAGAGTGTACAGTGAACCTCCTGCCTCTATACTTTCCCCTACACATTGACTGTCGAACAACTGCTTTTGTATTTTCAGTCACATTGCAACCATAACTCACTGGTCACTGACAAGTGTTAGACACATTGCTAGAAGACCAGGCAGCTAAAAGACTAAAATGCACTGTGGTCACTGTAAAAATTGGCTTCTTACATTGTTTCTTTTTATATGGTTGAAGAGTTGTTTGCGCTTCAGAGTTTTTTCTTTTCCTTTTCTTTTTTTTTTTTAAAGAGATCAAATGTATATGAAGTGCATGTAATCCTGAACTTTTTGTTCGTACATCTTGATGTCTGATCATCTGCATGAAAGACACAGTAGTGCCATGTCTGAGCTTGTTCTCTTGTGCTTGGTTGATATGAACTTCTCTAGATTGTTGAGTTTTCCCCAAAATAACTTTGGTTAATATTTAGTTATTGGGAGACATCGAAAGAAAACATCATGGTGGCCCTTTGTTTTCTTACAGTTTAAATACAAACAACAAAGCCTTGTGGTTTAAAGTTAATTTGTTAGTGTAAATAAATTTATTGCCGATGAGTATTATTGTTGTTAGACAACGAATGCAATAAAATGAGAAATCCTGAATCTTTATTAGAATTTGTATCGAGTCCTCCCTTTCCTGCCCATTTGTTGCTCATTCCAGAAAAAATAATAAATGGTGAGCACAGCTGGACAGCTGTTGCTATGTGGGTTAGACTTGGGGGCCGGTGGCATGAACCTTCCCCTGCTTGTTCTCTCTTTCCTTCTGCTCAGGGCTAAAGATAATTTTAATCCCAGCTGTTGGTCAGATTGGGATGATTGACAGGTCTCCAAGTGGATCTCATCTACAGTCTGCAATTATGTAAAAAGAAGTTAAAAAAAAAAACAACAAAAAACCCAAATGAAATAAGGAAGGAGAATGGCCTTTTTTCTTCATATTCAGATGAAACGTAGCCTGCAGTGTTTTGCTGCAGGTTCATGTAAAATAAGCTGCCTTCACGCTGATGCTGATCAGTGATTGAAAGACCTGGATAGTTTTGGTACATAAAATTTTTACCATTTTATACTCAAGTGTAGGTTAATTATAATGGGCATTTTATATGTTCATGTACAGCAGTTCTTCTGCTGAACATGTTTAATATGTCTTTATTTATTCACTGTTAGTAAGACATTAGAGAAAGGCAGAGGGCACAGACTGACCAATCTGTGTCGTCATTTAAGTGGATTTGCATCTGGCATAATCTAGGCCAAATGGTCTGTACTTAAATCTGTCCAGCCCAGCTTGTGCTTCCCAGCGGCTGAGTTGTAAAGCTCATTCACCACTAATGTGCCCACCGCCTGTGAGAAGGTAAAAGACTCCTCAATCCATAAAATTATTATCTTAATTAAAATAGGTATATTTAAAGGGTCGTAAGTCCACGACTGACATGGAAAATGTCTGCTCGACAGCTTCCTGTGCCTGGAGCCATCTATATGTATGTACTTGTTGTTCGTGCAAGTTGTCTCAGCTAGACAGATGCCTGCAGTTTGGTTTCTGAAATGCCCAGAACTGCTGCACGCTACAGCTTGAAAAAGATGATGGACTATGCCCTCCTCTGGGTCACAAGCCCGGATTTTCCCTATGCAGTTTACCTTGTAATGGGGAGGCCAGGCTTGAGGTGCATCTTCTCCCATTGCTGCTTCTGCACAGAAGCTGTCAGTATGTCCTGTCAAGTGGTGGTTTCATGAGGGGCCGAAGCTGCAACCCAGCACTGCTGCTGCAGAACACGTGCTGGCTGTATCTGTCCTGCCCAGCACCACTTCAATGCATGGTGGCCCCAGCTTCAATTCCTACCTCCACCCTAGGATGCCAGGGCACCCTCAGGGGAGCTTGGCAACGGGCTCCCAACCCGTCTTGCCTTGGGTTAAAACTCCAAATTTTACTATTATTAACAGCAGGTACTAAATCCTATCTATGATCTCTCTCCTCTCAGACCCTTTAGGAAAAGCTAAGGCCTGTCACTTGTATGTGCTCCTGGCTGCAGGCAGATGCTGGGGAACCTTTACTATAGGAGTAGTTAAAGAGAAAAAAAAATCCAGTGACAAGTGAACACATTCTTTATTTTCTGAAAGGCCCAAAACCAACCAAAAACATAGTTGTTGTTAGAAAGATCAACAACTTGTACATCTACTCATTTGAAAATGTTCTACGCTAGTGGAAAATGGGAAATTAATGTTTGATAGGTTACTTCAACTGAGGGAAATCCTGGCTGTTACACTTCTGCAACCTCAGAGTAAATCCAGGAGCAGCAGAGTGACTGGTCAGTATCTCAGCTGTGTTAATTCCACTGCTGCCAAACAATTAACTCTTCCAAAAATGGCACTTAATTTACTTGAGAAAAAATGGTGGCTCAAGGCTAACATAATCATTTTAAAATGCTAGTGCAGGACGTTGATGGCCAAGTATGAACAAATTAATACTCTGGCCTCTCCATATCATGAGAACTTCCTTCAGAGCAGTTTCATCTGCCTGGGCTCTGGGAATAACGCCTCTTCCTCAAGGCTGAAATTGGGTTTGAGTTCCTGTAGGAAAGCATCCTACATCCCAAGGAAGCTGAAAATGTCCTGTACACAGAGAACTCGCTAAGTAAGGAGCAGCAAAGCCAGAGTTAGCATAAATTATGTTCCTGAGTGCTTGGTGCAGTCACCTGATGCCAAAGGCAAGTCCAGCAAAGGGATAACACAAAAGCCACCCTCATTCAGGGCTGGCTCTGCTCTGTGGAAGGACATTCTCATCCTGTGGTCAGCAAAAGACTTGAAACCGTGATACAAATGAATGAGTCCCCAGTGACCGAGTCCTTCATAGCAAACTATAAACCCTGGGCAGCACTCAAGTCCCCAGACCAACTGTGGGCATTTTGGAGAGAAGCTATGAACACAGTGTGTGCACAGACGGACTCGTGCAGGTCTGTGCCCAAGAGACAAGGTCAATTAACCACATGGTTAAAGCCTAAAGCTCAAGTCTCCCCCTCTAGTGTTGTTGCACCCCTGCAGCCTGTGCTATTTGTATTCAAATACCAGCATCCACTATTGCTACACTGGGATGAAAGAGTTGTCTGGCACAGCAGCAGTGGGAAACAGCTGGCACTGGAGCCAGCACGCTGCCACCTCAGTTCTCAACCCTTCCACAACTACTTGTGCCCAGGGAGGGGCTTCACACCACACGGTCTGCCAGCTGGAGCAGGGAGGCTCAGGATGGAGCAGATGCTCTCAGGAGGCAAGAGGTGACGTGGCAAGACCCACAGCCCATGCAGCTGGGCAAAGGAAGGGGGATAGCACCATCCCTCCTGTGCATGGATGCAGCCCCAGCTGCGAGCCCTGGCACCTCCTCCTCACTCTAGTTAGAACTGCCCCTCTTCCCTCAGAGCAGTAACTCCTTTACACCAGTGGATGAAAGCCATTAGGCTTATTTGGTTTAGAATGGAAAGGCAGAGGAGCCAAGAGGTGCTAGCACACATTTGCTCTTCAGGGCCTCTGCTCATCCAAACCTTGGCCCGCAGTAATGATTCCTCTCAGCCAGAACTGCAAAGCCCAAAGACAGATGAAGGTTTGCAATTCCTCTGGTCCCTGTCTCAGTGTTCAAGGCGCTACAAAGAGGGTTATGTGCTCTATCTTGTAGTAAGAAGCACTCCTGTGTTTTCAAGGTACTGAGCATTCCACTCTCCAGATTAGAGGGAGTTGTGGCTGGTGGTGAAACAAATTGCAGCAGGAAACAGCAATGCCAGAATAGCAGATAGCGCCCAGGAACTGGCTTTTTTCTCCTCCTAAGTTCACACTTCACGAGCTGCCTGCCTTTTTTTCTTCACACCGTGGTGGAAGGACAGTAGCGAGGAAATGCTACCGCAACAGCTAAAGGACGCCGAGTAGCTGGTGACCCTGGGCAGGTCTGCCTGGTGATACCACTCAATCAAACCACTGAGACGCGACAGCCGGGCAGGCACAGGCAGCACAGCAGCGACCCCGACCTCCACGGGGAGCTGCCACCAGTAACAGAGCCTTTAGCTGGATGTCAGCATCTCTCACAAAATCAGAGTGGTGATCAGAAGTGGGAACTTATAGGACAAATAGAGCAGCAGGAGCTGCTCTGTGAGTTGGGACATTTATGCTAATGAAAGAAGAGGTCGCACCACAGGCAGGAAACCAAATGGTGGTTCAAACAGGGGCTTCTGCGAGGCTCGCACACGTACACTGTGCACACTGTGAAGTTGATTCCCAACTTCAAAGGGCCCTCAATTCAGTTCATTCCAAGTGATTGCTAACTAACACCCTTCTAAAAATATCATTCAATAGAAACCTAGAGAGGTCTTGTAGCAGTGCAAAATGTTATCAGTAACTGCTGCTGGATAAATGTGAAGTGAAGCGGGTGCCTGCTGCACAGCAGCACAGCGGGAATCGGCTCCATACAGACTGCAAGTTAAACACAGACCATGCAGGAACCACAGCTGCAGGCACTCGCTGTGGCAAAGCACCCAGAAAGGCTCCCTTTGCTGTGACAGACAAGAGTGATTCACTGAAGGTGAGTGGGAGATGTTCCTCACTCTTTAGGGGGGGGAAAAAAAAAAGGTTTTTTTTGAAACTCCCTTTGGAAGACTTATTAAGAAACCACTCCGATGTCCCCCTCTTTTCTCAGTAGGATTAAGACAAATTTATGAAAGTGAAGTAATGCTAGGAAATGGCTTAAAGGGAAGAAGGAAGAAATGAAACTGAAATAACATTTATTCTCCTTCCAGTTATTTCAGAAGCACTAGGGAATGTGAACAGGATGCTTCAGAAGAAGAACCATTAGCACAGTCCCTGGGAAAGCCCAAGGGTTGGTGACAAGAAAACACACAAGTCTGGTAGTTAGCAATTCCCATTTACAAATCAGTTTTCTCTGGGGGAGAACACAGAAATCCAGTCACGACAGATAATTCTATGTCTGACATTTTAGTCACTTGTAATTTGAATCTGAACTTCGAGGTTACCCTTTGTACTGACATGGGGTCCTCCCCATTATACAAGTAAACTCCAATTGCTTACTTCCAATTCTGCTTCCTTTACTATTACATAAACCTCTCAATTTGGAGAGGAAGGCTAGAATACATTTCTGTGACTTCAGTTAACCTTTTTGGAATGGTCTTGTTAGCAAATCTAGCAGAATTAAATCCTTTCCACAGCAGCAGAGCTTACCCACAAGATGAGCTAGAGCTCACAGTAGAGAGCTCTATGGAAGACTGTGCCAATGAGCAGTTTTCCCTCATAGATGGATGCCACCGAGCTTCCCTGCAGCACAGAGCCATCGTCAGCGTAGACACGTGTCACCACAGGCTTCTCGGAGAGGATGTTCTGGATGTGCAGGACCTACCAGAGGAGTGGGGATACATCTGCTGAAATGGTCATGGGTGAAAATCCTCCATGGATGGAGGGAACATCAGTATGTTAATATAAACAAATTAGTCACGTTTATCAGCTGCTGGTAACTGCAACCAAGTGATTCCTGTGATAGGGCCACGATTTCTGCTTCTGTGAAGCACAGTCCCTGAAGACTGATTTTTGTTAAGTGGGTGTGTAAAAGAGACATCACCTCAATGAGTAAGCAGGCAGCCATCCCCAGCACCAGGCAGGTGCATAGCTTTCTAGCCTAAGAGTTACTTACTATCTTATTTTCTTACTTTATCCTGACAGAGTAAACAACTGCCTAGTATCAGAAATCTACTGCTATTGAACATGATAATTATGAAAGGTGTCATATGGGAAGCTTCAGACAAGGCTGAAATCAAACCAGCCATCTTCACTCCCGGCTGCTAGCATGCTGGTGCCAGTGCCTCATTGATCTCAGATGGAAAGAAGAATTGCAGTGTCACCTACTGATGATCCACACTTGCACGGATAAATCATTCCAGTGTGAATGTTTCTGGTCATGCTTTGCACTCAGGCAATTATTTTCTGTTTGGCAAAGAGGTGCTGGCTCAGTAATTAAGACAGTTCATCAAAATCTGATTGCACAGCTACACAGAAAGCAGTCTGAGGAGAGCAGAATGACTGAGCTACTAGGTGGAAATTACTCCTAAGGATCTGAATAGGTGTTTGTTAGTGAGCATACACTGTTGAGGCTTTCCACATGGGAGAAGAAGGTGGTAAGCCGGAGGCCAGCTCCGTCTTTGTTTTCACAGAGGCTGGCCAATCTCTTCTCTGTGTAATGCAGAGTTAAGTTATACCAGAGCACAGACATAGCCAAGAGACCAGTTATGTTTCCCAAAAGGCACCTCAGAGGCAGGCAGATTTTCAGGATCATGGAGGAACAGCTTCATCCCATTAGGATGACATCCTGTCCAGATGTCTCCAGTGTGGGGGTCAATAGACAAATTATCAACCAGAGTGTCCAGCTGTAGCATCTGTCCATCACAAAGGAAAATAAAGAAAAGGAGAGAAGTTAAAGCAATTGGAAGTCCTGGGTGCAAACTATAACACAATCAACAGACCTGTCCAAGACTCTCATCTGACATAACTTAGACTGATTTTTAAAAAAATTTTTTTTCCCCTTGTGCTGTTTTTCCTTTCCTCCAGTATGCTTCATCCCTTCCTCTGTGCTGTGAGAAACATCCTTGCTGCGCTAAGCTTGCCCCATCGGCTGCATTCACACCCACGGTCACACTGATTACTTCAGAGCTTTGTGGACTGACTCACATCAACTGAGGCAGATCTTCCTCTGAGGCTCCACAGCACACCTGAGCATCCCTCTCTGTCTGCTGGTGTGAGCGTGGAAGACCTGCTCTGTAACAGGGCACACAGCAGCTCTGCAAAGCCGCAGCAGCTTCACACGTGATCAGGCTGAAATCTCAACAAGCACTCACGGGGAGAAATCAGTCCAACATCCATATACACCTCTTTTTTTTTATGGAACAGCAGCACCTTACCTTCACATGGGTTAAACTCCAATTAGCATGTTTTTCCATAACATGGACATTATGATCAAGTACATCTGCGACATAGACGTACCTTCAAAAGAAAGCACCTCTCAGCAGTGTGTATGAATAAGCAGACACCAAAAAAAGCCAGTTCCTCCTGTGCAAGCCCAGCTTTTCCCGTGAGGAACACCAGCTCACAGTTCTCACACAGCAACAGACGTTGCAAGCAGGCCACAGGGCACTGAATGGAAGCCAACCTGCTGAAACACTAATGTAGCCAGATCTTCCATTGCAACACTGAGTCAGGCCTTGGATTGTAACAAACACAAATATGCTTTTTTCGGTTTTAATTTAAATTTAAGATCATCTGCCCACACCACAAGGCTGATTCATTCAGTCAGACAGACTTTAAGACTATAGAGCATTCTCCTCTTGTACAAATCCTTGCAAGTAATACATATAAACTTCTGCATCGGCTGGTTAAAATGCAGCAACCTTTGATCTTATTGCATATAAACTACCACAAAACGCAGCAAACATTGCCTCTAGTTAACACTGAAACACACGACTTCCATTCTAGAAAGAATTCTGTCCTACAATCCCTCTATCACTTACACTGTACAGGCAGCACCTTGCCTTACATAAGCCAGTTCAGACACTTAACCACATGCACCAATTAGGATCTGGGGAGTCTTTCGTGTGATCAAACAAAATCTAAGGCAAGGAGAAACTTACTTTCTGTCAGGGGAAATGTTAATTCCATTGGCTGAATAAAACCCAGCTGCTACTTCTTTAACTTCTTTTGGACTGTAGTAAACAACATTTGACCAAGTCAAACCCAAGAACATCTCCAAGAACATCAAGATGAAGTCAGAGAAGTAGTGGTCATTCGTAGCATAGAAGCTGTCTGGTCCCATAGCTACTATATCATTCACACTAAAGAAAATAAAAAGAGAGGAAGAAAAATGAAAGAATTAAATGAGAGGTATGAAGGAGCATTTTTGGACTACTCAGAATCCAACTAGGACATGGTCATCTCATAGACATTAAGAGGCTTCAGATAGACACTGAATTATTCAGATCCTTTTTCCTTCTATTTTTTTTTTTTCACATGAGCCAGGACTGTACAGTGCTGAGACGTGAGCAGGACCATAGGGCATCAGCTTGGGATGGGGCTATCTGTCCACAGGTCTATGGGAATGTTTCTTTCTCTTTTGATTACATTCAACTGGAAGCCAGAGAACAGGCAGGAGTTGTGACAACTTTATCTATCAGGCTGTTACTATCTTACAATCATTTTGCCGTAGGACAGACCAAATTTTGTATGCAACTAAGAAAAAGAAAAAGCTGAAAGTAGGTTTATTTTTGCAGTGCAGCAAATTCAGAATAATAGATTAGCTGAAGAATCAGAACTGCAATGACCTGAGAGTGGGTGACATGAGAGGAAAATGGATGCTAAACTAATTCATTGCCATCAGTCACAGTGATGCTGAAGTGCTTTAGTGATACAACTACTAAATATCTCATTTACAGAAGAGACTGGAGAAACACAGGTTTTGATTACACAGATAAGAAGTAATCAATAAGAAAAAGAGGAAAGCTGGTTAAAGAGAAAGTATCTTGTATTAATAATAACCTAACCCCCCAATCATCCTACTTTGGATTTTACCGAAGTAGCCTGTTCTTCTGGAGGAAGACAGTATTTGTCTCCAATACCTTGTCAGAAGGTCGTGTTGAATGGTTTTCAGGTGTACAAGAGAATTGTCATCTTCTACAAATTTAAACAATTCTACTGTGCTCTTCTGATGGGGATGGTTCACAACAAAGAGGTACACGGTGTCATCTTGAAAAAAGAAATGGCAATAGCTGAATTCTCTGCAACAGTTTGTGTGGCTGAGCACCCACAGCTCTGATGTGGCCTCTAGTACAGAATACATGTTGGTTTTGGAGCATTTGTCTCACGACTCCTCAGAGGCAGAAGGACAAGTGCCAAAGTAATGCAAGATGCCACTGCAACAGGATCCAGGTCTCCAGCTACTGTTCTCCTGAGGTCGGTCTGCAGGGAACTGCTGTGTAAACTACATCTTTACTATTTCTACCAAGGAAGAGACCATGGCTTCACCCTTGTGCCCAAGCCACTGGGTTTTGCAATGTGATGCTCTATTGCCACAGTCAGATGGGAAGAAAGGCTTGTAACCAGCCAGCTTGGGCTCTTTGCTTTATTTACTGCATCCTTTCCTCCTCCTCCTGTACTCTGTGTAAGGCTAAAGTCCTGCCCAGTGAGACTGCAAATCAGCCACCACAGATTTCCCTAACACCCTTAAAGGGTGACGGGATGGGGATGCAGGTCAAGCCACAGCAGTGGTTCTCCTTCTCTTAGTATCTGCAGACTTCCAATTGCCCTGCTAAAGTCACCAGTGAAAGGACAGGGAAAAAGACAGGAAGGGAGCATGGAGGCTATTTTATTGGTAGTCAAACACTGCCATAGGAGAACATGCCTCGGCCACAGAGTACTAGGGATTTCGGTAATTTACAGCAATTTGATAATTTAGTGTTTAGCTGCAGAAGTCTTACTTCTGGTCACTGCTAGTAGGTGAAGCATGTGTCTCCTCAAAACCCTTGACCTTGGAGTAAGACAGATGTAAAATGGTAAAATAAGCTTTCTAATTTTCAACTTGAACATCCACATGATTTCTTTCCTTTCAATATACAGGACACCTTTCTATGTCAGAGAGCCTCAGGTTATGTGTTTGCTTTAGCAGCGAAGATCTAGAAAAGGGACCAACAAAGATAAGAAGTCTGAAAACCTTTTTCTCTCCCAGCAAGTGCAAGCTATTGGCGTTGCAATGCAAGTCCACAAAGAGATTTCCATTTGTGGTCTTTAGGCTGGGATTTGCCACCACCTTAGGTTAAAGGTCTCATTACCTCTGTCTATATAGGTGCTGATTCCATGCGGGTTAAATGATGACAGATCAAACCCTCGTCTGATTCTCAGTTCCACTGCTCTGGGATTGTCTTCATTCAAATCCATCAAAAATATTTCACCTGGCTTCTCTGGTGCGAGGCTCTTTATTCCTGGATATTTCAAGCCCTGTAAAATCAAAACATATGGAAATCATTTTTGGATAAATGGTAAAGGGAAGCATCACAGGGCTGAAAATGTGGCAACCTCGTTCAGACTTGCGAGCACACATCAAGATGCCCCTCTGACCAGCTCTGCTCTCCCTAGTGAACCCTTAATCGCAGTGCATGCTGTGCGGAGGCCACGAGGAGCAATGCCCAAGGCAAGGCAGTGGCACTACTACTACCCACTGCAGCCATCACCTGGGTGGGTGCTTCAGGTATTTCAGACATGCTGGGGGAGACAAACTAGAAGTACGGCACCACCTAATGCATCCCATGGAGTGAAGCCACAGGGAACAGTAGCAGTGCAACAGTTCACAATTTCAGCCTGGAGAAGAGAAGGCTCTGAGAAGATCTTCTAGCGACCTTCCAATACTTGAAGGGGCTACAAGAAAGCTGGGGAGGGGCCATTCACAAAGGCTTGTGTGATAGGCCTGGGGGCAATGGGTATAAAATTGAGAGGGGTAGATTTAGGCTAGACATAAAGAAGAATTTCTTTACTATGAGGGTGGTGAGGCATTGGCACAGGTTGTCCAGGGAAGCTGTGGCTGCCCCATCCCTGGAGGTGCTCAAGGCCAGGTTGGATGGAGCCTTGGACAGCCTGATCTAGTGGGAAGCGTCCCTGCCCATGGCAGCGGGGTTGGAACTAGATGATCTTTAAGGTCCCTTCCAACTCAAACTATTCTATGATTCTATGATTCTGGCATGAATTTTGCAACATTATCATTCCCTGGGTGTCCCTAGAGCATGCAGATGAAAGCACCAGCTTTTGTTTTAGAAAACTGAAATAGCAAGGAAAAGCTTAGAAATCTATGTCCTAAGGGCTGAAAAAAAAAAAGCAACAAAATCAACATACAAATATGATTTTTTTTTTTAAAAAGGCAGGGAATTAACACAAGTGAGTGGTTTGACATTTCAACATTTCAAGGAAACACCAAGAACGAAGGTCAAGGTTAACTGAGCAGATAAGGCAGCACAATGCGATACATGTGTCAGAGCCACCACCACCACATCATCAGCAAGAAGTGCACTTGCTCATGCAGAAGGAAACACCAGGTGAATCGACACAGGCCTGGGCCATTCCTAGTCAGCCCTAGTTCTAGAAAAAAAGTCTATACTGCAATTTTCACCTATGACTTCTGTAGATAAGGAAGCAGGCGAGGCCCTGCACAGGGAGGAGGCGTGGGCACTTACTGAGCTGATGAAAGCCAATCCATTGGGAAGGATGTCAATGTCTTCTGAACCAGTTTCTGCAAGACAGAGATAAATGTTTTTTTCAGATAATACTAAATATTTCCCATGGAAAAAAGCTCCTTTTCAGTACAATTCCAGCTCTCATGAATTTCACTTTCTGATATGACTGCACAAGAGATAAAATTCAGCGGAAAAGTTCACATTGCAATAAAAGGGGCAGCAGAAGGCAGCAGCACACAAGTTAGAAAATGGCACTGGATTTCACCTATTTCTGATAGCTTAGAGGTGCCCCTGCAGTGGCCAGGCAGTCTCTGGTCCAGTTCTGTGTGCCCTGGGTCAAGCAGGATGAATCTCACTTAATGTCCTAGGGCAAGCAATTAGCACAGAACCCAAGCTTTTTGGGGCAGGCCCACACCATCACTCAGCACACACAGCTACATAAGGCATCTTAGGGAATTATGCACACTAATTCTTCTGGTTAAGCTGGGACACCTCACTAAAATGGATTGCCAAATATTTAGTTAAAGTTCTCAAGTGACAGAGAACCTACTGTATCTCTAACAGTTAAGAGCTTTAATAGTTAGACCAGACTTTTAACTGTGGGTAATCATTTCCAATACTGCTAGTTCCTGTAGTATTTTTCCCTGCTAGGAAAAATATAAAATAAAATAAAATAAAATAAAATAAAATAAAATAAAATAAAATAAAATAAAATAAAATAAAATAAAATAAAATAAAATAAAATTCCTTTTCTAAGAACACTAGAGCAATTTCAAGCTTTGATCAAGCACTCTCCACAGAGTTTTTAATCCAATGCTGAAGCACATTTCATCCCACATTTTCACTGCTCCCCTGAGAAGCCTCCCCTCTCTTCTCCAGATCACCAGCACAAACAGTACTTTCCACACGATGGCTGGATTAAATCCACTCAGGAGCAATTGCTTAAATGAGGAAATGGGTTCACAGGTTTTCTTTAACAGAGCCACCAACATAAAGGTTTCCCACCCAGCTCATCTCTCCACACTCCATCCTGCTTGGCTGTAGACCACCTGTGTGACCCTGTGTGGGTCACACCATCCTTGGCACCCCAGCAACTCCTCCTGAGGACAAGCCTAAAAATTCAAGCTGTGATTATTGTTTACTTTGATATGACTCCTGTTTATCCTGGCACTCATTTGGCCAGGCTGTAATTTATCCTGGGGCTGCTGACCAGCTCTTGTCAGGATCAACCAAATCCCCAAACTACCTGTCTAGGCAAGTTCCTCTCTAGCTCAGCCCTGGGGAGATGTGGTAGTATGAATTCGCTAGGAGGGACAGGGGAGATGGACAAGGCCAGCTCCTCCTCAGCCTCAGCAAACCCCTGCTCCACCTGACCGCAGTAATGAGAAGAGCATCCCTACCTTCTGAAGAGCAAAAGTCTGAGGATGCATTTTGTGGGGAGCCAGCCTGTTAACTCACTTCCTGGGTTTTGTTTCTGAATTTTGACTGAGCTCAGGTAGGAGGCAGACATCTGCACTGATGTGCATGAGAGCACATTTAAAGCCTGTATCTTCCAATTACAACTTCTAATTTTGGGTGGTTTTTCAGCTTGGCTCATGCCCTGGTTTAAGCAACAAACTTATTTTCTTTGTTCCAGCTCTCCAAGTCTGGGTTAATTTATAAGATGGGGTTAGCAGTGATTCCACGGTTCCCAAGGACTGCTGCAAAGATAACAACATAAATAAATGCTGAGAGGCACAATTACAATGGTGACACGAGCTGGACAGACAGCTTCTACTGCCAGAGCATATCGGTGAGTGAATAAACAGAGATATAATCACTTATTGCTACTGAATTAGTGAGGCTGCCAAGCAGGCAGGCTAATTGGAAGCAAAAAAGTTTCTGGTGGGAAGAGCATAATAAACACCTCAAAAGCAAAGCAAAGCACATTTTGGCTGTTTCTCGGCCAGGTCCTGATATGCGTGGAAGAGAGTGAGCGCTGCTGGATGAGCAGCAAAATGCTGATTCCGCACTATCCTGCCAAGCTGGCACCGCCAAGACGGTGAGGAGGGGATGGAGACACACAGCTGCATGCAGGGAGGCCCCAGGTTCTCCTGTGGGACCCCTTTTTTGGAGGACTCTGGACTGCTATTGCAGGCGCTGAATGGGGCAGGAGAGTCAGGAAATGATTTATTGGGTATCAGATGCATCCACTACATGAGTTAATTGTGTCACTGAGCCTAGCTTGCCTGTGGAATTATCTGAATAAGTAGTGTTTAAAAAAAATTACAAACCGAGAAAAATTATATGTAGCCTAAATATGTTATGTGGTTTTTTCTTTATTTTATCTTATTATGATACCTTCTGCAGATGCATCCAACAAAAAAAAAAGAAACCCACCTGGATTTCATGTCCAAAAGCAAGTGACTATTTCACCCATATCCCCTGAATTTTCCCAAGGTATTTCTAGCAATTTCTTGAATAGCAGCTTCTTGAACTTCAGGAATTAGTTCAGGACATATGATTAGTTTTCTACAAACCAATAACATGGACACACCTATATATCAGAAGACACTGTTTATTCTACAAATGCAGCCTTTTCTACATATCTGCGAATGACCTTTAGGACAAGGTGCGTTTTTTTGTTGGTTTGTTCAATATTTGCATATGTGCTCACATTGCACAATATTAGAAAAGCAGAAAAGATCAAAGTCTTTAAAAAAAAAGAGAGAGATTGAAAAAGGATGAAACTCTGTAGAAAGAAAAAGGTCCACT
Source organism: Phaenicophaeus curvirostris (assembly GCF_032191515.1). Lineage (NCBI taxonomy): Eukaryota > Metazoa > Chordata > Aves > Cuculiformes > Cuculidae > Phaenicophaeus > Phaenicophaeus curvirostris. Next base: position 26,495,718 of record NC_091397.1, read on the forward strand.
AGAGAATTTTTCCATTTACTATGGGTTTGCTTCCTTAACTATGGATGTATTGCTTTGAGCATAATTACAATAGGCTGTACCAGGTGCCTGTTCTTCTGTGTGTAGAATGGCTAGTTTAAGATCTTCTTCAGAGATGATCCAGCTTATTACCCATGCCCCACTTAAGATATCAGAGGGACTGTTTTAAAGACTAAAATAAAGACAGACTGTTTATTCAAATTTATCATAGCATTGTAAAGGAAAAAAGCCCAGGAGGAACAAGAAGTCCATGTAGAAAGGTAGCTTTACATAAAGTCTCATACAGAAGCAACCTTACAGATCTGAGTACAGCAAAACCCCCAGTCTGAACAGTGCAACCTAGGCAGCATCTAGATGTTAGGGCTCATTGGTCTCCCCAAGAAAGATAACCTCCCTAGCCCTATTAAATGAATTTTTGAAGACTTTTGCATGAACACACCAACTTTTAAGTTTTCGCAAATCCTTTGCTACTTCTATAACTGCCACAATGAACCTGCTGAATTAAATTTGGCATTTTAATTTTTCTAAAGAGCAGCAAACGACAAAGCAAAGGCAAGGCAAGGTGCAAAGCTCCATGTGAAGGGAGTGTTATAGGAGGAGAGGAGAAGCTGAAATGAAGCTCTGTAAATTAATCTGCTGCCACCACTGAGCACAGCCGGGTTCTCAGAATTCACCTAATCTCCATGTAAATGTCAGGCACCAAAAATGAGATTTCATTTGGAAATTAAACACCACTGTATTTGTGATTCCCAGCTCTTCTTCCTCACCAGAGCAATCAGGTTGCAGAAAGACTTGTAAAGATTGCAATCGTGACATGCTTAAAAGAATTACTCAGAAATTACTTTATATTAATCAGCATCAAACAAGCATTATTCAGAGTCTTGTATGAGTAAATTACAGCTCAATCTAGAAGACCTGGAAAGTTTTTTCAAACACAATTTCTTCTGCACATAACCTCAGGCAGAGGAACTCTGCACTCACTCATTCATGGCATTAACCTGACTTGACAACGATGTTTGATTGCTCACACAAGAAGAAGCGAGATTCATGAAAACAACGCAGTGACTCAGCAAGCTCAAAGACTACACTGTCAAAGTTCATTCAATTACTTCTTACACACGGAAAATCCAGGCAAATTTGTACAGAAGGCATTTCTGAAAATACTGTGGAGGATAAAACCCCCAATCATTAAGCCTGAATTAAGTTTAAAAATTGTAAATTGGGAGAAAGTGAGATACAAAATAAGCAATCAATTATAAAATAATTCATTTTATACTCCACTTATCCTAAAGGGAGACAAAAAGCAAGAGAAACATTGCCATGTGCTAAACACATGACCCAAAGTACAAAGTCAACATTTCAGCCACTCTGTGGCTGAAACCAGACCAGGATGACAAATATGACCCCTTGCTCTTTGAAACCATACAGATGAATTGTGCAACCGCATTGAGCTCCTGCCCGCTCTATGCATGGCAGTACCAGCCTGCACCTAAATCTCCACAGAATGAGGCACTAAGGTGGATGATCCTGGCTGGCATTCAGCAGCCTCCTTCACCACATGCCTGTGCACTTTTCCCAAAGCTTCCACCCTTGCAGCATGTCCTCTCTTCATCTGCCACCAGGTGACAGCCACCTGTAGGTGCCTGCCTGAAGAGCCAGCACACCATCACCTGAAAGCCACGTAATTTCCTTAGTGGCAGGGAACAGGTGCAGTGCTTGCAATGTACTCATTTTCAAGAAAGGAACAGGAATGCAAAATACCAAAGTATTACATCAAAATAGCTAGTTTTCCAGTATAATTTACTTCCTGCAGCTTCTCCCTACCTTGAAATGCAAGTAATAAATGAAAATCAAATTAGCACTTTGTTTTTAGGTGCAGGCTTGGAAGCTGGCTTTAAGAAGCAGTTGCAAGATAAGGCTGGACAGAAGCAATGCTCTCAGCTCTATCCAGCACTTACCAATCCCTTTAATGAGATGGCAGTTCGGGAGTGTTACTGGGGCTATTTCCCGTGAAGCATTGAGTCTGTTCCTGCAAGAGGAAAGATGAGGGTTAACAGCATACAGCCAGTTTTAAAACAGGCAAAAATTCCTAGCATAGCTTCATCTTGGTTTTATTGTCTGCCATATCACAGCAACAGATCAGTGATAAAATACTGAATAAGTGAAACTCAGAACTGACAACAGCAATTGCTCCAAATCACTGTGATGTGTTACACACATCTAGGGCTTAAGTGATTCTCCTACGCTGAGTATCTTAGGAACCTGATTTTGTTCATGAGCTTCAGGAATAAGCTTTCATAACCCACCACAGCTCAAACAACAAAATAACATCCCCACACTTTCTTCAGGTTTCAGCCACCTAAATATAGTAGCACTGTACCCTTAGGACCAGCGGTTCAGGTAAGGAGAGGGCGACCTTCTACCCCAACCCACTGGCTATTTTTGACCACCAGCAGTCACACTTTCTTCATTTCTTAGTCCACATCCCAAAGTAGCAATAAAGTTATTGCAAGGCAGGACTACCCACTTCCTAACAAAATGTAGGACTTGGTAGTACAATTTTCATCAATCACCCTGTGCCTCCACCCATGGCATTACCCTTCAGCACTGCTTATTTCATTCTTGAATACCCACAAAATTCAGTTTCCGGCTCACATGTTATTGGACAAGCAGACACACACAGGTACCTACATTTGAGTTTCTATTTCTCCATCTCGTCCACTTCAAATCGTTAACAGATCTATATGAAAGGCAACTCACTAACTCGACTGCTGTTTGACCTTGCTGGTCCACAGTGCCATAAGCAAATATGCTGCGTTTCTATGTAGAAGTGTCAAGATAATGTACTGGAATGTTCTTTTTATCTTTTTTTTCCCAAAATAAAGCTTTTAAACTAACATAGTTACTCCTTTGCATGCCTATTATACACATGTTGAGGCTGTAATTGCTCCAACCAAAGGAAATTCTGAATGCAAAGATCCCATAGCAAAACCTAGCTATGTTTATGCTATAGTTTTAAGCGTAAACTAAACATCACTATCAGTCTGCGGAATGAAATGTATGCAATACAGCTGAAGACTGTGTGGTAAGTCAGTCCTTTATTTTGTTTAATCACTTAATCATGATTTCTTCATATTTCTTCAATGTTGTATCATTGACACAGCTTGTTAACATAAGGCCAGAAAAAAAAGAAAAAGAAAAAAGATCAAAACCAGCAGAGGACAGCAAGGGAAAGGAGCCAAACTAAACTCTCCCAAGCCCTCTCCCTATCTCAAGGGTCCTGCGAGCAAATTAGAGCAGCTACAAGCCCACAAGCAGCACAGGAGGAGTATCAGCTTCTCCCTCAGGCCCCTGCATGGCCAAGCCCTCTGGGCGCCCGAGGCTGGCGTGGGGCCATCATGCCCAAAGTTTGCACTGCTGCCAGCTTAGCGCTTTCCCTTTCCTATTTGCATCAGCTTTTTCTAAGCAGACTGCAAGCCACCCAGTGCCGAAAGTACAGCAGGAACTCAGTCAGCAGCCAGTGAGGGATGATGATATCCCGACAGCATTCCCAGGGAAACACTTCATGGGCTAGGATGAGAGTAATTCAAAAAGACACTGGTCAGAAGCCTGCAGGATATATAGTGTCTTTTCCAAAATGTGACAGTTTATTTAACTCAGCCAGCCTTGGGTACTGAGCCAGATGGCCTAGATAACTAACTGGCCTTACACAGTGAACCTGCAAACTGTGCAGGATGCAATAAAAAAACAGAGGAATTCTGCTACTTGGTGCAATCCCAGTGCCCAGCATGTTTCCCACCCAGTTCCTCTTTCCAGTTTCAGTCCTGCACCCCTTGCCCCACTTCACGGATACAGACCCCAGGCATCCCATTAACTTCAGCAGTAACCTGCTGCATATTCAAAGACCTCTCTCTCTCTTTCAATTTTCCTCTTCTCTAGACTAACCAGACCTAGATCTTTGTTGGTTGGTTTGTTTATTGGTTTGTTTGTTTCCTCACAGAACTGAAAATCACTTCTCTTTTTTGTTTTTGTTCCCAATTCTCTTCAAACTGTCAGCATCTTTCTGGAAGCACATTGCTGTTTTCAATTCAGTATGCAAGCTGAGGATGATACCAGTACAGAGTGTTATGAAATTATAACATTGTGTGTGTGTACACATGAATTTATACATGAACAATAACATACACAGATTGTTCTAAGAAAAACAGTAAAAGTATAATTCACATTCAAGTTTTACAAAGTAGGTCAGGCCCTTCTTCAGGGAAGAATTCACAATTTAAGAGGTTAATAGGGGAACTGGTATAATTTCAGGTGGTAACACAAGACTGCTGGTTTTCTGATGCACAAGCCCTACCCAACTCCATTTGGTAGCTATCAATAGTGTAACAGATGCATAAAAAACTGATTTAAGAAGAATTAAGTTCGTAAGAGATTTGTAATAACTCTACAAGCCTTTAAGTATTTTGTGGATTCCTGTGTCACAATAGCTAGACAAAATATACCATATCCAGAACTGCAAAAAGTCTTTGCTGTATTCCTACCTTCTGGATGGGGAGTGTATAACAGAGAGGCTTGGAAAGAGTTAACACTGCTCCCAGTTTCTCCTATCAAGGCTGTGTTAAATGATTTTAGAGTATTTTGTTATCTGAAGTTGTGTCTTACCAAACTTTGCAACTCCCTTAAGACCATTGCTACGCTGCAGCTTGCTGGAGCACAGAGAACTACAGAGATTGGGGGGATCCTGCTTCCACCAGGAGATTCTGCTTCACCAGATGCCGAATACTGCACTTGTTCATTCAATTTGGACAGGACGTGGGGGAGTGTTTTGAAACATCTCACCACACTAAAGCCCAGAATGTTTTCCAGCTCTGCCATCTAGCTCATGCAACTTCAGGGAAGGAGACTCCTGTTACAACCGTGGTTGTAACTAAAGCTTGCAGTGGATTTGATACAATGCGTGAATACATCCATGAGAGGTACACGGAGTATAGCCCTCCTGTAATTAGCTGCAATTACTATTTATGCAAAGATGAACTACCTGGATGTCATTGCTTTAAAGTCTGGCATTTGGAGTCCTTGTGGATGTCAGCAAAATTATAATGACATAACTGCTTTGCAGCACAGTAATTCACCATCACTTTTCTGGCCTGAAACAGCCAGTTATGGGTTTGGTACATTCACACCTCGCAATATGAGGTGTACGATATGGAGTGGGTAGTTTAGCTCACAGCGAGCAAGCTCCCAACTTACGATCACAGACGACCGCAAACCTCATGTACACAGAGGGTAATTGGTACCCAGAGGCTTTGGTAGAAAATAACACAAGTTTCTGGCAAAGCATTTCCACTTGCTGTTCGGCTGATAAACAGGAGCTGAGGCAAATTCACAGATAATCATAGAATCATAGACGCATCGGGTAGGAAAAGACCCACCAGATCATTGAGTCCAACCATTCCTATCAAACACTAAACTATGCCCCTCAACACCTCATCCACCCGTCCCTTAAACACCTCCAGTGATGGTGAATCAACCACCTCTCTGGGCAGCCTGTTCCAGTGCCCAATGACCCTTTCCATGAAAAATTTTTTCCTAATGTGCAGCCTGAGCCTACCATGTTGGAGCTTGAGGCCATTCCCTCTTGTCCTGTCCCCTGTCACTTGGAAGAAGAGGCCAGCACCCTCCTCTCCACCACCTCTTTTCAGGTAGTTGTAGAGAGCAATGAGGTCTCCCCTCAGCCTCCTCTTCTCCAGGCTAAACAACCCCAGCTCTTTCAGCCGCTCCTCGTAAGACCTGTTCTCCAGCCCCTTCACCAGCTTCATTGCTCTTCTCTGGACTCGCTCCAGAGCCTCAACATCCTTCTTGTGGTGAGGGGCCTAGTTCTAGCGCGTCCCTGTGCACCGCAGTCCCTGGAAAACCAAAGGCAGCAACCCCCACCCCCCACCCCCGCCCCAGGGCTCCCTCTCGCCTCCCTGCCGAGGGCAGAATCGCTCTCGACGGCAGCTCCTCTGCCCCAGGACGGGGCGAACGCCACGGACCAAGCCGGCGCCCAGTTTTCCCCCGCGCAAAGCCGGTTCCCGACGGCGGAGATGAGGATGGATGGGGACCGGCTGCCCCCCAGCCCCTCCGCTCCCGGGTCTCACCGAAAGGCCAGCAGCCGCTCCGCCGCCAAGGCTGCCGCCACCCCGACCACAACCGCCGCGAGGACCTTCCCCATGGCCGCTCCGCGATCCCGGCCCGCCCCCGGGAGTCCGCACAGCGAGGGACGGGGCGGGGAGAGCGGCGGGGAGCGCCCGGCGGGGCGGGGGGGCCCAGCATCCCTGTGGGTAAGAGGGACACAGCATCTCTGAGGGGGGCACAGCATCCGAGGGACACAGCATCCCCGCGAGGGGTACAGCATCCCTGCGGGGGGCGCAGCATCCGTGCGGGTGCAAGAGTCATAGCATCCCTGTGGTACGAGGGTCACAGCATCCCTGCGAGTGGCACAGCATCCCCACAGGGGCGAGGGTCACAGCATACCTGTGGGTTGTGAGGGTCACAGCATCCCTATGAGTGCAAGGCTCACAGCATCCCTGCGATGTCGGAGGGCTCACAGCATCCCTATGGGTGCGAGGGTCACAGCATCCCTGCCAAGTGCGATGGGTCACATTATCCCTGTGGGGTGGGATGGGTCACAGCATCCCTGCAGAGAGCAATGGGCACCACGTTCTGTTGTACAGATAAGAAAATGCATCTGTTAGGCAAAGACTGGATGATGCGGAATGTATGTGTAGACCTCTGTTCTGAGATGAGGTGTCATCCAGAGGGACCTAGGCAAACTGGAGAAGTGGGTCTGTGTGAGTCTCAGGAGGTTCTACAAGGCCAAGTGCAAGGTCCTACATCCAGGTTGGGGCGATCCGTGGTTTCAGTAAAGGATGGAGGATGATGTGATTGAGAGCTGCCCTGTGGAGAAGGGGTGATCATTGGTGAGAATCACAGAATGATAGAACAATAGCATGATAGAATGATAGAATCATAGAATGATAGAATCATAGAATGATAGAATCATAGAATAGTTTGGGTTGCCCCTCGTCCTACCACAACAAGCCTCTGTAAACGGTCCCTCCCCAGATTTCTTGTAGCCCCTTCAGGTACTGGAATGTTGCTATAAGGTCTCCTTGGAGCCTTCTCTTTTCCAGTCTAAACAATCCCAACTCTCTCAGCCTGTCCTCATAGCAGAGGTGCTCCAGCCTTCTTATCATCCTTGTAGCCCTCCTCTGGGCCCATTCCAACAGTTCCATATTCTTCTTACGTTGAGGATTCCAGAACTGGACACAATACACCAGATGAGGTCTCACAAGAGACAAATAGAGGGGCAGAATCCCGTCCCTCACCCTGCTGGCCATGCTTCTTTTGATGCAGCCCAAGATACAGTTGGCCTTCTGGGCTGTGAGCACATGTTGCCAGCTCATGTCAAGCTTCTGAAAGGAGTCTACAAGAAAGCTGGGGAGGGACTGTTCACAGAGGCTTGTAGTGTTAGGACTAGGAGCAATGGATATAAACTGGAGAGGGGCAGATTTAGGCTAGACATAAGGAGGAATTTCTTCACTATGAGAGCGGTGAGGCACTGGCACAGGTTGCCCAGGGAAGCTGTGGCTGCCCTGTCCCTGGAGGTGTTCAAGGCCAGGCTGCACGGGGCCTTGGGCAGCCTGATCCAGTGGAAGGTATCCCTGCCCTTGGCAGAGGGGTTGGAACTGGGTGATCTTTAAGGTCCCTTACAACCCAAACTATTCTATGATTCTATGTACATGTTAATACACATGCACTAATAGAACAATGTATTCCCCAATTCCTGTCAAGCCATCTAGGCAACCTGTATAATCAGGGCAGGAAAACCGTTGCTTTCAGGTAGCAATTTATGTGAAGGGTGTGTAAAACAGATCAAGAAATATTCCCTAAGAAGTGGACATTTCTCTGCACTCCTTACAAAAGGCAGCTACAGTGACTAACTCAAGTGCAGAAATCTGCTCTGTATATGCCTGAAGGCGGATGGACTGAATCTCCCTTGAAGTTTCTATTCATCAAGTCACTCTTGATTGAAGAAAAATCCTGGTTTTCTCAGCAGCTTTAGCTCTTCAGCATGATCCCAGCCAGCCTGGAGTCTCTACACTGGCGCTATCAGCATCTGTGGCAGCTTCCCTGCCCCAGCACCCCACCAACTGGGCTAGTGGCTGCAGCAATGCTAGAAAATATATGGCTGTAATTCAGTCTGTTACAAATTCCCCTGAGCTCTTTGCGTCTGTGGCACTTAGGAGACACCTGGAGTGATCTCCTGCCACATAGTATAATCACTAAAAGCAGGAATGAGTGCTTGTGTGATCAGCTGAAGAAGGATATGTACCAAGTCTAGGAATGGAGGATGTGAGCAGAGCAGGGAGGCAGGATAAGTCTTATTCTCTTTTACTCATTTAGGCTCCTTAACAGACAAGGAAAGAAAAATATTCCTCTGTAAACTTGTCCAAGCGTGTATTTATCCCACTGGGGGAGGCATAAGTGTAGCTGGGAAAGCATGGAGAAAATTGTGGAGTGAATCATCTTGAGTGAGCTCACCAGGCATGTGCACGACACCTAAGGTTTCAGGGGCAGCCAGCATGGGCTCATGAAAGGCTGTGGATATTGTTTACCTCAACTTCAGTAAAGCCTTTGACATTGTTTCCCACAGCATTCTCCTAGAGAAGCTGGCTGCTCATGGCTTAGACAGATGTACTCTTTGCTGGGTAAAACACTGGCTGGATGGCTGAGTCCAGAGAGTTGTTGTGAATGGAGATAAATCCAATTGGTCACAAGGGGTGTTCCCCAGGGCTCAGTGTTGGGGCTGGTTCTGCTTATTATCTTTATCAATGATCTGGATGGGAGGATTGAGTAAGTTTGCAGATGAAACCAAAGGTGGGAGTGTTGGGAATGTTGATCTGCTTTGAGGGTAGGAATGCTCTACAGAAGGATCTGGACAGGCTGGATCAATGGCCCCAGGGAAACTGATGAGGTTCAACAAGGCCAAGTGCCAGGTCCTGCGCTTTGGTCACAACAACCTCATGCAATGTTTCAGGCTTGGGGAAATGTGGCTGGAAAACTACCTGGCAGAAAAGGACCTGGGGGTGCTGGTGAGCAGGCAGCTGGACATGAGCCAGCAGTAAGCTCAAGTGTCCAAGAACGCTAAAAGCATCCTGGCTTGTATCAGAAATAGTGCGGCCAGCAGGACTAGGGGAGTGATCATCCCCCTGTACTCGGCACAGGTGAGACTGCATTTCGAACATTGTGTTGAGTTTGGTCCCTCTCACTGCAAGAAAGACACTGAGGTGCTGGAACACATGCAAAGAAAGGCAGCAAAGTTAAGGGTCTGGAGCACAAGTTTTATGAGAAGCAGCTGATTGAAATGGGATTGTTTAGTCTGGAGAAGAAGAGGCTGAAAGGAGACCTTACTGCCCTCTACAACTACCTGACAGGAGGTCGTAAAGAGGTGGGTGTTGGTCTCTTCTTCTCAGTGTTAAGACAAGAGGAAATGGCCTCGAGCTGCACTGGGGTGGGAGGGTGGGGGGAAGTGGTGAGAAGCGGTGGTGGTCAGATTAGATATAAGGAAAAGTTTCTTTACTGAAGGGGTAAGAGTTTTTTTACAAAAAGTTTCTTTACTGAAAGCATTGGAATACGCTGCCGGGGAAAGTGATAGAGTCACCATTCCTTGACGTGTTCAAAAAGCTTGTAGACATAGTACACAGTGTGGTGTTGGGCTGACAGTTGAGCTTGATGATCTTTTACCACCAGAATCATAGAATCACAGAATCACAGAATCATAGAATCAGGAGGTTGGAAAGGACCCACTAGATCATCAAGTCCAACCATTCCCATCAATCACTAAACCATGCCCCTCAGCACCTCATCCACCCGTCTTTTAAACATCTCCAGGGAAGGTGACTCAATCACCTCCCTGGGCAGCCTTTGCCAATGCCCAATGACCTTTTCCATGAAAATTTTTTTCCTAATGTGCAGCCTGAGCCTCCCCTGTTGGAGCTTGAGGCCATTCCCTCTTGTCCTGTCCTCTGTCACTTGGGAGAAGAGGCCAGCTCCTCTTCAGGTAGTTGTAGAGAGCAATGAGGTCTCCACTCAGCCTCCTCTTCTCCAGGCTAAACAACCCCAACTCTCTCTGCTGCTCCTCATAAGACTTGTTCTCCAGCCCCTTCGCCAGCTTCATCACTCTTCTCTGGACTTGCTCCAGAGCCTCAACATGCTTCTTGTGGTGAGGGACCCAGAACTGAACACAGTATTCGAGGTGCGGTCTCACCACTTGCTAAGAAAATAAAAGGTAGCATTTACAAGGCTGAAGATAAAGGGAATAATTTCTATCAAACACTTCAGAAATCTCAGAATTTTGACTTATTACAGATATGCCCCTTACATGTGCTTCTCTATTACATATCATTATCTTTTAAGAGATAAGGTACAGAAACTATGCACAAACAGATCTGGATTTCACAACAAACTATTTCAAAATGCATCATGCTTGAGTCATTAATGAAATGCAATGTGTGTTGCCAAATGATGTTTAAAGAAGCTCTCTTTTATCCAGATTTCATTCTCTCTTATACTGACGTTAATCTAAAGGAAATTCACTGATATCTGCATTGCCAAAACATTTACAATGAATTTACACTAAAGATTAAAGATTAAATTATCATTCTGGAGCACTTTTGGGGGGCTAATCTGACTAAGTATAGAAGCCTGCAATGTAGCCATGATAGTATTAACTAGACCCTTCAGAGTATGGAGGGCTGTGAGGGCCCCAAGCTATGGAGGTCTTTGAGGGTAATTCTGACTGACAGCTAGTGAGGAGTCAGACAGCACTCAATGACCCGGATCTGGTTTACAAATACTGAATCACATTAAGAAAATAACGCATGGCATGAAGACAAGGCAGATAGGAAGAAGCAGCTAGAGACCAACCTCAGTGTTGCAGTCATTTAACTGCAGAAAAAAGCAGATGTCGATGCCATGGAAAGCTTCAAGGAGAGACTAATGAGAACTCAAACTGAACTTATCAGTTCTGCTGAATGCAGATCTTAGGGGCAGGTTAATGAAAACGGCACATCCATCAGATCACTGCAGGTGCTGCACCAGCTTCAGGTAAAAATATAAACTGGCAGGCAAGAAAGATGCTTACCCCCAAAATGGGCAGCAATCATGAGCAAAGCTTGCTGAAAGATGAAGGGAAAAGATTCAAAAGCTGCCGATCATAGAATTTACAAGGTTCTCTACAAAGGCTATAGCCTAAAATCACTTTAACCATGTTTGCTGATCAAGGGGAAATGGCAGATGGCGTGCTCAAAGATCTCAGCAATTTCTTAAACCCGGCGTGCTTCAGTTCTGTTAGAGTTAAAGAACTCTCAGCTCCCCATTCCAAAGTTGGGAGCAGAGATTCCTACAGCTGCTGAGCAGCTGCCACAGGGCTAGGCAAATTCCCTGCTCACACCCTACCGCTATACATAAATACAGTGTCACCAGCTAGTTAGAACTCTGGAGTCCACTGTAATTACCTAAGAAAGAGATGGTATCCTAAGGGGTTCAAGAATACAAATGCATAATGCCTTTTGCAAAGAAAAAGGTAAAAACATACCTGCAGTGACATGAATGTATATTGGTTTTCTCAACTGCTGAATAAAATTTATGTCAGAATGACATCAGTGTATTTGTCGGTGAGGGTGCTGAAAAGTCTCTCGCAGAAACAACCTGGCATTCAGCCATGTCCTTCTTCAAAGCGAGCAACGGTCTCTACCTGGCTTCTAACCAAAGACTCCAGCACTGTCAGCCACAAGCAGCCCAGAGGCATCTGCATAAATTTAGATGTCCAAATAAGTTTGTGAGCATATTTTTCTGTTTCATGATGGTGTGAGGTAATGCGAAGGTTCTCAATGATGACAAGATGTCAGAACATGTCACTGTCAAAACCAGCCCCGAGCAAGGCTATGTCCTAGCCCAACTCTTGTTTACTGTCTTTTATGCAGCAGTGCTTCTTGCTGGATCTGGAAACAGCAGCAAAGGGAGTTATTTTATAGGTGGCAAAACTGCTAAACTGGAGATGTGCCAGGCTAAATCAAAAGTCAGAGAGGTCCTCCTGGGCAATCTGCTCTTTGCTGCTGACAGTGCGCTAGGTGTGCAGAATATTACTGATGTCTTTGACAGCACTGCCATGGCTCAGCCTTGTCACAAGCATAAAGCAAATAATGCTGTCTTTTTCCAGGCAGAAGCATGCCGAGTCAGTAATGTGTCTCGGCAATACGATGCTTAAGTCTTGCAGGTGAGATTCTGCTATCTTGGCAGCAAGCTTCCCAAGCGCCATCACTGATAACAGTTGTGAAAAGGAGGGAGAGGCCCATGTGGTTTTTGAAAGATTAAAGCTGTATGTGAAATGAAAGAGGCTCCTGACTCCAAACACAAGTAAAGGAGAGACATGTTCCTGTCATCATCATCCTCGTGTACAGCAGGACTCCCAGGCAGTACGCAACAATTGCCTCGAGTCTCACCCGAGTTTACTTTCATGCCTTTGGAGATAAAAAGTAAGAATGACAGCATCCCATACACTGAGATTTGGACCACTGTCAAATATTAACCGCTGCCAAAGACTCTTGTGGGCTTAGCTACACTGGCGTGAGCATTGATGCATGTATCAGGCAAAGTGTTGCACATAGTTGTGTTCTTCTTGGGTAGAAGGTGAAGTACAGACCAACGCAACCTTGCAAGCAAGCATCCAACACTGGTTTTCAATTGTAGCATTAGTTTCACAGCACATGAAGCTCACTGCTGGGTGCTGTGTTGGGAATGATGCACTAATGCCATTGCAGCCTCTCACTAAAGTATAACAACCCAAAGAAACAGAAGATGAATGACAGGGGAAATGCCTAATTAAGCATTAATTCCATGCTACCTCTATTCGTTTATGTATTGTAAACGTCAGGGAATTTTCTCAGAGATGAGACCGCAAAAGCTGAATATTCAGGATACAATACCTCAGTAAAAAGATTGAAAGCGAGATTTAGAAATTTAACAGCTTCCAAAATACTTTAACACAAAGAAAGGGAGAAATAGCCTTGACTATGAGTATGGTATCAAACAAGGAAAATTACCATACACAGTATGTTATGACGTTTTGTGCTACACCAAAATACAAGCATGATTACGAGTTTCAGTATACAAAGTCTATTTATAAAATGCAGGATTTTTATTCTAAGTTGTGTTGGCACCATGAAGCATAAAGAAAACAGGAAGAAATAGAAGTGTTGAATGAGCACAGAAGTGCACATTTCTTCATGAACTATGATTCCTAAATATGATTTCTTGTGTTCTGGACTACCCTGCACATACACCCCAGCTTACTTTCAGATTTACATCAGCATAAATCCAGTATAACACCACCAAAAATAATTTCACATTATCTCACAGCTCTAGGTCCTGGCACTGGCATTAGTGGAGTTGCTTCAAATACACTAGCGTAGATGTTTGCTGTAGAGGCTCTCGTAAGGAAACCTTCAAACCAGACTGTTCTAGTTGAGCGATCAGTTCTAATGCTGTGGAAAGCACTTTGTGCTTCTTGATCGGAGGGATGGTGGGCACAATGGCTGTACAAGTGGATTTGGACTATATATAATATCTGGCTAGGAGACTTGGGGTTTCAGACAACCAGAAGCAGCAGAAAGACACGAATTAACTTCCTCGCCCCTAGGTAAGATGTCATTGGGAGTTTGGTGGATCTTGTTGGCCTGATTGCCCTCTGTGCACTGAGCCACACTCTTACTATCTCGGTTACTTCATGTTCAGCTTCATGTTCAGGTGCAGCCACGACAAGAAGGGACAGTGTGCCGGGGCTCAGGGAGGATGAACTGAGGTCTCTCCCTTACCAGCAAGGGAATCACAGATGCAGAGAAAAGCCAGAGCTGCTATGGGTGGGAGATTATACACATTGATAAAAACACACACATCCTAGTACCAGGATACAGAGCAAAAGTGTTCACAAACCTGAGAACAGTCTTGCACCTAGCAGCCATTTCCTTTAGCACACGAAGTAACCCAGCAGGAGAGGTAGTTTAGAGGCCGAGACAGCAAGAGTCAGTGCATGAGAAGTAACAGAATCAACTATGCTTAGAGTTTTCAGCAGCTTTGAGTAATTGCAGTCTTAAAAAAAAATATTTGGCAGTTAGACTGGGTTATTGCAAACCCAGACCGTGAGCCTGCGCTAAGCACAAGAAAGAGGAACGGCATAGCCTTATCATTATTTTCAGTGGAAAGAACTTCACATAGGTATTGCTGATTGCTTTTGTCTGTGTCTGGATTTGTTTTCTGAATATTCAAACCCTTCTGGTAAAATTATGTGAAAATGAAATTATGACATAACTTTATTTTTTAACATAAAATTATAGAATACTCACCTAGGTATATAGGGTGGGACAGACTACTAAAAAATATAGAGTATGCACCTAATGTCTGTTTCCTACACAGAGTATGATTACACATTCTCCACGGTTGGACTCGGTGATCCGGTGGGTCTCTTCCAACCTGGTTATTCTGTGATTCTGTGATTCTGTGATTCTGTGATTCTGAAATTAAGATTAAAATAAAGTGTAAAATCTTCCAGGTAAGATCTTAAGATTGAGGACGTCTAAATTATACTTGATGAAGTGTGAAAAAGCAAAAAAACCCCTGCAGTTACACAGTTAAATACAGAGAGTTTACATTTTTGCAGTTGAATTCTTAATGTTTAGCTTTAAAGAGTACTTTCCTTCAAGTATAAAAGTAGATGTGTGCATATGGATGTACACTGTTACAACAGTATATGACCATATAAAGGTATAATTGATGTGGCTTAATAAGCTATTTTACTTTCTTTTTTTTTTGAGCATAAACTGTGAACATATAATAGGAAAAAGACTCTAAGACCTAATCCGACACTCGCTGCAATAATTGAGGGTTGCTACATCATAGCCTCTCTTCTGCAAATATGTGCCAAGGAGCAAAGAATGTGGCTTTGGTTGAGTCAGAGCCTTTATAGCATCCAAACCACCCCTTAAGCACTCTGTTTTTGTGGAGGAGGTGGCATGCGAGTGGCAGATAAAGAATGCTGCCATGGGATGCTATAGAGAACTAACAGATTTGGACATCCACCATACTCTCAACCCAAGAACAGGTTGCCTATGAATACCATTAGGTCAATGGGTCTTCTAGAAAAGATAGATTTTGTCTTTTCTCACTCAAATAATCACAACAAAAACACAAAGAAGGGCTAAAAGGTGCAGAGGGGAACATACCACACTTGACACCCAGAAACATTGATATTTTTCTTCATCTTCTTGTCATACCCTGGGAGGGGCTGGTCCCAGCGGCCCTCCAGCCAGTAGATAGCTTGAGCTATGTGGTATCAAAAATATTAGAATTAGGCTGCCAACAGCTGTGGTTCACCTTTTGTTCTAACAAGAACATACATTTGAACTCTAAAAGCAAAGGCAAATTTTTCTATTATAATAAGAAAGGAGCAATGATTATATTTTAAATCTTCAATTAGCATCTATGAGGAAAACTTAAACTTTCTGATCATTGTGTGGAGGCATACACAATGCAGACCATGGTGCATTCTAGGTTTTGACTGTGTTAGTTTGACCTATAAATTTCAGCACAATGAACAAGAAATCAGTTTGTTTACCCTCATCTTTCAGAAACCTTACATACTATGATCAGAAGGCTGTAGAGGACTCCAGTACCACCTGTTAAAATCTTCTTGTGGTCTACTACTAAGGTCTTATCCTGATATGTACATTCTGATTTTTTAAAATCATATTATCCATAGAAATAGAGGAGTTTCTTTCATACTAGTAGCTTCAAAATTTGTTGATTTAATGTTTTCTTATAACCCAGTGCCACAATTTTGTAATCTGATAAAATTGCACGTGGTTGAAACTTCCAGGAGTTTTCCTTAAAGCCTAGGTGGGACTGGGGCTTCAAGAGTTACGTAAAGTGTCTTCACTGATAACAGTAAGTGTTTTGCAAAGCTTAAAAGAAAACAAGCACAGATGAATCTTCTGGCATCAGGCTGGTCATGGGGCTTCTCAGGTCAGATGCAACAATAGACACTTAGGCTGTCTCAGCCATAGCACAGAAAAGGAGACCTATCATCTCTGACACCCTGAGTTGGAGATGCACCCAACTCGCTCTTGCTTGCTGTTTCCTGGAAATTTTGTGTCAAGAATCTGATTTTGTTCTGAGTCATAAAGTCTCTTGTGCTTTACGGAGGTGCTTCAGGGATTTGTCTCAGGAAAACCGGGCTCCGTTCCTACTGATCTTCTTACTCTAGGAGTACACTGAGCACTTTTTGATGCAGATGCCACTAGACTGCCAACACAGTGCTATGTATGTCATCTGAGGTGCTGGTCTTAGGTAGGCTTTGAGTGCTAGAAAGGAAGGATTTGGGCAGGGGGTTCATTGCTCAAGCCTCCTTCCATCCCTCACCCACCCCAGAGATCCCCTGTACTCAGTCCCATGGGCATCAATGGTCAAACTGAGGGAAAAAACAAACATTTGGGCCCCTCCACCCCAGTTTAGTTTTTGCTCATTGAACTACTCTGCTTCAGTTACACAGCAGCATTCCCAGAACTATGCGTTATCACAGAAATCTTCCCCAAAATATTTTCTCTGGAATTAATTAAATTGCAAGAACTTTGTTTTTTTATTTCCAGTTTTTGCAGGGAGCAAATGTTTCTCAGTGTTGTTAACAAGTGAACAGTAAATAACTGTTATAGGGAAATAATAATTCAGACTCATATCATTAGAGTTTGGGTAAATTTGCCACTTACTGTGACATTTTAAAAGGGACAAAAAAAATAAATGTCCTTAGAAAGAAAAGCGGCCATATTTTTTTTTAAAAAGGAGTTCTCTGATTTCTTCTGCAGCCCTGTCCTCCAAGAATCAGGCATATTTGCAAGATGAGTAATTCCTTCAGAGCACTTTCTATTCACTCAGTGATGAGCATTTAGATAGATTAAGAAAAACATTTTCCTCTGTTGAATAGCACAATTGAAGCTTGTATCACGCATTTGATTTGA
Source organism: Phaenicophaeus curvirostris (assembly GCF_032191515.1). Classification (NCBI taxonomy): domain Eukaryota; kingdom Metazoa; phylum Chordata; class Aves; order Cuculiformes; family Cuculidae; genus Phaenicophaeus; species Phaenicophaeus curvirostris. The sequence goes on from NC_091397.1 coordinate 26,512,847, forward strand.
ATGTTAGCTAAATAATAAATTAAAATAATAAAAAAACAATTATGTGCTATTTATTTGTAGTATTTGGAAGCAGTTTCTAGTATCACCATGGCACATACCTTATTAATTAATCAACTTTTATTTCTGCATAGGTTTACTAAACACATTCCAAAAATCAACCAGCTAAACTAAATATTGAATAAACTACCACCTTTCACAAACATCTATACCTTAATTTTTAAAGTATCCTCCTACAGAACCAGATTATATTTGTCTTACTTGGTACTTAATGGAGGAAAATTTATATTTCTAGAGTACGTCTGATCTGTTTTCAATTTCCATCTCCAGATAACTGAAGTTGCACTTTACAGCTGTCTTCGTAGACTCTCTCAGGAGATGATCTGACAAGCTCAAGGGTCAGATGTCTACACTGTAGGTATCCATGTTTGGATAAAGGAGGAAGAAAGTTTTCTTGCCTAATCTGAGCATTGTCACCCTGCAAGAGCCACATAAACCTTCCAGCTGTCTCACTCCAGCTGGTATCTATCTTTGCACAGGTTTTTTTGGCTTCTCTGTGCCTATCAAGGAAACAGGAGTTCAGTCTTGAGTAAGGGGATGGCAAAAATGAACAACTGGATATTGCCGTATGTACTTAGCCTTGCTTCAGAAATGTTCTCACTGCCTTTCCTCATGCTAAAATCTTCCACCATCCTCAGGAGTAGAGGATAGAGTGGTGTGCAGGCTTTTTAGCCTGTTCTTCTCTTGGAGAAGATCTATATTTCAAGCAAGAATTAAAACACCACTTGAGGTTCCCATTTCTCAGAAGGATGTACGGTTTTTACAAGATTTGGGGAGCAACAGAGTGATAACTGAGTTAACTTTTCTAAAGGTTTGGTTATAAAGAATCATCTTGAAATATCAAGGCATTTCTCCAAGAGCTTTTCAGGATTAGATGTGATTCACCATATATTTGATATGACTATTATATTGATACTAAAATGTATCAGACTCTCAGGGCTTTAAATCCTTCAGGACTCTCTCTGGGTGAACTGTTGATGATGGAGGAAGCCCACAGTGTGCAGAATGGTATTTTCCTGTTTCTTACATAATTATTTAAAAGGAAAAGCCCAGGTCATGATCTTTGTTTTAAATTCAGTCAGAACTCTTACTGACTTAATTGAGGATGTTGTTGGAAAAGGACAGACTATAAAAAGAATAAAAATGAGTTAAAAGAGGACTTGGCCTAGAGAACACAGAAGGAATAAAAAAAATAGAGCAAAAATAAATCCTACATCCAAATCCTAGACAAAGCTTCTGAGAAAGTTGTGATTGGTCACTGTGGCAACAGATTTTTAACTTGAAATAAAATATTTTTAATACTGCACATTTTTCTACATGGTTCTACTAAATGAACTCACACCTCATTGAAGTGAGTGCAATTTTACAATAAATATTCTATATGGTGTTAGAAACACCACAGCACAGAGAATCAAAATATAAATAGCTATAAGATGTGCATGTTTTTACCATATTATTGCTTCAGTCATTCAGAGGTTCAGGAGTTAAGTTGTAACATTAGTTATTTCCTTCCCTCAGGAAGTCTTTTAATATTAGGTGTAAATTTAGGCAACTGTAAGCTTAAATGAGAAATATTTGCTTTTATTTTCTTGGTTTTTATACGAATGGGCTCAAGTTAGTCAATTAACATACTGAGCTTTATTCCACAACATGAGAAGTTGCTCATACAGCCTCCACTCTGACAGGCAATTCCCTCCTCACCTGGTTTGCTTTGCAGCCATCACAAATGCATCAAGGCCAAGACAGACTTGCATCATTCACACAAATTTTGGATATCTGTCAATAAGAAATGGAATTTCTGCTGTCAGGGGAAGATTTATCCAGTATCGCACCAATAAAACCAGCATCTAATATGCACATTCTGATTTAGTCTAAAACAACCACATTGTCACTAAGAAGTTGGTCTGTTGCATTTGGGGGAGGGAGACGGCAATACTCTGAAGGAGTAACCTTAGCAATTTATGTTGCTTAGAAATGTAACAAACAGCCACTGTGTTTTAGTGGCTGATTTATCAGGAAAGGGCAGGAAGCACAGGCAACAGCAGAGATTGAAAACATGCATCAAAATCGCTGGCAAGCACAGGGTGACTGTGAAGCCACCACAGACTGTCCCTGTCCCTGTCTGCCTCACCGCTGCACCCAGCCTTGTTTGTGATGTCCTGCTTGTCTCGTGATAGCTCATCTTCCCTCTCCACATGTTCCACCCTTTCAGCAGATTTTTCCACATGCTTTGTTTCGGCATTGCTTCAAATTTAGTCCTTCAGAGCAGGAGTGATCTTACTTCTAGGCTGCTTGATGGCTGTTGAAATAATACCAGTGCAGCTTCAGCAGAATGTGTTCATATTCTTTCATGCATTGGTATTTTGATCCCCAAAGACTGGCACTTTAGAGCAGTTGCAAAACTGGAGAACCACTATTGGAGTTCAGCCCCAGCCAGCCTTGCCAGGGAGCATGGCCAAGCACCAGGCAGCCAGGCATGAGACAGGGTAGGAGAGACACAGCCACCTGCAGGGCTCCTTCTCTGGGCAATGAATTATTTTTGTCTCACTGTTGTGAAGGAACACTTGTCTTCCAAGAACTGCTTTCCACATGCTTTGTTTAAACCCAAAGTCTGTGCCTCACTTCCTCAAGACGGAAGAAGTGGAAGAGATTAATATTTTAAGTCTGTTTGCAAAATCCCACTGTTTTAAATACTGTCAGACACTTCAAAATCAAGCTGCATTAAATATGAAAAGGATTTTGCACTAAGCATAAATAGGGAAGATTCATTTTTCCAATGCCTTGAAAGTACTGTCCACCTGATTTTAATTTCTGTCTGCATCCATGCATCCTGTTTACAACACATACACTTCATATCAAAGAGAACCTACAAGTATTCTATCTGGGTAAAGATAGTATTTTTTCAACTTTTTTTCAAGATAAGTGCATTTTTTGTACACTTTTATAGGACAACAAACTATTAATTATATGTTCTTAGTAGTAATTTTTGAGAGATCATTCTGCATTTTAAAACATTCTAAATTCAATAGCTAACACCCTAACATCAACAGCTAATCCAGCCCTGAGCTTCTGGATGTCCTAATAAATACAGTGATAGCAGAAGTTGAAACAATGTGGAGAAACAAAGGAAATAGATCCCTGGAGCTGATAAAAACCATGGAAGGTTTTGCCCTGAAGTTTTCAGATATAAAGTCCCTTGAGAACAAAATTCAGCATTGTTGGCATCAATCTTTGGTTTTGTAACATGCTTGCACCTTAAGGCTCAAGCACCTCACTTGATCCACATTTCTGATTTATACTTGCTTTACTGAAAACAAAAAGAGAAGACCAAGACTCTCAAACATACATAGGTTCCCAGCTTCCAGAAATTTGATGTCCAGGGAGTTGGGAGTTTTATGTCGAAATTCCTTTAAGCCTCTAGCATTTATCTGCCCCATCCCTACAAAATGAGCACAAAACTGAAGTAATACAACAAAGAACAAGAGGAGAATTCCAAACTCCTGGTACTATGAAGGTTTCGGTTAACCAGTCACATGGATGCATTCACAGAGAGAACTTCTCTCAGAAGATGATTTACAGTTGAGCACCTGGAGGAAAGTATTTTGCACCTGGCACAGCTAAAGAGCTTTTTTCCTACTAAGGAATAAAGCAAGATGCATGGAAAAGATTTATGTAATCTTCACACTCAGAGTCAGCATCCTGGAAGAAGAAAATCAGATAAAATATAGCAATGGCTAAAGCAGGCAGAAAGATGTACAACAGTGGAAAAAAAAATCAATTTCAATATTAGCAAAAGGATGTGTGATATGAATAAGCAAGAAGGTTGTGCTGAACCCAGCTTGGGAACTGAGAGCTGTCAAAAGAAAACAAGGGATATACCTGGCAACACAAAGGATATACGAGGCAATACACAGTGTGGGCAGCAGCATGGCAGACCTGGCCTCATGCTGCAAGATGCTGTAAGGGCCACAGCAAAGCTAGGGGATTGTGTGCACTAGAGTAACAATATTTTTCTAAACATGTGCTGTTCAGAAGAGGTGAAAGAATGGGATGAACTTAAGGATCTGGTTTTTGCTTCAGGCCCACAGATCTGATATTCAGTGCATTTTCCTCCTTCACCCATAAAGCTTCAGAACAGGGCAGACTGCTCCTTGCAGAGGCTGTTACTACTGCTTAAGCAGCCCTCAGCCAGCAGCTGCTGAGGGAAGGAAAGGGCAGAGTTGAAAACTCACTAGCTAAGTGTGCCAATACACTGCTGCAAGGCTCAGAACTGGAGGTTGCAGGCAATGTTTCAAGGTCCCCTCTGTCAGTGAGTGTGGGAGAAAACTGCTAGGAACCCTGCTAAAGCTGCAGGTAGGCGACCCTGCATCTGTTACTGCTCTCCATACCCATTCCCACACCTACTCCAGTTGCATCACCGCCATTCTTTTACAACATTTCGCCTTTTGCTGGCTTTCTGCCTGCCCCAGTCTAGAGTTCAGGATGTTGGTTTTCACCTTCAAAACTCTGCTGAAGCTTAAGGCTTTCTTTGTCATCTGTGAGGATTCACAACTCTGATTTTCATACTCATGCCTGTGATACCAATCACCCTTCTCATCATACCACCCCAGTGGTGTTCATGACAGCTTCAGGCAGCTTTCACTGGCTCAGCTATGCTGCTTGGTGCCTGACCTAATAAAGGACACAACCCACTGAAATCGGTGGAAATACTTCTCTTGACTTCAGTGGGCTTTGGAACACGCCTGTGATAACACCGATAAAGAGGGTCCTCAGCATCCCATCTGAAGGCAGTGACAACAGTCCCAGCATGTGAAGTGGAAAGCAGTGTGCACCCAAGATGTTGTCTGCTCTTCTCTTTCTTGCTACATCCCTTTATGCCTGGTTCTTCTGACCTGCTGTAAGCACTTCAGAGGAGCAAATCCAGCCTGTCCCCATGAAGTACAGGTGTCTGCATGCCTGCAGCTTGTCCTGTGAACAGGAGCATCATGTTGTGTGGCACTGTGTGGAGCAAAAGGAAAGCTTAGGGGCAGGGGTTCTCTCCCCAGTGAAAATATACCCTTGTATTATCAGTGTAATTTAGACAGTTGTTCCTAAGTGTGGAAACCAGACTTTCTTAGGGGATACAGTCTGTGAATGCACAGTGCTCATCACAGTCTAGCCTATCAATATTGTAAATACTAGTGCTGTTATTTATATTAAACAAGGGATGGGCTATTGTTTCACTGTGAGGTGTTCAGAGTATTTGGCAGCCTCGGAGCTTGGATGACATCAATTTTGACTTTCAAAATCAAACTGCCACCTTGTGGTATGGTGGGGTAGATGGCTGTAGGAAATCACACAGAAAAAAATGTAGATAAGTAGTAAAAAATAGTCCCTTTGCCCCACTAATGATTTTCAGTATTTATGTATTCTTAAATATATCTTGACTATACTTCAGCTAAATTAATAAATATTCTTATATCATACTTTAAAAAGTCAATTTAACTTTTTGTGGTTTTTTGTTAATGAAAAACATAAAATCATATCCTCGCTCTTGTATGTAATTATACCAAAACCACCAGTGCACTCATATGAGAAGGTTTTTCAAGATTAGACCCAAACATAACTTACAGGGAAACACTAACTATGAAGGCTATAGGTTTCTATAATTGTTTCCTTTCCTCTTTTAAGATCATTAATGTTAAGAAAAATTTTTATGAGAGTCAGAGCAGGGCCACACAAAGTGCTGAAGGTGAACAAATCATAATGCATCATCTGGTTTCAGCTGCTGTTCCTACGCGTGCTCTTGGACCATGATGGATGTAAGGTAATTTTAATCGGCTTTCTCTTTCACTGTGGGCCAAGCCATCACAAATTACTTAGCCTTGCTTGTCAACCATGAGGAAGCACAATGGATCAGCAGATGTGCAGTAATCTGTTACAGCAACATACTCGTGTGTGTCAGCCTTCGAGGAGCAGACCAACTTGGAGTTGCACTGGCACAATCCTTTCAGCTAGATTGAATGTCCTTGTGTCATCTAATATTATTTATGAAAGATGACAGATGAAAAGCTAGTCCATTTCAAATCAAAAAGGGTAGCTGAGATGAACAACTGATTGCAGCCACATACCAGTGCTTTGTGCATTTGTGACTTATCAGGAATATGGTGGTTTAAAAAAAAATGTGTGGGTAACAAGAAGTCCGTAAGAAGTTAAGTTCACATCTTGTCCCTCTGCTTGTGCCAGACAACCATTAACACTTTTTTTAAAGTGTGAAATGGAGTAATCCACTACTGAAAGTAACAAAGTTAGAAGGAGGCAGTATAGAAGTATCAAGAGTCTGATGCTGAGTCTTCTCTTAAGTCAGTCTTGAAAGACCTAGGTGAGCTGCCTGGGACCTACAGCACCAGAGCAAGCCATTTTCCTTCTCATTGTGTCTAGTACAAAGCGCAGTACCTAAGGAAAGCAGTTTTTATAAAGTATTCTTCATCCAAAAGTATATGGGTAGAAGAAACTCACAAATTTCACAGTTCTCCGTGAACTGCTGTCCTGTAACATCTTTGCTGAGCACTGGCTCTAGGAGAGAGCTAGTAAGTGCTCCCATGGACTGGGGTCCTGCAGGTCCTCATGGGACTGCTTGAGGAACCTGACCCCTGGAAATCCCCCTGGCTGCTCTGATTTCCAGTATCACCTGGTTCACATTTCCCTATCAGCCCACCTGGCAGCCAAACTCCCAGGAAGAATCGACATGAAAAGTTCTTCCTAATGGTTGTGGTGGAGTCAGTTTTGCTGGGTGATTTGAATCAAGGATGGATAGTCTCCTTCTAGCTATAGTCTCAACCAGTAGCCCAAATGGGTGATACATGGCAGGAGCTCATGCTAGCCATGTTTGTCAGAGTTTGCCTCTTCACAGACTGCTGTCAACACAGGGACAGGACAAAAAGGGAGGGAGGGGGAAGTGTTCAGTGGGTGACAAGGTGGTGAGGAAGAAGACCTGAATTTAGATGAAGGGTAGGCAGGGAAAGGAGAAGCGCCTATGGACTCATGCAGCCTCCTGTGATTGCAAATGAGTTAATTCACATGTAAGCCCCCTACAGTGTGTGAGATCTCCCTACCCCATAACACGGCCGTACAGTTCTGCAGCCACCTCATCCCAGCATTTTTCCTTCCTAGAAGGACTACTTGTGGCCCCTGAGCAAGCTCTGGAAATCCTGCTTCTCAGGGTATTGCACAGGAGACTGAGCTAAACCAACACAATGATCCCTTGGGGCTTTATAGATCAAGGTACCTATGAAACCTGCACATCTGGGGGCTCTTGTGTGGCCTGGAGGAATGAAACCAGGACCAACATGCTGAATGCTTTCCTGAGGAAGAGTGAACTACCTCCCACAGCAACAGTTCCTTAAAGATGTTTATCTTTTTTTTTCTGAAACGCATTCATTAAAAGGCATCTACAGGCAGAGCATCGTATCCCATTGCAGTCAAGAAATCAGCAATGGTAACTATGAAAGGAAATGTGAGCGCTTCTCCAACTGAGAAACAGCACCTGGGACTAGTGTCTTTTAATGTGAATGTACGGCAGAAGCAGAGGGTAACCATGTAGTTAATGAAGCTTAATGTTTATAAAGTCCATGAACATATCTTTTACTTCGGTATAATCGCTAGTGTGTCTATCCTTACTTCCATAAAAAGAGTGTGGTGATATCTAAGAGTGGCATTTCAATGCCTGAAATGCTCATCATATAAATAGAACAAGCAGATCAGCATGACTACGTGATAAAATTACCTTCTGGTCTTCAGGAACTTCAGCATGCAACTGTGCTATAGGGACCTCAGTGTACCCCTCTTCACAGCAGAAACAAATACATTTGGAAATGGATCTGGAAGAGACATACAAAGAAGGAGAGAATATGGAGGGGAAAATGACTCGAGCTGTAGCTGCCAAGTTGGTGAAAAGGAATTTTCTTGAAGCTCTGAAGTCCAATGACTTTGAAACACTGGAAGAGCTATTGAACCAAAAGAAAATAGATGTGGACACCGTGTTCGAAGTGGAAGATGAAAATCTGATTCTGGCATCCTACAAACAAGGTAAATGTGGCAGCATTCACCAGCCAGGTAGTAGATGGGCTTGAGTGATTTTCAAGAAACTGTGGCCTTCTGTCTCTTCTGAAGCTGTAGTGTAAGGTGATTCATAGGCAGTAACACCTCAGTAGTTCAGAGAGCCCCAGCCACTATAGGAGGGGAGCTTATCAGCTGTACCCACTGGGCTTGGTGGAGGGCAAGCCAGAGATCAGCCTGAGCCTCTGTGCTGCTGAGGCAGCTGCTGCAGCTTCAGGCAAGTCCAGAAAGAGGAATCCTTTGCCATTTCCTCACAGAGATTTTGGGTGCAAAGCCCAGAATAGACACGTGCAGACTAAGTGTGATGTATACAGTCCTTGCACGTACTCAGTCACATATACAGATCATTTAGAAACATAAAATATTATATCTCTTTCATTTAAAATTTACAGTAGAAGTACAGTGAATTCTCCCTACCTCATGAGAGCTAAGGAAATACTGCAGACCTTGGACATTGCTGGATGGGAGGAGATTTCTTTTTCAAACAGACAGGAAGTCAGGATGTGCTAGTTTATCAGAACAGAAAAAATCATCTGGAAAAACACAAGCAGGAAAGACATCTACTTTGGAGTGTAGAAAACCCAAACCAGTTCTCAGCCAGACACTGAGTTTCCAAAAACTCATAGCTTAAAGCAATAAAACAAGTTTGCTCTCTGCTAAAATCAACATATTTCATTACCTACTTGCTAACAGACTCTGTGTGTGTATCTACAAAACAGTAATGACTAGCCTTTGCCAGAAGTTCATCATGTGTGGAGATAAACACATCCAGTCCTAGCAACACAGCAAATGCTCTTTTTTTTCTGAGACATAAAGAGGGGACATCCCACTTACTATACTTTTCTGTGTTTACCTCCAATTTAATGATCATTCTGTTCTTTTGATTTCATTAGGGAGGATGATGCAATCATGACATCCTTCCCTTGGGGACAGTGTCTAAACTAACCTACATGATGATGAATGTATCTTAAAATATCTTTTCTTCTGTCCTCGGTAGGCTGAGATGCATTCTGATTGTGCTTTCAGACTACAGGATTAATGCATTAAAGCATAGATTTTCAGTTGTAGATAATTTGACTGCAAACATTAACCTGTTCCTTGTAGAGAAGTCTCTCCTTTCTCCAAAAGTAAAGAGATAAAAGCACCATATGGCCTAAATCACAGTGGTGTATTCATTTGTGTGAAAGGCAGGAGGCACTCTATCAACTCTCATGCAAAATTTACTTTTATTCTGAGTCCCATGTAACTGAGATATGAGAGAAGGATCTTCTTGAAGAGGGAGAGGGGAGAAGAACTGAGCTCCACCATCCCATCACTCAGACAGCCTGAGCTCTGCCAAAGCCCTAAGCAATGAAGTGGAAAGGAGATGCTATGAGTGTCAGAGTGGCTTTGCTTCCTCTCTTCCAAAGAGGCTGAGACTGCACAAGGACACTGACCTTGCACGCATCATGACTTTTTAATGCTTTTAACCAATCAACCAAACAGACAAAATGAACAAGGCCTGCCCTGGGGCCCACGTCTGCTTTCTGTGCAGTGCCCAGTCCCCATCCCTCTGGTCTTAGACACATTTGCAAGTTTGATCAGAGGATGTGGGAGATGCTCACCCACAGCAGCACAGGCAAACAAAATAGGTGGTGATCTCAGGGAAATTGTGGCTATATAAAGTGATATCCTGGCTTTAACGACTATTTTCTTGCTATTATGTATCATTTATGGCTCACGTCTAGCCACAGACATGAGGCCCATCCCCATGTGGTGTTCAGCAGTGCTCCACATCTTGCTGGTAAGAAGGCGGGGGGATACTTCATGTGAATTCAAATACGGACCTGATGTAAGAAATCTGCTCTGCTATTATATACATAGACTTCGGGGTATAGCCCACCTACTATGTACCCAGTCTGGGGATATCTGATGAAAAGATTGTCTTACCAAAGCTGCTAACAGAACCTGGAAAGTCAGTGGGTTGTGAGAGGGTTGAGTAGCTGCAGAGGAGACTGTTGCCCTGCTTGGGCACTCAGCTGCCCTTGGGCTCCCTGCTGTTGCCATTTGCTGTGTGGGTTCCTTCAGGACTGGGTTTAGTAGTTTCCACAATTTAGTCCTAGAGTGGGTGCCATGGTCTGTAGACATTTTCTCACAGACCTTGTAGACTGCTTCTCACTCCCATTCTCATACACTCTCACTAATAAATGCTTATATTGGCCAGAAACAAGTCACTACAGCCATGCCAGAGCAAGAGATGCAACCTCTGTCATGACTGCCCATTCTATAACCTTTCAGTGGAAATTAGCATTTTTCAGAGGCATACGAGAACTGCATTACGGGCACCTCAGAATATCCTTGCAATTTTACAAGGAGGGAAGAAAAACTTTATTTCAAGGTTTACCCTGCCACCAGCACTTTGTTTCTACCTCTCTCCTTCCTCTCCATTTTCTTTCTGTCTAATACAACACACATGATGGGAAAACTGTATCAATATGACATTAAGTTTGAAAAACTATATACAACTAGAGATTAAAAACCAAAAGTTTGAATTAATTTGACCTCATTATACATCTTTAGTATTTTTTATGTCTTTTACATGATAACAGCATTCAACCAGGCATTCATCCAAGGAGAAACAGATAAATCAAACCTAGAAAATTTTATAGGCACAATCTAGCTAAGATGCAGCTGCGGTGTCTAAAAGGAGAGACAAAAGAAGTTTCAGACCTCTTCTGCCCCTCTAGATGTTATTATTGCATTTTACTTTTTTTAAACAAATGATTATAGTAATTATTTGTGAGATTGTCTCTGTGCAGCCATTAAGAATGTAGTCCTCCTATTTTCCTATTTTGGGAACAAATATTTAAGTGCTATTTGGTTTTACACCTGTTTGTAAGTAAAAAAAAAACCAAAAAAACCCCCAACTCACAAACCATTGTGAAATTTTCAGAGAAAAATACAAGCATTTTATAGACAAAATTCATGCTAAAGTCTTACTGCTTCTATTTTTCACTTAATTTACATCATTAATTAACTCCTCAATCCATCTTCATCAGGAGCTGTAGTTGGCAGGAGGTCTGTAATACAGCTGCAGCCACATTGCCAGTGGTTATGTGTGTGCAATGCATCACTGGAGGTCTGAATCCAGCTCCTGACGTGTGAGAACATGTGATCTCCTACACAGGGACAGCAGTTTGAGCTATTTCTTGAGTCACTGGCCTAAGTAAACGCTGCCTGCTTATTCCAATGCCACCTTTCTTCAGCTACTAGTGGGCTGAAGATCCCATTTCCCCCTTATTTTTTAGCTGGTAGCTTAGAGCTGATGGCTCTAAGCATATTATTTTATTTAGTCTACACAGGTCACAAGAAAAACAAAAGCTGCCTTTAGAGTACATCTACGTAGGAAATATGCCTCCAAAAGTCAGGCTATTCAGCACACATTGTAAAAGCGCTTAATGAAAATGAAGTTATACCCACTAAGCTGTATCTGGTGAAATTATAGTAAATTAAATCAAAACTCTAACCCTTCTTTCCCCGTCAATTATTCTCAGTAGGTGGACAGCTTAAGAAAAGTCTTTGTCAAACATGGTAACACATTTTCACTTTGTACAGGGTACTGGCTGCCTAGCTACAAATTAAAAATATCCTGGGCAACTGGACTTCATCTAGCTGTTATGTATGGACATCTGGAGAGTCTTTCAGTCTTGCTCAATCACAAGGCTACTATCAACTGTCGGCCCAATGGAAAAGCAGCAATCCATATAGCATGTGAAATGGCAAATGTTGAGTGCCTAAAGATCCTTTGTAACCATGGAGCCAAGCTGAACTGCTTTTCAATGAGTGGGCAAGCACCTTTGCACTTCTGCACGACACGAACCTCCATGCCTTGTGCCCAGCAGCTGATTTGGAGAGGTAAGGTAAAGCTCTGGAGGGTCACTCATGACATGCTTGGGGATAGAGGGTATGGTTTGTGTTTTCTCTTAGGAGTCAATTTGTCAAAGTACGGGTGTATTTATCCCTTCTATGCAGAGCCAACTCATATCTTCATCTTAAACACATTTTTCCGATCTCTTTGAACAGAGGAAGTTTCTCTCATCCTAATTCCTCACCCCACCTGCTCCTCTCTCCCTGGCCACCCACCCTTACTCCAGAGTCATTTTCCATTTCAGTGCCTCCATCCCACTGCCCAGTCTGTCCCTCAGCAGATGGGCTCCTCTGAAACAGAGAGTTCCTATTTCTTCTGTTATTCCCTATCTTCTTCCTCCATGTTTCCCATTGTGATGTTCTCACATGAAAGTGCACCCCCTTCCTCTTCTTCCTTGTTCATATTTCCTTGATCTCAGGAAAATTCTTCCAATCATTTGTTTTTTGAGACTTGGTTTTGAAAAATTGGATGCAGTTTTTCATACCGTCTCTTCATTTGTCAGCAGTCAAACTCCTGCATCCATGTAGATACTTGGGGGAAAAAAGAGGCTCTTGATATAAGATATCTGTTTTCACGAAGTAAGATAATCATGTAACGCTGCTAGTCATCTGTAAAAAGTGAAGCTATGAATAGATGTAATTCTGGATCAAGATATTGTTGTCACACACTGTTTCCTTAACACAAGGATGCTGACTCAGGGCACAGTAAAAGACAGCCATAAAAGGTATAGCAAAGTCAGGCAGTTCAAGTCTTAAGTTACAGACAGATTTCCCCTATTTATCATTCTGTGCCATGGCAAATACTAATGCTTTTAGGGTTTGGTTGTTGTTTTTTTTCTTTTTGCTACATATATTTTTGATGTTATGGGAGGCTTTTCCTGAGGTGCAGAGCCGAAGTATGCTTTGTGGGCAAGGTAAGCTGCAGCCCTGAATGGATAACCACATCACTTTTCTTCTGCTGAAAAGATACTTATTATTTTGTTTGGTAGAAAGGAAAATAAATGCTGCCAGTTGTATCCTGCCCAAAGAAAACAGTCCTGACAGCAGGAGTTGAATTTGCTAACGTGGAAAAGCTTAAAAGTCAAATGTAGTCTTGTGAAATGTAGCAGAGGATGAATGCAAATGAAAGGATGTATTCTGTAGGGTTTCTCCACCCACTCATCAGCAACAAAATAATAATAATTTACAAGCCACCCTTCATCCCAAAGGACCTGGTAAACTCAAATCTCTGTATGAACTAAATGTCAAGGCTCCAAACAAAATGGAAAGGTCTGAAGCAAAGCGTAGCAGGTGTGCATATGCACATCACAGCACCACTGGGCAGCTGAAGCCAGGAGTTTGGTTCATGCCCTCGTACCAAGGTTTCCAAGACTCATCTCCTACCCTGCCATCTCTACTCAGTGGGATCACACCGGGTCAATTCGGGTAAATGCAGTTTAACCACTCCTGGTTTGGGCAACTAGCCAGCTGAGCAAAACTGATCCCATGTTCATTTGCCGCTTTCAAGGTTAGATTGCTGATACTCTCATCGACATCTAACGTGACTAACACTCAACTTGGCTTACTGGCTTCAGCACCCAGGTTTTCCAGCCCAGAGGTAATTTCTGACTCCTCTTCCTCCCTCCCTGTACTGACACCTCAGTGTTAGTGAATGTTTGGCCACGTAAAGGCTTTCATGAGATGGGAGAGAAGAGGGAGGTGGCCACGCAGTGTAAGCCTACCCTTGCACAAGTACTTCATTGAAAGTTTTCCATCACCCCAGGTTCAAGGAGCTGGGGCAGGGGCAGGGGCAGAGGCAGGGAGAGGGAGAGGGAGAGGGAGAGGGAGAGGGAGACAGACAGGGACAGGGACAGGGACAGGGACAGGGACAGGGACAGGGACAGGGACAGGGACTGGGACAGGGGCTGGGGCAGGGGCAGGGACTGAGGCAGGGACAGGGAGAGGGGCAAGGTCAGTGACAGGGAGAGGGGCAGGGACTGGGGCAGGGACACGGACAGGGACAGGGACAGGGACAGGGGCAGGGACTGGGACTGGGACTGGGACTGGGACTGGGACTGGGACAGGGACAGAGGCAGAGACAGGGAATGGCACACGGACAGGAACAGGGACGGGGGCACGGACAGGGGCAGGAGCGGGTGGGTCTCGAGCCCCGCAGCCTCGACAGGTGGAGCTGTTGCTCCAGCGGAGCAGCCGCTCGGCGCAGAGCAGTCCCACCCCCAGCCCCTTGGATACAGATCCAGACCCTCGGCTGGGCACTTTGGCGGTGGTTTTTGTTTTGTATTTTTTTATATATATCACCTACGGATCTGTCATAAAATGTCCTTTCTTCCCGGCTCCCTATTAATGAGGAGCTGCAGGAAGCGTTCCCAGGACATAGTTTAGAGCAGAGCTATTCTCCCAAGTGACGGTAAAGCTCTCCTTTTTCCTTCAGTTCTTAATCTATAGAAAAAAGCATTTTACACAGAGATTGGACCTGCCCGCCTCTCCAAAACAGAGCATTCAGCTACACTCTTCTGCTAGCTTGGGCCAAGCTATCGCTTCTGCAGCTGGATCTCAGAACCGGCATTTTCCAGCAGTTTCCTGGAGGCTTAAGAAATGCCGAATCCATGTCCCTTTTTATTTGCATTTCTCTGCATGTCTTTTGTGCCACCCTTACCTTCCCCTTGGGCAGCACAGCTCAAGCAGAGAGATGGGCAAACCAGAATTTCATCACCTTCATGTTTTCTCATCACTTTTTTTTGGCAGGAGCAAATGTGAACATAAAAACAAACAACCAAGACGAAGAGACTCCTCTGCACACCGTTGCACGTTTGGGTGTCCCTGAGCTTGTGGCCTTTTATGTGGAACAAGGAGCACACGTTGATGCTCTCAATGCCTACATGGAGACTCCCCTGGCCTGTGCAGCTTATTGGGCCCTCCACTATAAGGATCAGATATACAGCCCAGATCACCACCTCATCTGTCGGATGCTCTTAGACTATAAAGCCGAAGTGAATGCACGTGATGAGGATTTCAAAACACCTCTCCACAAAGCTGCATGGAACTGTGATCATGTCCTGCTGCACATGCTGCTGGAGGCAGGAGCAGAAGCAAACATCATGGATGTCAATGGCTGTGCACCCCTACAGTACATCATAAAAGTGACGTCTGTGCGACCGGCTGCCCAGCCTGACATCTGCTACCAGCTGCTACTGAACCACGGAGCAGCTAGGATATATCCACTGCAGTTCCACAAGGTTAAGAGTGGTTTCTACAGTAGGGGAATGGAGAGAGGTGGTGGCTTGAACAGGAATGGGGTGAGAGATCCAAACGTTGGGGTTTGGCAGTATCTTTTTTTGGTGTCTTGTAAGGTATAGACCCAGAATGCCCAAATCCTTGTGAGCCAACCTGCTGTAAGAATGGTATCATTCAACTGAAGTGAAATTATGGTTGTTAATGCCAGAAACCAGACCCAGATCCCATTTTTGTTCTTAACCAGCTTGAAATCCCAGACTCTAAATGCTAGTTCAAGCCTATTTTTTCTGAGCCGTTTCA
Organism: Phaenicophaeus curvirostris; assembly: GCF_032191515.1. Classification (NCBI taxonomy): domain Eukaryota; kingdom Metazoa; phylum Chordata; class Aves; order Cuculiformes; family Cuculidae; genus Phaenicophaeus; species Phaenicophaeus curvirostris. The sequence goes on from NC_091397.1 coordinate 26,528,441, forward strand.
CTTTCCCTTTTCAGAAAACCTACATGCCTTTGTCAAACCTATCTCCATACAGGCTTAGCTTGCTTCTGCGAAATGCATATTTCATGGCATCTACCAAAGACTGGAAATCAGACGAGTTGATTCAATTTGTCACTTCTTTTAAACACCTTTAAAACACTATTCAAATCTATTCCAAGTGAAGTGGATCTCAGTAAAACTTTGGCTCCTTCCTAGTAAATGTGAGAAATTAAGGGGAAATGGTGGTCCTGGGTTCATAGTTGATGAGAAAAAAAAAATAAATAAAATTGCAGGATGCCTTTCTAGGTCTGCAAAGCCCAGGGCACTAGCTTATTATATCAGTCAACTAAGTAAGCTTGCTGCAGTCAGGACTTCTACTGTCTCACCCAGTGCCCTGGGCAACATTTTGCAGGTCTTCCACTGTATAAAAAAAGTTTGAACATGCCAAGCAACCAGAAGTCTTTAAATAAAATGACAAAGTTTTGACTTTGCCCTCTCAGGCTGAGGATGAGCTGGCTCTGTCTGTAACAGAACAACAGTTAGTCCATTAGAGCATGCTTGAGAGCCAGATCTGGGTTCTCCTCTTCCTGCCTCCACTGTTGCTTGAAGTGGGTTTTCCTTCCAAACCATCATTTACCATCTGTAAAATATGCAAGATGATATTCATCCCAGAGGGATGTCCTGCTGTTTTGTTTGTGAAAGCCTGTCTAATGTGTGGGACAGAATTGTGCATCAGACGGTGTGAATGCAAAGTGTTATTCCATGAGTGAGAGTGACAGCTGACTGGGTTTTTTCCTACTGAGCTTAAGTTACTGGGTAGGCCAATTGTTTCCGGGGCATTGTTTCTGTTCCTGTGCTACATGAACTGGAGCAAGGACTTTGTGCATGGCTTTGCCTGGTGTCAAGACACTCAACCTAGCTATGAACAAGTTATTTCCAGGTTCAGGTAAAAAAGCTACCCTGTCAGCAAGCTCTGCTGCTCTGGAGATGTAGGACAGTGTTTCTGTATGGTGTTAGGCTTCGGTGTGCACAGCTCCACTGGGAGCTGGCCTGGGGCTTCTTGCTCTACTCACGCTGAGCAATGTGTACAGGGCTTGTCTTTTGCACTTCCAACTTTATCCTCTCATAATGCTTTGGCTGTGTCTGTCTCAGTATGCTACTGCCCAGGGCCAAGCATCTAGGTTAGCCCCAGCTTTTTGGTGGTACTCATTGTCTCTATGCATCCTGCATGCAGGTGCTACAAGCCTGTCATTCCCACCCCAGAGCTGTGGAGGTTGTTGTCAATACCTATCAACACATCAAATCAACATCTAAGTGGAAAGCAGCCATACCTGATGATGTCTTCGAGGTAAGCTCTTCATGAGTTGCAACTGCCAAAAATCCAAGCTCATTATTTGCATTTTCTATATCTGAGCAAAGAAAAGTGAGAATCTCAGAGGATTTGGGGCTTCCTCATTTATACCACTGTTGTGACAAAAGCATATTGCTCACTGACATATTTTGAGAAATTTTCATTGCAACTCTATCCTTTGAAGCACTCCCTGTCAGGGATGCTGCAGGAGCTCAGATGTCCCTGCACTCAGCAAGTGCAAAGTTTCTGGCTGTGATCAGTGTCTCGTCAGATCTGTCAATGGGTATATTTATATTTTTTTTAGGTCAGCAAATGTTTTAAAAGAACTGTGTTACATGTGAATAACTACATTTTTAGGTTCTGTTGCACAGGTTGGGTTTCTGTGAGCAGGACTGTTTAGTTGCAAATATACAGGAGAATTTAAATGAAAAATAAGAGATCAAAGAGGGAAAAGATGTCAAAAGGCAAAATAGCAGCACAAACTACATGCTTTGACTTTACTTCATAAATCTGCATAGTCCCAATATTCCACTTCAAACTAGATTTTCATTAATCCTGGAATTTTTCAGTATTTTCAAATCAGTGCTGGAGTTAAGTGCAGCAATAGCTGCTATGCATTATCAATGCTGTTTAAGGAACCCCATCTATATTATAATGCAGTTATACAGCCAAAGGAACTGTGAAACTAATTGCTTTTTTCACATCAGCTTTGTTCAGAAAAAAAAATCTAACAAACCATTTTAGATGAACATAAGACGAAATGTTAAAAGGCCTTTTTCACCTAAATATAATAGTAGTAATAATAGTAATAGCAATAGTAATAATAGCAACTTTGCTGTGCTACGAGTGTATTTAGAAAGGTAATAAGTAATTTTTTTCTCCAAACAAATAATTTAATCTGAAACCTTGAAACATTCTTATTTGGAAAACTCTAAAGTTGTTCTGTTTCTTTGTTGAGATTGCCATTTTTGTTGTTAAAGCTCTTTGCCAAATCTGACATGAAATCAAAGGAAAAAAATTTTGTTGACACAAATCTGTACTTTTTAATACATAAAGTGTGCCTGAAAAGAAGTGTAACCAGATCTGTCAAGTAGCAAGAATATAAAGCAAGATCAAGTCATGCGCTGTAGCACGTATTTACCATTTGCTTCTTTTATTTCAAAATCATTTGTAAGCATTTGCACTTTCTTCTTGTGGGGATGCAATTTTATTTATTCTAAAAGGCCACTGGGGCAATGAGCAAGAGCAAATGTACTTTGCCATTTGCAGCCCCAGCCAAGCAGCCTCGCTGCCCCGTGGTGAAGTTTAGGGAATCAGCTCACCCACGTTCACCGGCCCTGAGCTGGCTGCAGCATCTATTCAGATCAAGGTTAATACCACAGAACTCCCACCTCAAACTGATGCATATAAGACATGCCAATCCTAAAGATTTCATCATAGTCTTTTGCTTAATGCTAAATATTTGAGGCAGGCATATGAATTTTGTGCAGGCATTTCACTAAACCTGGTGCTGGGTGTGGGAGGGAGGGAAAACAACCTTATTGCCCTTAAACATGACTGTGTTTTTTTCCAGCGGCACCAGGATTTCTATGACTCTTTGTTCACTGTGTGCAGCAATTCACCCCGCTCACTCATGCATTTATGCAGATGTGCTATTCGAGCGATACTGTCAGAAAGGTGCCACCGAGGTGTCCCCTTGCTATCCATCCCCCTGTCCATGAAGAAGTACTTGCTGCTGCAACCAGAAGGAATCATCTACTGAGCAACAGTAGCGCCGGCACTGGAGTCTCCCTTCCTGGATTCGCGTGCCTCTGTGCGGTGCTAGAGATCCAGGCACAATTCTGATATAGCCCTTCTCTTGTGTACAGTATCGGGCCAGCCTGAAGCTTGGCTGGGATTTACCATCTCCTCTGAGCCGCTGTTTTTCCCTGCACTGAGGAATCGCAGCTGCAGGCTACAGGTCCCACTTGGGGAGGCAGATCTGGACACACAGCCCCCAGCAAACAAACACAGAAGCACATAATTCCGTGCTTTGTTCTCCCAGTTTAAACGATGCTTCTGCTGCCTCTGGTATTTATTTTGGTGCTTGCTAAATAGGATTAGATTCAACCTGAACAGCCTTCAATACTGTTTCACTGTAATTTTCTTCAGCTGTCACTTTGAGAGTAAAAGAAAGGATACCATCAAAAAATAGGACATTTATTAGTGTCATAGAAATGCTTTCCCAGAAAGAAATGGGCAAACTGCTTTGAATCATGACCACAGACAGGATTTCAGTATTTTCCATAGTTTCCTGTGGACTGACTCTCAATTCAACATTAGTTTGCTGTTCACTACACCTGTCTGTATCTTATAAAGCTTTGTCCTTTTTAATTGTAAGAATTTTTTCTATTACCAATCACAGCATTGAAATTTACAGCACCTATATTTCTGTACATTGCTATTCATGCCCAGGTAGCTTTTAGCAAATGTCTCTGTTTCTGCTTTCACTGTGACTGACAATAATTTCACGTCCCCATGATGAGAAATGCAGGTAGAATGGACTTGCCCCTGTAACCTTCACAACTGGACTTACACTCATACATACATCCCTCAGGATGATGTTGAGTGGGATCTGGGAAGAATAAGAGGCCTTCTTTTCATTGATTATGCTTGGAACCTAGTCTGCTAACATGGACTATACATCTCATTTTTTGGCAGCTAAGTGCAGGTGAGAGGATTCTCACCTTAATTGAAAGGCGTTTCCAAGATGATGATGTGTTGGCTGTGCTGTTACAGACCTGCCCATCCCTCTGATTTGCAGACCCTGTGCTTTTGGATCTGTCAGTGCTGGTTTCCCTGCTTGCAGGAAACCTTTATCCTGACCAAGCTGTTGACTCCAGTTCAGCAGGATGAAAAGCAGGGAAGAGGCAGTTCAGATCCCAAGTGTCCCACAGCAAGTGTGTGATCTGACCTACAGAAAAAAAACCAAACATTTTTCTTCCTTTTTTTGAGTTTGATGCAATCTATTTGGGCTGTTCCACTTTTTTAAGACACTGACAATTCCATGTTCTGCTGAAAGGGAGGTGAGTTGTGACCACCGCTGGGAGCCAGTAACTCCTGACTTCTCATTGCATCTCTGACAGCGAAGCTGTCGATCCTTATCATTATTATTATCTCTTTGCAAGAGAACCCACAACATGTTGGGCTCTTCCCAGCTGGACAGGAGCACTCAGGCTGTTTGCTGTTTCTGTGTCTCACAAACTGACAATAACAGCACTTGAAAAATGTACAGATTATTTGGTGTTATGAATCACTTCTCTTTCTTTTCATCTCAGTTTTCGTAAATCAAAGCTTGTTCACTGTGTTAGTAGAGAATCTAATTCATTAGTCTGTTTATGTTTAGATAGACAACAAATTAGATTCCTATTTAATAGTTTCCAGTTCCAATAGAGAATTTCAAAGACAACACCATGAGAAAATGCTCTCTCATCTGAAGTTGTAATACATATCCCTGCAGTTTAATAAACCAATGAAATATCTCTACAGATTTGCAGAGTTATCATAGAATGATTTGGGTTGGAAAGGACCTTAAAGATCACCTAGTTCCAAGCCCCCAGGCTCCATCCAACCTGGCCTCTCTATCAGAGACACTACAGTCATTTACAGGGAAGAACGATCAGAGTCTGGGTTAGATTGTTGGTAGAAAAATCCACTTACTGACTTTTGCACTGAGGGAAACCTGTGAATTTGGAACGATGGAGAAAGCTTAGGTTATCTAAACCCAATGTTTTTCCAGGCAATGTGTGTAAGTCAGGCATGAGGAAGAAGATTTGCAAACTGGTCAAGGCAAGAAAATGTTGTTTCCTGAACAGTCTGACATTGGGGCAAGCTGAGTAGTTCAGAAGAGACAGATCGAGGTAGTTGATTTTATTTGGAACACATCCCCGTGCTGGCTGTTTCTGGAAGTGAAATTCTGCATCTGGAAGAGCGAGGTTTAAGTCAGAACAATAGCAATATTTTTTGACCTGTCGTAGTCAGGTCTCTCTTGCTGAGAAAGAAGAAAAAAGGCTGTCATCAGTGTTACTAAATTCCCTCTGATCCTCCCCCTCTGCAGTGAACACACTTAATTTTTATTCTGTGGGCACCCAGCCTCACTTCCAAGCTTTGTACCAAGCAGGTGCCAGATTATAGCCATTGTCGTGTCTGACAGGGAGCACAGTGGGATCAGGCTGATTATAGTCATAGGAATTTGCAAGCTGTTAAAAACACTGGAGAACATCCTTATCACATAAAAAAGACCTGATTCATGCACTTTAATTGCTTCTGTTGTTAGAGTTAGAAAGACCAACAGTAAGCAAACCTTATTGTTTGTTATCTTTTCAGCATTTCTTTCTTTTTTTACCCTTTCTGTACTCTATCCCCACATAAAGGATGGAATTGCTCATGCGAGGCATGGGGGTACCTGATAATAAGCCCATCATTTATTAGATTTATTGGATACAGAGTCTCCTTATTCTCACTTAGTGCCGATGCTTTTAAATTTTGTACTGTTGTTTAATTCCTGATCATGCTTTTGTGTTTTCAAAGCTGCAACAGATTGGATGGCTGCAGGTGGAAAGGATAAGAGACCAAGTTGTCACCCCTATGCTGTAAGTTTGAATCTAGTCATGACGTAAAACAACAGAAAGTGTTTTCAGGGTTGTTTGATGTCTTCTGTGAAATGAGTATCTTTTTGCCCTTTGGCTTTTCGTAGAGATGCAGCCATGTTTGAGACATTTCTACTGCATTTCACAGCCTATTAGAATATTTAAAGCACAGATTGGCACAAAGAATAAACTATCCTTTCCCATTGGCAAGCCTTTCCCACAGCTCCCTTAATGATTTCTCAATGGACAGCAATGAGATTACATTTTTTGATCCTCATGCTTTTTAAGAGGTGTACATGAAGAGATGTTCTTAAGCCACATGCACAGTTAACAAAGAAAGTTATTCCATCTATAAACACAGAGGCACTAGATATGTTTTTGTGGGTCAGTGCAAAGCTACCATTCAGCTGTTCAAGGAAATACAGGCACCTTCTTTGTAAACTGCTCCTGCAATAATTTTAAATCTAGCCCCTGATGTCCGATTGGATCTAGCTTGGCTCACACCTCCACTGGTTTCTCCATGGAGAGCATGTAGGTGAAACACAAATCTGAGTCAAGCTAATAGTGCTCAGGAATGTATTTTCCTTCAAGAACTTTAAAGTCAGTTCATATTTGGTCTTTAGGTACAAGAACAATGAGCCCAGAACAGCATAGCTGGGTCACCTCTCAAACACTGCTGCTTTCCTGCTAGCCTAATGCCAAGAAGAGAAGACAGAGACTGCAAAACAGAAACTCAGGACATCAGAAGTGGAAGCAGTAATCTTGACCAGTTCCTGCTCAGCGTTCAGCCAACATGTTCTTAAAACCTTCACCATTCCTCCCTGAGACAGGCTACTTTTCCAGTGCTGCTGGTGGCAGGAGGGGAAGGACGTGTCTTCAGCTGCATTTTAATGTGTGCAGTGGTATCAAGACCACACTGGTTGCACAAAGCCTAAAGAAGTGATAAGCATGTCTTTTCTCCAGAAAGGTGGTTTCAGACATGTATTGACAACTGTGTGCCTACAGGCTGGTCCCAGAGTTGATACATATTTTGTTCATGTGCTCCTTACTGGTACTTTAAGACCATACTCAAGAGTCAATGTCACATACCTGTACTCAAAACCAAGCTACCTAATGGGAGCCTATTGTTTGGCCAAATGGCAGCAATACTCAGCCTCAGGACCTTCTGCACAAAGGGTGTAGGTTCCACATCCTTCACTCCTGTCATAATGACCGCACTAAGAAGAATTTGCATTATAAAGCAGAAAAGACTCGAAGCCCAGACCACAGATATGGCCCCTCAGGGCTACCTGGCACAGGCAGTTAGGATCTCCAGGTCTTTTTACCCTTAGCATTTGAAAAGCTAGCAGGGGAAGGGAACAGGTTGTCTGTACCCCTTTTCATGCTCTTACTTGGCATTGTCGCTCAAGGATATATGGAGGATGGTGAGGCTGTGGTATGTCTTGAAAGATTTCAGAACAAAACTTCTGACTACTTGAAAGGAGAATAGTGTTGAAATGTCCATTTGAATTCTGGCAGCTCTGCACAGGTCTGTGTGTGCATCACTATGTGTGTGCATGGGCATGGATAAGGAGACTTGCAGAGAGATCCCCGTCAAAATTCAACCCAAATCAAGATATCAGAGCTGAAGCCTGTAAGTTGCTATAAATGTTTTGGCATCAAGGAAATTTTACTTCTTCAAAACCACTAAGCATCTTGAAATGCTTCCTCTTCTTTCCATGGTGCAGTATCCTACAGCCTATACATCAGATTTGACAGAATTAAGTTAACTGCTGTGATTGTGAATTTATATAAATCTCCCAGACTGAGTAAGACTGACAACTACTTTTGTAAAATGTCAGAAACACAAATATTAGGGGATAGTGGAAAAGGTATGGTCTGTCATCAAAGGTGGCAGCTTTACTTTTAGCAACAAGCACCGCTGGACCATTTAAAATGATCACAGAGGCTTGGCTCATTCGTATTTGAGGAACGTCCTTTGAAAGTGTGCTAATGTTTTTGGCAGCAGATTTTGCTCATGGGACAAGTGCCTTTAAATTAAACGTACAAGAGATCAGTCTTTAAGATTAAAAGGAAAATTGAAACGGTCTGGGGTAGCCTATGCTATTACATACCTTTATTAAACTCTCAGACGCCAAAAAGGCATACCAGCTTTTCAGTGCACTGGAGGATTTGCAGGGCTTTTGAAGGGCTGCTGCTGCTTTTCTGAAATGCTACAAGATACAGATGGGTCGAACACAGCAATATTTCCATTTACTTTCAGGATATGGCAGTAGAATTTCCCTGTACTCCCTAGGGTTTTCTCTTCTACTAAATGACAGTGCAGAATGTACTATTAGGAGAGATGCCAAAGCCTACCTAGCGTCTGACACCTTGACCTCCCCAAGAATTATATTAAAGTAGTGGAAAGATCTACCACAGTCTCTATTTGTAGAACGGCAGGGACCTCTGGTACAGCACATGAGTGGGTCAGAAAAGATTGCTATATACAGCAACTGTCAGATAAAATTGGTTGGCTGCTCAGAAATTTGTTTCTGACTATTTCTCCAAATATATCTTAAGCTTCATGAGACACCATGTGGAAAAGTGACTATGGATATTATGCATTCCAATGATCTGTCTGATTTTAATACGCTGTTAACATTTTCTTATCACATGGCAGCTGTGTGTTGCCCTTTATGTTGCATTGGCACCCTATGGAGTGCTGCTAAATTACAATTAAGGGGTTTGAAACAAGGACAGTAGGGGACATGATGATTTTTACACCACTGATGAACCATTCAGTTCTGTTCTTTCAAACTGGGGCTAGGGATGCTTGTATCAGCCTTTTGCCTAGTTCCATAATCACACCGTATTTTAGCTCTGTAACAGTGCAATTGATATGGCTGCTTAGGCTATTTGTATTGCAATTAGCACTGCGTTAATTTAAGTCAATATTAACTGTCAGTGGGGAATTGTACTGCCTGTGTATAGCCATAAACTTACTGGCTATTTGCTAGGGAAAAAAGAGGAATTATTCCAGACTTTGGTAAGAATAGGGAACTTTGCCTAGAATCATAGAATCGTTTAGCTTGGAAAAGACCTCTAAGATCATCAAGTCCAACTACCAGCCCAACATCACCCTGCCTGCTAAACCATATCCCAAAGGGCCACATCTACATGTTTTTCAAACACCTCTAGGGAAGGAGACCCAACTGCTTCCCTGAGCAGACTATTCCAATGCTTCACCACCTTTTCAGTAAAGAACTTTTTTCTAATATCCAATCTAGACCTCCTCTGGTGACCTATTCCTGATAACCCTAAAAAAAAAATCCCACTAGTTGGTCAGGAACTAAGAATAAATAACTGCTAAGATCTGAGGAAGAAGGTACAGGAACAAAAGACCAGCAACACTCACAGAAAGTCCACTTTGTAATAATGCACTATAAAGGAGGGGGCAGAATTTTATGCCCTATAAATACATAGGCACTGGTTCACACAGTATGAAAATGCAGGCATTGCCGAAGGGCAAGGCAGTGCCTGGACTGACTACAAGCACATCGCATGCTGGAGAACACAGGTGAGGAGACATCACTGCAGTGAGGGCAAAGTTATTTCATGACAAAAAACAATACAGGTATTTTAACATCCATTCAAAGTAAAAGTGACCCTAAAGACCAAGTTGCAGTGAAGTCCAATGAATTACATCTATCTCCCAAAGCTGAGCCAGACCTTTGGTGAGTTTATCCTGCTGTTTCCAGGTTCATTGCTGGGGGGAAAAGTGCCCTGAACTCAAGGGCACACTGTCTGCCTGTGTCCATGGTGAGCACACCTATTGGTGCCAGCAGCTCTGAACCAGACCTTGCTGGAAATCTGGACCCCAGACTGTCATCTAGATCCATTTCTCCCATAGTTGTGCCCTTTCCTTCACCATAAACCCATAGAATTTCAGTGATTTATTTCTTCTTTTCCCACCTTCTAGCAAGTTTTCATAGCTTTTCTTTGGGACAGTTTTCATGACACTGTGAAGGGAGTTTGTTCCCATGTGTTGCAACAAGACATGAACAAAGCCAAATTATGCTCAGCTAAGGGAGCTGCAGCCAGCTGGAAAGAAAAGATGCAATACATTTTTATCTGTAACTTTTGGGATTTTATATGTCAATACACTGATGGTGTAATTTGCAGTTGTTGGGTAGATGGAGCACAGTATGTACCACAACATTACTTTGATCTTAAAGCTCTCTAATGCAGTCAAGCCCAGTGTGACCTGCAGAATATGCAGCATTCCAGCCTAAAATTGAGATCCAATTGCCTTACTATTTTTGTTGGATTACTTTAGAAATTATTTGGAGAATTTAACACAGGAATCTTTCATTCCTGCAATAATTTATAATAATTGTATATTATTGCAGTGTTTCTCTGACCGTGTGCTCTGGTGCTCATTTTGAAGTGTGGGTACAGTAGGCGGCAAAGTTGGCAAGCACCAGCTGCGGCGCTTGGGCAGCTGGATTATCCCAAGGATATGGATAGGATAGAGTTGTGTGCCCTCCCCTCTCTGGCCATGTAGCCTCTGGCACGTGAGACGGTGCCTGATCACCAGTGCTACCCCATCACTGCAGCCTCTTCTAGCAAGTGCAGTGGGAAGGCCCTGCTGGGATACAGAGTTGCTGCCCCTTTCTGCTCCCCTGTAATCCTGTGGGTTTGTGCCTCTCTTCATGGACTCTGTATTTCCTAACCCACAGGAATCTGTTTACCCAGCCTGCTGAAACAAAGTCTTCAGTCAAATGCCCCTAGCTCATATGGCAGGTGGATGAAACCCAAATGCTGGATGGGTTTTGGGGAGCAGGCAGAGTGCTTTGCTTGGCTCAGCACCAGCTGAGGTAAGCTGTACTCACACATTTCATCTGCTAACGCAGTGGGAGGTTCCTACCCTAGAATCAGAAACGTGATAGAGATTCTTCATGCTGCCAGCTTTACTCAAAATTGAATGTTGCATCCTCCAATGGTGTGGAAACAAGTACAGACCAGCTACCTTGTCTTCTGATGACACCAGGACCCTCTAGAGATCTGAGATTTATCAGCAAATCCCCTGTTCATGAAGCTATTTACCTCTGGCAGCTACTTTCCGCACCACTGGAGCGGTGGTTGCATCCTGCCCTGGCCCAGCCACTTCAGTCTGGGTGGGTAGAAATGAGCAGATACGGCAGGGAGCAGAGCAGGCAAGATGGAGGAACTCAGATGATCTGAGGGGGGTGAGGGTGGGTGAGCGGGTGGAGAACTGAGAGTGGAAGGGGAAAGTTGACATTAGAAGTGATGTGGATTTTCACATGGTGAAAACTAAATGTATCAATAAACAAGGCAGAGTGGTCACGCTCACAGAGACAAGTCCAACAGCAAACTAGAAGAAGAAAAAAATAAATCAAATGAAAGAAAAAAATTAATCATTGTTTATTTAACAAAGAGGATCAGCATTTTAAGATCTGTGAATTGTGACTTGTAATACTTGAAGGTGACAATGTTAATTTTGAACACAAGATTCTCCACTTAGTCACAGCCAACATTTCTGTGTGCTCCTCCCCCACCCAGGCACACCCACAGGCTTATTCCTTGCATAAAGGACTCGTGAGATGGAGGCTGCAGCCCCTTCAACGAAAAGCAGCTGCAAGTTCAAGGCAAACCTGAACAGTTTCTCCCGTACTTGTCCCCAGGGGCTGCTGACTTTCAGAGGGAACTTAACAACTGGCAAACAAACAGGCAAATACACAACCTTATCCCAGGCAGACACATGGCCTTTAGCAAGCCTTAGACAGACACCTGGAAACGGCTGTGGGGAGCCGGATACCTCTGCAAACCAACTCTCCTGCTTTTATTTCCAGCTGACTGGAACTCCACCAATACCTGTTGTGCTGTGCTGCAGCGCGGTCCCCTCTCGCAGCATCTCACACAGCACCCACACACTTCTGTGCCTCAGGGGCGTACCCGAACTGCACACTCGCTGTCCCCTTAATGTCCTTGTCCCTTTTCCATCCTTTCAAGAGCTCCAATGAAAGGTTGGTTCTGCTTGGAGAAGACAAAGATGGAGGACTGCTTTTTCAGCTGACTGGGACACAGAGTCTGCTGTCACCTGGCTGGGCCGTGAGTGTGGGAGTGTTTGGTGTCAGGTAGCACCCTATGAAGCACAGGGAGAGCTGCCGTTTCTGACACAGGGCACGAAGACAAGGAGACAGGCAATGCTGGTTCCCCTTCATTTTTCAGGTGACCTAGGTGCAGTGGTGACACTGGGGGTAAGCGGTTCTGCGCGAGCAGGAGCAAACTGCAGGCAGCGCCTGGAACAGACTTGAATGTGGGCTTGAACTTTGACACTGCTTCTTGCAGCAGCCTTGAAAGGGAGAGAGAGCAGTGATGTGACCAGCCTAGGCAGCTCTTGCTGACTCAAAATAAACATGTTTTTAAGCTCCTGGTGCAGCCAGCGGGGAACATGCTGTCCCCGTGGGTTCCCTGCCTCTTGCCTGGGAGGCTGCCAGATCAACGCTACGAGGCATTGCTGCTTCCCGTGCCCCCAGCCCTGACTGGAGAGGACTGTTCTGTATAGTGAGCCAGTGTTTGCCCTTAAAAAAATTGGAAAATGATGGAAAGCTGTAAGCAGAACAAAAGAAAAAAAAAGCTAGCAACTGAACAGCAGCCATGCATTTCTTGAAGGGTATTTTTGAGGTTTATAATCGTTCGCTCCTTAATTACAGTGCTGTTTTATGTCCTTTTATCTGGCACTACCTGCCAGTCTGCCCTCTGCTTAAACCAAGCTATTCACATCCAAGTGTCTGGAGCTCCACTGACTACGGGAGGCAAGCTTAGCTTTTTTAAGCTCCCAGCCCCAAACAGCTGGAATAATCTTCCAGCTGTATTGAAGCAGGTCCTCACATTGTTCAAGGTTTGGACACTCTTAATCCTGTTTCTTAAAAAGCCTCAGCTTTGTGAAATGAGCACAAGCAGTGGCTGGTCACTGTTGTGTGCCATTTAAAAGTCCCGTCCTTCTGTCTCCAGGTATGGGCAAAGCCTCTTTATCACAGCCAAACTCTCAGTGGCCGGGGACACAAGGACAAACTGCTCTCTTTGCTGGACAGGGAGAGTCTTGCTCCTCAAAACCAACAGCAGTTCTGCACTCAGGCTTACTCAGCATGGACCTGGGCTTTTGGTCTCACCGAGGCTGAGAGCTGATCTCCCTCTGGTCTGTGGTGTTTAGAGCTCAAAATATTCTGCTATACCGGTTGCCCTGCTTTGGATAAGGGCGATGGGGCTGAAGCAAGAGCTGCCAGCCAGTTCAGTACTTTTAAATTGATCTTAAGTGCATATGTACATGTTTCTGTTCAACATATTTTCAGTGTCTAAATATATATCACATACTCCTCTTCCTTCCCTAGGTGCGTCACTTGATCGTAATTCCTCCAGCACAACACATGCCATCTTGAGGCTGCGTGGCAGGTAGCACAGTAAGGACATCCTCTTGCCTGGTCTTGCACTCTGCAGAGGTGAATAATTAATTTACTTATCTTCCAGAGACCTTCAGGAGTGTATCTGTCACTTCTACTGACCAGCAGCAAAAAACATTTTGGCTTTGTCCACAGTACACTGGTGTCAACAGGAAACTTGTCATAAATTTCAGTGAGCATTGTGTGAGGTCTAAAAATGAATTCTTACTACTCTAATATTTATAATTTACATTGATTAATATGTTGATCACACACTATAATACACTTTTTAATTGCTTGAAAAAGAAAATAAAGGGTCAGTATATGTTAGAACCATGTTACAGAAAAGAGCATCGGCAGAAGTTCTCAGACAAGCTTACGGACAGTATATTGATTCATTACTTATATTCTGCATTCTATATCCACATTCTATTAAAATTAGAACATTTGAGTAACTCCTTCTGGAGAACTATTATCTTAAAAAGCTTTTATAAGTGAAAGCTTAATATATGAGCTGGCAACATGAGCACTTGCAGCCCAGAATGCCAACCATATCCTGGGCTGCATCAAAAGAAATGTGGCCAGCAGGTCAAGGAAGGTGATTCTGCCCCTCTGTTCCTCTCTTGTGAGACATCATCTGGACTATTGTGTCCTGTTCTGGAATCCTCAGTATAAGAAGGATATGGAGCTGTTGGAGTGGGTCCACAGGTAAGCTAGAAGAATGGTGCGAGGCCTGGAGCACTTTTCATATGAGGACAGGCTGAGAGAGTTAGGCTTGTTCAGCCTGGAGAAGAGAAGGCTATGAGGAGATCTTATAGCAACCTTCCAGTACCTGAAAGGAGCCTACAAGAAAGCTGGAGAGGGACTATTCGTAAAGGCTTGTGGTAATAGGACTAGGGGGAATAGATATAAACTGGAGAAGGGTAGATTTAAACTAGACATTAGGAAGAATTTCTTCACCATGAGAGTGGTGAGACACTGGAACAGGTTTGCCAAGGGAAGTTGTGGCTGCCCCAACCCTGGAGGTGTTCAAGGCCAGGTTGGATGGGCCTTGGGTAACCTGATCTAACTGCATGTCTCTGCCTATGGCAGGGGGTTTGGAACTGGATGATCTTTAAGGTCCCTTCCAAACCTAACTATTCTATAATTCTATGATAATGTGCAGCAGTCTAATTCTGCTAAAAATGTTTGCATTTAAAAAAAAAAAAACAACCCAAAACAAACCTTCCACTGTTAATACACTTCAAGGAAATGTTGAATAGCATTTATTTTAGCCATTCGTTGTCAATAGTTTTGCTGGAATCTCCTTTCTGCAAGAACATGCTTTTGAGGACTCACCTCCCCCAAAACTCTCATTTTCTATAGGAGTGAGTGTGTTTGTCCCTGGGAAAAAATGGGAGGGTCTGCAGTCCTTCTCTTGTTCTTTTTGACTGCAATGGTGCAGATTTAAAGTCAAGACACATCCTCTCCTTTAACATCAATAATCTCAGGTGGAGAATATCATTCTGCTGCAGAGCAAAGGAGAAGGCAAGGACAACTTTTTGGATAAGGACAAAAACATTACTTTAGGTCAGCCCAGAATTTTAATCTCTGTAACATTATTTCGAAGATCTGCCTACATCAATTTATGGTACTCCAGTGAGTAGTTTTATCATTTCTCCAGCTGTTCTAACATGGATATTATCATTCAAGAGACAGAAGTCTGGGAATATGGAGCAGGTGCTATGATTTTTTCCCCCCCCTCAAGTGAACTGATCATCCAGTGGCCTTGAAAGAAAACATCAAAAGCTTTTGGAAGTGAGACATGCCTCTGAACATAAAATGAGACATCCTTGAACTACAGAAAATATGCTCAGGGTATGCACAGCCTGGCACCAGCAGCAAAGGTAGAAAAAACAGAGGAACAGAAGGGCAAGGCCACAGAGACAAAGGTCATGAAGTGAACTGGACCAGCAGAAGGTTTCTGGACATTTCCACAAAAGACACGAACAATGAAAACTTAAGAGCATCCTCAGTCAGAGTTTGAAAATGAAGCTTTCTTCATCATGTATTTATGTAAAATCTGAGGCGAAGTTGATTAGAAACAAAGGAGGCTTGTCCAGTGAGTTCTGAGGGGCTCACAACCAGCCCTAACTAAGCACAAAAAAGTGCTTGTGTCAACACAAATGAAGTTTTATGCCTGAGCAAACAGCTTCTTATGGTCTGTGAAGCAACAACACATACCTATTAATATCCAGAGTGGTATAAACCGTCTGATCCACCCCTTCATGAAGGTTGAATTCCTCCAGTAATATCCTTTGTAAGCAGGGGAGTGACTCTGGCTCACCAATAGGCTTTGCAATGCTTGTTACTTGTTGGGCTTCACACTACAGTGATTGGAGGAAAGGACAAGTATACCTGCCAGGTATTCTACCCTGTTTCCCAGCTAATTTGTTAAAAATCAACCAGGAGTGTTGTGGATAGCAAAGCCAATAGAAAAGAGAAAGCCACAAACACAAACAATCAGAAAAGAGTTTTCAATATGCCTGGTTTCTCAATACACCTCATGGTATTTAACGATCAGCAACACTTACAGTTAGCTCCTAATTTTCTGTTAAAGGTCTGCCCTTTGAAGCAAGGAAAGTGGTATTTGGGCATCCTAGGAGGAGTAAGCATGGCTCAGACAGAACTCGGGTGCTTGTGCTGCCCTGTGAGGTGTGAAGCCCCAAGTGATAAGGCCCATAGTGTCTCCTGCAGTTGTGTGGCACCGTGGCAAGCCCCAAGCCCAGTCAGCCCTGCCTGCAATGCTGGGCAATGCAGCCAGTGGTGACGAGATGCACAGGGGCAGCTCCAGCCTGATACAGCTTGTGCCAGCAACCAAGGGGGTTCCTTTGCTATGATCACATTGGTGGCTGTTGCAGGACAAATACTGTCTGGGATTTTCCATTACCTATCCTACCCGTGCACCCTCCCCACCACCCCCCACCCTCCCTGTCCAGCAATGACAGAGTGGTGATGTTCTGAGCTGTGCATCTCCAGCCTCCCACAACCACCCAGAATTAGTATGCGCACCTGAGTCATTTGCCTAAACATAAACCTTCACTGATACTTGAGAAAGCCAAGGGCATCCATACAAGGTATTTGCAAGGGACTGACAGATGTGACAAAGGACCTGTGAAAGATCTCTGTTCTTCTGGAATGACAGATGAGAGACTGGCAGAGTACTCCAGGATTCCTCGTACAGCATCAAGTGTCTATTTTTAGACACTTGTGATTTAGCTGGGAGCCAGCTCACAGCTGAAACTGTCCAAATGCCTGTGCTTACTTGTGCCCCAGGTGTCTAGGGTCCCATTAGAGTCAGTTGAACTCTGCCACTGAAGACACGGGAGCTATTCAGCTGGCCAGAAGTTGGTGTCTGATTCAGAAGGAGCAGATAGCCTTCCAGAGGTCCTCTGGGTATATTGACTCTGGTCACTAGAGAGGGAGCTTAGATATCCAACTCACACCTTGGCACATACATAAAGATATATACGTAGTGTCATGGTAATGTCTTGTACCTGGTGTGCCAAATCCCATGCCAAGATTCTCAGTTTTCAGACCCAGACCCCTAAGGTGACATAATACAGAAAGCCCAACCTATAAACAACAGCGAAAACAATTTTTTTACTTGATTTTCTTACTTGAGCCTTTCAGACAGGGCATATCTGGTTGTATCATATTAATGTAACTCAAAGTATGGCCATTCTAAACTAGAAATTGTCAGTCTCCTTCCAGGAGGATCCTCTGCAGGTCCAAATGGTGGGAATGGTGGACATTGCTCTTGCTGTGTTTCCCACATTGCAGGTCCAGGTTTTCCACTGGACATGACTCCAGGAAGGCAGCTTGAGGCTTGTTCCTCGAGGCTGTCTCCCTCACACAGCAGGAAATCAGGTAAGTCCTTTCTTTTCTTGCCTTTTCCTGCTATGAACTGCAAAGCAAGGGAGTGATACGGGAAAATCTGTGCTAATTCTATGCAGGCCAACTTGTTGCACTCTGTTTTGGTTTTCTTTCAGCTCCGCAGAAGGAATTTTGAGGAGGGTTGGTGAGGAGTGGCTCCTGATAACCCATACATGTTTTTCTATTTACATTAAAAAATTACATTATTAAGAGGCCTCAAAATATTCTGAAGGCACAGGGTTGCATTCTAGCCTCTTGCCATGCCACCCACTGTTTGAGACAGCAAGGAAGAATTCAGACTGCCTGTGGGGATTTTCTGCCCTTTCCACCCTATGAGGTAAGTGGAGTGGAGCAGGACCGACTGAGACTGCCCACCAGTGTGCCCTGCATTCTTTTTTTCTAACTGCGAGGAGGAACAGCATCTGGCCAGGTACTGAGTCAGTCATTCTGTCTTGAATGTGCTTGCCAATACAGACTTGCAAAGCCACATTACGGCCTGTAATACAGTATTGGGATACAAGCACCTAAAATTACATTGTCAGCTTTTGAGGAATGCAAATCCAAAACGTTCACCTAGAAGTGTGCCCCTTCCTCTTCATCATCTCCAATCCCCCAAATCAGCTGAGCTGAGGGATCATAAACAGCCAACCTCTACCTGCTGTTTGCCAATATTACTCAAGAACTTAAAGGCAGACAGTTCTTGTGGGTTAGAACTTGATCCTCTCAAATCATCATCATTACTGCAAGGGGAAAAATAACCAATCTATTTTTCCAGTTGTGTAGTGTTTCTTATCAAAGGTAGCAAAGCTTGTTTTGTAATAATGCTATGGGAAGAACATTATTGCACGCTAAGGGCAAAGTCTGGTGGATTTGAAAGCTTGGTTAAGTGATAGGAAAAAGATGATAATGAACAACCACTCATCAAGGTTCCAAGGAGATTAATCTGGATGTGGGCAGTAGTAACAAGATCAGTGTAGGCGTTTTAGCTAACGATCTGGAAGAGAAAACAGAGTGCTTGGCATGGTTTCTGTTGACATCAGGAACCTGGCTTTGTAAAGTCCTGATCAGTAGGGCAAAAGGGGGAAGTGCAACATCTGCTTATCTCCTGTGAAATGAGTACACCCTGCAGCCATGAGTAAACTTGCTGATGTCTGATATCTGAACCTCTGACGTGCTAGAAGCAAGCCTGGCCCAGTACCGCCAGTGCTTTGCTGAATCAGGACCCTGGTGCACAGCCTCTGTCAGTCACTGGGTTTGTGTGAGAGAAGG
The DNA here is from genome assembly GCF_032191515.1 of Phaenicophaeus curvirostris. Taxonomy (NCBI): domain Eukaryota; kingdom Metazoa; phylum Chordata; class Aves; order Cuculiformes; family Cuculidae; genus Phaenicophaeus; species Phaenicophaeus curvirostris. The sequence continues at coordinate 26,547,046 of NC_091397.1, forward strand.
AAAAATAATAAAGAAAATTCAACCTCTGGCACCTTCTGGGATGCAGGAGGTTGGCTGGAACCGATGGCCTGTGAGCCATCTCCCTGCTGGGGGGAGACTGCATGTTACATGCTGGAACCTTGCGCTCTGCATGGAGCTGCACAGCAAGGGGATTAAGCCCCCGATGCATCCACAGCATGCTTGGCTCTCACAGGCAGCATGTATGTCTCCCAGGCCTGCTATGGACAAGGTACAGAATGTATTTGTATGTATTTCTGCTTGGAAAACCTGAGAGGAAATGGGCTAGTCCTGTATCTAGGGCCTGCAAGACAGTGAAGGTGGATAGGGAAAAGAAAACCAGGGGTGCTATTGCTGTTGGTTTTCTTTTGTTTTCTGTAGCAGCTTATTAGAGGGCCTAGTGTACTTTAGTTCTGGGTTATTTCTCCCAACACACATGACATACTGAAGTATGTCAGAGCAATACATTTCTGCAAGTGCAGAACACTTCCAATTTATACCATCCAACCTGCTTCCCTGGCATTACAGGTGAAAAAAACACTGTTAAGAAGGGGAAAGTCAGCATGTAAGGCTGTCACTGGTAGATTTACTGCCAGACACTCTGCGTCTGGCTGGTTTTTACTTCTTCTCTTCCAGGTAAAGTATGTACATGCACTTTCACAGTTGCTTTCTCTTCTTAAGGGAGACGCAGGACATTGCCAACAGGAACATGAGTCCACTAAAGCACCAGTTGTACAGGACTGTTTTAGCATGGCATAGGCTCTTCTGTCTCATAATCACCATTCTCTCACAAACCAGCTATTGAAAGCCAGTCGTTCCATTGCCCTTGCAAAAGGCAACAGCTTGCACTAGACTTCATAGAAAAAAAAGAAAATAAAGATACTAGACAATAATTTGGAAGATTTTATTATAAAACTATTTCAACATCTAAATCCAAGGAAAAGGCTTAAAACTACAGCTCTGCTTTGAGGAATAAAAATTCAGTAAATGTTAAAAGAGGTACTGCATTATCTAGGTAGATAGCCCTTCAGTAACTGTTAATACTACAGAGGTTCCACATGGGTTCCTTAAGTGCTATACACAACTCTGTCTGTATCATGAACATGTTCTGCAGCTTCTCTCTGCAAGCAACATTACAGTTGTTCACAGCATCCACGTGTTTCAGCTGCTTTGAAGCAAAGCTAAAGCTCCTACCTGGAGTAGCTGCAGCTATGTTGCAGCTGCACAATATACCATGAGATCATGACTCATGTTCAAGCATTACCAGGTGCAGACAGAGAAGTGTAATTAACGTTTACTTGACAACAATGACTATACCTAGGTATGTTTTTGTGATCTTGTATTTAGTACAAAAAAAGCCAACAAATATTCAAGTATATTATGGCAGTGAAGGCAGCTTTTTCACACCTGTATATTCTATGCCAATATAGTATATTTTTATTATCCATTTAATTCATTGAGCTATGCTCAGATATATGGCCTGATGAGCTTTGGTGGCTGCAGCTTATTCACTGGCATTAAAACAGCCTTGATGCAGTACTGAAGTCATTATGCTCAACAGTTATCACCAATAACTCTATATTTAGTTTTTAAAAGAAATTATGCATATCAGAATACTATTTTATTTTTGATTGAGAAATCTGTCCCAACAAGACTTCTAGAACACAAAGGTAATTCCAGCTTTCTCTCCTTCCTATTAAAAAAAAAATACTTGGTGTTCACAGTAAAGTATGGAGTGGCTTTCTGTCCAACAACAAATACAAATCTGTTTTAGAAAACTGTCATACAACTGAGAAAGGTGCTTTAAATACTGTACCTGCAGCTTCTTGCAAAGGCTCATATGGAAAAAAAAAAAAATCAAGTCATATTATACAGCCCTGATGAACTTTGACTGGCCAGTCTGGCAGTATTCAATAGTTTAACTTCAACTCTGTCATTAAGTTTGCCTTGCTTACAAGGGGGAAAATGCACAAAGATGATGGGAAAGGAAGAAGCTTATTGAGAATGAAATACTTTCCCAAAAACTCTCTCTCACACTGGCACCGTTCCTGTGACAGTTCCCCATTATTTTACTGTTGACAGAAGTTATTCCATAGTTTTCAGTGCTGTTAGGAAGTTAGAAGTTTCAAAATATGAAGTCTTTTCCATTGCAATTAACAGTTCTTAGAATAAAATTCTAGTTCCAACACTACTCTTCCTGCAAACCTTTCAAACAGACCATCAGTGCTCATCACAGCTTTCAAGGTGTAGAACCCCAATGTACCTCTTTGAACTAGTGTGGCCCAATACAGATTTGACAAAGATGATAGGCAGATTTTGGTTTAGTGCACTGAGCCACTAATCTTCTAAGAGCATGGACAAAAAGGAAACCAAAGACCACATTTTAAACATGCTGTTGTTTCCCACATCATGCTTACATAATACAGATCACCAAAATCTTTCTGTTCAACTTGCATGTCTGACTTCAGTTCTTGGAAAATTCTAACCTACTACTTGGCGTGTGCTTTCTGGATTGCAAGGATGTAGGTTAGATGGAACCTAACCTTGCAACTACTATAAACAAGTAGCTTTAAATTCCTTTCCAGTAACTTTCTAAAATATTCCAATTTCCTTCTTAGTTGCCTTATTAATAGGAGCCTTACTTGGCTAGTTTTTACATGAACAGCTCAACTTAAAAAAAAATCTAGCCATATAACCCACAGAGCAAGGCATCACAGGAATTATTACTGAAATAGGTGGGTTTTTTTAAAAAACAAACAAGACTTCCTTATATATGGAAAAGACTTTCTCCCTACCTCTCAAGCCTCCCTGCCTCCCAGTCAGGCCGTATTTGAATGCTGTTAGTATCTTGCTATAAGACTGCCATGTCAGGTGGATCTTTTCCAAATGTAATAAACACAGCTTTAAAATACAGGTGTTAACTATCTACCTGAGAAGTTCCGCAATAAGATGATCCACTGATAACTATTCTAGGAGAAAAATGTACACCAGCATAACTGATTTTTATCAGTATTCAGAATTCAAGCATTAAACAGGACTTAAATTGCACACCTCTACCACATCAAGTCTTTGATCATAAGAAAATAAGTCTTATTTTCCTCTATACACATCTCTTCTTTAAAGACATATGTGCTCCTATTTTCCTCATTCTGAAGTCCACAGCAAGATTTCACCTTCAGTGCATACAGCCTAGGATATAACATCCTTATCTTCTTTCTCTTCTGACAGTCCTGAAACTGGAGAATTTGCTTGTTTGGAGGTAGATGAATACTTCCAAACACTAGTCCTTTGAGAAGCCAGCTTGATCCCCTGGGGTGCCTGGATACCAGCTTCTCTTCAGAGAGCTGCACTCTGCTTTGATACATCCTTTGGGCCTTTACTTGGGACACACCAGTCATCCGCCTCTGAGGTAGCCTGGTAATGCTTGGAAGCAGATTTGTTAAAAACTGGAAGTTTTTCTACTGAGTCTGTTGATAGAGCCTAAGAATCAAGAAAGAAAACAAGTTACTTTGTTTCTATCTCTCAATAATGCCAGCTCCCAAAAATTCATGCAAAAATATTTCAAGTGATAATCCAGTGACACTACAAAACAAAGTTATTTACACAAAATTTTCTGTAACAGATGCAGTAGTTCATGATCTTCAGCATCTATGTTTGCTTTGGATAATTTGACAGGACAAATGCAATAACATCAAATCATATTTATACATTTTTATAGGCTGTAAGAGTTACTTCATAACCTCTTTTTGAGATAGTCCTGAAAGCCATGGAAAAGAACTTCCATTTATAAAATTCCAAAGGAACATTCCTTTCCTATTTCTATGCTTTGCAGAAAGAAACCCCAACCAAACAAAACCCCCCTATATATATATTCTATTGGGAAACAAATAAAAATGCAACAGGTATGTGTAGATGGCTGAACCATCCCTTCCTTTTGTACTGCTTCTCTGGTTGTGCTTCAGCATGCTTGGAACTGTAGTTTTGGTTCATTGCTAAGTGCAAAAAGTAGAAAAGAATGCCTAGTCCTTTTTTCCAGGTTACTTATGGAAACAGCACTGCATGTTGTATGCCAGGTATTCAAGATTACTGATATGGAAATCCGATATATGGGCCATATGGAAGAGATGGAACAGGACCAGGTATTAGACTCTTCAAAAAAGATTAGTTTACACAGGCTTTTCGGTTGTAAGAATAAAAACACAGCAGTAAAGAAACCAGATCTGTTGCACACACCTTTGCTACTTCATTTTCTCCCAGCACTTTTTATTCCATGAACCAGTAGATAACCAGTCTTCATTCAATCTAGAAACTAATGAGGCTTTCACTAGTCATTCAAGTAGACTGCTTAAAGCCAACTGGCCTTTCTAATTCTAGATACCAGTTCAGATTCTTACTGGTATTTCTCAATAAAAACGAAAACTTTTCTACTGATGAGCACAGAATGTTTACCTTAAAGTGATACTGAGTAGTTACCTCACTGCATTAATGGTAGTTATCTTTTATTTAACCAAATCAAAATACATACCTTCAAGTAGATAATAGCATCTGTTCCATAACCACATATGGAGTAGAGATTTAGATCTCCTTGGAAGTATTTAGCGTACAGACGAGAAATTGGCAAGCCATACCCAAAGCCAGCCTAAAAATAAAGCACAAAACAAAATATTTTATTAGCTCTCATGACTTAACATTAAATAGCTAGAATGTCTTCAGAGGTTTTAAACTGTTAAAGTCCTTTGCATTTCCTCTTCTCTTAAAGAAAACAAACGTCTGATCAGTTTCATACAGAATATTGAAAATGACCATTAAAGACCAAAACCAAAAGAAAATTAAAAAAAAACAAACCTCCATGGAAAAGGGAAGGTTTATGTATACACATCTTAATTTCACGCTTTATGTTTCTGTATTTTGAGTGCCCTATTTTTGCTGCTACAGCCTAATTAGTAAACAGAGTTTGCTACTAGTACACAAACAAAAGTCCAAGCCCATTCCAGTTGGGCTTACCTCCATAAAACCAGCACAATTTATAGTAAATTTGAGGACTGAGTGAAAGTGAAGAACAAGTAAGTTACAGTGTTAGACTCAGGTTGGAATGTTCTTTTTTCACACCTTTAAAAGCATATTTTTGTCCACTAAGCTCTGTTTCAGACAGTGTTATTTCCTATTTATGAGGCTAAATAATCTTGGTATACCACAAAGCAGTGCAGTGGAAATGCCAATCTGTCCAAAGCTTATATCAGCCTTGTTAGTAACTAGAGTATTGAAAATATCTTACCAGAGGAGTATTTCGACCATCATCCATCCTTGGTCTTGGTGCTGTGGAATACATGTAGCTAAAGAGCTGCTCGATTTTCCTGACGGGAACACCACCTCCTCTGTCTGAGATCTGAGTTAAGAGACAATAATATTAACTACAATAATTTACTAAGAATGGTATTTTAAATGCGGTTATTTCAACGAACTCTTCCAACAGTAAAAAATGCAAACATTTGTTTCACAGCATACTACTCTTCAATTAGGTAATTGTGCTAAATGGAGACTATCAACAGAAGGCTTTGATAAGAATAGTATCTTTGATCTGTTGTCAGAGCCTGCAAGTTCTTAAAAGAATTTGCTGCAGCATGTGAAATGATAAAGATTACATGAAGTACATATTGTAGTAGGCCAACAAAATACCTTAATTGCCAGGTCTTCTTTTCCCAGAACAACTGTCACTTCAATTGGAGAAAGGGAAGGACTGTTTTCTTGGAATTCAACGGTCGCCCTCATTGAATTCTATGGAAATTAATATTACCATTATCAAAAAGCACTGGATCTATGCACTTAAAATCATATGCCTGTTAAGCAGAGGCTGAGCACAGTTGCCCTCCATTCCTATCAGTACCTAGCTTCCAAGGAACACGCTTAGCAATTTAGCATAACATGAGCAGAGGAGGTCTCACACCTAAAAGTGACCAAACATAGCTAAGACTTGAAAGATTACAGTGCTCTTGTCCAACATGTAACACAACCAATGTAAATTAAATAACTCCCTTAAAAGTCATCAGGAATCCAGAGAAGAGCGGAGTTCAGTAGCTGACAAAAGCTGCCAGAATTCTGCACCTTATATGTTGGCAGCACATTAGTTCAGCCCCATTCACTACTTCAAGATGTATCGCCCACTTTGCAGAAAAGGCATCAGAGCAAACTTGCACTATAGATGTAATCTCTAAAAGCAGGTGGCTAATGGTGATCACAACCCCATACCCCATTTTACTCTGTCTCTCCCTTAACCTGTCCCATTTACCAACAAAAATGTGTCCAAATACTCTCCTACAACCAACAATCACTTCTTTCCCAACTTCCAAAGCTGTTTCCACAAATAAACTTTTAGAAATGTCACTGTCCTATGCAAAGCTTTACTTCATTCGTATCTAGCTAGTGACTTTAAATACTGATGTTCCAGCTTGGACTACTAAGTGAAGAAACAGCTAATACTGACATACCTTAAACAGCTCAAAAAGCATGTGAAAAAGATGAGATGGAACATATACGATGTTAATTGGCTCTCCTGGAAATTTTCCTAGAGGAAAGAAAAAAAGACAGCAAGATTTAAAAGGGTGATGGAATTTTTCTGTATCATATCCAGATTTTAAAATAAGCAAGTTATATGACAGAACAAACAAAATAATTGAAGTCTCAGTTTTGTTCCCCCCCACACCCCAAATGAGCAAACAACTTTATGCACTCATACCAGTGTTTAGACTGCAATTACCACTTGCTTAATAACAGTTTATTTTCAAATAGAAAATGAAGTATCAATTCTATTTTATAAGTAAGGATTTTAGAGGATAAGTAGATTGCCTGAGATCAGACACATGCAGGCAGCTTGGCCCAGAATCAGTGTTTCTCAGTCAGCCCCACGTCCTCACCCCAGGTACAGAGTTCTCTAGCAACTTAGGTTACTTTAAGGACAGAAGTCTTACTTCTCTCAGGTTAATAAATATTACCCCAGGAAATCTAGTGTTTAAGATACAATTATATTTGACTTCTAACACAGGAGATTAACTGGGGTGCTTATGATAGAAAATGAAGGGGAACTAGCCCAAGACAGATCAACTGGTATGTACCATTATGGCTATAGGTATGGAAACTTTTGATTCAGCAAAAGCAGCAGTTTGGCTACCAATCAGAAGACAGATATAAAAGCTTTTATCTTACCATTCACTTGAGTAAGCTTCAGCTCTGGAGATGTTAAGTAATACTGGTCACACAACATTTTGGAACTTTCAAAAGCATCTGAAATATTTATTTAAATAAAATGTGTAAAATGTAATGTCAAACGCTGTAAACATTCATTCTTCTGCATGGCAAAATGTGATTTTTAACTGCATTAGCTGCTAAGGTGTTACAGACTCGTAAGCCTGTGTTTCAAAGAAATGCTAACATTGCATCCACTGTGAAGATTAAAAATTGAGAATAAACAGGCAATTGCAGCAGCATGGGTAAATCTTCAATACAGTTTGATAATTCTGTAAACCAGATGCATCTGTTATCTGCCAGTAGGTAAGGATAATCTCAACACCACAGGAAACTTTAGCCCCTATCTCATCTGTCACTTGCTAGGCCTTATTCAACACTTCTTTTACTACTGCTTTTTATTTTCATTTCTCTCCTATAAAATCTCATGTTTTGACAGACTGTTTTCAACTATTTCAGTATAAGCCAGTCAGCATCCAATACAACCCATGTTGGTTACCGAAATCGCTTGCAATCATATATAAATACTGAACATGAAGAGAAACACAGAAGAACCAAGAATGCATACCATTCACTAGTTCAGCAACATCACAGCAAGGATCAATACTTCCAATGTGCCTTGGGTGCCCCGAGCCAGATTTATCATCAAAAAGAAGGGCTGTTTGAGATGAAAACAATACTATATTTAATCCCAAATACTGTATTATAAAACCAACCAAACAAACAGAAAAGCCTTAAATTTAGGCTAATACAGTGTGATCACAGAATACAATAACAAAATTCTGAATGTTGTTTATGTCTTTTGAAAATTAAAAATTCTATCTACTGGGGGCTTTTCTGTAGTTCAACATCTAAAGGCTTCTCAGATGTAAGGAATGAGATCCCCACATATTCCACACAGGACTTACTACAATAAGTCCATAGTCTAGAAAACAAGTTTTCCCATTGCTTTCAGGAGTCATACATTCAGTTTCAAATTTTTCAGTGTCACACAAAATCATCTGAGACCTATCTCCAGCAGTTTTAAGAAATTTTTATGCTAATGTGTTTCTCATTAGGTTGGTGTTTTCTCTCAGGTAAAAATTTCTACTTACTGTGTTGGTTCATTAGCATCCGAGTGGAAATGCGGCTCATGTAAAAACGATCTAAAAAATACTGAATGTTTTGATTGGTGACAGGATCTACTTTAAAGGTGTCTTTGTATTCAATTACTCCTTGTGCCATTGTAGGAACCACATCATGATGTCGGTTTCGGACTCTGATTAATGTATCTATAAAGCTAGATCAAAAAGAGATCTTTTTAGAATATTATTCTAAGACTACGTGGAGGCAAGCTTTGTACATGTCATTTCTAACTCAGCAGCAGCAAAGCGCGTAACAATCTCAATATTAAAATACTGTTATTTTTTTCACTCTTTTAAAAGTCATTCCTCAGTGATCTAAACCAGAAGAGTTTGATATTTTTAATATAAGAGATATAATCATTAACTATGCTAAATTCACTGCCTGTTTATGCATTCGTAATAGTTTCAACAGAGGAGAATGTGAGTAAGGGAAAAAGATCCCTAGCCAACATCTTGGAAAAATAGAAGGATGGAACATCACAGCTAATTGTTGTTCATATTTCTCTGTTGGGACTGCTCAAGGGGCAGCATGCCCTTGAAACCAAGCTGCAATGGGTCATATTTACTTGCGATATTGCTAAACATGATAGAGATTTAAATCAGCTTGCTCTATGCACGGCACTTTGTGTTACATTATCAAATTCAGCTTATGACAGCTGTCATTCTAAACTGACCACACTGTGAAAAGTGGAATGTAAGATCAAAAGTTCAAAGAAGTAAACAAAGCGCTTACTCAGATAAGACTTTTTGGTCATCTGGGCTTTTCTGATGGAACTCAACCAGCTCCATCAGGCTTTGGATGTACCTATTGAAAAAGAACATGAGAAATACACACTATTAATTTGATTCTTGTCTAAAAACATCAAAATAATTGGTCTTGTCTAAATCATTACTCTTAACAAGTCACAAAGAAGATCTACATGACAATACTGATTTACGGTAAAGCCATCTAAGCAAAATCTTCCCAGATCTGATCAGCTTTGGCACAAGCTAAGTACTTGAGGCTCTTATGCTAACATCTGACACCCTTGACGCATATTACAAAGGCACAACTGGTCACTAGATCAGGAATGGTTTCTGGACCTCACGATACTACTTTTGCCCTTCATGTCAGCCATCCTTGGAAATGCTGCAACTGTGGCAAGGCTAAATCAGATTCAATCACTGTGTCAACCTGAGAGGTAACATTAACTGAATTCCAAACACTCACTGCACAGATCAAGGCAATGCGCTATGAAACAGAAGCTCTGTTAGTAATTCCAGTAGTAATTCCAAAGAAGCACATAGCCTGTTTTTCCATAGCTGTGTAGCTCTGAGGGTCTACAACGCTATGCGAAAACAGAACATTTTCTTCTCTCCCTTCTTAAAGGGTTAGAAGTGAGATTTGCTCGATCACATATTTCAAACTATTAGGGTTTTAAAAAGATACTGTTTCAAAATAACAATATAACCATGTTGGTTTTCAACTGCATTTTAGTTTGCTAGAAAGGGACAATGTATAACAGCTTGCAATTCAGCTTTGATGAAGGACTTGCATTTCTAGTGTATTTTGTTATTGTTTTTTACTATTCAAAAAAAGTCTGTGACAACCAAGTGGTCAAGGCTATGTTGTTTTACAGGCTGAATTCAAGTAGGTCTTTCCTTACCAGCTTTTTACTAATTGTACTGATGGAGTATCCAGTAATTTATCAGGAAGAAGATCAATTTCTTGCAGTATGTTTGCAAACCTCACAGGCAGTTCTTGTCGCAAGAAGGCGAAAGAAGTTCTCTCACATCCATTAGTTGAGCCTATGAATAAATCCAAAATAAAAATCTTGTTTAGGAAGTTTCAAGAAAACAAGTGCAAATTGCTGTCTTGCCCCAGACTTCTGTACTATATTCCTTTGCAATCGTCATGTTATTACTGGCCAGTTCTCCTAAGTGCATGTTTGTGCTGGATGTTGTTTACATGACAGCAAGGCACAACATGCTCCCAGGCGGAGCACTTGTGCATTTCATGGTTAGAGACAACATTGATTTGCAATCCTCTAGAAGAAGCACCCCAGCCTTTGTAAACACGGGCTTCTTCAAGGGTGACGTCTGAAAATGCCACGTGAGCGCGGACTTTACAGCTGCCAAAGCGGTAATCGGATCTGGGTAGAGCTCGTTCGCTCCATCGGGACAAACGCGACTCCTCCCCGACAGCGTGTCCGGCACAACACGAAAACGCCCGTTCGCCAACTTAACTCCTCGCCCCGCTCCAGCCCGTTAGCACCCCAGAACCAGAGCTGTAGCGCATCTTCGCCTCCGAGCGAGGCAGCCGCAGGTCCCCGAGCGGGGCTCCCCTCCCTCTGTACGGAGGCAGGACGGGGGCGGCTGCCTCCTGCAGACCCAGCAGCCCCGCTCCTGACACCCGCACCCCCGGCTCCTGCCTCCCGCACCCTCAGCAGGGAAACACCCCGTCCCGCGCAGCAGGCTCCCCCGCCGGCCCCGCCTCTCACCGAAGTCCAGCAACTGCTTGATGGAGAGCGGAGAGGGCGAGAACCGGGAGAACTGCTCCACCTCGCGCGGCAACCGGCCGCGGCTGCCGCCGGCCCCGGCCAGCGGGGCTGCGCTGCGCAGGGCGATCCGCGCCGCCTTCATCGCTCCGGGGCGGCGGGGGGCGGGCAGCTAAGCCGGTCTGTCACCGGGCTGGCGGGTCGGGGGCGGCTAAGCCGGTCCGGCAGTCGCTCTGGTTGGGTGGGTGGCAGGGTCAGTTGGTGGATGAGCGGGTTGGCAGGTTAGCCGGTGGGTCAGTCCGTCGGTCAGTGGGTGGCAGATGGGTCGGTAGGTCAGTCCGTCGGTCGGTCGGTCGGTGGGTGGCAGGTAAGCCAGCGGGTCGGTCGGTGGCAAAGGTTGGCAATAGGTCGGTTGACAGGTCGGCGGGTGGCTCTGTGCGCGGGTTCCCGCAGGTCTCGGCCGCCCCTCGCCTGTGCCGGGGCTGCTGCACGTGCCGCCCCTATTTACCCGCCGTGTGGGCGGGGCTTGCCCAGGCCCCGCCCTCCGCCCCTAACGGAACGTTCCGCGCGCGGGCGGCTCGTGACACCCATCCCCCCCCTCCACGGTCGCAGCCCGTGACCTTGGGACTCCAGGGTCGGTGCAGGAGACACTTGGAGCTGCGCAGGGAGCAAAACCAGATCCTAGCGGCATCGTCACCGTGGCCTGGATTAGCGGTGACCCGATATCTGAAGGCAGCTGCTTTGGTGACGCACTGGTCCCCTATTTGCTGCCTCTAGACGTGGCCGAAGAGGTGGCAGGCTGACCAGCTTTTCCACAGTCACCTCGTCTTCCAGGGTGACAGATGAGCCGTGAAAAGGCTATGCACTGTTCCTCTCTGCTGGGAACTTCCGTTTCCAGCGCTTTTCCCTGAAACGCCAAGTCCGCTTCACGAAAGGCAGGGTTTGCATAATGCAGTGGAGAATGGAGTTAACGTCCTGACATCCTACATCGTGGTCGGCAGCAGCGCGATAAAAGATGCTGATAACACAGTGATAGGAAAGAGTACAACCTGAGCACTTAAAATCCGGGTTTTATACACATATGTTTCTACACAGGCACAAATCTATACTTTTTTTTATGGGAAGAAAGATGCATTCCTAACAGGCAGTTCATGTTTTAATGCTTCATAGGCAGAGAACACTTTAGCTTATCATTAGGGTTTTTTTGAACTTTCTCTCATTCTTGATTTCTTAGTCATTACATCTGTTATCCCTGCTCACTGTTCTGTTTCCACAGTACTTTCTGTTCTATGATTTTATTGCTCCCTGTTTTATTAATTTATTGGGAGCTACTCTGTTATTGTTTCATTGGATATATCTGGTTTTACCACAGTGATTGAATGTTGGCATATGAAATGTGAAATGAAGCAAATCAAAGACATCTAATAATAACAAATGTAACCATTTTATTTTCCCTGTGCTTGCCAGAAGTTGAAAATTTGAGAATAGATGCTGGGGTTTGCTTTTGACTGTATTAACTTTGTTTCCTGCAACTTGCAGATGACTCATAGAAACAAACATATCCCGCAAATTTGTTTAAATTATGGAGCATGTGTTATGATAGCTTTTGTTTTGTTTCCTGTTCTTCCTGAAGCTACCGATCAATGGGAAGCAAGAATCTCAAGGTAAATATTTTGCAATAAAATCTGAATCGAGAAAGTTACCCACACTAGGAAGTTATTTTAATTTATAAAGTCACTGTTTCTGTTCCTGCTTAGATGCTTCATTTCTGCTTCATTCTGCTGGTGTGCTCACCCCACTTGATATCAGTAACTTGAATAACCTCTGTGAGTAGTTCTATTACACACTCTACTCTGAATAGGTGAAAGGCCTAGTAGGAATAATTCCTGTTGTTTATGTTCCTGTTCTTTACAGCACGTTTTGTTTTTTTCATAGTTTTCCTACTAGTTATAGGCAGTGTGGGATGAACAAAAATCTTAGATATTCAGTTCAGCTCTCACCAAACAGTACCTTTGTGGTTGCAGGAAGTATAGGAAACATGTTGCCTTCCTCAGTTATTAAAAGGACAGGGCTCCTATAACTCAAAACCTGGATAATCAGGGAAATAATTGTTAAGGAAGTGCTGGATATTGGCCAAGATAGCTACATTTTAAGCACGAAAGTAGCAATGTATCAAGATTCATTGCCAGCCAAGCTGCATGTAGAGAAGACCAGGCTCTGAAAATCATAACCACTTCAAGTAACTCCACTACCTGTCCTGACTGCAGTAGTTTGTTCTCACTTTATTTCCTCTCCAAACCACCATTTCCCCTCCTCCTCCTGAAGCACCAGTGTACATGACAGTTTTAAGTGCAGGTGTTGGTGAATACCTTTTTGATGGTGTAGAACAGGGCCAGATTCTGAACTGCAGCATTCATCAGATGGGTCTCATTTCTGCTGCTTTAATAACTTCCCTCTTCCAAACTGCCCTTGGGCAAGTTTTGAAAGGCAGTAACGGTGCTTTCAGTTGCTCAGTCACAGTAGTGTTTTGACAACTACCCTGAATAAAACAGAGCTGCATTAACATTCTGTGTTTTTGTGCAACAGCTGGGTCCAGAAGAGTGGAACAAATGACCGCTGCAAATTCGTCCCCTAAATGCTATCCATTGCAATCAACTCTCTCCCTCCTCTATGTTCCTTACATCCTCCCCGCTGCCAGAGACATAACGTACTGTACTTAGGTCAGAGACACATTCCTGGCTAGCCAGAATATGTAACAAATGGCCATGTTGCTGACGTCTAATAGAAGGTGTCTTGGCTGATTTTGCCCTACCTGTTTCTCCATGGGAACAGAAATTTAAGGCTCTTCTTCCTAACCCACCTGGCAACAAATGCTGGAGACAAAACATGCTGTGCTGGGATGGCTGTCCTCTTCTGACCAGCCAGAATATATATGACAACCAGTGGGGCTGCTGCTTTCTAGTTGAATGAGTCTTGGTTGAGCTTCCCATGCCTTTTCCTCACTGTGGACCAGAATTTGAATCTCTCCTCCCTAAACCATCTGCCAGTTTTCTCAAAGTTTGTAGAAAGTCAATTATCTATTCAAATATGGTTGAAAAGGTTAGGATGGATGGTTTGGCAAACAGGTGAATTGATGATTTTTCCCTTAGGAAACCAGCCTAACATTTTCTACTGGGGTCAAAGGCAACTTCTAATTCAGCTTCTGTAAGGAAGGATAAACAATGACCCAGGAGGAGCAGTAAGTCAGGGTGGAAATTAATGGTAACACTAGAGAGTTTTGAATGTAAGTGAGAAGAACGGTCCAATGACTGAAGAGCATGAACTGTTTTTGCAGCACTTTGTGAAATTTCCAGCAGTACTGTGTGTAAAGCACTTAACCCCCACCTGCAGATCTGTCTGCATTTAAGCTTTTGGGCTGATACTTCAATCCACTAATGTATTTGTTTCCTAAATATTTATGCGGGCCTTTGCATGGAAAAAAATGGCGGGGGGGGGGAACAGAAATAGCATTATAAACAAGGGTCATATCTTCCTGTTCTCATCTTTCTGTCACCCGACGCTGCAGCTGCAGGAGCTCTCAAGCTGGTGAGGGCTCCCGGCAGGGCCAAAATAACTGGAGTAGGTGAAAGGTTATGGAGCAGCACACAAACAGGCTGGCGTGCCAGAACCACTGCCAGTTCAGTAAGGGAAAGGTCTTGCAGCTGCTCCGGAGCTTGCGCAATCTCCCTCTCCTGCTCATAGTTTGCAAAAGTCAGGAGTACAGTAGCTGGATCATTTTACTGCTGATGCTCTGGCCTGCCAGCAGCCTGCTTAGAGCTATAGAGAATCGATGCACACAGCAACCCAGCAACCCTGAAAACAAGACACTTTTCCCTCATCCCCTGCCTTTGTTAGCCATGTCTGAAAATGCATGTTAACTGCTTTAAAATCAGGGTAAAGGAAAAAGGATCTCTGATTTCAAAGTTGTTTTTCAAAAAAGTAGCTAGAGGTTTGCATAAGATTAACCCTGGGTGTTTCAAACTGGGAGTGTAGAGGTAGCAGAGAGGGAGAAAACTATTTTGTAGTATATCTGTAGTCCTCAGGAAAAAAGCTAGTACTGAAACTGTGATAAAGTATCATTTCAAAGTATTTATCTTGAAAAGTTTGTCACTAGAGCATGTTGGATTTAGAGGGCTGTTTACTATGTAGGTGAATCGTAATTTTTGGCCAAGTACATCATTGCAGAACGGCTGACGCAGAGGAAGAAGTAGAGGATAAGGAAAGATGCCACTCTGGGCTGCAATTGCCTTCACTGTCAAGAGCCCTTCTCTCAAGAAAAGCTCCTAAGAAAAGGCGGAGAAATTGTGGAATAGGTCAGAAAACAGTGAATCCTACCAGGAGAATACAACTTTTATGGCCTAGACACTTTTTAGTGGAATCAAAAAATGGTTATATTTTTCTTTATGAATATGGGAAGGGAGTTAGTGGAACAAGATGAATAAATTCAAAAGTTTGGGATTAGACATCTTAAGAAAGACCTCACCCGGAGAAGAAGGAGCTCTAACTTCACCTGTAACACTTATATGAATCATGTGCTTTGAACTGGTACACATACTGGTTTTCTTTTTCATTGTGGACCACTCTGGGTGAAGATGAGATATTTTTGCTTATTGTTTTATATCAGCTGTGGCTTGAGTTTCTGCTCAGAACAATAGGTTATTTTGTCTGACGCTGATCTTAGAAAGCAATCTGTTTCCTCAGTTGTTCCCTCTCAGCCTTTTTTTTCATCAGATCTGGAAGAATTTATTTTCTTTCAGTGTCCGACATAGGAACTTGCATGAGAAATTTAGCCTAGGAAATACTGAGATAAGGCAAGAGGTGCCATCTAGAAGAGGGCTTGCTGCAGTGTTATCTGGCCACCCTTTCAAAAGAGATGCAGAGTTCATGGTACTCCAGGAATACCACTTCCTCCTAGTGTTTCAAATTAAGGGGAAGCTTGTTTCCTATTTGCAACATTGTGACTATTATTATTGAAGTGTGAACTCAGAGACATTAATAAGTTGATCTCATAAATACTGAGTTTCCATAAAGCGCTGTACAGAAGATATCCACACAGTAAGCCTATGGGAGTTTTCTTATTCGATGAAATGTATAACCACAGGCTAAACCATAATAGCTGCAGTTAAACATGAAAATGTGTATTAAAGTAATCCTGACAAAAAACAAGTACAATAAAAAATGTTGCACTGCGTAATTAAAAATGTTTGCCATTGGGTCCAAATAAGTACAATACTTTCGTGTCGTGGGACAAATGGGTATCCAGTCAATGCAATGTTGTAAATCGTCAATGCAATGTTTTAAATCGTCGATACAATGTTGCTGGAACACTAAGAGGAGGCTCAACAAACCTGGGATGCTCTCAATTAATCGTGGAACTATTTTAACCTCATTATCATAGAATCATAGAATAACCAGGTTGGAAAAGATCCATCGGATCATCAAGTCCAACCATTCCTATCAAACACTTAACTATGCCCCTCAGCACCCCGTCCCTTAAACACCTCCAGGGAAGGTGAATCAACCACCTCCGTGGGCAGCCTGTTCCAGTGCCCAAAGATCCTTTCCATGAAAATTTTTTTCCTAATGTCCAGCCTAAATATCCCCTGGTGGAGCTTGAGGCCATTCCCTCTCGTCCTGTCCCCTGTCACTTGGGAGAAGAGGCCAGCACCCACCTCTCTACAACCTCCTTTCAGGTAGTTGTAGAGAGCAATAAGGTCTCCCCTCAGCCTCCTCTTCTCCAGGCTCTGTACCAGACTCTAGCAAAATACGAAGTTTCACTATGCAGTATTACTATGTGGGATTTTTTTGACTGTAACTCTTTTCATATTCTTTATTGCTTTATCCACATTGGTGCTTTCAAATTAATTTGTCAAGGTAGTGCATATTTAATAGTCACTGAACTGAAAAATAAAATAATCAGAGCTATGCTGGTACTTCATTTCCAAGATTTCAGCCTAACCAAAGTGACATAACCACCCCACAAGTTTAATATTTCTTCCTTTCACTCATTTTAATGACACAAATGTTCTAAATGAATTGCAGTGGTTGTGGTTATTGCAAAGGCAAACTTTCAGAAACATGCATGCTATTTCATTGCACCCTTAGCAAGTTTGTGGACGACACTAAGCTGGGTGGAAGTGTTGATCTGCTGGAGGGTAGGGAGGCTCTGCAAAGGGATCTGAACAGGCTGGACCGCTGGGCAGAGTCCAATGGGATGAGGTTTAACAAGGCCAAATGCCAGGTCCTGCACTTGGGGCACAAAAACCCTATGCAGTGCTACAGACTAGGAGAAGTCTGTCTAGAAAGCTGCCTGGAGGAGAGGGACCTGGGGGTGTTGGTTGACAGCCGACTGAACATGAGCCAGCAGTGTGCCCAGGTGGCCAAGAAGGCCAATGGCATCTTGGCTTGTATCAGAAACGGTGTGACCAGCAGGTCCAGGGAGGTTATCCTCCCTCTGTACTCGGCACTGGTGAGACCGCTCCTTGAATCCTGTGTTCAGTTCTGGGCCCCTCATCACAAGAAGGATGTTGAGGCTCTGGAGCGAGTCCGGAGAAGAGCAACAAAGCTGGTGAAGGGGCTGGAGAAAAGGCCTTACGAGAAGCGTCTGAAAGAGCTGGGGTTGTTTAGCCTGGAGAAGAGGAGGTTGAGGGGAGACCTCATTGCTCTCTACAACTACCTGAAAGGAGGTTGTAGAGAGGTGGGTGCTGGCCTCTTCTCTCAAGTGACAGGGGACAGGACGAAAGGGAATGGCCTCAAGCTCCACCAGGGGAGATTTAGGCTGGACATTAGGAAAACATTTTTCACAGAAAGGGTCATTGGGCACTGGCAGAGGCTGCCCAGGGAGGTGGTTGAGTCACCTTCCCTGGAGGTGTTTAAGGCACGGGTGGACGAGGTGCTAAGGGGCATGGTTTAGTGTTTGATAGGAATGGTTGGACTCGATGATCTGGTGGGTCTCTTCCAACCTTGTTATTCTATGATTCTATGATTTCTACTTGGGAAAAGACCCCATGGCATTAAAAAATACTGTGTTAAGAAGGTGGAGTTTAATCTGCCATATTTACCTGTTTTTAGAAGTTCAAAATGTATGCAAATACAAATCTTGATTCCCTACTGTCTGACACATAATACCTGAGTACAAATAATCAACAATATTTTTGCAGACATTTGTTTCACAAAGCCACCTTTGAAAGAAAACATTTTGACATACTCACAGTAGGGTACAGGCTGTGAAATGAAAATGAAAAAATATCTTTGTCTACTATGTGACCAAATGAATTAGAAATAGGAATGGAAAAAGTTCTGTTATTACCAAGACAGCTTTTCCCTGCACAAAATTAGATTAATTGAAATGTGTAAGATCTCCATTTACGCTTGACAGGTAACACTGTAATTTCCTTTTACACACTCACACAACTGCCTTTGAAGTGTGAATTGTCAAGTCTTCCATCTTATGGCTAGTCATTAATTCATATTTAAGTAGGGTTGAGTATTTGGGGATTTCCTCACTCCCATAAAGAAATATAATTTTACTCTCTGGTTCATTCAGTACTGGAGTAATGTTATTAAATTTTAATATGCAGATCAAACATCAAATCTACTATAAACCACCAGAAGATACTCTGGCCAAGAAAAAACTTGGTAACTACTTCAAGAGACCTTGCTTGTGCTGAGAGGGCAGGCAGTGCTTTCCCCTGGGCTAGTTACTGGACCATCAGTTTTCACTCTGCTTTCCATTCCAGATATGTCGTGTGGGAGCTTGAAAACCTATTCCTTATTTGCAACTCCCAAATGAAAAACCTTAAAAAACAGTGATAAGGAAGTTATCAAAGAATCAATTTGGAATTCAGAAAAGCACTGTAGTTCCAGCTAGAACAGGATAATAATTTGATAAAGATACATAAACTGGTATTGCATGGGTGTTCTCACACTGAAGTGAACAAGTATGTCTGTATTTATTTTTACGGGTATTTGGGGCTCTCTTACAGCATGCACATCACGGGATGTATATGCTAATCTCTCATATCTGGAAATAAAGTCTTTAAATTGTAAGCATTTAAGTAAAAAGTCAAATAAAATCAATGTGAAGAATGCTGGTTGGGATGTAATTTTTACTGAAATATATCCTCTTTAAGGCCTTAGGAAAAAGCAGAGATTTTGTAAGAGTGAGCTAATAAAGACATTTCTATTGCATTTACCATTGAAAAATCTTAGTCAAACTTCCATTAGATTTTTTACTGTTCTTGTAAAATACAGTAAATGGATACAGTATCTGGCTTTTCCATAAGAAAGACTCAAAGGAGTGATGGAAAAGCAGTCTGTAATTTTGTGTGAGCAGTTTTGGCTGCTTAATAAAGGCTGTGAGACTCCGCAACTCTAAGAGACTTCAGTCAGAGTTTTGAACTCATATCACCTTGAAAAATTAGGTGCTAGGTCTGACCAACATCCTGAATTTAGTTGTACTGTTGAAAATGTGGGATATATTTTCGTCCCAAGTACTTCAAAGAGACGACTACAGCATTTTGACTCCCAGAATTTTCTCTTTCAAATAAAAAGGGTGCATGTGCTGTGTTTAAGCATTCCTGGAGAAATCTATCTAAAATTGTTCTTTTGGAACATCCAGATAATTCTAGCCCTTTACAGTCAGTTCATGTTTCAAATCTTGTGCCAAATGCTTAGATGTTTTAGAGTAAAGAAGACCCAGAGGGAACACATAAAATTACATAGGAAAGGCACCAATTCACTCTTGCTGAGCAGTAATTTAGTTTGGTTTAGTAACCTGTGAAGTGGTTCACTGAAATGATGAACTTTAAGGAAACTATAAAGAGTGTGATTATTGATGTATGCTGTAGGTGACCTTTATGTGCTGAAAAGATCATGAGGTAGTCAAGACAAAAAATTACAACCTCCTTTTCTTCTTCTCTCTAATGGTCTGAAATTGAAAAATTGAATCTACTGAACCCCAGTTAAAGTTAGGAAAGTCAAATAAAACAAGGCTACAACCTGCAACTTGCAGTTTTCCAAGTATGTTATTTATATACCTTAGAGACCAAATGCTCCTGCCTGAGGGAGTTGTGATTCACCACCCTCATCTGAACATAAATCACTCCAGGCTATTTCCATCCATTCACTACCTCTTCTGTTAAATTTCCCCTCTATATGGCAGAGAAACGCATTCCAACATTTCACAGGAATAAGTAAAGGAACAGATGAAGATAATTCAAAGCTTTTTCTTCTGATTTTTTTTTTTCAGTGCTGTGATGACGGAGACCAGCTCACAGGGACGTCTTAGAGAGACTAGACGGACTACTGCTCTGGTGGCAAGTAGCAATTCTTTATTCCTCAACCAGAGTTTTTATACTCTCCTGGGAGAGCTTGTCAGTTTCTACCAAGCTTGAGTGCACTGTTTACATTACCGCTATTCTTACCGTGAGAATACAAGTTCTGCAAGTTCTACAAGTGAGGGACTACGTGTCTGTTCAAGGATTCACACATTATTCTGTTTGTGCTGGTCTTATCTTAGACCTGCAGGTGTTCTTGAAATATATTTAACTCGGGCCCTGGAATGATGAGAAACTAAGCATGTTGCCAAGAGCCCTGATAGTCCACATCCTCCCTGTCAGGAGGAGCAGCTTTGTTGTTGGCATGATATTCTGTTCCTGACCCTTTCAGGCCAGACAGAATATTGCTCTCCAGGCCCTTGGCTTTCATTATTCTGTCTTTGACCCTTTCAGGCCCCCAGAATGTCTAATAGTTCTCCTCAGTGTGATAAGGACTTGTTATCTTCCCTACTTCTGAGTATCTTTCTGGCTGTTATTTGTTGGCTGGTTATGTCAAGATAATCTAAACTCCTGCCAGCATTGTCAAATTTACACTGATATTGATCAGCTTGCAGGATGTGGTTAATGCATTAGTATCACAGGTCCTGACATTACATCAACACATAGCAGGTAACGTTTCAAATGCATTAGCTATACAGGTGACCTTTTAAATCTCCTTAGGAGCAACAGAGTCAGAATGCCAATTACCACATCATTTTGAGGGTGGCATTTTAAGAATCACACGTCATCTTGACAAGGGACCAAAAATGTAGTAGCATGCCATTGGGTATGTCCTATGACAGTGACATTCTGTCAATGTGCTAGGTGCTGGGAAATGCTAAAGGAAACCCAGGAAAGAGACAGAGACAGAAAAGCATTGCTTTCCTTGATGTAAAGAGTCTCTAACAATTCGCTTGTAATCATGTCAGTTGAATTATTTTTTCCACAGCTTCCTTTGCAAAAGGACCTTGTCTGGTCCTGTCCGGTCCTACAATTTTCATTTTAATAAACATGCTTTCCAGAAGTATGCTGAGCAACTTGGCCAGGATTTGAAATAGGAGTTTGCCTTATTCTTCCAATATTTTCCATTAGGAAGGTTACTAAATTTTTATTATTTAAATAAATAATTTTATGTCTGATACAGTGTTTACAGCATGGCCACAACAATATGTTTCTCAATTCTAGTAGAAGTGTATGGACTGTCTAATCCCAGCTGCTGCATGTGTTTGCTACATAGCCTTGGTTTGGCCCAAGAGAAAGTTTTTAAGCTTCTTGCAGAACAGATTTATTCTGTGTTATAACTGGAAAACTGAGCTGTCAGCAGCAGTGTTCAACTCAGACTTCCAAATGCTTTTTGAAGTATTTGGGGATGTGACAGCTGTGTATCTGAAAATAGGTTAAAGAGAAGTTGTTTACAGGAAAGGACAGGCTTTGTGTGCTCACTATCTACTGCATTGCTGAAGAGCTTGCTGTGATGTTCTATATACAACTGAGTTCAGATAATGACTGACAAGTTTATATATGAGTAAACTGGACAATTGTCAGCAGGATAGTATGAAATCTTCTTGCCAGCTACAAATAATATTAAGCATTATGCATAGATATTGGAATGCGAGTTATCAGAAGTGATCACTGGGACAACCCTGAAATGATGGGTTAAATTCTCAGCAAGAGGGAAGTTACGTATGTGTTATTTCCAGTTACTGGATAGTGTGTGAATGACTGTGGATGAATTCCTAATCCAGAGTCCACTGCATTCAGTTAAATGTCTCCAGTCATCTCAGATGTAGTCTTCAGTGGAAACTGGAGCAAACATCTGTAAGACAGGAGATCGTGAAATATCCAGTGACAGGAACAGGTCAGGTTTAAAATTTTCAGTAACTTTTAACATTCAGAAAAGTATTTTGGAGTCTGATTTTCCTCTTGCCCAGCTTCCTACATTACACATGGATTAATTCAATGAGTTGAAGATTTTTTTCTTATGACTGTCTAACTAGACAAAGACAGTGACCTAAGCCACCTTTACAGCAAGGAAAAATAAAACAGGCATTCATATCCCTGTTCTGGAATCCCTTCTGTGCATGCTTGGTGCTTTCTGGCTGAAATGAGCAAAACAGTTTTTAAAAATGCTCTAGGTATATTGTGTCCATTATTAGTCATGGATTGTCAGAGGAAAGATGCACAGATTTCTGAATTGAAAGAGACCATCAGGGAGATCTGAGATCATTTTCCAAGAACGAGAAGACAGGAGGGGAGAGTGAACTGATGAATCCCCCTTGTAAGCACCAATATCTGGGTGCACTCTGAGATCAGGAGGGAAGTAGGGGACACCTAACCCTGGAACTGCTGAATGACACAGAAATGTTACCTGTCTCTTCTCCAGATACCTGGTATTAAATAGTAAGAAAGTATTAGAAAAGTAGGATGGAGTTCTGCATGGAAATCTGTAACACACTGGTTGTTGTTTATGCAGGATCTCAGTGAAGAGAGCCTCCTTCTTATTTTCAGGCAGCTGCTGGGGCCATGGCCACTGTGCTCTGTCAGGCAGCTCTTGTGAGCTTCCCAGACTAGACACGTATGACATGTTAGATAGATAGCTTCACTAAGCCATCCCAGTTGTGTCCATACAGTATAAAATCCTTCGAAGACAGGCTTTAAAGGCCTTTTTAGGATTCATGTTACTATGATATAAAGGCCCCTTATTAGCTATTGCTATTAATGCTTCAGCACCTCATAGCTAATGACTGAGAAGAAATGGTAGCACTGGAGTTTTTGATATTGGGGAGAGAGAGGAACTGGAAGAGAAGGTGGACTCATACTAACAACAAGACTAGTCAGAAAATGAGACATGAATTGTAAGTGCTGCATACTTCATTTCTAGTGAGGCACTCAAGCCTCCTCAGGTCAAAACATCTTTACTTTCCTTACTCCTGCAGGCTTTGGATAGATGTTTTTGGTATCAGCACAAACAATGTATTTTTTTTCCATGGTTCAGTGATGTATGGATGCTTAGAAAACTTTTTAGACATTTTACAGGTGCAATTCTGTTGCCTGCAGTACCTTAGATTGTGAAATCAGGTTATCAGGACAGAATCAGATGCCTGACAGCTCAATCCAGGCAGTAAGGCTTGGTGAAACATGGGCAAAAGACCTTATGGCCCTTCAAAGGACTACAAAAATTATGTGCCCTATAACAACAGTCTCTACCTCTAAGCTAAACAAAGTTCTTTGAAAGTTCTTCACACCTCACTCTGGTCTTTTGTGATAGATCCTAAATTAGGACTGTGAGCATTCTGCCCTCTTAGTCAACAGCTGGAGAGAACAAGGCAAAGCTACCATTTGCTACTGCCTGCAGACATGCAGATAAAAGTCAATGAAGGCATCTGTCATTGTAGACTGGTACCCAAAATGATCAGAAGCTGGAAGTTTTTCAGAAGAAAAAGGAGTCTGAGCAGATCGTCACAAAAAAATTACTCTGAAAGATGGCTTGACTGCCTCTTTAAGAAGATTAGAGGATGAAAACATAGCTGATTCCCCTGTTTGTGCTGGCTTAGGAATGGTTCCTGGGATATTAGGAGAGTTGGTGTTCATAGAGACCAGTGACTATGTCTTGAGTTTTGCTTGAGGCTTGATGCCTCCATGTAGGGTAGGGAAATCATTAATTTGGGGAAGAGGGAAAGATGCCTGAATGGAAGACCCCATGCCTTATTCTTTAGGGAAGTAATTTTTCAGTCAGTTGCACACAGATGTGTACTATTTGGCACAGGGGATGTTGATGGATGGGAGAGCTCTGCTCAGCAGTGGAGAGAGACCAGTAGACATGGCTGAAGTAAGGGCTGGGCTTGGAAGGCACTGGAGGCACGTTATTGTATGAAACCCTGTGTCAGGGACTTTGCAGATTGGGATGGTGTTGGACCGAGGAGTGTGCAAGGCTGGTAGGTCTCAGCTGGACACTTAGTCCCAACTCTCACTGCCCATGGACAGTATTCAGCACTGTGTTCAGAGCCAATATCCTATGCTGTATACTGGGGTGAATAGTGGTGTTAGAATTAGTGTAGTTACAGTTAGGGAAAGGAAGAAGGAAAGAAAAATTGAGAGAACCGAGACACCGTGGTGTCCTGTGTGATCTGCACGGACATGGACACGTCTGGTGTTGACAATACACTTACACAACATTTTAATTTGTACTCAGGTCATGTATTTTCTTATGGGCACTAGTTACTTTGCTATTTTTACTTTAAAGTTTATTTCAGATTTATGTTTTGGGAATGAAAGAAACCCAGAGTGGTTTTGTGCCACCTGTATACGTAAGGGTTCATGTGAGGGTTGGTATCGATGGAAGACAATGGTTTATGACTGATTTCAGTAAAAACTTCAGTCACAAAGTAGGTTGAAGGCAATGGTTTGGATTCAGAATGGGATTATGAATAGCAACTGTTACGGAAAATGAAGGGCTTCCCTCTCTAATTTCAGCCCTCACAGAATTATCAGCGAGGTGGCATCCTCTTTACAATGGCTTGAGTATGAAGCAACATGGAACACCTCAGCTCCATTTCTCCAAATATGTTTCTTCACAATCTTTCAACAATATGTTTAATATATTGAGACTTTTAATAGTGACACTGCTGAAAAAAACCCCAAACATCTCGAGGATGATTTTTACTGTAGGCCTGTATCAAGCTGACTGTCTTAATGGGAATCAGTCAGTGGAGTGGGCTGTTTGGGGCAAGGCCCTTATGATAGTTAGCAGTCTTCTATCCTTCTGGGATAATAACCTTCTGTGAAAGAACCCTGATCCTATAGACCTGAAAGTCATGCCAACTGGTGGAGAATAGTGGGATAATTGTGAAGTGCATCGTTTCCACACTGCATGTCATACATCTTTCTCCAAAACACACTTCTCTCCTCATGTCTGTTGTCTGTTGTACAACTTTTCAGAGTCAGCAACCAATTATATAATTGATGAAGTGAAGCAAATTCTGTTCTGAGGGGCATCTGATAATGCTTTCAGGCATAAAGTCAGCACTGACACCTGTTGTGCGGTCCCAAAGTATTGCTTTGGGTCTAGTGTTTCATTAGATCACAACTTGTAGTTCCAGGGTGAAAAGGAGAGGGAGAATTTCCATGTCAAGGACTGACTGACATAAAAGTCATTTTACCGCTCACATTGCTGAGAGTATTAAATATTGTTTGTTCCCTAATGTTAAAGGGCAAAGTAGAAAATTTTGGCTCTCAGCACTGAACCAATCAATCAGTAACATGAGCTCTTCCAGAGCTTGTTGCTACTGTGTATCTTTTGGAGATGCTGTCTGCTCATTATACTTACTTCCACTGATTGCTTGAATGCACACTTTCCATCTTACTTTTTCCTTTTATAATGACCATCCAGTTCATTATTACAGAGAAACTTATTCACAAAAAAAACCCAACTTCTAAACTGTTCTAAAAATGGTGGAGTTGTTTTTGAAAATAACATAGAATCATAGAATAACTAGTTTGGAAAAGACTTTCGAGATCATCAAGCCCAACTGTACCTGTCCACTACTAAATCATATCCCTAAGCACTTCACCTACTCATCTTTTAAAAGGATAAACATGATTTTTACTATTTTTACTTCTATTCACTTTCTTCTCTTACTTGGAAAACCATCTCTAGAACATCAGGGACCTTTATTTTAAAATGCTCATTTTTGGTAATGTTTCACAAAGAATATTTGGTTGTCTCATAGTGCAGCAAACTTTATGGTTCTCCACTACCTGTAGTTTTGGAACAAAAATAGTTGTGTGAAAAGTTGCCTGCATAGTTGCTGCTGCAGTGAGCGATAATGTTCCTTCCAGGGTGAGGCAGTGCTGCCACCTATGTTCATTTATTCTCCAATAGCTCCAGACCTTTTCTGAACCTTGACCCACAAAGAAAATTTCCCCTCACGTAGTAGAGTAGTGTTAAAGTTGGTGTAATGGAAAAAGAAGTTCTGCTTTGGAAGCAAAAGTGAAGTCTTCGCATAGCAATCTGTCGGTCTGGGTAGCAACACAAATAGAGCGGCTAGTTTACCAGCCTGATGTTACCAAGAAGCACTAGTCTTTGGCACTTATGACTACCAGCCTGTTTGATCATAACTTTCACAGAAAGGCTTACATTCCTCTCTGAATATTTTAATCCTTCCCCCCAACACTATTTATTTTATTCAATATTGGGTAATGTTTCACTATCTCTACATAAAATCCAAACCAGTTAACCCAAAATGAGCAAACCCAGGAAATCAACTCAAAAACACTCTGCATCCTTCGTGTACTCCTTGTGGTTAGCTTTTCTAGTGTGATGTATTATTCTGCTGGGCAGGGAAGCAAACTCTTTCTGATCTGGAAATCTTTATAAGTTTTTGCAGAGGGAAAGGAAGATGACTAGCTAGAAATGATTTATCTTCATAAATGATGTCAGATGGGAACTACCTGGGTAAAGATTAGATATCTGATCATTTTTACAAAACCAATTGGGGGGCTGCATTATGTTAATATCATATCAGGTAACTTAACAGGTAGCACCCAGAATAATAGTGTCAAACCCAGATCTGTAAAGTTTGAGCTCTTATGGGTGTTGAGCAACCTTTGATGTAACAGCATGGTTTCTCCAGTTCAGGTTCTGTTCTGCTAATAGGCAATCTGCAAAAACACAATGAAATGTTTTCAGACCTGACAAATGCCTTTATACGCTCAAGTTTCTGCGAGCGCAACTCAAAGCATCTTACATGGACAACTAATCCTTCTTTGAGAAGCTGACTTCCAGACTTACACTGAGAAAACAGACACTACTGTATCCCCAGTCTTTGGCATGGTGAAAATATCTGCTAGGGAAGCTGCTGCAAAACAGTCCAGAAAAGCTGTGTTTCTGCTAAGTGCATTTTAACTAAAGTTTATTCTCGAAATGTGAAAAACCTCAGTGTGCATTGTGCAAACATGACTTATATAGCTGTTAGAAGAAAGGTATGTTGTAGCCATCCTTGGTAAATAATTAGAGAAAACTTGGAATTTAGGGAACTGCCTAGGTTAATTGTATTCTGATAAATGAAGAAGAAGCAAAATTTTGTAAACTAGCATTATTTTGTCTAGAGAACGAAAGAAGTTTAAATGGACCATAGACAGTATTGGAATGGATGAGTTCTGGCTATGTTCTTCAACATCCTAGCCCAGATTTTTGTGAAGGTGCAGAAATGTCATGACAGTTAGCCAAGTCTGGCTTAGATATGCCTGTGTGGAACTGTCTGAGCTCAAGGCTGTTGCCTCCTGAGATCCTGAAATGTTTTCTTCTTATAATGCTGATCTGTTATTTTCCCTGGTTGCTTTCAGTCATACTTAAGACTTCTGTTTACAAGTTCTATTTTCATTTGTTTCCACTGTTTATAGCTGGTCATTCAAGTATCTTTTGGTGTTCACTAAAGAATAATTTTTTTAAGCTTCTTTGATTCATAATTTCAGATTTCTGAGCAGAAAGTACAAATTTTCAAAGACATCTTCAGGATGCTTTAACTATCTCTTTCTTTTGTGTTATCTGCACTGTGTTACCAGATATACAAACCCAATCTATCATACCATAATTACATATAGAATCATAGAATCATAGAATAACCAGGTTGGAAGAGACCCACCGTATCATCGAGTCCAACCATTCCTATCAAATACTAAACCATGTCCCTTAGCACCTCGTCCACCCATGCCTTAAACACCTCCAGGGAAGGTGACTCAACCACCTCTCTGGGCAGCCTGTTCCAGTGCCCAGTGACCCTTTCTGTGAAAAATGTTTTCCTAATGTCCAGCCTAAATCTCCCCTGGTGGAGCTTGAGGCCATTCCCTCTCGTCCTGTCCCCTGTCACTTGAGAGAAGAGGCCAGCACCCTCCTCTCTACAACCCCCTTTCAGGTAGTTGTAGAGAGCAATGAGGTCTCCCCTCAACCTCCTCTTCTCCAGGCTAAACAACCCCAGCTCTTTCAGACGCTCCTCGTAAGGCCTTTTCTCCAGCCCCTTCACCAGCTTTGTTGCTCTTCTCCGGACTCGCTCCAGAGCCTCAACATCCTTCTTGTGATGAGGGGCCCAGAACTGAACACAGGATTCAAGGAGCGGTCTCACCAGTGCCGAGTACAGAGGGAGAATAACCTCCCTGGACCTGCTGGTCACACCGTTTCTGATACAAGCCAAGATGCCATTGGCCTTCTTGGCCACCTGGGCACACTGCTGGCTCATGTTCAGTCGGCTGTCAACCAACACCCCCAGGTCCCTCTCCTCCAGGCAGCTTTCTAGACAGACTTCTCCTAGTCTGTAGCACTGCATAGGGTTTTTGTGCCCCAAGTGCAGGACCCGGCATTTGGCCTTGTTAAACCTCATCCCATTGGACTCTGCCCAGCGGTCCAGCCTGCTCAGATCCCTTTGCAGAGCCTCCCTACCCTCCAGCAGATCAACACTTCCACCCAGCTTAGTGTCGTCCACAAACTTGCTAAAGGTGCACTCAATGCCTTCATCCAGGTCATTGATAAAGACATTGAACAGGGCTGGACCCAGCAGTGAGCCCTGGGGAACCCCACTTGTCACTGGCCTCCAGCTGGATTTCACACCATCTACCACCACTCTCTGGGCCCGGCCATCCAACCAGTTTTCCACCCACGAGAGTGTGTACCTGTCCAGGCCAGAGGCTGACAGTTTCCAAAGCAGAATGCTGTGAGAAACTGTGTCAAAGGCTTTACTGAAGTCCAGGAAGACCACATCCACAGCCTTTTCCCTCATCCAGCAGCCGAGTCACTTTGTCATAGAAGGCGATCAGGTTAGTTTGGCAAGACCTGCCTTTTGTGAACCCGTGTTGACTGGGCCTGATCACCTGGTTCTCTTGCATGTGCTTCATGATAGCACTCAAGATCACCTGCTCCATGACTTTCCCTGGCACTGAGGTCAGACTGACAGGCCTGTAGTTTCCTGGGTCCTCCCTGCAACCCTTCTTGTAGAGGGGCACAACATCAGCCAGCCTCCAGTCCAGTGGGACTTCCCCAGTCTTCCAGGACTGTTGGAAGATGATGGAAAGGGGTTTGGCCAGCACATCTGCCAGCACCTTCAATACACTTGGATGAATCCCATCCGGCCCCATAGACTTGTAGGTGTCTAGTCGGGCTAGCAAGGCTCTGACCACCTCCTCTTGGATCATGGGAGCCTCATTTTGCTCTTCTAGCTCCTGCGTTTGTGCACAGGCAGAACGACTTTCTTTACAATTAAAGACTGAGGCAAAGGAGGCATTAAGTACCTCAGCCTTTTCCTCATCCCCTGTCACTGTTGTTCCTTCTGCGTCCAATAGGGACTGTATGGTCTCCCTAGTCCTCCTTTTATTATTTATATATTTATAGAAGGATTTTTTGTTATCTTTCACAGACTTTGCCAATCTGATTTCTAGCTGAGCCTTCGCCCTTCTGATTTTTTCTCTACACAATCTAACTTCCCTCCTGTAGTCCACCCAAGAGGCCTGTCCCCTCTTCCAGAGCCCATAAACATTTCTCTTCTTCTTGATATCCCTCAAGATCTCTCTGTTCAACCAAGCTGGCTTTCTCCCCTGCCGGCTTTTTTTCCGGAACATGGGGATGGCTTTCTCCTGAGCTGCTAGGATTTCCTTTTTGAAGAGCTCCCAGCCCTCCTGGGCTCCCTTGCCCTTGAGTACTCTCTCCCATGAGACTTTGCCAACCAGCCTTCTGAAGAGTTCAAAGTTTGCCCTCTGGAAATTTAATGCTACTGTCCTACTAACCACCCTCTTCACTTCACCTAGAACAGAAAACCCTATCATCTCATGATCACTTTGTCCTAGGCGTCCACCTACTGCCACATCCCCCACAAGGCCTTCTCTGTTCACAAACAGCAGGTCCAGGAGGGCACCCTCCCTTGTTGGTTCATTCACCAGCTGTGCAAGGACATTGTCTTCCACGCACTCCAGGAACCTCCTAGGCTGCTTCCTTTCTGCTCTATTGTACTTCCAGCAGATATCAGGAAGATTGAAGTCTCCCACAAGAATGAGAGGCATTGATCTAGAGATTAACCCCAGCTGTTTATAGAAGAGCTCATCAGCTGCTTCTCCTTGGCTGGGTGGTCTGTAACAGACTCCCATCACAAAATCTACCTTCTGGTGGGCTCCTCTGATTTTAACCCACAGGCACTCAATCTCCTCCTCGCCACAATCCATCTCAACAGTGTCCGAGTCCTCCCTTACAAAGAAGGCTACCCCACCTCCTCTCCTGCCCTTCCTATCCCGCCTGAAGAGTTTGTACCCCGCCATAGCTGCACTCCAGTTATATGAGTCGTCCCACCACGTTTCCGTGATGGCAACGACATCATAGGCTCCTTGCCCTACGACAGCTTCCAGCTCTTCCTTCTTATTCCCCATGCTGCGTGCATTGGTGTAAATGCACTTCAGCTGAGCTGCCGAGCCTTCAGCCCCCTTAGAGGGAATAGAGTTCATTCCCAATTGCCTGGTAACTGGAGTAGTTAACACCAGAGTGCCTGTATCTCCCTTAGCACCCCGAGGTGTGTTCTCCCCCACTTTCTGTGTGGTGAGGTACTGGTGGTCCTCACCAGCACACCCTCTCCCAATCACCATTGCCCTACGTCCAGGCTCGTTCCTGTCTAGCCTGGGCTCAACCCCCTCCCCCTTCACATCTAGTTTAAAGCTCAATTTATGAGCTTAGCTAGGTTTCTAGCAAGGGCTTTAGTCCCCCTAGGAGACACACATGTCCCATCCTTAGCAAGAAAGCCTGGGGGTGTGTGAGCCACCCCATGATCAAAGAAGCCAAAGCCCCTCTCCTCACACCAGGCTCGGAGCCAGGCACTAAACAAATTCTTCTTCCTGACTTCCTGCTCCTCTCTATTTAGTCTTGGGATGGAGCAGAATACTATTTGTGCCCCAGAGCCCTCCATCATTTTCCCAATGGCTCTATCATAGAATCATAGAATCATAGAATAACAAGGTTGGAAGAGACCCACTGGATCATCGAGTCCAACCATTCCTATAAAACACTAAACCATGCCCCTTAGCACCTCGTCCACCCGTGCCTTAAACACCTCCAGGGAAGGTGACTCAACCACCTCCCTGGGCAGCCTGTTCCAGTGCCCAATGACCCTTTCTGTGAAAAATGTTTTCCTAATGTCCAGCCTAAACCTCCCCTGGCGGAGCTTGAGGCCATTTCCTCTTGTCCTGTCCCCTGTCACTTGGGAGAAGAGGCCAGCACCCTCCTCTCTACAACCTCCTTTCAGGTAGTTGTAGAGAGCAATGAGGTCTCCCCTCAGCCTCCTCTTCCCCAGGCTAAACAACCCCAGCTCTCTCAGCTGCTCCTCATAAGACCTGCTCTCCAGCCCCCTCACCAGTTTTCTGCCCTGAAGTCATTCTTGATGGTTTTGGTCTTTTTGTTTACTAGATCATCATTACCAGTTTGGACTACTATCAGAGGATAGTAGTCTGTCTCGTGGACCACGGAAGGAAGGTTTCTAGCTACCTCCTTCACTGATGCCCCCAGTAAGCAGCAGACTTCTCTGTGGAGCGGGTCCGGTCTGCAAATGGGTCCCTCCGTCCCTTTTAGGAGGGAGTCCCCTACAACAATCATCCTCCTCTTCTTCTTGATGGAGGATGTTTTTATCTTTTTCTGAGGATGGTGTGGCTTAGGGAAGGATTCTAGGCTGTGGGAACCATCATCCTCATCCTCAGGGTTGGATTCCACCTGCAGCACCTGGTACTTGTTCACCAGGGGGATCTGGGGTTTTGCTGTCTGGTTGAGGGCAGCAGGTTTCTTTCGTCTGGCAGGAACTTGCTGCCATTCCCCATCTCTTGTTCCCCCAACCTTGCAGTTTGCAGGTGGATAGTGTTTGGACCAACAGACCACCCTACAGTGTGTGGAAATTCTGTAATTAATTTGGAGATGACTTTATTGCAAATTCTAGAAGAACAATCTTTCTTTTCCTGAGCATTTTGCCCACTGTTTTCCTACTCATTGCAGGCCAGCTCATATTTCTGGTGGTGGCAGTGATAGCTTAAAATGAAACAGAAATATTAGCTACAGCACACGTAATATTAGAAATATAGTAGAATGGATCCAGTCCCAAACAGCAAGTCCAGTCCCCATGTATAAAGCGATGACCCTTAGGTGACCTGGCAAAAGGAATCTAAAGTAGTGCTATGGATCCTCCACAAAGGACTGCCAAACCCATGGAAGATAGTTGATGTCAACAGAATAAAACACATTGCATAACAGTTTCAATTTATGGCATTAATTTAGATAGTGATAGCTGCAAAATAATAATGATAACACGGAGTAGGACATGAACAAGCCAGCGGTTCCTGGAGCACATTAATGATAACACCCTCCTCCAAGTGACAGAGGAGCCAATGATGAGGTATTTTGCTGGACCTTTTACTCATTAGCATGGAGGGGGTCATTTGGGATGTGAAGATTAAAGACAGCCTTGGCTGCAGTGACCAGGAGATGGGGGACTTCAGGATCCCAAGGGTAGGAAGAAGGGTGAAAAGCAAGCTCACAGCCCTGGGCTTCAGGAGAGCAGGCTTTGGCCTCTTGAAAGATCTGCTTGGAAGAGTCCTGTGGGATAAGGCCCTGGAGGAATGGTAGGGCCAAGAGAGCTGGTTAAAGTTCAAGGACTACCTCCCTCAACCTCAAGAGAGTCCCATTCCAATGAAAAATCAGTCAGGAAAAAATGCCAGGAGTGCCATGTGGATGAACAAGGCGCTCTTACTTGAACTCAAACACAAAAAGAGAAGCATACAGAAACTGGTAGCCTGGGAGGAATATGGAAAAGTTGTCAAAGCACCTAAGGATGAAGCTGGGAAAGTTAAAGCTCAAATAGAATTGAGTCCCACACACAAGAAGAAGGGCTTTAATAAGTATATAGGTGACAAAATGAAGACTAAGGAAACATGTGGGCTCATTGCTCAACAAGATGGGGGACTTGGTTACACAGGACACAGAAAAGGATGAGGTACTGAATGCACTCTTTACTTCTGTCTTTACAAGTGACACCAGCCTTCAGGAATCCCAGGTCCCACAGACCAGGAAGAAAGGCTGAGGCAAGAAAGACACACTCTTGGTGGAAGAAGATCAGGTCAGGGAATACTTTTGAAAAACAGACATACATAGTTCATGGGCCCTAGTGGGATGCACCAATAAGTGCTGAGGGAGCTGGCAGATGTCATGGTGAGGCCACCCTCAATAACCTTTGATTGATCATGGTGACTGGGAGAAATGCCTCAAGACTAGAGGAAAGCAAATATCGCTCTTATGTTCCAGAAGAGCAAGAAGGAGGGCCCCGGGAATTACATGGTAGTTAGCCTCACCTCAGTACCTGGGAAGGTGATGCAGCAGCTAATCCTAGAAAACACTTTCAGTTACATGATCAACAGGAAAATCCTCAGGAGCAGACAGCATGGCTTCACTAAGGGGAAGACTTGCTTGACCAGCTTGATAGATGTCTATGATGAAATGATTAGCCTGGTAGATGCAGGGAGAGCAGTGGATATTGTTTATCTGGTCTTCAGTAAGGTCTTTGTCAGTGTCTTCTGTAAGATCCTTATGAACAAGCTGTTGATAAATATGAGCTGGGCAAGCAGACAGAGAGGTGGGTGGAAAACTGACTAACTGGCTAGGTCCAGCGGGTGTTAAGAAGTGGCAGAAAGTCTTTGCTGGCCTCTCTCTAGTACGTCCATGTCTCTCTTCTACTGGGGAACCCAGAACTAGACACAGCAACTCCACATATGACCTCACCAGTGCTGTGTAGAAGGGAAGAAGCACTTCCCTTGATGTGCTGGCAACATTTCTCCTAATGTGGCCCAGGATACTGCTAGCGTTCCTTGCCTCAAGGGCACATTGCTACCTCATGTTCAATTTTGCATCCACCAGGATGCCAGATCCTCTTCTGCAGAGCTGCTTTTCCGGCTGAGTAGCCCCCAGCAGGTACTGACACATAGGGCTGTTTTTCCCCAAGTTGAGGAATTTCCACTTCCTCTTATTGAACTTCAGAGGGTTCCTGTCCACTCATTTCTGTCAAGATCGCGCTGGATGGCAGCACGACCCCCTGGAGTATCAGCCACTCCTTCTAGCTCCCAGATTTATGTCATCTGCAGACTTGCTAAGGTTCCACTCTGCTCCATCATTCAGATAATGAACGAAGATATTGGACAGGACTAGAACCAGTATTGACCCCTGAGGTACACTGCTAACTCCCAGGCTCCAACTAGACTTCGTGCCACAGATGCACCCTCCACACTGCCATTCAGCCAGGTTTTGGTATACCTCACTGTCTGTTCATCCAGATCATACTTCATTTGGTTGTCTATGAGGAAGACAGTCTCAAAGACCTTACTGAAGTCCAGGGAGACAATACCTACTGATGTACCCTTGTCTTTATGCTTTTTTTATACTTTACCTCTAATTATTCTTTGTAGCTCACTCACTATGGTTACTGGAGAGGCAGACATAAGTGCACTCGTATACAGAGTCTTTAAAAAGAGACCTTGTCAAAGAAAGAATCGCCTTCACTACAGTTTTAAAGCCTTTCAGTGAGGAGAGTAAGAGAGTAGACAATACCATTACTAAACCCTCGGAGCACGTAAGCAGGAATGAGGTCCGCTAACCTGTTGCCCTGGTGGAGTGAATTGTTGCCCTGCCACCTAGTGGCAATACTTTCACTGCATAGCAATAATCAAATCTATTTATTATATTAGATTTATTGTGATTCTTAGACTTTTAAGAGACAGGTTGTTTGTTTTTTTTTTTTCTTGTATGAATTAAACCCCTTTGTACTAATGGTAGATCAAGCATCAATCAGTTTTAAGACTCTTAATGAAACCTCTTGTATGTAATGAGAAGCCTGAATAGGAGGATCAAGAATACTCAATAACAGTATTTTACTAGCAGTGTATCAAATACATCAAAATGCCAATATTTGAAAAAACTCAAAACATAGAGGTGAGTAAAGAAACAAAAGTAGTGTTTTTGTAATAAGTCATTTAGGGCTGTTTTTCTTATCTCCTAAATTACACGTAAATATTAATGCTTGAAAAAGAATTCAAATGGAAAAAAAGTGAAAAATGAGTGGTGGCTGCTCCAATCACTCTGTTATATCATGTATACGCTCTTCTCTGGAATATATGCATGCCCTCACATCTACCCATCATATCTCCCTGAAAAATGTGATTGTTAATTATACAATGCGTAGTGAAATGGTTTATTCCATGAGGATTAAAGGGGTGGGTTCAGAGACTAAAGATATAAGTACATGATATAAGTACACAGGAACATAATCCATGGTTTGGATGATGGAGAAGAAGAGGAACATCAACTGGACGAACGTTGGATTTTCAGGAACTTGCATTGTGGAGCAGTTCACTGTTCTGGAAGATCCCAGCCACTTGGTCTGGATACTGAACATTGAAGTGCTTCCCATTGACAGATTTGATTGATCCTTACTTACCCGAAGAAGATGATGACTATGAAAATGTACTATTCAGACAGGGGTAGCAAAAGCACTTACAATGGCAGACTTACATTGGGCATCTCTGTGGGGAGAGATCACAAAACATGACAGACTGCAGTTCTGAGTAGAACAACACAGGACAGATATCAACGGCATGAGCCTACTGATCTATTAATGAGGTTCCCGAATACAAACCTCCTTGCTAGGTGAATGGTGATGCCAGGCTGATCTCGC
Organism: Phaenicophaeus curvirostris; assembly: GCF_032191515.1. Taxonomy (NCBI): domain Eukaryota; kingdom Metazoa; phylum Chordata; class Aves; order Cuculiformes; family Cuculidae; genus Phaenicophaeus; species Phaenicophaeus curvirostris. The sequence goes on from NC_091397.1 coordinate 26,582,967, forward strand.
AGATTGGGAATCACTTTGTAAGCAGTTTAGCTTGTCATGAAGGAGGATGGTGGTCTGAGACATAGCAGTGGTACCTAATGCAAAAGCTTCTCCTTCAACATGACCCCTAGATGGTGATACTGTATATATTTGCCTTGAAGTTTTTCACAAGGCACATTATATGCTCTCTGAGCAAGGAGGATTTTGGCACTGACTTGTGCAATCACCACTATCTCCTATATACAGACACAGGTCCTAGGCTTGTTACTACAATATTGAACTCCCACGTGTCACAAGGTGCTCACTGAAACTTTTTGCAGAGCCTATTTTGCAACCTACCTGTAAGTCAGAAGTTTCAGGGCAAGGATAGAATAGTTCCCAAATATGAAGGAAACTCATAAAATTCAAAATATACTAAAGAAGAACTATCTCAGCATGTGCTGTAATTCATTGAAATGAAGTTACCTGTTTATCCATAGAGTAACATTCTTTAGGTAAACAGGGAAGATATTATTATAGGTCCTTTATTTAAAAAGTAGAATATTAGCTGTCTTTCTTTAGGATAGCCATAAAAACAAGTACATATAATACATATATAGGAGTATCTGGTCATGCCCCCCAAAGATATTTCTATTTACTGGAGAGAGACCTATGTATATTGTCTAGACACATACACAAAACTATTTTTATTTTCATCACAGTCATAGTGAGAAAACCATGCTGAGGTGGGGATAGATACATCTTCCTAGTGTGGAATGTGACACATAGGTAATGGTTACTCTTGCACAGTTTGATGTTTTCACAGGTATTTACTTTTCTATTAACTCTGTTTCTGCTTTACAGTAATATCACAGGCATTTTATTTAGGGGATGGACGGGAAAGTAGTATAGCTTTATAAATCAATCTACTCTAATTAATGGTTACAAACACAAGACTCCCTCATCATAATCATATAGTTGAAGTGTAAGATGAGAAGTGCCCTTCTATGTATGATCTGGCTTCTTTTCCTGAGTAAACCTGGCACAAGATCTCTTGGATTTCTTTGGGGGACAATTGCAGCACTTCTGCAAACTTTTTACTTCCAAGCTGCTTCCAATGCTTTTAACCTAATTTCATGTTATCATTATTTTGCCTTGGTATAGTTGTAGTAGTAGGACATTAATAAAAGCTGCTGCTGGTGGGCAGTACTTTACATCTATACTACAGTGCAAAGTCTGACAGCTAATGTTCAGAAACTGATTTCTGTTAAGGAGTTACTACTCCTCAATGCTTTTGGAGAGGTATTAACAATATGTGCCAGACCTGGCAGCTGCACCGGGAAGTCATGAGACAACAGGAAAGATCCAGGAAGCACATGTGGACTGCAAGTAGCTGACAGGCAATTATGTAAAAGAAGGTATTATGGAAAACACTGCATGGCAGGTGCAGCCCAGGGAAGAAGAGGTAACAATAGCCACTGACACAGAAATGGAGTTGCTGAGAGTTGCTGAGATGGTGGCACATCATGGCCTCCCTATGAAATACATGGGCCCAAGGCTGCAGTAAAACTTCCACCTTGTTACTACCTATGACTACACAAGAGTAGGCTGTGAGAACTGAAACAGCAAAAAATGAATCTCTCACATCATGCATTTACATGTCATTTTACAATGGATGGGTATACTGATGTGTAGCTCATCTGAATAAAAGATGTCATCTGCATTTAGGCTACAGGCATCTCCCAAAGCTGAGACCTGTGTTTAGTCATGCAGTAGGTATCTTGTTCCACTGTTCATTCAAAGGGAAGCCTGGAGGCATCAAAGACTGCAGGTAGAGCTGTGCAGTTCTCCTGCATCCCATAGTTAACTGCAAAGCAGCCAGTGAGACACCCCTCAGCCTCTCCCCCACATATTATACATAGCTTACTCCCTGAAAAAAGGCCTTGGAAGCCTATGCTCTTCCCTAACAGATGACGAGACCCCATGTGGCACAAGAACCAGGAAATGTCAGTGTTGCTGCATGGATGGAGGGCAGCAACATTGCTAAGGACAGCAGATCTCCAACCCCATGTGCATCCACAGCTCAGCCATGTCACTGCCTTCTGCCTATTACACATGTGGCAAGAAGAAAAACCTTATCTCAGGAACAGCTAGAATATGGTGAGCTTGCAGCAAGGCTCAGCAGCACCTTGGGAAAATAATGTAGCAGAGTCAAGACAACACTGGAAGACTCCCCTGCTGACACATAAAACTTCATGGGCAAAAAATTTGATCTTCAGATTGAGTTAAGAGCTCCCCTTTTCCCTGCATTCCTTACACTCCTGGCACCATACAGCCAATTAGATCCATGGCAGGTCTCTATCAGCCCTGGCAGATTATGCCAAATAGCCCTGCTGAAAGCAGATCAGACAGTATATGCACATGAAATCATAGCTTATCTTAGTCACCCCAAAGCATGTCCTCCTTTCATCACTGTCTCAACATTATCCAGGCTATACTAGAGGAACACCTAAATTTGACACACAAGAAAACCACCTTTGACTACCACTACCTCTTTCTTCACTGCTCGGGGAATGATTGTGCCATGACTGCTGTCATTTATTCACAGAGAACTATTCCTTGAGCACCACTTCAGCCTCTGTAGCTCCTACCAGACCCTCCCTACCCAAAAAGCTTAGGCGTGTCTTCCTCCATCACAATCCTAAGAAACAAAGGAGGTGTGCAGTGACCCCTTTCGGACTCTCCTCACTCCTTAGCCCTATTGCTCTTGGACCCTTGCCTGTATCTGGAAATGTTGCTAGTTCTGACCCTGTTCAGACCTAAGTCATCCCAGGCCTCAACTCTCCCTAATCCCTATTTAATCCAATTGAGCAGTGTGCCCAGGTGGCCAAGAAGGCCAATGGCATCTTGGCTTGTATCAGAAATGGCGTGACCAGCAGGTCCAGGGAGGTTATTCTCCCTCTGTACTCGGCACTGGTGAGATTGCTCCTTGAATCCTGTGTTCAGTTCTGGGCCCCTCACCACAAGAAGGATGTTGAGGCTCTGGAATTAGTCCAGAGAAGAGCGATGAAGCTGGTGAAGGGGCTGGAGAACAAGTCTTACGAGGAGTGGCTGAAAGAGCTGGGGTTGTTTAGCCTGGAGAAGAGGAGGCTAAGGGGAGACCTCATTGCTCTCTATAACTACCTCAAAGGAAGTTGTGGAGAGGAGGGTGCTGGCCTCTTCTCCCAAGTGACAGGGGACAGGACAAGAGGAAATGGCCTCAAGCTCCACCAGGGGAGGTTCAGGCTGGACATTAGGAAAATATTCTTCACAGAAAGGGTCATTGGGCACTGGAACAGGCTGCCCAGGGAGGTGGTTGAGTCACCTTCCCTGGAAGTGTTTAAGGGACAGGTGGACAAGGTGCTGAGGGGCATGGTGTAGTATTTGATAGGAATGGTTGGAGTTGATGATCCGATGGTCTTTTCCAACCTGGTGATTCTATGATTCTATGACATTGGCTTTATACCCATCTAGTGTACAATTTTCTAAACAAGCCAGCTGCCTACATCTCTTCTGCAGTCTCCACTAACCTCCAGGCTAGGCAGAGTGAGGTCAGAATTTTTATAAGCAATAGACAAGATTCATTCTTTCCCCTGGGGCCTCAATCTAGAGATGCCTTTTTTTGTGCAGACCTAGTTCTGTAATGTCTGAAGAGAGCAGGCAGGCAGACCTTGAGAATGGCACTGGGCATGAAATGCCTGCATTACAGGAGATGGATTAGAGGAGATGTGTCAGTTTTATATACATGAGAGTGACATAGGCAACCCTCAAAGCAAAAATGTCTGAACTGAGCTGCCTACCAAGCACAGACATTTCAAGGTAGGAGATGGATGTGCTAAAAAATTGTGGGGAAGTAGTCAAGATGAATCATTGTCATGCACTACAATGTCTAAAATGGCACTAGATGCCTGACTACTTTCAGTCCCAAGTCATAATCTTAGTGTCCTGTGAGCTGAGGGATCCCAAATCACCTTACCTACTTCATGCCACGGACACGCAGCTCCAGTTCAGGCATGAAGTGAGGACAGATAGCCCTGTTCAAGCCATTCTAAGCAGTCCTATTGATGTTGGCTACACGGAGGCAGCCTCTTAACTCTGAAATGAAATGCATAAGTGATTGGATTTTCCAAAAGCCTGGGTATGAAGGCTACTTGTCTGCTGAATTTTAATTGGCATTGTCTTGGTAGAACAATGTGTGCTGCTGTATCTTTTCCCTCAGGCTTCCTTTCTAAGATGGTTGCTGTGTCTAAAAGCTTATAGAATTCCGTAGTAGTTTTCCCCAACTCCTCTACTATTTATTTTTAGATTTCAATGAGAAAAAGCCATACCTATCTACAACTCTAGGCACTGACAGCTATTTGGGATCAGAAGCAGCTCCAAAACAATCATACTCACACACTGCAACATTAAATTCCCTTAACCAAGCAGCAATTCAAAGCAGTGGAACAAACTCCACCACAGATCCATTTTATTGGCTATCCCCTTTTAAGAAGATTAAACTGTTATATTTCCCTGCTGCTGCTTTCATCTTCCCTCTGTGAGTGTTATCCAGGCCTCCAGACAAGCATAGCTGCTTATCCTCATCTGGAGACTTCAAGTTAGGAAAAAAGAGGGAGAGAGCACAAAAAATACATGCCTATTTGTCAACAAACAATGGGTATGTACAAGAAGAGCATGGTTAAAGAATGGAAGCCTCACCAGGGCAGGATGTCTCAGGCTCCAGGCAAGTGATTCGCTAAGGCTACAGCACACTGCTTGGAAACTCTTATTGTGCACCAATACATTGGTAGCCACTTCTAAAGACATCCAGATCACTAACAGAATTAGCACCTATCATTGTTTTCTCTATAGATGGGATATTAAGGCCACAATCTGCTATTATTTTACACTAATTGGCTCATTCAGTTCATGGTTAAGGCATAATGGAGAGGCCTGCAAAGATGACTTTCTCTACAGAGAGTCCTCTACAGACCATTGCCAAGAAGCTTGGGGAAGTGTCTCCCAGAACCTTCCAGTTCCTTCCCAAGGTAGCTGCTTTGCTGCTGTTTCCAAGCCCTTCCCAGCACACTGAACCTTTCCAAATAAAAGGAACCTGTGGCATTACATGGCAAGCACCTGCTGTTTACAAAGGCAGTAACAGAATTTCCACAGCCTTTCTTTCTTGCATGCCAATTCAGTATCTCAGTTACAAGTGCAATACCAGAAGCCTAGGTAATTATGTGTTTTAACAGGCAGAGTCTCGGACATGAAGTCATGTTGACGACTCCTATTTCAGATGTACAGTACTACTGCGTTTTAGGAAAACATGAATAAGACAATTTCTTGGAGAGCAACGGTTATAATTTATGGAAAAACTAGGGTTCCTTGAATTCTGCTTTAAGAACCCAGTGGAATCCACAGTTACAGTGCTTAATGTTGCTCTGCTAAAGTTTGATCAATTTGTAGAAATGTAGCTCTAACCTCCCGCTAATTGCTATTTTAGTTGGTGATTATTATTATCACTTTACATTTATACTACCATTCACCAAGCTTTTTCAATCACAGTTGACACATTAATCTACTAACTACTATATAGGTAGAGTGACTGAAGAATTTATAGCCTTATATAAATAGCAAATAGAGAGTGTACATCAATCATGTACAGTTAACATTATGAATGCAGTTAGCTTTTTAATTTTTTTAAGTAGGATGGAAAGAAGGCCATTCCTCTTTCTCTTGACTCCAACTAGTGTTCCTCTATAGGGTAACAAGTCATACATTACAGACCCTTCAACTTTGTTTCTCCACTGACCCAAAAAACTGGGAGAACTTTGTCCAGGTGGGGATCTGTGACAAGTGGCGTCCCTCAAGGGGTCTGTACTGGGACCAGTGCTGTTTAATATTTTCACCAATTATACAGACAGCAAGATTGAATGCACCCTCAGCATGTTTGCAGATGACACCAAGCTGAGCAGTGCGATTGCCACACTGGAAGGATGAGATGTCATCCAGAGGGACCTGGACAGGCTGGAGAAGTGCGCCTGGAAAAAAACTGCACTAGTTCCAAATGGGTGTGTCAAACACTGCCCTGTTTGAGTATGGACTTGTTTTCCTCTCTTACAAGTGCCAGTGTGTTCTTGGCTTTCCTTCATTTCCTTTTCTATTGCTTGAATAGCAGTAAAAATAAAATACAAGGTCTGACAAAAAAGACTAACCTTGTAGCTTGGGAACCAAAAGTGGGAGGGGAGACACAAAGAGACAGTTATAGAAGATGTTGCAACCTGTCACAGTGAGACAAGGCCCAATTTCATCCTTTTACTTAGTATGAGTGGACACATGTTCAAATACAGATGTTTTCTTACCCTTGGTTGGAAAATGTCGGTGTGCACCAACCCACAACACTTTGTGAAGCAGTTTTTAGCTAACATCAGCGTGCTTGAGCAAGCATCCGGTTCATCACACATGGCTCTCTCTTCCTTAAAGATCAAATTGGTTCTCAAAGGAATCCAGTTTTTGTGGGTAGAAGAGGTGAAAGCAAATATAACTGAGATCCTCAGCAGCCTTTCAGAAGATGACTGTGGAATCGCTTTGAACATTGGCAGCATTGTATGCAGCTGTGTGTCAGCTCAGAAGGGAACTATTTTGAAGATGATTGTAGCCGTTTTTCATACTTTGTTAAATAAAAAGAGCTACAGGCAAAGTCTCATTTTTTTGTATGTGTGTGCCTGACTTTGTATACTGCTGCAGCCTTACTGCTCCTTCCCTGGACACTCCCGTTATAGTGTGGGCAACTGCAACAGGCCTGATTTGCAAATCCTGAAAACAGTACCTCATATCTTTTAAATCCCTCAGTTACCTACACGTGGTCCCACAGAACTTAGCTAAAACTGTTATTTCTTGGACTTCTAACTAATGCATTTGATGACAATGTCGTAGGAAAGTGTGAAACAAAGCAAGAAAAATTACTGTTTTTCATTTTGTACATGTGTTTGTGCAAAGGTCTTTGAACCGGAGATCTACCAACAGCGAATCAATTGTCAGAGGAACTACTGGTGACTATGTGCCAAACACAAAGGTCTTCATTTGTATTCTTGCACCTATTGTGGATATTCAGGTTTGTAGAAATTTCAGCTCAGCAATCTGCCTGGAAAACTAACTGGTTTTAACAACCAGTAAGAAAAGCTCCACAATTTCTGCTTTACTTTTTCATACCATGTAAATCACTTAGGTGTTTCTTCCGCGACTATCTACTTCATTTGTGAAGAAAAGATTTCTAAAGCCATGAAAAATAGTGCCCTATAGTGACTTTACTGCAATAAAAATAAGCCTGACTTTAGAAGTGATATTCTACACTTTTTCTAAAGCTTGCTTTCCTTTTTTATTCTATCTTTTGATCCTTTATTTAAATCATTGCCTTTGTAAAGCTGGAAGGCATTTTGTAACATCCTCTGTTATTTGCAGAGCCCAAATGAAGCCTATAACAAAGTGTGTCTTAAAAGCACTGCCATTTCCATTAAGCCTTAGAGAGGTCTGCTACGAAATTAATTTTTAATCTTCCAGTGGCACAAACTTCCAAGAGGGTTTGCTTATTTGTTACTGCCCTTTGTGGAGCAGGAGTTGCTGGTGCCTAAGGCAGGGAAATGCAATGCACTACTAATTATTTGTCTCATGTTGCATCATAAATGGTTATTGGTTTGTCAGAGCAACTTATGCCAGTCTTCATTAACAACTAACATATGAACAACTCTATATAAAGTAACTTCAGAAGGAAATGATGTCAAATTGCTTTCCCTTGAACTTTTCACATCTAGTAATCAACAACAATTTCACTTACTAATTTTACATGTGTGTCTGTAACACAGAAGAGGGGAGATGGGAAAACATTGAGTTTTTGTGATTTTTATCAATAGCCTTCTTTCCACTGAATCCATGGGCTATGATGAGCCCCAAATTTCCCCTTAATCTTTGATTTCTCTCTAGATGACAGTGTGGTTGCTGCTTGTCCATGTACAACTGACCTCTGCTGGAGAGAAGACAGCTTGTCAGATGTGCATGATCACTAACTGGTTTGCCCTCTGTTGATCTAATAACACAACTTGAGGCTACATTAACTATTTTCTGAATTCACAGAGTAAGAACTTCGAAGTTTTTGAAAACAATCTTAACTCTGCCCTACTGCATACTTGTCTGGTAATTAAGTCAAATACATAACCAGATAATGCCTACTGGCAGAATATAACAAGTTGGTTAATATTACGGATTTGTGCTTAATGGGAAAATGTAAAATACATACTCATCCTGGGGCACACTGAAACAACTGGATATTTTTCATGAAATGCTATTAAAAAGACATTATTGATCATAATCATCCTTTTGTTAAAATGGATATAACTGTATCTTCTTGGTATATGAATATTTTATCCCTGTCATGTAAAATTTGTGGTAATACATCCCTAGAACAAGAAATCCACTAAAATGGTAAGAGCTTTTGCTGTGGAAGATGAAAGAAGACAATGATGAGAATGAGGTCAAAGAGAACAGAGCATCACTTGTGGGGAAATGAGTTATTCCCTAGGAGAACTCCTTAACTGTTCTGGTTACCTATTGTTCTCATGGTCTCAAAGTCTGTTGGTTATAGGATCACCTTTTAAGAATACAGAGCTAGGCTTGTTTGACCTGAAATCTCCTTATAATTGTGATTTAGTGAAGAAACAGTATATTTGTTATACTACCCTGTCCACTGATGTTCTATCCAAACTCTTCTCTACCAGATTCCACATTAATTGATAAATGTTTGACCAGATCTGTCATTTCAATTTGTGAGGGATTTTTGTTCTTTTTCATTGACATTTCCATTTTGATGATTCATTTTTATACTTCAAAGAGAGTGGATTACCTCTGGAAAATGCTGTGAATACAACAGATATCAAAAGTGGGTCACATTGGGCACGGGGGTTACGGGATTTTTTAAATAAAATCCTACGTAGGTTATTAAAGAACTTGAAATGCCATTATTTTTCTATCAAAAAAATGTAGGTCTTAACAAGCATCAAAGACTTATTTACAACATATAAATAGTACTTAAGTACTACTGTGAAATAGTTGAGGATGTGCTATGAAATTGGAGGGGTTTGACCTGCATAGTCAACAAGCCAGAAGACAGAGACACTGTGCTCCTTTGTGTCCAAAAAATGCCTGATATAATTATAAAATGTGACAGTATGGTACAGTATATTCTACCACATCGCATGTTATTATACCATGGTGGCTTGGCTCTATCTGTATGACAGCATGTTAACAATAGTAGACCCTCCATCAGGCATCATGGAGAATCAGTCTGATTTGTTGATTCAGGAATACTAAATGACCCCAAAGCCCTCTTAGAAATCAGGCAGGAATGATTTAAATGAATCTGCTGAGTTTACAGGGAATTTGCAAATGACGCACAATGCAAACAAACCCCATGGGATTTATGCTAAAGCTGAAGATAAGGCCAACACTTCCAAAAGCAAACAACAGTTTCCAAAGCCTGGTTTTGAGTATATGTTTTGCAAGGGCTTTGTTTTAACAAAGAGTTGGCGAACCGAGTTAGCCAAATTTGAAACTTCCCAAATTTTGCATTTAAAGGCAAGGGATGTTTTCCACATGGAATCATAGTATAGTTTGGGTTGGAAGGGACCTTAAAGATCATCTAGTTCCACTCCCCCTGACATGGGCAGGGACACGTCCCACTAGATCAGGTTACCCAAGGCCCCATCCAACCTGGCCTTGAACACCTCCAGGGATGGGGCAGCCACAGCTTTCCTGGGCAAGCTGTTCCAGCGCCTCACCACTCTCATGGTGAAGAAATTCTTCCTAATGTCTAGTCTAAATCTGCCCCTCTCCAGTTTATAGCCATTGCCCCTAGTCCTATTACTAGCTTTTGTAAGCAACTATAAGCCTTTCTGAAAACATGTCCCAGCTTGCACAAGCAGAAGATGTTGCTCTTTAAGGACACTTACAGGAGAGCAAGATACGGATCTTTTTTGCTTCAACTCCAATTAAACTGAGTAACCATTATTTCATCACTGTGACCTCATCTGCAACGGATGCCACTGTTCTTCTCTTTGTCTCCTGGCCAAGGGTGGTCCAGCTGGATCTGGCAGAAACAGGAGGTGATGTGAATCCTTGATGGTTTTTCAGTGGTCCAGGTATACTGCATTCTTCCTAGGAGAAGCCCTGGACATGGAATGACAGAGGCTGGGGTTAGTGGTTCCCATGGAACCAAACACACCTCCAAAGACAGGTTTCAGAAGGGTACCTTTCCTGCTCTCTCACACCACAGGGCTGGAGGACAGTGAATCATATGTCCAGTATATCATGCTGTCTGCTGATATCTACACCTGAGATGGATATTATCTACAGGAACATGAACCACCTCCTGTACCTCCGCTTGGATGCTTTCCCTTAGGATATGGGCATGTTGGTGTGGGGAGAGTGTGCTGCTACGAGTCTGGCCTTCCTCTCCAGTACCTGAACCCACAGGAGTAGTGTGAGGAAACAGGGACAATACACAATCTTTACATTCGGGCAACCTTTCCCTTGTTTGACTGTGAAAGCTGGGTATTGTTCACCTGTTCTGGAGCTCTCCCACATGCCGGGAAACATTCCACTGGATCTGATTGCTCAAAACCTCATCCAACCTGGCCTTGAACACCTTCAGGCATGGACTTCTCTGGGTAATCAGTTCCAGTGCCTCATCACCCTGAGGTCAAAAAAATTCTTAATATCTCATCTAAATCTCCCCTCTTCCATCTTGAAACCATTACACCTTGTCCTACCCCTGCATTCCCTGATAAAGAACCACTCTCCATCTTTCCTATAGGCTCCCTTTAAGTACTGGAAGGCTGCTACAAGGTCTCCCTGGAGCCTTCTCTTCTCCAGGCTGAACAACCCCAACTCTCTCAGCCTGTCCTCATATGGGAGATGCTCCAGCCCTCTGATCATCTTTCTGGCCTCCTCTGGACTTGCTCTAACAGATCCGTGTTCAGATTTGTTCAGAAAAGAGACTGCTACCAACAGCACCTCAGAAAGAGCATGCTGCCCAGGCAGCTGTGGAGCTGATGGTGAAGCTGGTGTGGGGCTGGTGGCCAGGCCGCCGTGGGGCTGATGGTGAAGCTGCTGTGGGTGTGATGATGAAGCTGCAGTGGGTGTGATGGTGAAGCTGCCATAGGAGTGATGGTGAAGCTGTCGTGGCTGTGATGGTGAAGCTACCATGGTCACAAAGGTGAAGCTGCAGTGGGTGCAACGGTGAGGTTGCAGTGGGGTTGGTGGTAAGGCTGCTGTGTGTGTGAAATATAGGCAACTTTGACAGTGATGGCTCAGCCCTTGTGGGGCTAACAGCTGCTGCCATGGGGTGGGGGGTGACTGGCAAGCATTTTGTGGCAGCAAGGATTCTGTGGAGGCGTGGGAAGGTGACAGCTAGGCAGCTGTGGGGCTGATGGTGAAGCTGCCTTGGGGGTGATGGCGAAGCTGCCGTGAGGCTGATGGTGAATCTGCTGTGGGTGTGACGGTGAAGCTGCTGTAAGGCTGATGGTGACGCTGCGCGGCCCCGAAGGTGAAGCTGCCGCAGGCCGAAGGTTGCGGTGCGAGTTGGGGGCGCTGCCCGGGCCCCCGCGGGGCTGTCGGCCGCGGGGCTGTCGGGGCTCCGCGGGGCAGCGGGTGGACACCGGCCCAACTGCGCCAGCGCGGGAGCGACCCTGTGGGGACAGCTGGGGGGACGGCGGGACCGCCCCCCACCGGGCGGAGGGGAGGAGGAGGGGGAGGAGGTGGAGGAGGAAGGCGGCAGCGGCAGCAGCGCTGGCGGCGGCTCTCGGGAGGAGCCTGTCCAGCGTGAGACAGCACATTGAGGCGGCGGCGGCGCGGCGGGGGCTCCTCGGCGCCGGGAGCCGCTCCGCATCGCCGCCCGGGCGGCGGCCCAGGTGAGAGGGGGGACGGGGGGACTGGGGGGCTGCCGCGGGCTCCCCGGCTCGGGTCCCGGCGCCGAGCGGGTTAAACCAGAGGCGGGGGCGAGGAAAGTTTCCCACCCTTCGTTCTTTGCGCGGCGGGAGCGATGGAAGGTTTACTGGAGCCCACGGCGACAGCAGATGGAGAATGAGAGATTTCCCCGTTCCTAAAGTAGGTCCCTAAAAGGATGAGACAAGGAGGGAATCGACGAGAGGTTTTTTTCCACCGACAGTCCGTTGAAATACGTTTTCAAGAGGATGTTCTTGCAGTCGCTTACCCAGGGAATCCCCCGGGTCAGCAAAGAGCATAAGGCCCCTAGATATTTCCCAGACAAAGCCCCTGTTTTACTGACTGGAACGAAATATGTTTCCTCCACCAATACTGGCATTGGCGGAAAGTACAGATTTTAGCTGTAAATACGTATAAAATAACGATTCTCCACCTAGACCGAGCAGTCAAACTTGCTGTTACAGGGGAGGGGGTGAAGTGGAAAGACCTGACGTGAAGCGGGCACGTGGCTTTGGCACTTGCACCTGCTCATTTTTGCGGACATACAGGGTTTTGTCAGCCCTTTGCCTCTGCCTGAGGACATTAAATTACCTCTGAAACGGCTCTAAGTACAGCGAAATACAGTTCTGCAAAACCTGCTTCAGCATGGAAATACAAATCCCAGGTCCATCTATTTTCTGATAGATCTGTCTCCTTATAGATGATGTGAGGGCCACCAAGGAATTTCACTGTTTTTACCACTAATGTGCTTTGTTGAGGTGCTTCTTGCTAAGTTAATACGAAGAACTTATGTTTTCCTTTCTGATGTTTTTTTCCAGTTCTGCTTTTTACTTTCTTTCCATTTGAGAGAACATCTCTAGTAATAATCTCCACCTCGTGAAGGTGGATAAAATAATTCCTTCTGAAATTTCTCTGTAGCATTTCTCAGCAAGAATGGATTTCTTCAACACAAACCTTGGGGCTACAACCAGGTCTTTGCCCTTGGGAGCATTCACTCTGATGATCATCCTCTGCTTTATTTTGTTTTTCCAAACCTATCCATTTGTAGGCTATGAAAATACAAAATGTGTTGCCCTTTCTGCACCTTCTTCTCTGTGCACAGACTATTTTGAGAAGTGGGACTTGCTATCCTCTCCTTGGTATGTGAAAGACATCTGAGGACCAGGTATGTGGAGGTCCAAGGGGTTGTTTAGAGTTGGAATAGCTAGATTTCTCCTGGCTTTAAACATCTCTGCTTCAAATTAGCCTACCCTAAAAATACACTAACTGCAGTACCACCTTATGCACAATTTTAAGAGAGGAGTCTTTAAAGGAGCAGCAGTAAGCCACACCCTACACATTCAGTGATTATTGAGAATCTGGCTGCTCAGAACAGTCATGCAAATACTCTTGTGTGCCCTGCAGAACTTAAATTCAGAAGCTGACCTTCCAGGGCTTTCCGTAGAAGGAAGGGCAGTATGCTACCCTCATTTGTGATGCCTTATGATAGTTTTGTTGTTTTTTTTTTTTATTATTGCAATGCATTTGTCTGCTTCCCAGTTTGTGTTTTTCCAGCTTCAGACTCCTGGTTCCTGTAACGTCATCTCTCATAGCAGCTGCTTTAGCAGCTGTCTTTTGTGTAGGTACTCTAAATGATACAGTAAGAGCTTATCTGCTCTGTTTTCAAATAGATTAACAGATCAAGTCTCTTGGTCTCCTTTTCATTTGTAAGACATGTCTCAAGAATCATTCCTTACTGTCATCAGTTTTCCAGTCTGCAAGAAGAGAGGGAATGTTAGATAGAGCTGGGTGCAATGGACTGTGGTAGAGGTCTCACCACTACAAGGTACTGGACAACGAGGCAAAATGGGCTGGGAGGGAAAAAGATAAGGGAGCAAAATAGAAAAGCATGAGAGTGTAGAAAGGCATTGCTGTTTTCAAGGTTTCAGCAACTCCTAATGATTCAGGTAATCATGTGAGGTCTTTCACCTCCTTGAACTTGAATTATTCTTGCGGAGGTTTAAAATATGTTCATGGTCTCTCTCTAGGACTGCTCAAGCTTATTAACTAGTGCTGTGCCTTGAGTGCTCTTCTGAGCTGCATTGGCTTGGTTTGACCAAAACCAGAAGTAGTGATTAGGAATCTTTCAGTGTCTCTGATGCTAGTTTCAAAAAGAGCTGCGATTTGGATGTGGTGCTAGGTTGTTAACAGAAAGATCCTCCCTGTTCTACCCATGGGCTTTAGTTTTCTTGGAAGGTAGAGAATGCTGACATTGAAATCCCTACTGAGGTGCATGGGGAAATTCATATCTGGAAGAGTACGGTTTCAGGCTTTTTGCAACCATAGCCAGACATCATGACTTCAGTGCAATATTCATCTGATATTTTCCTATTTTCATTTTAAAAACCTTAAATGAAATAAACCATAAAGAGTGTAGATGTTGTCTATGCATAAAAGGGACACTTTCTGGCAGGAATACTGGCAGAATACGCTGGCAAAGTTCCCTTAGTACAGATGCATCTTGTATTAAAACTGTGCTTTTGACAGTGCAGCTTATTTTAGTTCATCTGAGCAACACGTTATACAGGTGACTACACATTTATGTGTCCCCAACAAGGGGCTTGCTTTCCAGATGAAAGACTGGGTCGTCTTCCACCCGGCTGACCTATGTAAGCAGGCAGAAATGGTAATGCTGGAATGCTACTGCTTAAAAAAAACCCAGAACATTTGAAAAATCTGAAAAAAAAAAAAAAAAAAAAAAAAAGCTGGAGTGGCAGCCTAAGACCTTGGCTCTGTCTGAATCTCTAATAGACACAATACGTCCCTTTTGCTACTTGGTAATTACCCATCTAAAACCTTGCTAGCTCTTTTTAGTCAGACATGACACTGGGAGCTGTTGTTCACTTGGCCGTCTGCAAGCACTCATAATAAGGCAGTTTACAGTATGCATAAGCTTCCTGCCCCAATACTGTTCATTTTAGGTGGCATCATCCTGCCAGCTTTTCTGGGAAATGGCTACTTCCAGGCAGATGGCAAGAGCTGCAGGAAGCTGTGAAGCAAACTGATGTGGGAGCCAGTAGATCTTGTAGAGACAAGACACCCATGATCATCTGTGAAATGTCCTGTCTCCACTTCCTGAGATTAAAACTATAGCCGCTTTTTTTTTTTTTTTTAATGTTCTTCAACACTTTTTGTTATCCTTTTAGAAGCAAAAGTCTTCTGGTGAATATCTGGAAGTGCACTACAGCAGCAGAGGGCACAGAGCAGGAATGGCGGTACTGGATGTGATTTGTGGGCAGCACATTAACTCCATGCTGAAGTTTTAAGGGCAAAGGACTCAGGCCTATCACTGCTGATGGTAATAGGACTTTCTCTGTGACTTCTCAGGTGGTGGATCTAGCTTCTAGAGTGGCGGCAGGAGTCAGCTATGTACATTGTTTGAAAGCCATGAGACATCTCCAAACCCTATTGAAGTCAATGGGTGTCTTTGCATTGACTTAACAGACTTCAGATGAGGTCCTTTTTGACCTGTGTGCAGATACCTGTGTTACCTGATGAACAGTCACTGGTCAGATGACTCTTGTGATTCTTGGCTGGCAGTCTTAGAGTAAAAGTACACATTATCCTATTTTTGTATTTAACACTGCTCCCATGCGTGCGGATCAGCTTGCCTGACCTGGAGAAGAAGGTTACGTCATCCTGAGGAATAAACCTCCCTGAAGCCCTTTTGGACCAGTGCTATTCTACTCTGTGTATTCCCCAGGTGTTGGATGACAGTACCTGCTTGGCCCTAGATTAATTAGTGAGTAATTTGGCAGAGGAAGAGGTCTCATTTACTGCCACTCAGCCGAAAACAATTACAGAAGGATTCCTTTAAGGACATAGCTTTTTGTTTCCAGTGTTAGCATCTTCTCTTCACGTTTCTTTTTCTTCTTGCTATTGTCATCTAAGGCTTCTCCTTTTCTCTCTTCCTTAATGCTAGTCTGACACTATGTTCCCTCCTCAATGGTCTTCCCTTCCCTGTTGTCTTCACTCCCAGTGACAGGACTGGTTTTAGTGCCTTGTTCCATTCTCCCTCCATCTACAGTGTGGTGCAAGTTATTCCAAATACGGCTCCTCAGTTATTCATTTTTCTTCAATCCAGCAGAAAGATGCAGTGTGTTTGGTGCTCAAACAACGGGAAGTGTAATAATGCAAAGATACAAAACTGCCTAGTATGATTAAATATGAATAAGTAAAATGGAGAATATATTGTTTATCTATTTATATTTATATCTCCAAACCTTTTCTAATGCTTTATTTTAATATTTTTGGGCTGAATTTGACAGAAAAATGTAACCCCCGAACTATGCTATGTTAGTATTGAAAGTTAATGACTATAGCTCTTAGACCACATGCAGGGAGAACATGGATCTCTCTTGCTTTAAACTGTTCAGCCCTTCCTTTCCGTATCCATTAATGCAGATCTTAGCTTTTAAAGTGCATAGACAGTGGTATTAAATCCATACTATTCAAGGCATGCCCTTGTTTCATGTTTTGTACATTAGGCCACCACTGTTAGGATCAGTGGTTACCAGGTCACTTGGTAATTGGGGCAGAGATGTTTCAAATGATTGCTATTCTGTATTTTCAGAAATTAAAATATTTAACAAAACAGAGTCACAGAAAAAAAAAGACAGACTGCTGTCTAATGTAGTTCCCTGTATTTGAACCTGTCTGTCCATCCATTTAAAACAATTTCTTCTCTGATTCTCACAGCACAAAGTTAGGGGACTGTCTAAACTCATGTGACTTGCTTCATAATGGATGCTTGTCTTCTCTTTAAGTAATATAAAAGAATCATCGTTTTCATTAATCACACTATTCTAAGTTGTATGACATTGTTTGTTTTTTTTTTCTTTTTGTTTCTAGTTGCATTTTGAGCAGCTGCTGAACCAGAAGGTGGTTCATATCATAATCCTGAAGGATTTCACATCTCAGTTTGCCCCTAAGTGAGTTCTAATGTTCTTTGTCCTTTTTAGCTCTGATGGCTCACAGGGCTTTGTTGCACGCACATAGAGGTTTGGCAGAAGTCGATACTCTGTAAGAGTCTTCATTGCACAGGAGCATAAATTACTTTGGCAAAAAAAACTAGAGAAAAAATCATGTTATATCTACGTATGGGTGTAAGCTGTGTGGTGCATTAAATAATGAAAGCCATAAAAATCTATAACCTTTTGGAATGAAACAAGAAATTTGACCTAAATCATACCCCCTGGTGTGCAGTTAGTTATTCATGTATGTAATCGTTGCACTTGGCAAAGCCTGTGAATGTTGTATTCCTGCTTTTCACTAGCTCCGTAGTAGTAATAATAATAGAAAAAAATTGTGCTGATGGGATAGAAGGGTATTGTACTGGAGACAAAAAAACCCAGTCATACCATTCTTTGTTTGTACTGAAGGAGCCTGTGGGAAAACTGTCCCATTATTTCCCACAATATTTTCTTTTTCACAGAAGGTTGGTTAATAGCAAGAAAACACAGGAAAGCCTAGTTTCTCAGCCTTTATGGACCCCTTCAAATATATTAAAAACACCCTGTGAAAATTCAGTACTGTTTTAATCTGATAATTGTAAAATACAGAACTTCAGTTGTTTTTTTCATATAGTTAGAACTATGAGAACAGAACTCAAAAGGTGATGGTAAATTATATTCTCTGGAAGGGGCTAAGACTGAAAAAGAAGATCTTACAACCTTAATATTAATGTTTTCCATACCTTTTATGGCATCCCTGGGTTTTATTGTTGTTTACTTATCAATGAATCAGCAGACAGGAAAGTAAAAAGCTATAGACAGCCACACTGACATACAAATATATGAGTCTTTTTGAACAAAATTATAATTTAATGCAATATTAACATTAGTCAATACTAGTGTTGATTTTGAAGTCTTTAAATTAAGATCATGCCTCCTTGGTGTTGATTCAGTAAACTTTTTAGCTGAAGTCTTTAAAGTTTAATTTCAACTTCTTCCCAAGAAAGTTTCTGATCTCACTAAACCTAGCGATGAATCAGGTATAAGTATAATTAAGGTCAGTGGCCTCCCATTTTTTGTGTTATTTTTCTTAAAATACCGTATGTATCTATAAATTAGTAAGACTGCTGTGCTTTCTTATATCACAATTATGTGCCATTTTTGCTAAAGGCCTAACTGAATTACCCACTTACTTGTGGATTCTTCTCAGTTCTCCCTTGTGATATTGCAATGATTTGTAGGCTTTTTAAACTACATTCCCTGCTTAATCCTCAAGACTTGTTATTGGAACCAATAGACTCATACATTTTACAGCTTAATTTGGCTGGAAACCAGTCATAAACTATTTCTGATTGCTTTGTGGGCCACCAGTGGTCCCATATTTTGAGAACAACTGGTAAAAGTTGAGTTATTTTCAAAAAAATATCTTTAGCGTTAGGCTCTTCATTTGAAGAGAACTGGTGGTATCTAACTGGCATCCTGGTCTCATTCTGCAGCTGAGGTCCGGGTGTAGTGAGTCATGCACTGAGTCTTACACCTGGAGAAGTCCTGCAGTGCACGCTGAAGATGTGATTGCCCTGTCATTTAGGCTGGGGACTTGTTTACTTCTTGCTCTCAGTCAGCTCATTTGCCAAGTTTCTTCTTTGTGGAAGGGCCAGGACACTTCAGAGATACAGGGGTGGAGTGACGGAAGACTGCAGACAGCCTTGCCGTGGTAGGAGGCTGTGCTTACGGTGCAAAGCATGGCCACATCTTGAACCTGGGACATGTCGCTGAATTTCCCAGGCTTGAAGTTCTCATGGTGCCTGAGAAACGTAGATAAATCTAGACTGACAAAATGATGTAGGAACAAAAACCCAAATTGCAGTCCTCAAAACAATTGTTTGGCTGTTGCCTTGCTCTCAAAGTGCACACGCAGTCTCTAAAAACTCCCTTTTCACCGTAGAGTTTTGTTTCTGGATGTGTTCTCACCCTTGAACCCCCAGACTCAATAGCCTGTCTGTCTCTTCTAGACTGCTTCATCTAGTTTGTGATTCTTGATCCCACCTGATAGACCGTGCACTCCATGCCAAACTGTAGCTATGATGTGTGCTCTCATTTAGTGTACCCTGGTTTTAACAGGGTTCACCGAAGGTAAGGAGTCTCTGGCAATTTTACCTTTGCTTAAAGAGGTATTTGCCTTCATCTATGCTGTAATCAGCATGCTACATGTCTTCTGCAGTAGGCACCTTGCTTCAAGCACTCAGCAGCAAAGAGTGGTCTTCGGCTCCAGATACTAAGTACAGCATTGTATTTGAAACTAAACAGTCATTGCGTGTAATATAAACTAACCCTGAAACAAAGACTAGAACCCAGGGGCCTGGTTGGGGACTTAAGTTCGCTCTCTTGCATCTGCTTCTTCTGGTCCAATGAATCTTTGCAGAAAAGTAATTAATAGAAAATGGCTTCAGTGGTTAAGAATGCACTCTTCTTTCCTCTAGTCTTTCTCATCCATTAGTCAACAGTCACTCTAGGGAGGTCAGTTTCAGTCCTCTGAAGGAGGACTGAACACCCCCTTACCCGCAAACAAAACGAAATACAAATAAAGAAACCCAAAAACATGCTTCTCCCACTCAGGTGGAATACTTTAACCACGGAGAAGATAAATGGAAGTCATAGACTTCTTGGTTCTTAGCACTTTCTCTTATTAAATTTCTAAGAAGTTCTTTATATGTCCTTTAAATTATGCTGTCAGACACCTGTATTTATCATCTTGCCTTTTTATCTTGGCATATCTTCTTCCATCTATGCGGATCAACAGGGATGATTGGTTAAGGCTTGTTCTGATCATTTATATTGCTTGGTCAGTACCAAAGCACCCTGGTAAGTACAAAGGGAACGGTAGTGTGGTTTCTTAGACATTGCTTCCTTTAAAAATGTGAGAACCCATGAGATACTCTGCATATTTCTGACAGCAAGGGCTCTTCACTGCTTTCTAAATCTTCAGAGATTAAATCAATGTCTAATATTTTTGGTCTAATTACATCCTTACAAACATCATCTGCAAAGCAAAGCATATTTTTGTTTTCAGAAAGAAATGATATCTGGGTAAGTCTTCCAGCAAAACCTATATCCCAGCAGCATAGCTTATTCTTTGATGTCTGTCTGGCAGTTAACATAACTGGGTTAAGAAGCAGACACTAGAGCATGCATTTTTCATGTTTGGATAAATGGCTTTAAGTACTGGTTTGCTGGCCATATACCACTAGGGTCATCTCAGGTGGAAGGCAGAAAAATCAGAGGGGTCAGTTTTAGTCCCCATAAGGATTGAAAGCGTGTGGGTTTTAATATTTGCAATGTTTGCAGGATGGCAAAAATGAGCCTGTTCTATGTTGGAGAGACTAGCAGACATCTTGAAGTGAAATACCACGTTAGGTCTTAGTAAGTCATTAAATACACTCCTGAGAGGCACTTCAGTGCTGTTCAGATGAACCAGGTATTTTATATAGATTTTGAAGAAGTGGTGATATCAATGATAGCAGCACATATCATTGAAATTTGAGCGCTGTATGAGAAGTATGGACAAAAGAAATTGTTATCAGAAACGTGAAGTACAGGGCCTTTTTTTTCCCCCCTAGATAAGTGACCTGCAGCTTGAGGATTAGATTCTGTGATCTCTCGCATGTTATTCGTCTCTAAAATCTTTTCAATTCGTAGCTTGCATTTGGTTCTCTTTGAATGTCAGCAAACTTTTTTTAAAACTATACTGCTAGGTTCTGCAGTTTCTCTCTGAACCGAGATGGGAAATTCATAGAAGATAACATAGCACCACTAGTAATACCAGTTGATGTGTGGGGAATGTAGAGTCACAAAGATTCAGAATTGTGGTTAAGTCCATTCCCAGCAGTATGCAGAGCCACATTTGGAGCCCTGTGTTTTTCTGCAGCCAGACTGTAAAAGATAAAAGAAAGAGAAGCTGATAGGGAGAGAGCTGACCAAGAGTACCTAGAAATTTTGTATTCTACAAGATCAAAGTGTTGTCAGGCATGCAATTGGTTGTTTTGTTAAAAACATCTGCTTTTCATAACTGGGGCACGATTGCTAAGTCAGATCCTGAGGAGATACAAGTCAGTATTGGCTGTATCATCGGGGATCATCTTCCAGCACTACATCTGAGATTATTATGCAGTTATAAATGCTCAGTAATGATAACTGAAGGAAAAGACCTATGTAAAATCTAGTTCTCTTTGAGGTGATGCATGGAGTCAGTTCTGTGGAACTTAATATGAAGGGAAGATATTTGGCGGGAGATGTGCAGCAGCTTTGCTAGAGTGATGTGTTAGTATGTAGTACTTAAATTCCTTCTAATTCTAGCTGGAATGTCGTGTGTTTCTTAATTACCTCCAGCAAGCTGTTGTAAGCAGCTTGTTCTCTTCAACATTGATGAGTCTTCCTTGGAACTATGCTTGTTTGAATTGAAATGTCGTGGTAAATTTAAGAGGCTAAGGTGTCATGAGAGAGCGGGATGATGAACAAGTGATGTTTCATTACTGTCACTATGCCTCGTGCTAGAAGAGTAGGCAGTAGCAGAGCTTTGCTTATATTCTACTTTGTAGGGACACTATAATTCTGCTGTAACTGAGTTCGTTTTGTAGAAGGGCAGTTATGGAAGACTAAGAGTGAAAAGATTAAATGGTGATAGATTATAAGGAGTATAACCGAGTAGATGTGGGTATGTGTCTCACACATTGTCAGGCTCAAAATAAAAGGGCTAGAGATGCAGTGACCTGTTGCATGGCAACCAGGAGAAAGCACAGAACCAAATCCCTGGATGCTGTGTTTTATGAGCCTTTACAGAACAAAGTACAAGACCTTTGCCCATCTGCTAGAAACGTTTAGAAGCTGATGGATAAAAATGGTACACTCCCTGGAATCTTAACACTTAACAGCCATTTTTATTTATAGAGAAATACACAGGTGCAGTGTAAAAAGCCTAAATGTTTTGCCTCAAGGTTGTGTAGAAAAATGTACTTAATGTTGCCAATTTTACTTAGTGTTTTCCTGAATTCATTGCACAAGAGATTCCTTAAAATACTGCAGATGCTAAGTTTTTGCAGCTGCAAATATTTGCCTGTCGCTGTGGTCTTGTAAATATTGAGGTGCCTGTTTAGCAGAAGTATTTATATTATTCGACTGAAGTAAAGTACAAGTGCTGATGCATGATGAAAAGAAGTATTTGTACACTCACTTAAAAGTTGCTGCCGAGAAGGTAATTCTAGCCCCTTTTGCCCATTTGAAGTGTGTTTCAAACACACAGATTAGAACGCATTTATGCTGGGGTAACAACTCCCTCTGGTTTCTTGCAGACCAAAGATGTTTATCTGCTTTGTACAATTTCATACTTTGCATGCAAGCTTTACATTTATAAAAGTGGTAGATCCCATAAGAATTCTTTCTGTTGTAAAAATGTAGAATATTGCTAACTGTAGGAAATGTGTTAGTTTGTACAAAGTAGAGAAAAGTATGGTACATAACAGAAATCAGTTATTTATTCCAGTGGAAAACTCCACGAGTTATAGTTTCAATGGTAATATTGAAACTCTATAAACCAATTCTTCAAAACCAACAATCGCCGAGTAACGTATTTTATTGCGCGACTTCCTTTGCTTTTCAAACTAAAGACATTTTGCAGATTTGGACAGCTCGAGAGTAACGGCTCTTTATGAGGGCTTATGAATAGTACATGTACAGCATTTACAAGTACTAGATGCTGCCTATTTATTTTAGAGAAGTATACTAATGAATCAATTATTTATTATTAGTTATGTAGGGTGACTAATGCCGTATGTAACTATATAATGAACCCCTTTGCTAATTGAAATGGAGCTAATGATGAGGACAACATAGGAAGTCACAAAAAGGGTAGGTCTTTGCAGCTTATGAAGTGGTGAATATAGTTCTACTCTAGTACAACCTATTGAATGAATAGTATGTAAAAATCTCACAAACACCAAAAGGCAATGAAGTATCTAAACTTTTTTTATTACCTACTTGCATTTCGTTTTAGTTGAGCTCGGTGATAGCATACAGGCAAGATGTTATTCTAGGTGATATAAAGGACAGGATTTAAGACGAGGAAGATGTTATATCTTTCTTTTCCTGCTTATAAAAATGTGCATTGTCATCATTTTCTGTGTTGTTTTTATTTTATTCATTGTACTTGGGCACTTCATGCCTATTTTTCTTATATTAGGTCAAGCTACGTACATGTATTGCCACTCATTGTACTTTTGTAACTCTGTAGTTTTATTATTCCAGCAAGTATCGTTTTATTAATTCTGCAATTTAAGTAAAACTTTTTAGATGCCTGTGGCTGTTTCTGCTGTTCAGTGCTCATATAAATGATTTGAAAAAACCATCTGCTTAAATATTGTTATATAGGTTATTGCTAAACACCTTGTTGCTTATTATAAAACTGTAATAGTCTATTGGCTTGTACTTATAAAAGTACTTGCATGGCTTTTAGTCCAGTCAAGGATAAAACACTACTTTTTGCATCTTTCTTGCTTATTTGCTTACCGCTACCACTAATGGAATGTTCCTGGGATGTTACTATCTATGTGACAAGCTTTGTGGAGCAGCTCTGTGTATGTTCTGTAGAGCAGTTTGTGCAGACACTGTTATCATTTTAAGATGAATGTACATGGTCTTCTGAGGATCTTGTCTCATACACTGACAAGGTAAAAGGAACTGCGGGGAGCATATCAAGGACAAGATTTTTCTCACCCAGTTTGAGATATTTACTATGCAGATCTCGAGAACTTAACTGATCACACAATGCCCTTTATCATTATTGGAGAGGAACTAGTGGCTTTGGGCCATGCTTAATCTTAACTGCTTTTAGAAATCTGCTTTAGGAAAAGTAGAATTGCATCCTAGGATACCTGGATTCTTTTGGAGTTTTTTGACTTTACCTGCATTGATGGTAAGGATACCTCTGCACCTAAATTGTGGGTATCCATATTTAATGAGGTAAGTCCAGTAGATGATGAAGTCCCAGAAAGCAGTCCTTGGAACTGGTCCTCGGTGAAAAGCAGTCCTCGGTGCTGCATCTGCATATGGCCAGGTGGCTGCCGTCCTGGTGGGTTTGGTGACGTTTTGATGTGTAAGTGGGATTGGCTGTATTTCCAAGCATAGGAGGGGACTCTGAGGGTACTTCTCATATTTAACGCATATGGGGAAAACTGACATCTTAAACTACAACAGTCCATTTCATTAAGTAATGCTGACAGGAACACGCTCCTTTCTCCAGCAGCTCAAGGACAGAAGAATGCTCTCACAGGGTGGAGAGTGTATGCTCTGTGTGCAAGGTGGTTCACATCCATGTATCCTGCAACATCTCAAGACCTATCTTAGCACTTAGGTGTAAGCTGCTCTGGAGTGGGAGGACTCTCTCCTTTTAAAACTGTGTCACTTGACCGTAAAAAGTGAGCCAAACAAAATAAAATTTGATCTAAGATTATATGCCTCCCATGATGAGAGAAGCCCTACCCTGCTGTCTTCTATGAGAAATATTTCTGCATTTAGTGCAATGTTCGTTAGTTTAGATGCTATGTGTTCCTTCTCCCAGACAGGTGATTTAATTGCTTCACTGCAAAACGTGCTCGTTACTGTTTTCCTCTTACCAATGGCTTCTCCCAGGCTGTGGTAGATTAGGTCATACATAAGCCTTGGGCTCTCACTGTGCACCACAGAGGATGTTAAGAGTAAATCGTCTTTACTGTTTGCCTTTATCTCTCTTGGTGTGGCACACAAGGTGGCAATTATTAGAAATTTGTTTCCAGTAATGAATATAGAATGTTAACTCCATGGTTAAGGCTAAGTAGAGTGATGAGTACACTTGCCACCTTGCTCACTGCTGAACTGAGAAAGGTTGTTACATACCCTTGATGTTCAATTTGTACTAAAGTAATAAATACCCATTTTGAAGGTTAATAAGCTGTTTGGGGGGCTAAGGAATGACTGAAATATATGCAGGATGAAAGTAACTTGAAATTAATTTCTTTCTATAACTCAGCTCTGGCAGCATTCCTTGAAGGAAATTTAATACATCATCTTTGCTCTATATAAGATCCATTTTGTTGTAAATAGGGCAAAGTTATAATAGGATTTGATCACCCTGACTGAAACATTGTAAAGAAGGGGCCAGACACTAAACCACTGATGCTCAAATCAGGGAAAAAGCTAGTTAGTTTTCCTGACTTTAAGGAAAGGGATTTTTAGAAAGCTGTTCATTGATATGTGACAAACAGCTTGAAAGGGATGCCAAACCCTCAGGGTTCCTGTCATGAGCCTTAAAACGCATTTGCATATTTTCTGCATAGAAACGGGAGCTCACTCTCTGTTGCCAAACTGCAGAACTAAAAAGATGCAAAATCTCTATCTAGTCCGAAGGGCTCTGAGGGGAACCTCATAATCAGAATTCAAATGTGTGCAATGGATAAGCAAAATGACATCAAATGAGACTTCAACCGTATCTGAGAGAGACCCACAAATCCTGAGCAGACTGGTAGGCAAAATGCTACCAATGCTGCCATTAAAAACCTTGTTTTCTTCTCTGAGCATTTCTCATGTAAAAAAAAATAGATCACTGATGTCAACTAATCACACGGATAAATGTTGATTAAGGTGCTACTGCTTACTTTCATTGATATCAAATATAGTTTTTCTAACAGTTTTGATGACTCTTTCCCAAATTGAAAACAATGTCATCATGACTAGGACCAGAGGGGTGAAGGAATAAAGAAATTATGATCCTTTGCCTACAGCCAGTCTGCTCAGTGGTCCAGTCTGTTAAAATGTAATGTTCTTCCTGGTTGTACCATTTACTGTGAGTCGTTGATGATTGAACTGGGAGTCTCCAGACATTGAAAGGGCTGCAGGATAACTTGCTGGCACAGGCAGTTCTGCTGAAGTAAGTGTAGAATCTGTGACCATTAGCTGGACTGATGTAACTCCTGCTGGTGGGCTTCAGCTAGGAGTTTGCTTGGCAAATATTAGGATTCGTGGTGTGGTCCACACAAAGATACAGCTATGCTGGCACCTCTGGCACACCTCATGCTGCTCTTACACCTGCCATTTTCATGAAATGATTCTCTCTTCTGATTCCACACATTATTCTGTTCTTCCATTAAAGGAATACTTGCAAAGACAACAAAGCATTTGGGGCCAAGATTTCATTTAATTTGCAGGTGATGTTTTGTTGGTAATATCCTCTGTATTGTGGTCTAGATATGCCTTTATCATTTTGAGGCAGAAGTTGACGACTGCAGAGGAATTCGTGATGGATGAAAGTGCCATATGATTTGTAGCATATAGATCTACTCTCCGGTCATCCACCCATGTAGGCACTAGTGTGGGTGAAGTTCTCATTACTATTAACAGACAGTTGCCATTTAAATGCGTCAAGCAAACAGCAAACTTCCATTGCGTGCGCATGGCACATCCATTGATCTGATTGATTCTGAGTTGCAGTAGTGGATGTGGTCAGTGATGTGGGAATTACTAGGAGAGGCACAGTTAACTCTTTTCGTAAATGTCTGTATTAGTGAGGACTGTCTTTGCAGTAAAGTGCTAATAAGAAAATCAGTATTGATACAGTTAGATGACGGCCCATAATGGTGATAGTGTTAGGAAATAAATAAGTTATCTATGACTAGCTATAGATTTGTGCAACACTCATGGGGTTTAAAACTGTGGAAAGAGATTGATGTTGTATGTTCCTTGGAGATCTGGCTCTATTTCTGTATGATGTGATTTTTTATGTCTTTACCCTTCATTTTCAAGGCTCAGGTAACAACAGCATAGGTTGACAGAGGTCTAAAACACAAAGTGTGTTCATGGCTTCACATCACTCTGCTACAGAGAGTTGTGTTTAAGGCTACATGTCATTAAAGAGAAGCGCAGGTTTGCTGGGTTGCCTGATTTTGCACTTTGTCTGCAGCATTTTGAGGAGTGGCCCAGGTTTCCTTGGGAAGGGTGGAGGAGATTCCAGTGCAGGATAGCCTGTAGCTTGATGAGGATGCGCCTGGGAGGTGTGAACATTTGAAGGATACTGAGACTTAGCTGGAGGTTTGCATTGGCCTGTACCAGTGGGATGGGGGATCCTGAGCTGGCAGCCATTCAGGGCACCTACAGAAGCAAAAGCTATCATGTTTCCATTTTTGTGAGTAAAATTATTACTTGTCTAAGATATATGAGGCTGTTTGGGGCAGATCTTCTGGTACTGAAAATTGACATCCATTTGTATATCTGAGTCCTACAGTCTGTCAGAGGTGCTGAAGCTGATGAAAATCAAAAGACTTCAGCTCCAGTGTGTAAAAACATTAAAGCATTATTTTGGACAGCAGACAAAAATGGGTTTGCTTTGCAAAGGCAGTTTTCTACTAAAGATGATTTGAAAATATATTCCATGTTTGGTGATATTTTTGTCTAATTTCTTGAAATAGACATTATGAAACAAATATCCTGCATTCTACAATGTCGATATAGTCCAGGGGCCAGTGTTTATATAGAAATATATTTGTAGCAATTATAGAAGTACTATTTTTTATGTAATTAAGTATATTTTTACAGTAAATGGGGAAAACACTTAATTCTGTTTTAACCTTGCTTTCCATAATTTTGTTTCCAGACGAGTCAAAATGTCAGACAAAAGTGATTTAAAAGCAGAACTTGAGCGCAAAAAGCAGCGTTTGGCTCAGATTAGAGAAGAAAAGAAACGGAAGGAAGAAGAAAGGAAGAAGAAAGAGGTAAATAAGCAAAAGCACCTTTTAGAGAGAAGCTTGCAGAAAGGGCTTGCTGAGGTTTTGACATCTGTGTGTTATATACCCCAAGGTATCTGTCATGTGCAATGAGATCCTCAAATCTGCATCAGTCTAACCTTGAAATCAAAGTGGTTATTTTTAGTCAAGAAAGTTGGGGTGAGGGAATTGCTTTTAAAACCAGTGCACTGTCAGATGACAACAGTTTAGACAACATGATGTGTATGTGTGTGTAGAAAGAAAAATGTATTTGCCCCAGTGCTTTTTCGTGGGCTTTCCTTCAGTGGAAAGGGAGTGGAGAGTGAGGAAAGACAGAAAGAGGTCTCACATTTTTTTCAAGCCATTACAATCTAAATATGTGCTTTTGTATTTTGAAAACTAGTTTGATTATTAGCTAAGGTAACAGATTTACAATTATTATTCTCCAGTAAAGTAAAACATAATTACAATTGCATTTTCATCTTCTGGCATGGGTGAATCTTTCAGTTCTGTTAAAAGTTTGATTGACGTATTAGTTTATTTGTCCTTGACAATGTGCATTAGGTTTTTCATTAAGGGATTTGTACTTCATTTTATTCAGTCACTTAGTGGAATAGAGGTGAGAATTGACAGGGAGTGGATATTAATTTTCATGCAAAGTCAGAGAAGCATTAAGTGATTATGTTTCCTTTCCTTCAAATGTCAACACTTACCATAGCTTAAAGCACCTGTTATCCTTTACTAATAACTGGTTTCCTTTTAAACTGACACTTTAATATTGTACATGAATTTCATGGAATTACTGTGCAAATGTGATGTGATCCAAGAAATCAGCATTCCAGTTTTGGCTGTCTTGTAAATATTTTTTTCATTTGAGCCATTTTTGTGCAATTACGAGCACACACACCCCCAGTGAGGCTCCTGGAGTTACTAAGGGAGTCCTCTGTAAGCAGAACCTTAACGTTTGCAGTGTTCGTTACTAGCCTGCTAATGAACTAGAGGAAAAGGAGCCAAGCTAATGGCTCAAGGAAGCTATTAAGTCCTTTCCTTGTCCCCTGCCTCTGATTTTATGCCTCGTGGAGATCTTGTAGTTGGAACTTTCCATTGGCCCCAAGAGCCAGATCCAGCCCAACACACCAAGCTCTACAGGTTACACTTCAGTAACTAAACGTGATGCCATAAATGGGGTGCACTGTGATGCCTGATGGCCTCCAGGAGAGAAATCCAGTATTCACTTAGGTGCTTACCTAAGTGGATGTTCACTGGTGCAAGGAGAGTTGTCTACAATTCTATGTACTGTGAGATACTTTTGGGCTAGCTCATGGGAAGAGCTGAGCACAGGAATATGCCTAAACTTTGCATGGAACAGCACTGTTCTGGCCACGTCCAAATCGGGGAGAATATGGGGATGTTTCTGAATTTCAAGGTTTTCCATTGTGCCTGCACCAACATCAACACCAGGCTGGGGCATAGTGCAAATCTCATGCCCCACACTCTGGTTTCAGCTGAAAGGAATACATCCCTATGTGGAGGCTGGATAGGATCAGTCGATTTAGAAGCAACTTTAGATTCCGAAGTATAGAGGCAGATGCCTCCAGACATTATAAGACGTATGCTGGGACTGCTGTATTTAAGGCATGACAAAATGGTAGACACAACCACTTGCATTTCATTTTACTTGTGTTACTGGTTACTGCACTAGACTATGAAGTCTGACGTGGATTCAGTTCCCTCATCTGCCTGGGAGGAGAACTACAAGCCTGTTTCTTTCAATATTTCTTTCTCTAACCACTAGGCTGAAGTATCGTCGTTTTCCTTCCGCCCTGCTAAATTGGGGAAAGATGAGCCAAGTATTCTAGCATTCTAGCTAATGCATATGTTGCTCCTTTTGTATTAGCTAAATAAGTTGCATCTGATGAGAGGCAGAAGATGTCCATTGATGTGCTGAAAAAAATCCTTGCAAAGATTAGCTTCCTATGCATTCATGGAAAAATATTGTTACTGATATATACAATATAAATTGTCGAAGTTATAAATTACCTAGACATACCTAAGTGAATTTCAAAGTATACCTAAGCAGTGGTGCATATAAATATTTTCCACACTTAATTTCTAGATCTAGATGTGGATGAAACTGTTTTGTTTTAACTCAGGCTGATCTGCAGCAAAAGAAGGAGCCGGCTCAGGAAGATTCTGACCTAGACCGCAAAAGAAGAGAAACAGAAGCTTTGTTACAGAGCATTGGTATATCCCCAGAACCACCTCTAGGTATTTCAGAGAAGCACACTGTAAAGCATTCAGCTCTGCCACAATAAGCACATTCTTTCTATTAAAGCATGCTTGGCTTTTTTTTTATTTTTGGCTGTATTGGTGAAGTGAACTCTTCTGTTTGAATGCCCGCCATACCATTCACATATACCAGCTCATGGCATTTTTGAGTGCTTGTCATTGCCAAAAACATGTGTTTCATTTCTTCAAGAATTTTTTTTTGTGAACATGATGCAGGTTGGTTTTGCATACCAGCAGTGATTTCTTTTCTGATGGACTGTTTTATCTTCACTCACGTCTGTCTGGTGACCCACAGAATAATATTTTAAATACTTGTTCTTCATTAGCCCCAAATTTTGTTTCAAAAACTCAGATTAAGCTTTTGTAAGGAAGGAGGAGCATTGTCACGTGGGAACTCCCATTGATTTTCTTTTCAAATCAAGTAAAACTGGAGAGGGGAAGTAAAAAGAGAAAACAGAAATATCAAAAAGCTTATCAACAGATCATTATTTTAGATTTTAGATCTGATTTCATGTGCTCAACCTCTTTTTTGGCTTTGATGTTTCAGTTGTAGATTCTGAAGTCCTCAGTTTAAAAACACACGTAGCAAAGTTTATAGTATCTGAATATCGGTTACCTTGACTAAGTTCTGTCTCACTTATTGGGTGGCCCTGAAGTGAGGTACAAAGGTACAAAGAGGTACAAAGCCTTGTCATTAAATTCATTGAGGTGGAATCTAGGATTTTACCCCTAGATATTCTTGCCTGTACCACCTAGGAAAAATTCCAAATTTGACAAGAAAATGAAGCCTTGGTTTAGGAAAGCACCTTAACAAATGCTTGGGTGTGTATGCAAGTAGATTATGATATACTGAATTGGGATTTCCAGTAATAATTTGCATCAACCAACATTTATTAAGAATAGTTATGATTTTTATAAGTTATGATATAGTGACTGAAACTTTTAAATACCACTTCTCAGAAGAATTGCCTGACAAGTAATGGTTAGTTTATTTTTATGTATCACAAAATATGTTTTTGTAAATTATATCATGATAAAATGACATATGTTTTCAATGTTCTAACATTTAAAATACTCATTTTTGTCTAAAAAAGAGGATATATTTCCTTATCAGGTTATTAACACATATATTCATGTTGCAAATTATGAATTCTTATATTAGTTAATTATTCTGTTTGATACTATCAAAAGAACATGAAAATTCACATGTAAGATGATTTGTTTTAGTTAAACAATAGTATTTTGTCCTTTCATACCCTGTATATACACTCATAATTAATATACAAAGGAGGGTTTAATTCTGCCTTCATATATGCATATGACACCCAGATCCCACTGTGAATATGGAATACATAAACAGCTGTGACATACCTGTAAACTGCCAAAGGGCTGTCATGAAGATGAGTTAACTTTTCATGCTACAGTCATTTCTGTGACAGTCTCTAGAGAGAATCTGCATGAAATGTTTGACCACATGGAAAATCTAAGTCTCTTGACAGGTCTGTCATTGTACATTATCAAGCATAACGAAATAGTTTAAAGTTTTACTCTGTTAAATCTATAAAAGGAAATGCACATGATTTAAACCAAATGGGAAAGAAACTTCGCTATTGCATTACAACCCCGTTTTGTGTTTTATTCAATGTGGCTGCTTTGAAGAATACTTGTATTAAGTCTTCACTGGAGCCATCTCTGCATTTTGAATTTTTTTGAGAAACCATTTTAAAAGAAATCAGGATATTTTTACTTTTTATTTATTATTTTCTTGCTGAAGAGCTTTAACTTGGGCTGAACTTGAGCTATGAACTTCCTTTCCTGTTTCAGGAAACAAAACTGCCTTTGCATGTAATGTGCTTCTAAAGCCCTGGCAAGCCAAAGGGAAAATCATTGCTAGAGCTTGGGCAAATAGTATCTAAATCAAGGGAAATTTTTCCTTGCGTGTTGAAATCATGTCCCACTCAATATGGAAACTTTACACAACCTGAATTACTTAGGAAAATACAATCACTATGCAAACTAATGTGTATTCTCACTGTCTTTGGGAAATGATTTTAACTTAGCTGGATTTCCTTATTTAGCTTTTATTTTTTATATCATCTCCACACTGCAGCCTTAGACCATACCTTATGGACACTGGCATTTAATCTAAATTCAAAATCTGAAAAGTGTGCTTGTTCTATTGCCTACTTGACTTTACCAGAAGAGTTCACTTAGTTTTTTGACAAGACTAGCCCCTGATATTTCTTCATATCTTTAATATCTTTTGCAAGTCAACTTTAGACTGTACCGAAGAAAACTGTTTTATTTCCACAGACATCTCCTCCATTGATTCGCTGTAGAATCCTATTGGGCTTTCAGTCCTGTCTAAATTCATGTCAGTTTTAACACTTCCAAAAGACTTAAAATTCACTTGACTCTCTTCCTTTTCTTTTTCTTTCCTTTCCTTATTTGCTTTCACCATTTCAAACTCCTAATCATTCATCCACTATCATTTTGGTCCATTGGTTTTGATTTGTCTGACACTGCTCTTCATCAGTGCAGTCGCTGCATGTGTTAACATGGGATACCTGTTATTTTCATTATTTAGTCCCAACCCCTATGTCTCCCTCTTCGAAATCAGTGAGCACACCCAGTGACGCAGGCAGCCAGGACTCGGGAGATCTGGGACCCATAGGAAGGTAAGACACAAGAGTTGAGAGCGTGGAATAAATGTATTTTTTTCACATTGTTCTTACTTTACCGTTTCTGCCTTTGCTTCTGTAAATGAGAACACGCTGTATCTAACGTACTTTTGTTTCTGCATTTTCCACTGTGTGTTACTGTCCCATAAGACTGGTCTCAGATGTGAGGTAAATAAGTGCTTGCAGTGAGCAGATCTTAAGCTATGAGCCCCACACATCATATTGGAAGCAAGAGCTGAATTTACACTTCTAAAATGGCCCACAGAAAACTGTTAATTCCATGTGGATATACTCTAAAAACTGAGGAAAGTGCTAAGTGGTGGAAACTGTTACTGATGTGAGTTATCTTTGTTCACATAATCAGTCCCCTTCAAAGTCCTCATGGGTCTAAGGGCAGGCTGCCATAGGTTCTTGTGAGACTGCTCAGCGCAGTGTGTGCCCCTGTCAGGGGCAGGGAAGAGCTTGTACAGAAATAGACTGGAACACTCCGGCACCCACTGGCATTTCTGCCCTGGAAACTGGGGGAATCAGGGTTTTGGACAGAATGGGAAGGAAGCAGCTCTCTTATTGTTGGAAAGGGGTGGTGGGGGGTGTGTTAGAGATGGACATAAGAGCAGCCTTCTCTCTGTATGTATGGCTGAAATAGGAAGTGAAGTGGCAGTCCCAAAACAGAGTAGAAAACAAAAGAGGATGATGCTGTTAAAGGAGTGTATGTTCAAGTAAGAAAAGGCCTGAGCCCCAGACTCTGCTTTTCACTTGAAAACACTGTGATTGCTCTCTGCAGTTAACAGTTGTCAGGAATAGACACCAAACCTCTACAGACATCAACAGTAATGTCACAGAGTTTCAGGTGACCAGATTTCATATCACACCGGCCTCTGCTTAGAAAAATTACACTTCTGTAAGCTGAAATTGTATTGTGTCCCCTTCAGCCAGATGCAGATGTTGTCTGTTGTGATACAGAGGTTGCACAGCTGCTGTGATATCTGCTCAGCCTTTTTCCCAGGTCTGCCCGCAGAACTGGATGATGTTAAGTAGAAAAGCCCTAGCTCGTAAGATAAAGCAGTTCAAAACACAGAAAATAGTGTGATGCTATGTTCATAAAAAAATGCAGTAGACTTCAGCAGATCAAAGTACTCAGAGCAGAACAAAAATTGTTTTCACAAAAAATATAGTCTGCTGTTTGGAATAAAGTTATTTCCCACAGTCCTACATGAAGCTATGGCAACGCTGACTGTAGCCTTCTAAATTCATGTTTTTTCTGAACCTTAATGGTGTAACTTTTCTGCTGTTAGTGAAATACTCCTGGAAGAATTTATTTTACTGTGACCTATGCTAGCACTTTGACTCTCTGTCAGCAACAAGCAATGAAAGCACATAACCACGTATCCTTACAGAGGAGAACAGTTTGTCCTTTTTTTCAGAGCTCACAACGTACTGCATTGTGGGCTTTTGTTTTGGAGCCATATTCTGGATTCTTGTGGCCATACTAGGAATTCAGTGAGAATCCCAAGACCTTGTTTGTAAGTCCACCAGTTTGCTTGCCAACCTCTCTGGTATTGAAAGGGCTGTGTTGTGTGGCGGGAAGGCCAGCAGTTTTTTGACTGCAATGATTGGTTTGTGCTAATGGAAATTCAACGATGTCTGGTCCAGGCCCTGGGGAACCTCTGTAACCTGTGGATAGTACTGAGTGGCAATTAATTTGTCACTGGATGCAGGTAGAGGTACTCAGTGTACGGCTGTGTGAACAAGTACACTCAAGCGTGCAAATGTGATAGTCAAACTTGGAGATGAAGGTGCTGGTAGGCTTGTCATCACAGTGGGTAAACAGGATGAAGCAAGGTTACACTGCTTCATTTTAATGTATCATTCCATCTCGCTCTCTAATATAGAGGGTATTTTCCCCAGATCCCCGCTCATGCCGTTGTGCTTGTACTATGTTCCCCTTTTCTCATTCTGCTGTAAATTTGCTGTACAACAGTAGACTGAGCACAGGCATTAGAAGAGAGCAGATTAGTTCCAAAGCTGCTAATGCCCCAGTCCTGGAGATCACAGCTCATCTGTTGTTATTGTTGCTACTAACAGTGCTGCAGAAATAACAAGCTCCCATATGCTGGCAGAAAACCTGCATGCAGTCTGATTACTCATTGCTGAACTGTTCTCCAGAGGAAGATGCAGATATTAAAAAAAAACACAAAACCCTTGTGCAGTCCTAGATTTTGGCTCACTGTAGGAGAGAGTCCCTGCCATTTGAGGCAGCGGTTTCTGGTGCAGAACTAGGTTGAGTTCATGCTTCTGTGAGTTTTTTGCATATCTGGTAGTCAGACTTAATATATTGGTCTTAATTTCACCAAATGTGCCTGAGATACATTTTGATTGGCAAGCACCTGTGATTTCTTTCAGAACAGTGAACATAGATTAGCCAGAAATCCAGGTTTCTGACATCTACTTTTCAGGAAGGATAACTGGTAAATTGGTGAGAGTTTGGACATTGTGAAGTGGTTGTTAACCTGGAACCACAGACCACATTCTACCTTACTTTGCAATGTAAAAAGTAACTGGTAGCTTGCTCACCAAGTGTAATAGTGAAAAGGGGTACCGGAAGGGCTCCTGCAGGCAGTATGTGAGAGCAGCAAATTTTTTGGCATTGAAGCTGGACAGACGTAAAATTTTAATGGTGACACAAATTAATCACAAAAGCAATTGACCTAAAGACTCTGTTGGATCTTCTGTCCCTGGACATTTCTCATTCAGGATAATGTGCCTGCCCAACAGGCAGATAATAGGTCAAACAATAATTAATTCAGAAAAGTCATACAGCTTTTTTGTTGCACAAGAAGAAAAGCTGTGTGGTCACAATGGTCCCTTCTGCCATTTGATCTATGGACTAGTAGTGCTGCTGTCCTGCAGGACCATTGTCCATTCTCTACAGCACAATAGCTAGAGCAATGTTGTATTTTCCCTGATGCCATTAAGCTTGTTAAAAACTTAATGGTGTGGGGCGGACTGTGTGAGAGCACTAAACTACAGAACCATTTCTGTCCTATGCAGCCCAGGTTTTTATGAGGGTTTTTGCTGCTTTATCTTTAGTACCATGTTGCTATTTGTCATAGCCTTTTCACTAGGCATAACACTAGTTCCTTCCCTGTGAGACATAGCAGCAACAGTTGAAATGAGCAGATGATAGATAAGTAACGGTGCTAGAGACTACTGGCAGTTTTCTTTGAATGCTTTCAGTTAGACAGGAGAGCCAACTATTTTTCTTATTTTGTGGTTTTGGGGATCAATTCTGGGTAGGCAGAGATAAGTTATGCTTTAATTCTGGAAGATCTTACCATAACTGTATGTTTAATTAATAGATTCGGTGTGTGCTGCTGTTAGCGGCCTGCTCTGAACAGTTCATTACAAATCTGTTGTTGCACAGGAAGCAACTTGCTCATCTCCACATTGCTTTGCACAGCCCACTTCAGTTTTCTGGTGGCGGTGTTGCTTGTGCTACACAGGTAGGCCAGGAAATTGATATCACAGCCTGAACAGATACCTGACTCTGGGTAAGTGGGTTATTAGTTCACAGTGCTTTCTGTTAGGATGTGTTCAGACATGATTGATTTTCCATTAGACAGTGTTGAAGGATCCATGAAGATTCTCCTTGGGACAGAGTATGCTTGCATCTTTCAGGATAAGTATTTTGTTTAGGGCCACTTATGCCCAGTGTCTTGTTGTGATGTTCGGCTTAAACAGACTTGCACATCTGAAATGTGGATTTCAGCTAACTAGATTTGTGTAAATATTGTGAGTTAAAGGCATTGGCAGAGAGCTTCTGTGCTGTGACATGGTGTGAAACACAAATTTGCCTTTTTTAGGGTATCAATATAGAGCTTCTTCATGACAACTAGATACGTCTCAGTCCTCTCTATTAGATAAACTGAATTTATGCTACCTTAGGGTGCCTGGGAGGATGCTGGCCGTCACAGTAAAACTGTAATAAAAAAATGCACATGGAGAGGCACATTTTACTACTCCACATACCTTAGACTTTCATAAATCTCATCTTCTTACCATACACACCCATGAGCAGTGTGTTTGTGTCACCTAGGAGGGTACACAAGAACAGATGTTAAACAGTGCTTCAGAGCCATGCAATATCAGGTCTTTTGGGCTTAGCCAGTTCTTTGGAAGATCCCTGGTGTTCTGCCACAGGTGAAGCCAGAGCACTAGGGATGGTCCATGCTTTGCATGCCAGCTCAACATAAGGTAGAAGAAATATATCAGTCCTAGAAGGATGTGCTTCTGTGCCTGCTTGGTTCACATGCTAGTACTAACCTGCATGGGTGTGTATTCCTGGATTACCTGCAGGGTGTCTATGTGTTCACGCTGGCATATTGTGTGCTTGGAGGAGCTGCATTTGTGGACCCAGGTGTGATTTATATGTGTGGCCCATTTACTCCCTGTGTCCTTAACTGCTTCTGTATGTTCCCAGCTAGCTTCATTGCCCTGCAGTGATACATTTGCACAATAGTGTCCCATTTATTGTTGAGCTGGGTTGTTGGTGTGTGTGTGCATTGAAGTTCCATGCACGCAGCACTTTCCTGTGTGCTTTCTGTACTGGAACATGAGAATCCCATTAGGGAATGTATAAAGTTTCTCACCTTCCATCTGCTCAGTAAACTGCACCAGGCTCAGCTGTCTTGGACATACAAAGGTTAATGGTTGCTTGTCTTCCTGCAACAGCTTCATACTTTCTAACTTGCATATTTTGGTCTCCATACATGTAGATACTTGATTATTTTGTTAGCCCCTGTAAAGACAAAGTTGACAGGAAGCATTCTTCATCTTCTGGTAGCTTCTTTCAGAGAACAGTTACTTCAGTGTGGTGTTTATCTGGTGTAAAATAATTCAAGCTGAATTATTTTGAACTGTTTCTCTCACTGTCCATTGGTTTTGGTGGGTTTGACTGGCTACAACTACTCATTCTACAACTATTGTTATCTGGATTAGGGCATTATATAATACTTAGTTTAAATGGTTCTTATCTGAATTACGTAGTCATTCCATTGATATCACAGTTTTTGAGATGTGTTCGATGCGCTGAAATTGATTAGCTTCCTTCAGTGTATGACATTTACTTGCAGTAAAGCAGGGTCAGTCCTTATTTAGATGCAGCTGTAAATATTTAATGAAGCTTCCAGTGAGAATGAACTTGAGCATAGCATTAGGTAACAAAGAAAAGAAAAAAATGAAGTAAAATTGGATTTCTCAAGGAGGTTTTGTAGCAGTAGTACACCATTTTTCTAGCAGTAATAAGTCATAGAAGTTAGACTACTCTGGAATCCTGACTGTCTCATCATCACCACTACAGTTTTGTATTTCTAGGAATCCTAGAAATAGAACAGCTGTCTGTAACATTGGTTGCTTTTCTCTGAGGAGCAATATCACCTTTGGCTTTGGCTCTTGGCATACTCCTTTGTCCACTGTATAAGCTCATCTTGCAGTTACTGTGACCTGTGAACGGGTTCCCAGTTGTATTCCAGAGAACAGAGTAGCAGTTTTCACATTAGGTTGGTTGTTCTTACTGGTGTAAGAACAAGTAAGTCAAGAGCATGTCGTCCCATGATCCAAGAGGAGGTGGTCAGAGACTTGCTAGCCCGACTGGACACCCACAAGTCTATGGGGCCGGACGGGATTCACCCTAGGGTACTGAAGGAGCTGGCGGATGTGCTGGCCAAACCCCTTTCCATCATCTTCCAACAGTCCTGGAAGACTGGGGAAGTCCCACTGGACTGGAGGCTGGCTGATGTTGTGCCCATCTACAAAAAGGGCTGCAGGGAGGACCCAGGAAACTACAGGCCTGTCAGTCTGACCTCAGTGCCAGGGAAAGTCATGGAACAGGTGATCTTGAGTGCTATCATGAAGCACATGCAAGAGAACCGGGTGATCAGGCCCAGTCAACATGGGTTCACAAAAGGCAGGTCTTGCCAGACTAACCTGATCGCCTTCTATGACAAAGTGACCCGGCTACTGGATGAGGGAAAGGCTGTGGATGTGGTCTTCCTGGACTTCAGCAAAGCCTTTGACACAGTTTCTCACAGCGTTCTGCTTGAGAAACTGTCAGCCTCTGGCCTGGACAGGCGCACACTCTCCTGGGTGGAAAACTGGTTGGATGGCCGGGCCCAGAGAGTGGTGGTAAATGGTGTGAAATCCAGCTGGAGGCCAGTGACAAGTGGGGTTCCCCAGGGCTCACTGCTGGGTCCAGCCCTGTTCAGTGTCTTCATCAATGATCTGGATGAAGGCATCGAGTGCACCCTGAGCAAGTTTGCGGACGACACTAAGCTGGGTGGAAGTGTCGATCTGCTGGAGGGTCGGGAGGCTCTGCAAAGGGATCTGAACAGGCTGGACCGCTGGGCAGAGTCCAATGGCGTGAGGTTTAACAAGGCCAAATGCCGGGTCCTGCACTTGGGGCACAACAACCCTATGCAGTGCTACAGACTGGGAGAAGTCTGTCTAGAAAGCTGCCTGGAGGAGAGGGACTTGGGGGTGTTGGTTGACAGCCGACTGAATATGAGCCAGCAGTGTGCCCAGGTGGCCAAGAAGGCCAATGGCATCTTGGCTTGTATCAGAAACGGCGTGACCAGCAGGTCCAGGGAGGTTATCCTCCCTCTGTACTCGGCACTGGTGAGACCGCTCCTCGAATCCTGTGTTCAGTTCTGGGCCCCTCACCACAAGAAGGATGTTGAGGCTCTGGAGAGAGTCCAGAGAAGAGCAACAAAGCTGGTGAAAGGGCTGGAGAACAGGCCTTATGAGGAGCGGCTGAGAGAGCTGGGGTTGTTTAGCCTGGAGAAGAGGAGGCTGAGGGGTGACCTCATTGCTCTCTACAACTACCTGAAAGGACGTTGTAGAGAGGAGGGTGCTGGCCTCTTCTCCCAAGTGACAGGGGACAGGACAAGAGGGAATGGCCTCAAGCTCCGCCAGGGGAGGTTTAGGCTAGACGTTAGGAAAAAATTCTTTACAGAAAGGGTCATTGGGCACTGGAACAGGCTGCCCAGGGAGGTGGTTGAGTCACCTTCCCTGGAGGTGTTTAAGGCACGGGTGGACGAGGTGCTGAGGGATATGGTTTAGTGTTTGGTAGGAACGGTTGGACTCGGTGATCCGGTGGGTCTCTTCCAACCTGGTTATTCTGTGATTCTGTGATTCTGTCTTCTTCTTTCTCATCCTCTTCTGAAGTTTGCTGACAATATTAATCTGCATTCATGTATGTTTGCTGTGTTTTCATCAGACATGATTCTGAGTTGGATTAGTTCCATATAATATAGCCACTTTGAGCCGTTTATTTGAAAGAATATATGAATTATAAAAAGAAATACATTAGTATATGTTTTCTTTCACTGTGTTGATGTCAACCTTCAGTTTGTATTGTTGTGATACAGGGAGAAACAGATTGAATTCCCATTCTTTTTCTCTGCAGCATATTATTTACTTGCTTTTTATAGTTATTATGGGGTGCTCTTTATAACACAATACCTGAACACATACGAGACTTGAGTTAATCCTGCATTGTTTCATGTCAACCTCTCAAATGCACATTTCTTGCTCCTCAGAAGCAAAGGGGTAGCTTTTAAGCATCTGAGCACTGAGTGAGCCAGAACATATCATTATTGTATTTATCTTTTTGCAGTTTTATATTTAATCTTGCTCATTCTCAGAAAAGGCATCTCTGGCATCTCTAGTTAGGGAAGTTCTTACCACGTAGTATTTAAAATCAGAAAGATTTTGTTTGCCAATCTCTCATGAGTGTATCTAAATGTCATGAAAGCCTTAAGGTTCTGTGCTTTTCAGGCATTTTGCCTGAAAAAATATTTGGCAGCTTAGCTTTTATTTTGACTGCTTTATTTTTAAACAGCAATATAGCACATTGACAAGCTGAAGAGAGGGTATCAGAATGCCGTTGTCCATTTAAAATGTCTGCTTTGGTGTTTAATTAGACCAATAAAAATGGCAAAAGAAGAAGGTGGATCCAGTCTTTATGTGGGAAAGTTGGATTATTGTAGTAGATTGTCTTTTGTAGACCATGCAGCGTGTTTGCTATCTTCTCTTTAGCTACAGAAAATGCTTCTCATAGACATTAACCAAACCTGTGCTTCTCTAAGATCTGCTAAAACTGCTGCTAACATAACCATATCGCCTAGGGCTGAGCTACTTTATCATTAAGTAAATGCGTTTGACAGATTCTGTCTGATGATGCTGTTTCATCATTGCCACTCAGCTTTGCATTACCAGCATTTCATTGTGTTACCTTTGTTGCATTATAGGGATCCCTCTTCAAATGCAACCAACACAAGTAGGCCTGTGTTGTATTGCCTGAGGAGTAGCAGCTGTAACGGTTATCAATACCACATTTTTATGGTGTTTCTTTTAACATCACTTTTTATGTACAAAATGGCTTTTAAATGGCTGGTTTAGTGGCATACATGTTTTATAAAGGGGCTGAGCTTAAAGGAAGCACAGAACAATGTAAAGACTCTGAGGGAACTACAGGAAAGACTGAGGGAAAATAACTACTTTATGGCGGCCTTCACTGGAATGGTGTTTTATGCTGAAAAGCGAGAGTGGTAGCCTTAGGGACTGTTGTGTAGTGCAGATATAGGTATTTCACAGAGGATTGTCAAGAGAAAAGTTTGCTTGGTGGCTAGAAGCAAATGGGGTAACCTGTAGGATGCTGGTGTTCTGCTTTCTGTTTCAGTGGCTTTGGGCTTGGTATGGGATGTTTTATCATTACGTGGTAAGACAGAAACACACACCCCAGCTGTTAATTTTTTTCCTATATAATTTACCATGACACCAGCGTCAGGATCTTTTGGCACATGTGTTTTATCTTAGAGTTTCCAACAGTGCTAGAGGTCGAATTGTGCCTTAAGCCTTCTTGACCTGAATTGCACTGGCATCTGTGAAGGAGTGACAATGTCAGCCTCCTCTCTTTGCCTGGGAAACCCTGACTGCCTCAGCTACCTTTGCCCTGGGAACTCTGCCACTTTTTAAAGTGATGCTGCAAATCTCTTACACTTCGCATCACCAGCCTATTTACAGGATAGTGACAAGGCTGGTTGGTCCTGCTTTCACAGAGTGTGGGCTGCTCAGTATGAGCTGCTGTGTTGAGCTGCTTGCACACATGGCTCGCCCTGCATAGATTGGTAGATGAGCCTGGAGAAGGCAGGTTTCTTGCAGTCTTTTCTCTCCTTTTGTCCTCACACAAGAACTAGAATTCTTCTCTTTTATATTCATTGTACGTTTAGCCCTAGGTATCTGAAGCCTCTCCCTGCCAATTTTTTTTAGCCTCTAAACATAAGC
Source organism: Phaenicophaeus curvirostris (assembly GCF_032191515.1). Classification (NCBI taxonomy): domain Eukaryota; kingdom Metazoa; phylum Chordata; class Aves; order Cuculiformes; family Cuculidae; genus Phaenicophaeus; species Phaenicophaeus curvirostris. The sequence goes on from NC_091397.1 coordinate 26,625,021, forward strand.
AGGCACCTTAGGGACTGTTATTTGGCAGTTGCTTTCAAGTGCCTGTATATCTGACCTAGAAAGTAGGGCGTGTTTTTCAGTGTGTGCCAGTTACAAAGTCAGAATAGTCCATATTAATTAGAATAATCTGCAATCCTTTTAGCATGTGAGCCTGTGGCATCATTAAGGATTTTCATGCTTTCATTTCTAAAGGATGGATAGAGTTCAATCCTCCAGATCTTTGATTATTTTTCTCATTAGCGAGCATCTCCGTGCTATAAATTAAAGGAAAAGGGAAGATTGCCAGTCCCAGGGTGCTTCATAAAATGCCTTGGAAACCTGAGCCCCAGCTGCATCCAGAAGAAAATAACATTAATGTATAAGGCCCCACTTAACCATTTAGGTTATCAGGCAAGCTGTAGTTATTTCTCTGTAGTTATTTCCAGGCATTTCATGCATATATTTAGTACGACAATCAGATGATTTTAGGGACTAAAACACTAATCCTCTTAAAACAAAACAACTTACTTCCTAAGGCCAGCTTGGCTTAAACAGCTTTCTTGCACAGAAATTCATCTTGATTTAATTAAATTGTGTGAGATGACCTCCTGTCTTAAACTGTTTAACATCATTAAACTAGTACAGTTTGTGCATATAGCCGTTTTCTTCTTCACTAGCCTATTAAAAAGCTCCTTAGAAAATCCTCATTCACAGTTTTTTGTTTAATCTGTAAAAAAAGGCTCTGAGTAGCTATTTCAGTAATTCAATTTTTAGGAATTTTCTTCAAATCTGTAAAATATAAGCTGCTGCCACTGGGAAGATACTGGTAAATCTCCAGATAATGTTTTTTTTTTCTTTTTTCAAGGAGTTTTGAAACAGTCTAAGCATCTTATGTTAAATTTTTCTTAAGCAGAACATTTTGGTTTTCCATTTAAAACTGATTTTGATTCAGAAATTTTAGTTGTACTTACTTACTTTAATAACTCAAAATCAGAATCTAATTTTTGAGCTGGTCTATTAAGAGTCAGATAAGTGGCTCATGAAAACTTTTGACGTTTGACTGTTAATGTGAAAAATTTTTGATAATTCTCAAACAAATAAGCTCTTGTTTAAACTGAGTTGTAGCAAAAAATTCTTTCCCTTCTGGAGTGATTTTACTGCTTCTAAGACAAAACAAATTCCACAAAGGAAGGGAAACACCAATTCTTCTTACAGGTAGCAGCTACTGGATTTTAGAACTGAAGCAAAAATGAAAATTTCCTGAAATCTTTCACCTTCTTTTTCAGCTGAGTAATACTAGACCTAAAAATTGTAGGTTCCAGCCTTCATGTTATCTCTTTGACTCCTCTGAAAGGCTATGGGTTGTCTTTTCTAGATTTTACTAATAAATCTAACTTTGTCTTTTATGCAATTGTGTCCAAAGTCCCTTGAAGTTTATGAGAAGTCCATGCATATCTGTGGACTCTGGATGGAAGTGTGCTGACCTGGGTGCTGCAGTTCCTTTAAAGCATCTGCAGGAGCTTGTAACGTGTAAAACGTCTCCTGCCAAGTTCTTTCTTTATATTTGTAATCATTTGAGTTCTATTTTGTTGCATAGGCTTACTGTTGGTTTAAAAAACAAGAAGAAAATATTGTTTTAAAAGAAAATTTTCAGGATATGCTACAAGAAAAAAACTTGTGCCTTCCCCATCCTGAATGTGTTTTTTATTACTGCACTTTCAAAAGTGCAGTAATGACTGTTCATGCTATTGAGCACTTAAAGTAAATCTGTGTCAGTTCATAGGCTCAGCAGAAGCTTCTAACTACTTGACCTTCTGTCCTCATAGATCCATCCTGCTACTCCCAGTGACCCTCCTGGTAAAGCAGCATAGATTTACAGACTAAGTTTTCGGTAGCAATAGCATATAAATTGTGAGAATGACAAGGTTCATAAATTTGCCAGGAGACTATATTCTGTAATGTAAACTTGAATCAGAGGACAAATGTTAAATGTATCAAATAAGTTCAGCAGATTGGATGAATTTAACTGCTGATTTAATTAGTGGAATTCTGTGAAATGGGAATCAAGAAGGTGTTGGTCCTGTGATATATCTTACAATTAAAAGCATGCCAGAATTGTTCATTCTGTTTTGAAAGTTAAGTGGATTTGGAAAATTATTAAATACATTCAGCAGCATAGCCTTGGTTTTAAAAGAATTTTGAAATATACATATGTTTTAAATATTTTTTTGTGTTTTTTTAAATAAATATACTTTAAATAGAAAGAAAAGTCTTTTGTACTCCTGCCCTTCTGAGAAGGGCTGCTATGATTGCCAGGCAGCTGAAAGATAGCTCTTTGCTCTCAGAAAGGTGATAGTTGCTCTTTTTATTGGTGAAGACGGGAAGTCAGAGGTGTCAGCCTGCTTGGAAGTGTAAATGCAAACCCAAGGATATGGCTGTGCTCCAGGAGTGGTGCCAAACTCCTTGCTCACTGAATGTATTATGACATTTTATTTTATGACTAACAGCCCAGCTCCAAACACAAAAACGCATGGTGAAATCAGAGCACACTGCTCTGCAAGCACAAGAGAGCATCTTGTGGGAGACACAAATCCTCCCTAACTGCTGATAGACATCTTACTTATAATGTGCTTCAGAAAACAAATAGCACAAGGAAGGTATTTTCTTTTTGCCAATCCATTCAAAGTGGAACAGATTGGCAAAACAGAACACAGATGGCAGCAGAATAGTGGCTTAAATGCAAAGCAGCAATTCAGGCAAGTGATACTTTTCCATCTCCGAGTAGTAGCTTTGAACCTTCTTTTCTTGGTGTATTTTGTTTTGGAGATACCAAATGTACAACAAATATCATAATGTGAAAATCATAGTGAAAAATATTAAGATTATAAAAAATCTAGAATGAAAGGAACAAACCCAAGTATTTTATTAAAAGCTGATCTTAAAAAGCTGAACATTTCCTCTTTTCCTGTCACCGGGCACCATGAGATGAAGTCTGGCTCCATCTTCCTCACTCACCCACCCTTTGTGGGTGAGTGATTTCTGAAACCTCACAGTTGGAGTCTAAATTGGGTGCTTGGAACTGCTGCATAGAGCCAGCTCCTGTCTGTTCAAAAACAGAGAGCCCATGGTGACATGTTTCACTGCTGGAACGATTCATTTAGGTGCCTGAAGATAGCATAAACATCCACTGCAATGTCAGGACCCTGCGCTACTACAGGTGGAGAAAATGATACTAGTCACGTTCACGGCATTTTAGGAGCATTACTCTGGTAAGCAAAGGTGCTTTGAAAGTTCATATGCTGTGGGTAAGTCCCTTCTTCATTTCTGCTCTCTCATTTCTGCTTAGTAACAATCTATGAACTGCTGATTGGGATTGGTCTTTGATTTCTGAAAACCTCAGCACAGTTTAATCTGTGAAGTCATAGAATCATAGAGACTGAAAAGACCTTTGAGATCATCGGTCCAACCGTACCTGTCCACTACTAAATCATATCCCTAAGCATTTCATCTACCCATGTTTTAAACACCTCCAGAGTTGGTGACTCCACTACATCCCTGGGCTGCCTATTCCAGTGCCTGATAACCCTTCCGGTGAAGGACTTATTCCTCATGTCTAATCTGAACCTCACTCCTTCACTGTATTTTAGGGGTAGGAGGGCGTAGTATTTCCTACACCGAGGGTCATTTTAGGATACTGCTGTTGCTGCAAGGGAAGGTGTTGAATTTGAGACCTGTCTGGTCTAACATTGTTTCATTGGGGACACATAAGGGTATTTAATTTCAGCAGATAACTTGGGACTCAGTACACTGTCAGTGCAGTTTTGTCCTGGTGTGGAAAGCACAACGGCTCCTGGTGACTGGAGATGCCAGAATATGGTGTTTGCTTTTCTCCGGGTCTGTTTGAAGGTGTAATTTGCAATGCTGCAAAGAGATTTCTGCCCTGCAAGAAATCCCTTGGGTTTGTAGGGCTTGCTTTTATTTCTGTGAGTGGCCTTTTTCAAAAGCATGGATTTCAGGCCTGATTGCTCTTGAACTGGGAAAGGGAGAGTGGGGGTAGAAAAGAAGTCATGCAGAACATGTGTTCTGCAGCATCAGCAACATATGAGGGAGGATTTGATTTTAGCTTCAGGGAAGCAGAGTCACAACTTATCTGCCAGCATGTTGCACACTGGCTGAATGAAAAGTGTTGGATTGGGGCACCTACCAGAGGCAAGTTGTACTGCAATCTGACCATGATTCAAGATATTAAACATTGTTTTATTATGGTGACTTAATGCATATATGTATTGGCACTGATGATTTACATGTTTTATATACTATCATTGAGGCCAGACCTGGAGTTGGTTAAATCAGCTGAGAAGTTCTCAGGGATTCCAGATGGTTTTAGGTGACAGACTACATGCTACATTAATGCATTCTGAGGCTGGGAACTTTCCAAAAGAGTTCAAATATTTCACTCAGTTTATTTATTTTAGTATTTTCCACATTTTGAATCTACATAATTGACGTTATGGAATCAGAAGAAAATCTTATGGAAATAAGGTTCCACAGGGCATTGCAGCGGATCATAGAGTACTTGGTTTTCCATGGTAATAATAATACAGAAAAGGGAATACTTCTGTTGAGATTACTTTCAGCTCCCACCTTAAATGTTGCAATGGTCTCTTAAAACTGTGCTCTGAGTGTTTTCCCAGTGCTTTGGTCATGAATTTGGAATAGAAAAATGTAGCACGTTGCTTTACAATCCAGTTTTTTTAATAAATAGATGACATCTGGTTATTTTCCTCCTGTTGGTTTCTTTCAGCATGTTATTCCCCCACTGAATGGGGAAAAAGAAGATGCATTATGTCAAAATCATCTGGTACTTCTTCAGTACTAAGAGCTGAAACAGCATCAGCATTAATACTGTCCTAAATTCAAGGAAAAAAGTAGATTGAGATTATAATACAGAGCAAACAGACAATACTAAAGGAAGAGTGCAAGCAAGTCAGTTTAAAGAGAGGTAGCAACACTTGTGCCTTGTCTATTTGTGCAAGATCTAAAAGCCCTCATTCCCTTCATGCTGCTTTAGAACAATCTGATTTTGATAATATTTGCAGCTTTTTATCCTACAGGGGCAGCTGTTGTGCACCAAAAGTGTAAAAGGAGGATGCATATCAGGGCTATTGTTTGTCATGGTGTGGGAGATTTACACAGAAACCAGCTTTGAAACCACGTTGAGTAGTTCAGATTAAAATAGTATCTGTGCTGCCTGGGTGGTAGGCATGGTCTGATCTGGCTTAGTCCTGACCATGCTGCTTGTGCTCGGTGAGTTTCCAGAAACCCTTCTCACGCCATGTGCACTTGTAGGAGGAGACTTAGCTCCAATGGTCTGCAGGAGATCTGTGGAAGGAATGGAAAATGCAAGGAGGCACTGCTTTTCCCAGCTAGGCGTAATGTCAAGTCTCTTTTCCCTATTAAAACGTTGAGGTAAAGTGTTTTACATCTCTTCTACATAGACCTGTGCCAAAATCCACTGAATCCATTTAGAGAGGCTTTCACCAACGTGCTCTTTTAAAGAATCCATCATGGAAGCACCTCTGCCCAACTACTGATCTACTATTCAAGTAGTTCTTCTGGGCTGTACAGCTGTCTTTGGGCTCTGTGATGTTACTCCCTCAGCCCCTGTTTTTGAGTGACTGGAAGTTCCAAAGCTAATTCAGTATTCTTTTATGAATAAGAAAGACAGAAGAGGTACAGCACTTAATCCTTTTCTTCTTGAAGAAACCTCTGGAAAAAAACCTCATGCACTAGATCTGAAAAAGATTGACACTGCTTTTTCACTGAGAACCAATGGCATTTCAGAATGCCCACTGAGAACTGTCCACATGAGAACAAGCATAATTGCGATGCTCATCCAAATGATCCAGGAATGTCATACACCGTCTGCTCATCAGAAGTGGATTACTTTTAATTTCCTAATCTCGATGATAGCACAGACTGTTCAACAATGTCTTTGGGTTTCTATTTATTTCTTTTTCAACGTTATTACCATGGAAACTGGCTAAATTGCAGCTCCAGATTACATCTTTGCTGCTCACTCACTTTCATTTTGATCTGCAGACGTTCTTCAGGTGCCAGGAAGAGGCAAAGGACAAATCAATATTGTTCCTTGAAAGATCTAGTCACTCCTTGTGCTTTCCAGCCCCCACTTCTTGAGTGAAGCCATTGCGTCTTCTGTTTCCTAGGGCAAGGGACTTGAAACTTGCAGAAAACTGCTACCAGGAGCCTTGTTTTCTGCGATAACATTGCTCAACCAAGTTTGAGAGGACAACACAGCAGATTTCTGCCTTATCTATTATTCAAGCCTTTGGAAGTGGTAACTCAGTGATCATAGAGAACAATTATCATTTGGAGCACAAATCTAGGAAATGTTTTGCAGATGCTCTTAAACTGTTGAAAACAGATGTAATCAGGAGACAAAGAGAATTGCTGTTACAAGAATGTAACATTGGTGAATTCTCTCTGTCAGAATCCAGATAGTGAAGTACTTAAGTCTCTACCACATGTAAGGCCTGCATGTAGTAAATGATGCTCTGAACCATAGGTGTTGCTATTCTTATAGTTTGGGGATTTGAGTGCTGTCTTGAGTGTGTGAGATCTATAAATTTAGTATGTTTTAACATTCAGCTGAGGATGTGGTAAATGTGCCCTTTTTTGTAACTTGGTCTGGATCTTCAGAACTGGAATGTAGGGGCTATATCTCTTTAGAGACTCGTTACAAGCTCTTGTTGTAATCAGATTCTGATGGAGTTCTTTCTGGTGGAACAGTCTTTATCCCTTGGGAAATTTTGCAGGTTTGAAAGTGCATGGAGAGGAGAGAAAAACTGAAATGAGTTATGTATATTTTTTTTTAAGTGTTTGGAAAACATGGACATGCATATATAAATAGCCCCTAGAGAGCTATAGGATCAGACACTGGCATTTACATAGCACATCCTAATATATGATGCTGACCTTGGTGACATTACAAGAGTTGTTTTCACACAGATATAATTTTTAATGGAGTATCTGTAATGCATTAGTCAGTGATGCATTAGCCCACTTTCCTTTCCGCTGTACTTATGCTACAATCAAGTTATAAGGGTAAACATTTGTTCTTTATTACTGTATTTTTTTGTCTCTGACCCATTTTTAATACAGTTTCATTTTGGAGAAGTCTTTCTGTATCCCTATAAAGTCTTTATACACATCACCTATGGATCATAAGAAGCTGAAGGGAATAAGTGCCTTTGTGTTGCATGGGAAAGCACCTTGGCATTACAATTCTTCATTCTTTTTGTATGTACAGGGTATCGAGATTGATTCTCTTTCACACTGACATGACAGAGTGCAGCACATGCCCTTGTCTGTCTCTCTGTGGAGTGAGTTAACACTGGTAACAGAATGAGGGAGTTTACTAAGTACAGGAAGTAGGATAATTACATGGCTTTAAGAGAAGTATTTCTAACCTAATTCAAGAATTTGTTAGTCTATGAGTGATTCGTTGGTGTAGGTTACTGTTGTTGCAGAAAGGCTGGTTTTACACGGTAAACTGAGATGTCTGGTTTTGGCTGAACCTGGTAGTATTATGTTCTTTGTATCCTCAACATTTGTATTCAGAAGAAATTAGGAGAGTTTTTAATTTTGAGGACTGTCATCCAGTGTATCAGCATGACCTGCTTGCTTTAGCGAAAGAGTGCTTTCCATTGCTTTAACCTCTGCTACTGAGAGCAATGCATAATCTCATGTTCATACTGTACGAAAAGGTGCTCAGGAGCCAAAATTGTATTCCTGATTCTGTCATGAATTCTGGCAGTTTTCTTGCATAGGAAGTGTGGCTTCCCAAGAGAGGGTAGATAAAGTAAAATCAAGAGCTAAGGAATGAGTGGGCACTTTTGAAAATGTTGGCCTCAATATGTCCGATTTTATTTCTAAATTAGGGGATTATTCGTATTGCACAGGACTCAGAAAAGGCTCTGTGAGTGTTTGCACAGTGTTTCAGAGATGGTAGCATGGCAAGAATGACATCTTCAGATCACACCTCTGGAGTATTTGTATGTTTGGTGACAGTCCATATAATAGCAGTTTGTTAAGAGACTGTCATAGATCTGATTTCCCTAGATGTGTCATTCCCTGCTTCCTCGCAAATGTAAGCGGGATGAAAGGAAGAATTTGTTTATCTGTCCCAGATGTCCCCAGAATATGTCAGAGCTGGTGTCAGTGTGGCATACACACTATGTGATCTTCCTGCCTTGAGCACTGCTTACAGGATAGCTTACTGTCGGTATGCAAAAACCTAGGGTCTTTGATGGAGTTCTTGGCAAGTGGTCAGTCTGCCTTATCATAAAAACATGATTACAATAAATCGTGCCTGCAAATGTTACAAATTATTGTCAATGCATCAACCATAGTTAGAGTTAGAAATCTTTCAGAAAAAGAAAAAACAAATGTTTCATTAACCAATATCTGAAAGGAAACCCAGCTTCTTCCCTTTGTTTACCAGTAATATGTAATTTTAATAAATTGCCTGCTCTGCCACAGATTGATGTACAAACCTTGTTTGACATATTATGGCTGTCCCTTGCTTGTGGAGGTTGAATGTACTACACAGAGCATGTAACTAATGAGATGAGGTTTTGTTCATCCTTTCAGTTAATTCTGTGTGTTCTTTTTTTTTCCCCCCTCCTTTGTGCTGCACGGCTGATTACCACCCTAGGACCTTGCAATGGGACACAGACCCCTCAGTGCTGCAGCTCCAGTCTGACTCTGAACTTGGGTATATGTCAGCTCTTTTTGTTATATGTTTATCATTTCTTTGCAAGAATTATGTTGAAAATGCTTCTCAGTAGAGCTGGTTTTATGTGATTTTTCTTTGCTTTGTTGACTCAAAAAGATCATAATTTAAGTTTCCATTTTTTAGTTTCATCAATAAGAAGCTTCAGCAAAGCCATCTTTGTGGAAAAAGACAACTATTTAAAGACACATGAGAAGATAATCTGCTATTTCTGTTGCCTGAAACATAATACAAATAACTATTTCATTACAGATGAAATGTTATTGTGGCACTTAAATGTGCATATACAGTTACACTGGTGTTGTTTGTACCTGTTGATTCAGACTTTTCTCTGTGAATCATTTGCAAGGTACTTCTTCCCCTCCTTCCTGTCTGCCATAGCTATGCTGTTTCCACATGTAGTAACTATTCCCTTTTTTCCTTAGAAACTCTATACAGGCATATAATTTTGCACTTAAATATGTCTGCAGTCCAAGAGTAATTGCCATCTTATTCAAGTTCAAGCCACCTAAGCATTTTTTATATTGTATTAGAGCTAAAATTAATATTTTCTAGTTTGGGATGAAACTTCCCTACCCCAAACATCTGAAAAATAGTTAAATAATTTAGACATGCCTAGATGCAGAGATATTTAGGATAAACTGTTCCCCTAAAAAGGATAGGTAGCAAATACTTCAGAATTTGAGTCATAAGGAAAACCAAGCCTCTATGTTGAAGAAATTGCTCTACCTATGAACTTAGGGGTTTGCCTGTCTAAGTCTCCAGGCAAGCATCTTATACTTTTACTAGTTATGTGAAATCCATTCACCATTCTATACCAGAAACAACAATTTCTCCTTAACTGCTGATTGACCTTGCTCCCAGCTGCAGTTAGGGATGTTAGGACTATTCACTAGGAAAAGTCCAAAGTGGAAAGTATCCAGAGAGCTTTCTAAAAAGGGTTTCTCCACATCCAGAACTTCTAGGGCTCTTTGTGATTTCCTCCTGAGTGTGGCTTCAAATAGCTCTGGCTTGTACACCTTTATATGGACCGTACCAAAAAGGTAGAGTGTTTTTGAGCTGTTTTAATATACAGAAATGTTTAAAAAAAATCTCTTCTGCCCTTTCCCAGAAGTTTAGATGAGCATCCCAGGAGCAAGGTTCTCAAACAATTGTGCAAGGCAAGTTCATTTGTATTGCAAAAAGATAACCCTGTATGTAGCTACTGGACTTCAATCTTTTATGGAGTGGTCAGTGTAAAGGCAGAAAGTATACTCTGTAATGGAAGTCCTGCCCCTTTTGAAAAAAAAAGTCTTCAAAACCAAGGCAGAGTGAAAGAAAGGACGAGACTTTCCTCTGATGTCATGTGACTAGATTAAAAATACCAATGCAATTGGTAGTGATAGTCAGCAATTAAATGATGTGTGTAGCAAAACACTTCTAGAAGATACATCTTTCTCTTGGCACCTACAGACAGAGAAATCAATTTTAATTCTTGGACTTAAGTTACTGTCCTCCTCCTCCTGATATCCTGTAGGTAGTTTTGAAAGGAGTCTTTGAAAGCTTACGTGTCTCCAAGATTAATATTCAGCAAACTATAAATGATAAGAATTATAAGCACCTCAGCTGACAAATGCAAATGGGAAAGCAATAAACAGTTTGGTGCTGCCCTGAAAAAAAATAGAGACTAAAACATTACAGCGTGGTTTTGGTAGAGTCCAGATACTGAAAGGATGCTCTAGTTGTTCCTAAGTGCTTGGGACAAAGAGGTAAGCTAACTTTTAGCTGTTCAGGAACCATTTCAGGTTGCTTAATGGGCAAAAAGAACTAAGAGACCATGTTCCTGCAGAGGAAGAAAGAACCCACTGTCTTCACCAGTACTTACCAGGATATGGGTAAACCTACACAGCTGTACAAGCACTAGCAGCTCCTAATTTAGAAATGGTTTAGGTGAAAAATTCCATGCATTCTCGCAGTGCATTGGTCTGGGATGTAGCTCACTTCTGGATTAGCAGTCTACAAAGACGTTAACCTAACTAGCATTTGAATCTAGCTTTCTGTTAGGATCAATGTTCCCAATCCTTGGGCAGTTAAGGAGATATGGAAGGACCTCATGTGAAACTGCTGTTAGAATTAGGTTCTGATTAGGCCCAGATTAGACACATAATTAATTAGAGATTATACTTAATCGAGACAACAGTCAAGAAGTTCTTTCAGTGTAGAAGGCTTAAGAATCTCAGTAAATAGCACCAATAGCCTGGGGCAGCAGAATGCTCCTTACACAGGAAAGTCTGACTGACCAAGGAGGCAACAGAGGTTACAAATCTGGTGCTGAATGATGGAAAAGCGCTAGAGATTTTGCTGGGGTGAGATATTTATTAAAACTTGAATTCACACAAACCCTCAGTTAAAGAAGCTACAAAAATGTAATGCTACTTAAAACTTTTGTTAGCTGAAGTATATCACAAGCTGTAGTTTTTCTGTCCCCAATAATGTAAAAGTTTTTCTGCAGGAATCTCAGACAATCATAGCTTTTATTCATATTGGCAAAGTCACAAATTTTAAGGAGGGAGACTTACTATTTTTTCCTCTTTGAAAAGAAGAAAGACTCAGAGCTGTAAGAGTGGTTTGTTACATGATATGGCTGATTTCATACTCATTATCTGCTGAATCTAATTGCATTCAGCTTAATAACAACTCAGCCAGTAAGATGGATTAGCAAAATATACAGCTGATGTAGCATTAACCAGCTGAAGACTTCAGTAGGTGTCATCCAATGATGACAGTTTCCTTTAGAGACTCCCATTTCCTTTCAGACATCAATCTTAATTGAATACCTAAACCATTGTAAATGAATTAGATCAAAACTGTTTTGACCTCTGTTATTCTGACAGTCTGGAAAACAGAGAGGATATGGGTAATGTGTATGGCTTTTCCAAATTACTGTCTCTAATGGCATGGCAACTCAGAAACATCACGTCCATGTATTTATTTCCAGTAAACATATAAGCATGCTTGCACTTGTTGATCTGAGCAGCTGGACTTAGTTGATTTATTTAGTATATGTATATTCTCTTCTCTGATGAAAGCTGGCATTTTTTCTAGTAAAACACTTGCAAGTAACAGTTGTTTATTCTTCCCTCCCTACAGACAATCAAATAATATTCAGGAAAGAAATTGTTTTTTTCCCCTGCTGTTGAGTGAACTGTGTATGATTAGAGGTGTTCATGACCATGTTCAGCTGTGTGTCTTCTTTTTCCTTTACTCATTTACAGTTAGTTGACTTTACTCATCTGTTTCATATATTTTATTTAAGTAAGGGAATAGTAAAAAAGAAGGCTATACTTGCCCTGTACCATCTGTCTCAGAGCTACCCTCCAACCCTTGTATTAGGATTCTACCAAGCATAAACCTACATCAGTTCCACTGCTAATGGCTCCTGTGGAGGGAACAATCTCCTTCTTCATGGAAATTACCTACCTTACCAATTAAAGGCTACTTTCGGGTGAACATCTGATAGTCCTCATCCAGCCTGGTTTACAGCCATTGTGCCTTTTCCACTATTGTGTATCTCAGGCTGAAGGTTAACTCTTGAGGAGGCAGATCATTATAATAATGATGGTGTGAAAGAATTTTGTTGCATGTTATGAGGGGGACAAGCAGGTAATTTCGCTCTCCCCTTTTTACAGTCCCTCTCAGCAGCATGATCTAGAGGTTCAGTAGCTGTTGTTTATTATGGCAAATGGTTCCCAGGTTAATTTTCTTCACTGCAATCTGGTACTTCTCATGCGTAGTGTATTGTGTTTCATCTTAGTAAGCAGTGAAGTATTTTTTTATCCCGTTCATAAAAGCAAACACTGTTGTTCTTGCTGATGATTTACATTTAACATGACTAACCTTTTGATGTCATGTATTTCATCGTAGACGCAGACTGCACAAACTAGGGGTGTCAAAGATTACCCAGGTTGATTTTTTACCTCGGGAGGTGGTTTCATACTCCAAGGAGACACAGACACCTCTCGCCACGCATCAATCTGAAGGTAAGATTATTATTATTATAGTAAAAAAAAAAATTCTTAGAAAATAAGTATTTGAATAAGAGTTAAAGCATGTAAGGAAAATAATAGTAAATCATAATATAGCTACTTATCACATATTTTCTGCAAGCCAGGTATTGTTTATGTGATTGATGGCTGTTCTGGTGAGAATAATTATAATAATGACTTTAAATTCAAGTGGAACCAAACTACTTCTGCCTTACAATGGGTTTTGCTTAGATAGCAGTATAATGAGAACATGTTTTCAAATAAATCATTATGAATAAAATTAAAATAGTGCTTTATTCCATTTTTCTTGCTTTCTTAATGAGGTTACTCATTCCGTGCTTTGTAAAGAGGCCGAGGTGGAAAGTTGCCCTCCAGTAATTGTGTTCCCCTCTGGTAGGTGAATCTTAGGAGAAGTTACACTTTAGCTTCCTATGCTGAAAAAGGAGGCTTACATACTTTAATACTGACAGTCTTGTTTCTCTGTGCCTACAGATATATTATCTCCACTCATGGAACTGTTTGTTAGCTGTTGGGCTTTCCTGCTAAGTAAATAAGCAGAGTAGTTAGTAAGGGAGTGATAATCTATCTGTTCCTCAGATGACACACTTGCCATTATTATACTGCAGAATTTTGATTGCCAGTCAGCTGAAACCATTTAAACTGAATGTAAAACTGAACGTTAGCCTGATGTAATTTACAAAGCACTATAAAACCATTAGAAGAAGAAGAACTGAAGACAGTATTGACTGTAATTTTTGCTCTTAACAATGAAGGATCAAGAAAAGGTCAACAATTGCATGCTTTCCTACAGCAGATAGTGTAGAACTTCACCAGGCTTCATACAGAAAGAGAAAATTCAAGTAGTTTGCAAAAGGTGTGCAAGTAAATCTATCTAAATATAAGCTAGTGTCAGGGAAGATATGGTGATAAACGTAGCTAGATTTTTTTCTGCAACTGGTTATCAGATCTGCCTTTAAGAGAACAGAAATGAAAACTGCTGAACTGGATACTCAGATTCTGCTTTCCCAGACCTCAAGTTTACTGTAGTTATCTGTTGTCTGAAACAGTGCCTTTAGCATAGACAACCCTGTTGCTTGGATGCTGCTTCTTGAGCAGCATGCCCTGATAGCTTTGCTTTCTCAGAGGGAGAGGCTGCCTCAGAAGCCTCCCTAGTTCAATCCAGCTCATTTCTTCTCATCTCTCTGAGAGCTGCTAAAGCCTTGAGAAGTTGGGGTTTGCTTCTGAGGCCTTGCCTTCCTGGCTTGAAGCTAGGAGATGCTCAGCCCTGGTGTGTTATCATGGAGTTGTTGTTAGATCACATGGAGAGGATGCCCTTCCTCCCCGATACAGGGACTCTATCCAATGCAAGAGCCTATAGATATGGGGAGTTGGAGACATGGCTTTGATGTGTTTGCCTCTCTCAGACCTTCAGCTCCAGCACTCATTAGCTGACATGTTTTCCTGAACAGGCCAACCTCTGGAGGAAGGAACTTCTTCCAGTAAGTTCTTGTTTTTTTCCAAGGAGCTCTTCAACTACTACAAAATCCTTTTCTTGCACAGGCAAGAGGACAATCTCCAACCCTTCAAGGAAAAAGAAAAAACAGCAGTGTGCCGCAGTGGAGCCTGACAGTCAGGACTGCAAGCACAGACGGCAGTGTGACTTGTCTTGGTTCTCCCAATGTAAAGGAAGGTCTTCTTCCTTACTTGTATGACAGAAGATGAACATAAATAGAACAGCTGATGGACTTGAAACTGCCTAGGCCAAACCTGTGATAGGAAAGGTCAGATGGAGATAAGTGGTTTTGGTGACTGCATTTATTATTTCACAGAATCACAGAATAACCAGGTTGGAAGAGACCCACCGGATCATCGAGTCCAACCGTTCCTATCAAACACTAACGCATATCCCTCAGCATCTCATCCACCCGTGCCTTAAACACCTCCAGGGAAGGTGACTCAACCACCTCCCTGGGCAGCCTGTTCCAGTGCCCAGTGACCCTTTCTGTAAAGAATTTTTTCCTAACGTCTAGCCTAAACCTCCCCTGGCAGAGCTTGAGGCCATTCCCTCTCGTCCTGTCCCCTGTCACTTGGAAGAAGAGGCCAGCACCCTCCTCTCTACAACGTCCTTTCAGGTAGTTGTAGAGAGCAATGAGGTCACCCCTCAGCCTCCTCTTCTCCAGGCGAAACAACCCCAGCTCTCTTAGCCGCTCCTCATAAGGCCTGCTCTCCAGCCCCTTCACCAGCTTTGTTGCTCTTCTCTGGACTCGTTCCAGAGCCTCAACATCCTTCTTGTGGTGAGGGGCCCAGAACTGAACACAGGATTCGAGGAGCGGTCTCACCAGTGCCGAGTACAGAGGGAGCATAACCTCCCTGGACCTGCTGGTCATGCCGTTTCTGATACAAGCCAAGATGCCATTGGCCTTCTTGGCCACCTGGGCACACTGCTGGCCCATATTCAGTCATCTGTCAACCAGCACTCCCAGGTCCCTCTCCTCCAGGCAGCTTTCTAGACAGACTTCTCCTAGTCTGTAGCACTGCATAGGGTTGTTGTGCCCCAAGTGCAGGACGCGGCATTTGGCCTTGTTAAACCTCATCCCATTGGACTCTGCCCAGCGGTCCAGCCTGCTCAGATCCCTTTGCAGAGCCTCCCGACCCTCCAGCAGATCGACACTTCCACTCAGCTTAGTGTCGTCCGCAAACTTGCTAAGGGTGCACTCGATACCTTCATCCAGGTCATTGATAAAGACATTGAACAGGGCTGGACCCAGCAGTGAGCCCTGGGGAACCCCACTTGTCACTGGCCTCCAACTGGATTTCACACCATTTACCACCACTCTCTGGGCCCGGCCATCCAACCAGTTTTCCACCCAGGAGAGTGTGCGCCTGTCCAGGCCAGAGGCTGACAGTTTCTCAAGCAGAACGCTGTGAGAAACTGTGTCAAAGGCTTTGCTGAAGTCCGGGAAGACCACATCCACAGCCTTTCCCTTATCCAGCAGCCGAGTCACTTCGTCATAGAAGGCGATCAGGTTAGTCTGGCAAGACCTGCCTTTTGTGAACCCATGTTGACTGGGCCTGATCACCCGATTCTCTTGCATGTGCTTCATGATAGCACTCAAGATCACCTGTTCCATGACTTTCCCTGTCACTGAGGTCAGACTGACAGGCCTGTAGTTTCCTGGGTCCTCCCTGCGACCCTTTTTGTAGATGGGCACGACATCAGCCAGCCTCCAGTCCAGTGGGACTTCCCCAGTCTTCCAGGACTGTTGGAAGATGATGGAAAGGGGTTTGGCCAGCACATCCGCCAGCTCCTTCAGTACCCTAGGGTGAATCCCGTCCGGCCCCATAGACTTGTGGGTGTCCAGTCGGGCTAGCAAGGCTCTGACCACCTCCTCTTGGATCACGGGAGCCTCATTATGCTCCTCTAGCTACTGGGTTGGTACACAGACGGAACGACCCTCCTTACAACTAAAGACTGAGGTAAAGAAGGCATTAAGTACCTCAGCCTTTTCCTCATCCCCTGTCACTGTTATTCCTTCTGTGTCCAATAGGGACTGTATGGTCTCCCTAGTCCTCCTTTTATTATTTATATATTTGTAGAAAGATTTTTTGTTATCTTTCACAGACTTGGCCAATCCAATTTCTAGCTGAGCCTTAGCCCTTCTGATTTTTTCCCTACACAATCTAACTTCCCTCCTGTAGTCCACCCAAGAGGCCTGTCCCTTCTTCCAGAGCCCATAAACTTTTCTCTTCTTCTTGATATCCCTCAAGATCTCTCTATTCAACCAAGCTGGCTTTCTCCCCTGCCAGCTTTTTTTCCGGAACATGGGGATGGCTTTCTCCTGAGCTGCTAGGACCACCCTTTTGAAGAGCTCCCAGCCCTCCTGGGCTCCCTTGCCCTTGAGTACTCTCTCCCATGAGACTTTGCCAACCAGCCTTCTGAAGAGATCAAAGTCTGCCCTCTGGAAATTTAATGCTACCGTCTTGCTAACCACCCTCTTCACTTGACCTAGAACAGAAAACCCTATCATCTCATGGTCACTTAGTCCTAGGCGTCCACCTACCGCCATATCCCCTACAAGGCCTTCTCTGTTCACCAACAGCAGGTCCAGGAGGGCACCTCCCTTGTTGGTTCATTCACCAGCTGTGCGAGGAAGTTGTCTCCCACGCACTCCAGGAACCTCCTAGACTGCTTCCTTTCTGCTGTATTGTACACCCAGCAGATATCAGGAAGATTGAAGTCTCCCACAAGAACAAGAGGCATTGATCTAGAGATTGACCGCAGCTGTTTATAGAAGAGCTCATCAGCTGCTTCTCCTTGGCTGGGTGGTCTGTAACAGACTCCCATCACAAAATCTACCTTCTGGTGGGCTCCTCTGATTTTGACCCACAGGCACTCAACCTCCTGATGGCCACAATCCATCTCAATGGAGTCCAAGTCCTCCCTTACAAAGAGGGCTACCCCGCCTCCTCTCCTACCCTTCCTGTCCCGCCTGAAAACCTTATACCCCACCATAGCCGTACTCCAGTTATATGAGTTGTCCCACCACGTTTCCGTGATGGCAACGACATTATAGGCTCCTTGCCCTACGACAGCTTCCAGCTCTTCCTTTTTATTCCCCATGCTGCGTGCATTGGTGTAAACGCACTTCAGCTGAGCTGCCGAGCCTTCAGCCCTCCTAGAGGGAACAGGATTCATTCCCAACTGCCTGGTAACTGGAGTAGTTAACACCAGAGTGCCTGTATCTCCCTTAGCACCCCGAGGTGTGTTCTCCCCCACTTTTTGTGTGGTGAGGTACTGGTGGTCCTCACCCGCGCACCCTCTCCCAATCACCAATTCCCCACATCCAGGCTCGTTCCTATCTAGCCTGGGCTCAACCCCCTCCCCCTTCACATCTAGTTTAAAGCTCGATTTATGAGCTTGGCTAGGTTTCTAGCAAGGGCTTTAGCCTCCCTAGGAGACACACGTGTCCCGCCCTTAGCGAGAAAGCCTGGGGATGCATGAGCCACCCCATGATCAAAGAAGCCAAAGCCCCTCTCCTCACACCAGGCTCAGAGCCAGGTATTAATCGAATTCTTCATCCTGGCTTCCTGCTCTGTTCCCGCTCTGTTCATATTCTCTGTTCCACCATAGTCAAGGGAATAACATCAACAGAAGTGACGTTTTAATATTTAAACACAGACAAAATATCACCTGGTCACTTCCCTCAGTTGTGTGCAGAAGAGAAAGTTTAGCTTATGTTTCCTTTCCGATCTGCTGCTAGTGAATTATCTGCACATAAGACATGACTATGTCCTTGCATCAGTTAGGGAATGTCAGGAAAGTTTGGTTATTCCATTGAAATGGTATCTAATTTTGGTATCGCAGGTCTAATGGAAATGACTTCTCACGTTTTCAATCTCCCAAGCCTCTATATGAATGCTAAGCCCTTTATATCGTCACTTAAAACATGAATAGCAAACAGATGGGAATTCCTCAGGAGATCATTTTTAGGAGATATGTCTACGCTGTTCTATACATTCATGTGATAAAAAAATAGCTATTATCTTTTCAAGATAATTTGTTAAGCCATTACTGTGGTTCTGTGCTCAGTTATTTAGTATCTGAAGCCTTAGAATTTGAGAAAATCAAAAAAAGAAACCCCTTATTTACTTAGATGACTCTGACTTTAGCTTTCAAAATTCCCTCTTTTGCTGCCTGCCTTGGACACTGGAAATGTCACAATGCAGAACTTTAGGATGAGATTATCACACACTTGCTTCTGGTTTGGAAGACAACTTCAAACTGGGTGAAAGACCTTTCTGCATGAGCCACCAAAAGAGGACTTTCAAAGTTCTGTTCAAAGTTCTGCAGCTTTTTTTGAAATGTCAGTATTAGGTTTTCTGCATGTTGCTTCTGTAGCAAGAAACTCTGAGGTACCTTAGACCTACTGCTGTTATGGAGCTCAGTGGATGTAGGCCTTTGTGGTAATGGCTCTTCCCCACCAATCCCTGTAAAAACTAGTAAAGGAAAGCTTCATTGTGGTACGTAAAGTATGGTGCCAGAGACCTAGATGCTGTGAGCACTGAAGTCGCAGCTTGTCAGCTGCTAATTTTAGAAGAAATAATGTGGCATTATTCTTCACTGTATAAAAACAGATTAACTCCTCTTTTCAGAACAGGTAATTTGCCTTATTTCAGAGGAATAATGACGTGTCATTTCCCCCACCTACTCTATTATTTAGGGAGATGTGTATATGCATCATTCAACTCTTTGATCACAAGTACCTAATTCTTTTGCTTTATTTAGGTCAAAGTAAGCCTCAGCCTTTCCTTTTCTTTCTTGTAGGATGACTTCAAAAACAGACAGATTTTGGCTCTGGAGCCTGAGGAAAAAAAGTGCTCTTTACTTTCCCCTCCTTTGTCTATAATTGGACTTGAATTTAGGTATTCCTAGGTACTGAGAGACATTTCACTTGTGCTACTTTTTGCATTCTGGAGTTGGTTAAATCAGACCTAGACTATGCCAAATGTTTTCTAAGAGGTCTCTGGGACGCTTTCCTTCATTGTACAGAGACTCTCACATTGCCCCAGAATGGCAGCCCCCGTGGAGCCTTCACTGGTTGGACCCTCCAAAGCACTGCAAAATTGCCCTTTCCTGAAGGCACACTTAGGAGAAAGCAGCAACAGAAAAGCCATGGCCTGACCTCTGCCTGGGATGAATCCTGCTGTACAGCAGTGGAAGGAGGTCTGTATGTCTGCCTGCAAGCTACCTTTTCAGACAGGAAAGCAGCCCGTACATTCATGCACTGGTAGATGCCTGCCTCAGCTCCAGCTTACTCCTCACCTATTCTTTAATGGGCCAGAAGATAAAATATCAGGGAGAAATACATCACACTGTGCCTGCACAGAGAAGGGAGATACTCCTCTGGTCTGACTCCCCTCAAAACCAGCAGGACAGTGGGAAGGCAAAGGTCTGTGAGCATTCTGGCTTTGCTGGCCAGTGTCAGGAATGTTGTTGTTACTCTTCAGTGAAGTAGAAACTACTTCTTCATCAATAAAATGAGGTGCTCTAACTTTTCTGGCTTGTCAGACCATCATTGCAAGTAGATCAGTCTGAATTGCATTTCTGAAAGAGCAGATCCTGCATGAAGGGGAAGAAGATCCTCTCTGGAACAGTGGGAGGTCCTATGTACTTCTGTTTATGAACTTCAGTAGATGGTTGTTCGTGTGGGGAAGACAAAGGTGTTACCAAACTCACCACCTGAGCCTGATAACCTCATCCTATATCAAAAATGTTTGCCTGCTTCTGGCAAAGAACACAATTCAGGACTATGTTCCATCTTTTTGTGTGCTATATTCAGATAATTAGGATATATTGTCTATTAGGGAAAGAAGGAAAATAAGCTAATCCATTTGGAAGCAGACTAGGATGAAGTGACAAAACTCCAGAGGCTGAGTTGGATTCTACTTCTCTCTGACACTTAATCTCAGAGCTGATATTCCTGAAAGTTATCCTTTTTGAAGCACTGAGGGAGGAGAGGGGAATGCTGCACACAGTACAAGTCTCATGAGACCCAGACACACGAGTTTAGGTATGCATGTGTAATGCCAATTGGAAGTGACTACTGTAAGGTGAACCAAAACAGTCTCTAGGTGCCATTGACTGCATTGACTAGGTCTTCACTGACTAGCTTGATAGCAGAGTGCTTCATGTAGGCGTATTAGTGTAGGTTTCTCATTATTGACAAAACTGCATATGACTAATAGTGTCGTACACTGACACTGTATGAGGGCTGTGTCTTAATTCAGATTTTGGTAATCAGCTGAGGAGTTACTTGTGAGAAGGACTGACAGGCCCCAGTGCTGTGTAAACAAGTCCGGCTTCTGGAAGTTTTGTGATAAAATCCGTAGATAGTTATTTTTACTTTGGTGGTTAGAGGCTGAGACTTCCAGATTTAATCAGTGTGGAGCCCTGGCTCTGTCTATCCCATAAGACAATGTGCAGCAGACCTGCTGTGCCTTCCCGTGTCTGAGTGTATCATAGCACTAGCTTTGTGAATTCATGCTGTTCTCCAGAATAGGCAGTCCCAGAACTAAGTGAGATTGTACTTGAGATTTCCCATGCTCAATCTGTCCAGAGCTCAAAGATCAGAAGCTGGGAGTTAAGTTAAACATCTTTGGCTTTTCCCTTCCAGAGAATATTAGAGCTCAGCTCTCAGTCTGAAGAGGACAAGACAGGTCTGGACCCAAGAGTAGCTTTGAACTCTCATTTAAAGGAAAATGCAGATGCACAGATGTGCATCACCTTGCATGCAACACATGTATCTGTCAGGGTACATGAAAATGTACGTGTTAAAAGTGCATTGGACTTAATCAGGGAAAAGCAGGGGCCCTCTGTTGGAAACAGAAGGTGGTGTTGGAAGGCAGAGCAGGACTGGAAAAGAAATCATTCCTTTAAAGAGGAGACAACCTAAGGATTAATCAGTATTAAAGCAGAAGTTCTGGTTTTAAAGAAACAGATTCTTAGTTTTAAAACTAATGTACATTAATTTTGTAAGAATTATTATGGTCTATCCTAAGCAGTATCATGTATCACTGAGTGGTTTTAGCTAGCTATAAAAATCTCATTTGCTTTTTCTCCTCAAACCTCAGTCCATCAGAGTCATACTGTGGATCTCAGTAGCTGGCATAAATACCCTGATTCAAGACCTCTTTGTTTGCTTAAATCAACAAGGCTTATTTTGTGCTTTTGTACCAGACTGTACAAGATTGGATGAGACTAGAACAACACAGAAGAAAGGTATGAGGCAGTGCACTGTATAACAGTCTTTCTGTAGTTCCCCTTTATGACTGCCAAAAATACATCCTTTTTTCTGAACAATACGATTTAAACGCCAGAATATTTATTTATTTTTTTTAATATAAATTGAGCATAAAAATCTTGCAAAGGCATTCAGGCAGCTCCCTCTGGTGGCGAAGCGATGAACCGATGCATCACGCCAAGGAGATGTTGAAGGTGAAGGAGGGATTCTGGTGGAACCTGCAGAAAAACAATGGCCTGATCTTTTCTCTGAAGCAAGAATTATACTTAGCAGAAGATGATTGAGTTCTATTACTGAAAAGCTGTATTAATTTAAATACTGATGGGAGAATTGTGAGAAGAAACTAAGCTATTATATAAAAAGGTGGGAAAAAAAGAAAAATGTATTATTTAGAAAGATTAAAAAAATAAGCCTTAAAAATTCAGATGTAGTTATTATGACAAAAATTCAGGGGAATAATACACTAGTAAAATCAACTGCCATCTGTTTTTCTTGCCAATCCATCCTTGAAGTACAGCTAGTGAAGCACAGTTTTTAAGAATACATGTTCTCCAGGACAGCCCCATCAGGCAGGGACTAGCTGTGGTGGATCTGCGTTAAACTACTAGCAAGCTACAGACATTAGGTGTATACCGCTAAAGACTTTGTTCTGCTGACCAACTGATAATAATTTATGTAGTACAGAATTAGGAAAGTGGTTTGGCTTTGGAAAATGTGTTAAGTGGGTTTTGTGAAGAAGAATGTATGGCGCTGACAAGAATTTCTTCTGGGAGGAAGAATCATAGAATGAAGAGGCTGTTGTCTGTGGTCATGCACAGTTTGATATTTGGAAGCAAGAGGAAGCATCAAATATCTAATTTCCTGAAATATCTAGCACTTGTGGGCTAAAATAGGATTTCTGTAAGACAGTCCCACTCAATTTCTGAATGCAGGCCAGTTAACATCCACAGCCTACTGTTATACTTATCAATGGTAATTGCTATAGTATTTGCTCCCATTGTCTGTCTCTCCTCCAACATCCTCTCTAAAGGCTCCTGAAGAAGCCTTTCTTATGTTCAGGATGGTTTTCAGATAGTTTTCAGCAGAATGCTGTCTTAATGCTAAACTGTTTTGAACAGGCAGATCTGAGAATTTATTAAGCTTTAGTAATTCTCTGGGAATTATCTTCTAAGAACTGATTTAATAGAGGGAAGATTGGCTTTAGTCACATTCAGTAGGTGGTCTGAGGAAGGAAAACTCTTTAGGGATCTTAGACTTCATCTCTGATCATTTCATTACACAGAATCAAAGTAATTTGACTCATTACAACTCCTCCACAATCTTAACAAAATCCTGGTACGGTCTTCTGAAAACAAGGTCCACCTGCGTGGCAATTTCCTGCTCCAAAGTGGCTCAGGCATTCTGCAGCCTCTGGTTTCACTTGTGCAAGGTACCTCTGCATCAAACACAAGCCCAACACACACATCTAATAATTCTCTACAAGATCGGAAGGAGAACAACAGCCTTGTCATGATTGGGCCTATGTCTTCTCTAAGCCATTCAGGCTCCAGAAGGTAGAAAATAAAATAGAAAGGTTAACTGCCTTTCTCAGTGAAACAAGAAACCAATTTTGAGGCTGTATATGCCTTGAAGAGAACTGTTGTGCAACCATCATTCTGTGTGTGGAAGGAATACTGCTTCAAAGCCTTGGCAGACAGCATGGAGAAGGACCATGGTCTACCTCCTCTTCTTGCAGATCCTGCTTGATTGTAATAGATGATCCTTACTCTTTGAGTTTGAGCAAGTGGATCTCATTCTCCTCCGAGGAGATGGGAGAAAGCAGCAACAGAGAAGTCATGGTCTGACCTCTGCCTGAAATGGATCCTTTACTGCTGTACAGCAGTGGAAGGAGGATTCTGCCCTAGAATAAAAGAAAAAAAAATGTTGTCAGCTCTGTTGTACAAAATCCAATCTGCTCCTGTAGTGGCAATGACAAATAAGCAATTGAATGGGATCCTAGTACATCTTGTGTTGCTTGGTGGAAAGCAAGACCTCTGATGTTAGCACCCTTAACCTCAAACTTGTTTAACTAGCAGCAAGTCATCAGGTGGTGCCTTTGACCCATCTTTGTGTCCTGAAATCTGAAACTAGCGGTGATCCATGAATTCAGAGAGAAGCCTCATAACACCTGTATGCAAACCAACTCCTTTGTTGGCTAGAAATGAAAACTTTCCTCTAA
Source organism: Phaenicophaeus curvirostris (assembly GCF_032191515.1). Lineage (NCBI taxonomy): Eukaryota > Metazoa > Chordata > Aves > Cuculiformes > Cuculidae > Phaenicophaeus > Phaenicophaeus curvirostris. The sequence goes on from NC_091397.1 coordinate 26,648,859, forward strand.
GTCTTTCTTTCTGGAAAATGTCCTGGCTATGTTTTACACGTGAACGACTGCTGTATTGAGCTTATTTGTTACATGTTTCCCTCAAGCAACCATATAGTTCTAAACTTATTTGCAAATATATGACTATCAATATGTTAAACTGAGCTTTAATATGAGAACAGAAGTAGATTTATTTCACTAATGAACAGCACCACAATTTCCCCAGTCAACGGTCAGTGAAAAGGTAGTGGCCAATTCACATGCCTAGTTTTCACTCTACCATATGTATCATTTCAATAGTATTTGAATATAATTTGAGTTAAGAATTTATTGTACATATTACAATGCTCAACTTAGAAACTGTAAATATGAAAACATTAAAAGGGGGAAAGTTGAGCTAACAGTTCTTCTAACAGAACAATGAACTAACAGCTTTTTGTTTCCCTGAGAGGAAAAAAAGCATGCTTATTCCTACCATCCATGTAATTCCTTCTATAGGCTAATGAGTGATGCCTATTGAGTATATACAAGAAAGCTAATATCCAGCATCTTCCACTGCTTCTTTAGTAACCTTTGGAAACTCTGGCATTGTAACATGGGCCAATCATCTCCACTGAAATTAAAGACAAGATTAAGAAAAACGCGCATTGCAGAAGTAGCAGTTAATAATCCTCAGTGCTCCAATTAGCACTTAATCTTTCTAGTCCTGTAAGTAGATACAAAACCAGTGCTGAAATAGACACAGGCACTAATATGGAAAGCCCTTCATTTGCCATGTTAGAAAGACGTACAGAACAAAACAATGCTCTGTTACTTCACACTTTGTTTCTTGGCACTTGTGACTCAAAGAAAGAAAAAGACTCACTTACCCAAATCCCCTCCTCTGTTTTAACTCACACTGCTAATGTACTGGGTCAAAAATTATGCAGCTGAAAATTTTCCTGTTCATCACCTCTCTGTCTTCGGTTCTATAGCTGAGTCACAGCTTAAGAAGCTGGCCAATTGTGCCCCTCTATAGTTTCTTTTAATTGGCTCATTTCCATAGGGGAGGCCACCTGCCTTCGATAGAGGAGTGTCAGCTGCTTGCCCTCAGACTAACTGGAGAGGGAGCCAAGTGGCTGGGTTGGATAGAATGAGGAGGGTTTGCTACATGCCATGTTATTACCTCCCTTGAAGATGAATGGGAATGCACCCCAAGCTGGGTCTTTGTTCACCAAGTGTATCTTCACAGCCTCCAGAGCACCTGGGCAGAACTCTGCAATGGCAACCCCTCCCCCCTCCTTCTCTCTCCCAGGAGCTGCTCCCAAGGTTGTGTAAAGCCATGCTATGTTTATTATAATGATGAATTGTATATCTCATCTGAGGTACTTTAGAATCCCTCCTTCAAAATCAGTAGCAGGCAGGATACTTTTCAGAGAATACTTTTGCTTGCTCACACACGCTCTAAAGAGTTACTATGAAAATTGAAGAAAGGATATGAATGAAGAAACTTTTAATGAAATGGATATGTCAGTGAAGTAAAAGTCTCAGCATGAATTCCCACTGGCCACTATTAATAGAAGATGGAATTCTCTTTTGTTGCAATACAATAGACTGTGTCCACAAATAATATCGCTTTTCAACCAGACTCTGGCTGCCACTTGCTCATCTATCTTATTTTAAATAAACTTAGCATAAAATCACTCTGAGCCACAGTTAATTTAGATGTATGTCCTAGGCATAAGCATCCAAAACAGTGCTTGCTCTTCCTGCAAGTTAATCCCCTACTTAAGGCTCACAGGAAGAGAGAATATAATCATTATTTTTGCAAAATGTGTTGTACTCGATCCATGAAGTTTCACACTTATTTTAAGACTGTAATTGCATGTTGTTGCTGTGGATATTATTTTCTTTTTTTTTTTCCTACTACTTGCCTTCTAAAGTTTGCCATATCAGTGCTCAAAATGGGTCCAGCTCCTCAAATTTGGCACACGCAGATTCCTACACTTGCAGGTAGCTGCTACCCAGTAGCAGTTTCTGGGTTTTGAGTACTCCTCACTACTTGGTTTGGAGCTGATATTTTCTGAAGGTCTGGCCCCAACTGTGGAACTGGAGAATTCTTGACATTTTAGCCCTTAATAACGATCGTTTTAAATTTTATTCTTGTTATCTCCACGCGAGCATTCAGGTCTTACTCCTTCTCCTAAGCACCAGTTACTCAGCAGCAACATGCTCAAAAAAATCAGTCATCTGCTATGAAGCACAGAAAGGACTGAAGATTTTGCCTGTGACTGTGTGAGGAACTCTCTATAGCCTGATGCTATGTCACAGATAATGTACAGGCTGAAAAAACAGTTCAAACCAGCCTTCCAGAGTGGAGTCTCAAAATAGCCTTGACCTGTTGTTTTCAGAAATGAAAGCATACATTGTGGTGGGGTGACTTCTGTTGCCCACCCAGCCTTTCTCTCACTCCCTCTGCCTGAACAGGATGGGGGAGAAAATAAGATGATGTAGCTCATGGATTGAAATAAGGACAGGGAGATCACTTAGTTACTATCATGGGCAAAACAAACTCAGCTTAGGGAGGATCAGTTTAATTTAGTGCCAATTAAAATAAATCCGGATGGTGAGAAGCAAAGACAAAATTGAAAAACCACCTTCACTAGCTATGTATTTCTGGTGATGATTCCAGACAATGGTCCATGCTGCCTGTGACAAATGGTATGGATTGGCTCATCTTGACATCCATGTTAAAATCTCAGAATCTCTTAGAGCAGTCAGTTATATCCATATTGCTTCTTGACAGTCGCACAGTATACTGTGGTAGCTATCCCATCATCTTATATGATGAGACAGCACAGGTTCTTCTTGTGTGCATTTCACAGACATCATGGATTCCTGGGAGTTAGACTCTGAAGTGTTTGCATACATTTTGGGGATGCCAGAGTTGCTAAGTAAGCTAAGATAGAATAAATTTATATCTGCATCTCAGTTATGCAGTCATGAAAAAGTGTCCAGTGAACAAAGTAAGCTTCCGTTCAGGGTTAAGGTTGAGTGTGCCGGCACAAGTGTGCTGCTGATACTGTATGCTTGGGAGACACCTTCCCTGTAATTGCTAGGTTGTAACATTGTAGAGGCAGAGAGTGAACAGGAAATAAATCTGGTCTCCCTTTTCTCTTTTTGTCTCTCTAGTCTATACACTGAACTGTGTTTTAAAGTTATAGAAATATTTATGTAGTTATTTAAGTACCTATAAGCATATGTATTGATACTGTGTTTAGATAACATATGATCTATATAGTATCTACAGATGTATAGACACTTGTAGATACACATATATATATATAAAGCTGACCACTACAAAATCTCACCATCTTGCCTCAGGGACAGAGCAATAGAGTGAATGTCAACAGTCTTATTTTTGTTAAAATCTATAATGCAAGTGTAATTCAAATGAAATCACAAACTGAGTTAAAGTCATTACAGAAACTCATCATTTACCCTTAGTGGAGACCACTAACAGTTTAAACAGAACTAAGCGAACTCATAGCAACCAAATTTACTAGGATTTACTAGGGTTTTTAGCTATCACATAGCTGCCCAATCTGGCAGCAGGACTGATGCTTGTACCCAAGATAACTAGTTACATTAAGATACTTCAGTATTTCAGCATAATCACATGTAATAGCTCCACTTTGAGAGGCCTAGTCTATTTGTGTAGACTTTCTATGGTTAAAAGAATGAGACAGTCCCTTCCAGAAGGCAATTTACCCTACCTATTGTATTTATCATAACACTGAAAGAATTACCTTCTATTTGTGCCTTTTTTCACTGCCAATACATTTCAATTATAAAATTCATTTTTAGATGGTTAACGTTAGACGAGATAATTCTCACCGTTTTGTGATGGGAATATGGGTGAATGTGTTATGCAGTGTTTTTCTACCAAACCCTGAAACAGTTCTAGGACTATTATTACTGCTGTTTCTTTTCTTCAGCTCCTTCATCTCTTAGCTATTATCCTTTGAAGTTGCTTGTTGTGCCTGTGTGAAAGCAAAATGAAAAAGCTGGCGTCTTATTTTCCTCTGAAACCTATGTAATTGAGGACAGCAGTTCTACAGCTGATATTTAAAGGCAGTAGGACAGAGAAGAAAATAGAAAAATGACTTTGCTGTTTTGTTTCCTCAATTAAATAGTGTTTTCATACGAGTCAATGTTTTATTGTGTAGACTTAACACTACACTTTATGTGCTAGCATTGATTTTGATCCACCAAGCTAATACTTCTGTTTTATAGTTGCACAAATGCATATTTCTGTCACATTTTGCACAAGGCATATGCCTTATAGTAAAGGTAGAACTACAGCCTGTTGAATTCCTTGCCCCAAAGAGCAAGGAGTGAGCATCAAGTGGATAAAGATCTAAATCTAACATTTGTAGTGCTGTGGTTATGAAATGGACAGAACCACAGTTCTGTTTGTGGGGATGTAGGATGGAGGATGTACATTTTTGTCTGCTGTTGCCCCACTTTTTAACCATATCACATAGGTTGTGGGACTATTCATTTGGTGTATGATGTTTCTTGTACCAAAGCATCTTGACATTACAAAAAATGAATGTCCAGCCTTTATGTATTAGCTATGCATTAAGTATGTTTGCAGGCCTAATTACTGAATTGGTTAGTACTGGTTTACTATTATCTTTTATAAGTCTGGACTAGGAATGGTTAGTAAAAGTAACTTTTCTGTTTCACAGTTCATCAGCTTGAGATAATTTAGTAACAAAGGCTCATGTTGCAATCAGGGAAAGGATTCCCACTGACTACAGTGGGACCTGGACTGGGACCAAAATTATGTCTTGCCATGAGTCTTAATCGCTGACATTGTCACTGACTCTTCATGTGAAGTCCTTCAGTACATTGTAGAATAATTTTATTTGGATTTGATTAAACATTAAAATATTTTGCAACACTTTCCAGCTTTGAAAAACAAAGTCATTTACATAAGAGCTAAGCAACCACATAGCTATCCTCTTTTACCCTGGTTAGTAGGTTTAATATGCAAATATTTATGCATGTTCTGTGCTCGTGATTAGTCCCCTGACATATTTGATTGTCTGACATTAGGCATGTATGTGTTTGCAGGAGGAGGTCTGGTGCTGTAACATTCATCCGTTGCATCCTGCTTTGCTGATAAACTGCAAGTTCTGAGAGGCAGGAAATGTAATTGTGTATTATACTTACCAGTGTGGGATGTAGAAGACATGCTGTAACAAAATGCTGCTCATTGAAAATGTTAATGTATACGTTAATACAAAATGTTAATATATATATTTGTTTTAGGGGGAAAATTGCATCTTTCTTATATTCCAGGTCAAGTCACTTTGTCAGCTGCTAAAAATGTGCCTTTTATTATTAGCACCTTTTATCAATGCAATGAACAATAGAAACAGCAACTCTGTTCCAAGACCGGACACATCTTGCAATGATTTATAAATACCCATATTAAAAATAATACACTTAGTCCAACTTTTTCAAAATGTCCCAGGGTGAGCAAATGGTTTTGTATTATTATTAGTTTTGACAAACCTGATTGTGTGCTGGCCATTGTTAAAGGGTTCTATCTGCCTCCAAACACAGTAAGAGACAAAGAATTTTTAATGAATTTAATTAAAACTTTATGTGGTTTATGGTGTTCACCTCCAGCTGGTGTGCCATTCTTCTCTGGTGAATGAAGTTTCCTCTAATGCATAATGATGTGTTTTATTTGAGGGATGTTTGAACCCCCTTCCTAGTAGCCCTGAGGTAGTTTCCATGGTATGACACAGTGGTGAAGTATTTAAAAGCAAGTCTCAAACTTAAGTGAATTATGTATATGGTTAAGTGCACATGCATGAATTTATAGATATGAATCTTAAAATAAGCTTGAAAGTTGGGGTTTTTTTCCCAGAAACAGTTGTTGTGGGCTGTCTTTTATGAGCCATACTGCTGAGCTTTTGTACGAATGGCACATTGACATGAAAGCGTCTTATTATTTAGCTGCTTATTTTGGGAGTAGGAAGTTTAATAACCTGGTCCCCTTTGGTTAACACGCTGAAAACTGACATCTATACCAGGTACAAGGGCCTGATGTTGGTGGGTACTCTTAGTGCTGCTTAAATAAAAATGAACGATAACATGCAGAAAGTCTTGTTAGCAAATGTTTCAGTGCATTTTATGACCCATGCTGAGACGCTGCAACAAGCTAGGTCATTCCCATGGCTGGTTAGAGTTACTGGTGGATTTTGGTCTTCTGAACCTCTTGTGCTGGTGGGGCTTTCTTGCAAGATCTCTAAAAAGGGCAATGGCCTGTCTTCCTTCCCTTAAAGCTGTGTTCAGTCAATACTTCTGCCTAGAAACAGGGTCTTACTAAAAGAGGTAAGCAGTTGATATGTTCTAAGCACTTGCATTTCAAAACCTTGAGTCTGGGTGTGGCCAAACTGAAATACAGAGCTGTCATTTTGTGGTTTGTTGGATCCCGAGATCTCAGTTGTGCAAGAATCTTGAACAAGTTCCCCAGGGAAGGAATGAGTGAAGCAAGATGTCTTGGACAAAAGGAGTAGGACTTAGGAAGAACTTGCATCTCTACAGGGAGTACTGTGATCCATGGGGAAGTCTCAGTAATGGAGTCTGCAAACTTTCAGTGGTTTTCAAGAGGCCGGAAAAACAGATGAATATTGAAAGGCATCTTCAGAAATGGTTCCTCTTGTTCTAATGGTTGTGAGGAATTGGATAGGAAACTGGTTACAAGATCACCATGTGACAACATTATCTTTTTATGTCATTGACCAACTCATTGAGGTGGGGAGAGCCCTTTATATGGCTTTATTGGAAGGTGACTAAGAGGAAAGGCTTTCTAGAAGGTGAACCTTCAGTATATCAGCTGGAACACCAATAATCAGTGGTTATCTGGAGATAAGACCTTTTTCTTCGGGATGGGGGGAGAATTTCAGTGTTTTAATCTGTCTGTGATTTTTAACAGTTTTCCAAGGGTTAGCCAATAGTAATAACAACAGTAAATCACCACTTGTGTTGTTCCCCAACTGATGAAGAAACAAAGTGATACAGGAGAGGGCCACTCATAAGCTAAATCAAAAAAGGTCTTTGGATAAAATACTGAAAAAGATTGTTTAGCACTTGGTGGAATAACAAAGAGCTGAAGAAATGCAGGAGGATCATAAACTAAAGAATAACTCCTGGTGGTAGGGATGGACAAGAATCAAGGTGAACAGAACAAGCAGGGAGATGGATAATAGATTGTAAAGAATGGAGAAATAATGAAGACGAAGTGGAGGAAGTCCTGAAAACCACAAAGACAAATTTGTCTTTTCCCAACAAATTTAGAGTATGTTCCTGGAGGCAGCAGAGGGAAAGGATGTATCCTACACTGGAAGAAGTCTGACCACAGACTAATGAGTCATCTTGCTGCATTGCTTCTGATTCCAAATGCTCTGATTGCAGTGCCCGTTGCAGTTTTGCTCTTCAGAGTAAATGAGAAATAATCTTGGTCTGATCAGCTGCAGTGTACCCTTCAGAGAAGGTAAGACTTCTGTCAGTTGATAGAGACAGCTCTTTGACTAAATGTGCCAGCTGAGCATCTGGTGATATTCTGTCTTCTGTCTTTCGGCATCTGTTGTCAGCTGGTGGACTACATACTGTGCCGCGTAAATGAGAACAACCCTGGTTTAGGCTGGGAGTGAAGGTGGCAGTCTCAGAACTGCCACCTTGTGCATCCCAGAGTAGGAAGTTTGTCTCTGGAGGTGGGCAAAGCTAGGCAAAGGGAAGGTCACACAGATACTAGGTAAGGTCATAATTTCATCATGCAACATGGGGGTGTGCACTTCACTAAGCGGTATCTGTCAGGACATCAAAAGCTCCATAATTCCTGGTAAGTCAGTGTTGCTCTCTGCTTTTTGTTGAAGTTGTCATGTGGGCAGGCATTGAGGGTTGTGTCTATATTCCTCTGATCTCCAGCTCTTAAGCAGCAATATGTTTAACTAGCACCTTTTGTACCAGGAGTTACTTTTGGCAAGAAGCATTGGGAACAGAGTAAAAGGCTTGAGACTGCAAGTGCTGAGCTTCAACTGGACATGCCCGTGACACACTGCTAGTATTTCATCAGCCAGCGAACACTTGACAGTCTTGACAGTGGACCAGTGAGTCCTCTGTGGGTATAAGCAAAAAGGCAGGGCCAGAAGAAAGTGTTTGAGTCCAAGTGTTGTTGTAATCTTGCTGTTAAAAGCAGAGAAAAGAAGTAAAACAGGAATGAAGTAAAACCACCGAAACCAAAGATTTATTTCCATGATTTGTATATACTTTGCACAAAGTGGCTAATTAACAAAAGAGGAAGATGCATTAGAGTCTGATTTATAGCAGGTTTTATTGGTACATGAAACTGCCACAGCAACACTGAGGACTGAAGAATGAGTTCAGCTTTCTCAGTTCAGTTGAATAAAGTGCAACTGAAACTGCCATAGTCCTTGTGCAGAACAAGGACATTGTACAAAATGGTGCTGCTAAGAACATTGTGGTGGGTAGTCAAGATATAGCCAAGGTAAACATCCAAGGATGTGCCATAAGAGGCGCTTGTCCTGCAAGGTGCACTTTGAGGTGACCTGAGTGGGAAAATACTAGGTGTCTGGGCCAGTGCTGGATTTTGGAAGAAAGTCTGTGCACTTGCGTTCATAGTATCTGTTGGAAGGACAATACTGGGAAACAGAAATGGGATATCTGTGCTGCTCACTCTTTTGCCCGTTTTAGGGACTTCCTGAAGAACAAAGTTATTTAGTGCTAAAGCAATCATTAGGTGGTATTTTATATACTTGCCTGTACATACAAACGCCCATTTATTTTTCTTTGCTTACTTTAGAAGTATCTTAGGACTCAGCCCTACTCTTTAAAGATGAATTTCTCACACTCTTCTAAGCTTACTATCACTGCCATATATATTGGTGCAGGGCAGCAGTATGTGATGAAAGTTAAGTGATTTTTGGTGTATTATTTTGTAGCTTTGCAGTTGAAATATTGCACAATCATTGAAGAAATATAGTATCTGCATGTGCATATACAAATATGTCATTTTAGGGTGGAATAGGGTAATTTTGATGAAAAATATGGATGATTAGTAAGATACTATAGATACCATGTAAGTATTCTTGGATTGGAGTCACTGATTTCTCATAATATGAAGAGAATCTTAGAAAGATAAAAAATAATATAAATAACAGGAAAAAAAAAGAACATTTAAGAAGTCTTCTCTATATTTTTCTTTGTCTCTGGCTTCAGGCCAGATTGTTCATGTGTGGAATGTCCTTAAAAGCACAAGGAAATTATACCATATTTTCTTCAGAAGAAATATGAGATTTGGCTCCTGTATCTTCCTTAAATGCTTGAAAATCCCTGGTTCAAAGAACACAGAATCTCTTTTGAGGAGAGATTTGAATGTAGATAATTGTGCAGGAAACGGAGAGCACTTTTATGTTTCAGCTTCATTTATTACTTAAGTTGAAGTTAAAATGAAATAAAAAGATGTATCGCAACTTATCTTGATATTTTTTCTTTTGTTTTGGAATCCAATATTCACACTGTCTCTGAAGACATAGTGAAAATTTTTATGTAAAATTAGATTAGATTGTTCCTCCAACATTCTCTTTATTGAAAAATATTTTCTTTGAAAAGCAAAACTTTATACAAAACTTGCAAATGTTGTCAAAGTGACACACTTTTTGTTGACCGTTGCTAAATCTGCATAAATATTTTTGTCACTTATGGTTGAGTATTTTTTTCTGCAGTTAAGAAAATACTATCCTATCTCTGACCATATGATTAACAAAACTCATGAGCACCACCTTTTCTGTGGGCAAATTTTTCTCTCCTACACTTACCCGCTTATCTGAAAAACATAGTCTTCATCTCTGAGCCCTTTGACACTCTTGGCGATTTCAGTGAAGGGACAGCAGGAGATACTTAGGCCAGGAGGCGATGTAATTCAGTTATGGAGCATATAAATTGATTATCTGTGTAGGATATGAGTCAATCACTGTGCAAACAACTTTTCAACATGCTTCTTGGGTAGCTTTGCATTGAATGGCACTGATCTAGGCACATGTCCTATAGCCAACGTAGGCATGTGCCTGACATAGGCATGTGTCCTGTAGCCAATGATAGCCATTCCCTTCTTGGACTCTAGGACAGAAATACACACTGAAGCCAGTTTACAAAATCTCCATTGACAAAAGTGAGATGAAAGCTTTACTCCAGAGATCTAAATACCCTGTATAGCTGAGCTGCTTTACAGCATTGTGTTGGACTATAAATTGCATTTACTTTAACTTTAATGCCCTTCTTCAGGCCTATGGCTGTATAAAACAACTTCAGCGTAACTGGAATTGGGGCCAAATAAATTTGCATCCATTGAAATGATTTGCCCTGAAGTGACAGCCATTTGAACCGTAATTCTATAGGAGGAAAACTGGCAACTTACCTGGAGACGTCTTCCTCCTGCCCACCATCTCATTCCCAGCTCAACTTAAATAGGTTCTGCCATAAGAAATCTAGCCCAGAATTCATTCACGTTAAATGTGGTGGTGTGTACAGAATGTGGAAAAGACCTGATCCTATAACTGAAGGAAGCTGGTTGGTAGACTCTGAGTCTACATCATACAGTAAGAACTTGGTATCAAACAACTCTTCAGGCTCCCTCCAGTGCACCACTGATTAATCTCAATGGTCAACGTTTACAGCATGAATTAATGAAAAAAGGCAAATGTATGTAAAATTATTAAAGTGCTGATCATTTTGTAGCCTAAGGCTGACTCAGGAAATGATGATCTCTTGCCTTGCTGCTAGGATCTCCTGCTTTACTGAGGTAGGCTTGCATGGGCTTAGTCAGTGGTGTGTTCTGGAGTTGGTATAAATATGCTTTTTGGGGTCAGGATTTTTTTTTTTAAAAGCAGTGTCTCTGATTTGTTGTAATGGTGGTGTGCTGTCTGTATTGTGTCATTTTCTTTACCCTTGTAGTGGGATAACATACAATTAGGGACTGATGTCAGCCTGTAAAATTTTGGTGTAAAATTTTGGTCACACCAAAATACCATACTTCTTAACAAAGCCGGCAGACGTGTCCTTTGGCAGCAGCTGCATGCCATGTGATTTAAAACTTCCTGTCACTATAATTGATGTGTTTTTATTCTTTCCACTTCCTGAAGCCTGATCAGAATTAAAATTGCTGTTGGAATTTCCTGTCAAAGCAACTCATTTATTCGCTGAACACTGCACTGACAGTACTTTGATTGGACATTGCCTTTAGCTATTCTCGGGCAGAGAGATTGCTGTGAATTATGCTTCTTGCCCAGGTTTGACTTCCCTGCGTGCCACATCTGCAAATATATACAGATTGTCCATCATGCGGTAACCTTGTCCTAATGAAAACTCCACATGTAAAATGTTAATGATTTGAATATCAAACTTGGCCACCTGCTGGGGCCCTGGCTTTTGTGTTTATTTAGGAAACCCCACAGAGTTTTTCAACTGATTGTCTCACCATAAGTTTTGGGTCACGTCTGCTATATTTCTGCAGGGTTCTGCTATATTTCTACACTAAGTAGAATTTACACCCTTTTTCAGCTTTCCTTTAAAGAAGCTAATGTTGGTGTGTTTTTTCCTTAATTTTCTGGTTCAGAGTGCTATATGCTTTCCTTCCAAGAGGTTTCTGTGTTGTGCTACTATGGGGCAGTCCTCAGCTGTTACTGCAGCTTGTCCAAGCGCTTTGGAAACATTCAGGTTGAAAGATGCTGTATAGATGCAAGTAGTTATTGCCTGCAGCGTGAGTGCAATGTGGTGGTAATTCTGCCGTGAAGAGAATAAGCCACTGAATTCACTGTTGGATGAATCATTTGGTTGCCCCATTTGTAACTTCATTTTCCTGTTAGAGTTGCATAGAGAATTACAGGTTATTTTGGGAAGCTGAATAATGGATAAGTATTGGATTGTTCTGCAGTTATAACTGACACAAAGTCATTGTCACCTCACAGTCGAATAGATATAATGATGCTTACTTAACTGCCTTTCTAAAGTGTTTTGATAACCTAGGTTGAAATGTACTTACAACCCTGCAAAGTATTGCTATTATTATTAGGGGCAATATATTATTTTTAAAGTTTTAATCTACACTATTTTGAGGACTTAGTAAGAGTCTTTAAGTATTCATGCACAGTCTCCTTTCCTTGGCCAAACTGGGTCCCAAGTACTCTTCCAATATTTTAAGGAAATGACCATGTCTATTTTGACTGGTAGTGGAGGTGCAAGATCAAAAGCCTTCGTATGTGATTTGCTCTCTACCTGTAGGTAGTGGAAAACGGCTCCCAGTAGACTGTAGTTGGTGGTGTAAGCTGCTGTTGGGTATTTATAAAATCCACTATTTTTCTTACATTAAAAACCCCCAAGATTTTCTTTTTCCTGAATAGTTGCTCATAGAATATACTTGCCTTATATTTCTTATATGTTGTGTGTGTATATATATATCGTATATATTTGTTTTCTTTGTGGTCCGGTTCTTGGACTTTTTACCCAACACAGAGGCAAGTGAAGAGCATGCCCTCTTCAAGCCCTCGCAGTGCCTACAGGAACAGAACAGCGTCCCTGGGCTGTGCAGCTGAAGAAGTGAGAACAGGGATGCAGGTGTTTCATGGACGTGGGAGAGTATCGTTACAAAGTAGGAGCTGTGGAAGGGAGTGAGTTACAGGGGAACAGAAGTTCAGGACCAGACAGTGGGGAAGCAAGGAATGACTTTGCGTTAAGGACCAGTGCCTGTCGGCCCCCACAGACAAAATGTCAGGTCTCCTTCGTATTCAGGGTCATTCTGCATTTAGCTAAACTTGGTATGCAGGAGAAAATACTGAATAATATGTTTAAAGAAGATGTCAAACAAAGGTACAAAGTCAGTAAGAGAAACTGAGGGAGGCAGGGATGTTAACAGGACCATGAGGTTTCATTCACTGAGTGATACAGTCAGGAAACCTGAAAAATTGTATTTTACTGAAGGAAAGCAAAATTAAATTTCTACTTCGAAAAAAAATATAACTTCTGCTCTGAGGGTCAGGACAATGCTAATGACTACTAATGACTCATTTTAGTGCAGGATTTAAGGAAGGCTCAGGCTATTCAAAGATTGGCCTTTTGGGCAGAGCTGGGTAGATGAAACTTTTCCCTGTACTCAGCACTGGTGAGATCACTCCTTGAATTCAGTTCTGGGCCCCTCGCTCCAAGAAGGATGTTGAGGCTCCAGAGCATGTCCAGAGAAGAGCAGTGAAGCTGGTGAAGGGGCTGGAGAACAAGCCTTATGAGGAGCGGCTGAGGGAGCTGGGGTTGTTTAGCCTGGGGAAGAGGAGGCTGAGGGGAGACCTTATTGCTCTCTACAGATACCTGAAAGGAGGTTGTAGAGAGGAGGGTGCTGGTCTCTTCTCCCAAGTGACAGGGGACAGGACAAGGGGGAATGGCCTCAAGCTCCACCAGGGGAGGTTCAGGCTGGACATCAGAAAAGAATTCTTCACTGAAAGTTTTATCGAGCACTGGCAGAGACTGCCCAGGGAGGTGGTTGAGTCACCATCCTTGGAGGTATTTAAAAGACGGGTGAATAAGGTGCGCAGGGACATGGTTTCGTGGTTGATAGGAATGGTTGGACTCGATGATCCTGGAGTTGTTTTCCAGCCTTGTGATTCTGTGATTCTAAAGGGAAGGTTACAGAGGTCTACATACAGGCATCATGAGACTTGGCAGCAGGAGCTCTGCTGGCTAGTCCTTAACAGTGCAGATAAAGACAAGATGTCTCATCAAGGAGGGGGGGAGGGAGGCGGAGGACACATCACATTTAAGGAGTTTCAATAGGTCACTCACTCATCCTAAGTAGACATCAGTTTCTGTTTGGGAAGCTGTAGAGATGAGGCTGGGTATTGCAATGTGTTTGACAAAAGAGGCTCAAAGCGGGCCCCTGGCTCTGGGCTGAACTGCCTGCAGTGAATGGTGAGGAGGGAGTGCGGGTAGACTTCTGAAAACAGAGGGGAAGGATAGTCAAAGTGTGTTCAGTTCTCCTGATGTGGGTTGTGGTGTTGGTTTTTTTTTCAGGAGGGGGGCCAGAATAAAGAGTGGAGTATATAAAAAAAACCCCACACAAACAATAACAAATACATTCAGTATGCTGCTGCTTCTGCTGCCACGTCAGCCCAGCTGCAAATGCCCAGTGCAGGAAGAAGCCAAACCAGCAGTGCTGAAGGGTCTAAGAAAGACATAATGCTGACACAACAGTAACTGAGTTTCCAGCTGATTTCAATCACTAGATAAATATCAGTTTCAACCCTAAATGATATTCTCAAGTAATTGTCCAGTGCCCAGTTGGGCTGGATCGGTGTTCTTCTGGAACCAGCTCAGGCCAACCTTAACTGCTTGGGAGTGCATGGCCAAGAGCAGACTTATTTGCTGGAGCCTGAAATGCCATTAAACAGGCTGTAGTCAAGAGGACAAAATGCCTCATGTGTTTAGTCTAATACACCATGGGACTTGTTTGCTACAGTTACATATTAAAGCTGTAATTATAGTCAGTGAACCGCAGATGTACTGTAGCCATAGGGTTTAAACAGGGTGTTATTGCAGTAGAAACCACCCCCAGTAGGTTATAAGTTCAAAGGGTCATTTTCCCTCTTAGTTCAATCAGATAGTCAAGCCTACAGGCTTGTTAGTAGTCATCATCAGGTATTCAACATCTCAACCTGTTTTATGCAGTCAGCTTGGATTGATTTTAGGTTTTTCTTTCTGTTTCAAAAGAAAGAGTATAGCTTAATGCTTGTAAGTATTGTGTAAGTGTACTGCTTTGCAGTAAGTATTTAGGAGGAAGTGCAAATAGACTACCATTTTTATGGTGTGTTGGTTAGATAGAGGTATGCCACCCTGCTACAACACTGAGCCGTAGTTCTCAGTAATAACAATGTAGATGCTTTGTACTTAAGTGGAGATTGAAAATCATAGCAGAAAACATAGATTTTGGAGCAAAAATAATCTCTTTGAGACAGTGCAAGTACAGCATATTTGGACGTGGTATTTATTCTTTTATAATGTGAAAACACAGAGATCTGAGGTTTCTGACCATGTTAGTGCCATTGCATGGTGATAGTCTGAACATGAATGCACACGCACCTATTGCTAGCAGATAGAGGTGTCAAATCTCAATTTGAAGTGACCAAAGAAAAATGTCAAAACTCATGTTCTTTTTGCTCCCTGTGCTTGACAGACAAAATTTCATATTGAACCTAAAAGAGATGATAGCTGAATATTGACTTTTCATTTAGCAGTGATACTTATACTTTTCATTTTTTTCTGATTAAGCAGGACTGTAATGGTTACCATGTAGGAAAGTATAGGTAATATTAAACTGAAATATGTCTGTCTAGGGATCCATTCATTTCCCAAAAATAGCCAGTTTCTATTTATATATGAATGTCTGTATGTTTATATATATTTAAATGCCCCATTTGCTACACTGGTTTTAGCTTCTTGTTAGCATCACTTCTTGTTAGTGTGATGTTCTACAGCACAAGGCAGCTGCAAAAGTGAAACGTGTTCAAGAATTTATGCAGTGTCTTTACTTTCTTTCATTAAGAGAACTAACAATAATAGGTGTGTATTATAAGTAAGCACTGTTAAGCAGTATGTTATAGCCATGTCTGACAGACGTGTTGTTTACATTCATATTTTATATTGGTGAAACTGTAGCTTTTTTATCAACATGACATTTTTCAAAGGCAATATTTATACCTCTTCTTCCATATAGAGGAAACTTAGTAATCTAAAAGTGTGATATGCTTTAAATCCACTTGTCTCCTTTTCAATAAGGAAATATTTCCAATTATTTCCCCAGCAAAACAGGTAAGTCAGCATGTTCTGTATTCCAGGCCTTCTATTAATTGATGAGGGAAAATTTCTCACCTCATACTAGCAATAACCCATCTTATTTTAACATGGCTGAAACCTTCTCTGTGGGTATGTAGAACTGGCCCCTGTTGGCATTAGCAGTCTCTTTTGGGCTATGTGTACCCTCATTTTGTATGTGCTGTCTCTGCCAGTGTCAGTGGGAGTTGTTCAGACAGAGCAGGAGTGGTGGAGCGCATCCTACAGTTTCCCAGAGGAAAACTTACCTCAACTGAGTGAACTGTGCTCTCTGTGATCTTCCTCAGAGAGTTAAAAGTGCAAAATCTTTTCTTACTTACAGATACTGTAGGGAGATTGTGTGATAATGAGCTCTAAAGTCTAATTGCACTTAGGTGAATTGAAGATATACATGGCTTGAAAAGACATCTCTAACACTGAAGTAAATAAACAAACAAATAGTTAAATACTCCATCTGAATGTTGTGGCCTTAAAGAAACACACCCTCCACACAGTACTATCTTACTGTAGCATACAATTAACAATACAGTATACAGGAGGTATTTGATAACATACATGCAAGTCTGGATCAAGTCAGATCCATCCAGTGTAGCACTTCCATTTTCAACAACATCCAGAATGAGGTATTTCAGAAGAAGATTTCAGCAAATCAGAGCAGGCAGAGGGGTAATTCCTCTCTCTTTTCATCACATTCGGAAAAGATCTCTCTTAGTAAATTGAGATTGCTTTAAATCCTGAAGCATAAGGTTTCATTTTTGTTCCCATAGTCTTCTTTGTACCATTAACTGTTACAAGCCTGGATATTACCTCTGTTTCAGCACATGCCTGTGCTCTTGTAAGACCATAACCCCAGCAACATCCTGTCATAATGAGCTTCAAGGTTCAATTACACCTTATTTGAAAAAAGTATTTCCTCCTTTCAAGTCTGAATTTGTGGCTGTTTAGTTACACAGACTGTTTTATTGCTCTTGTACAGTGCAATAGGAATTCAAAGATACAGCTTAGCAGCTATTTGTTGTAGACAGACCAGTATCTAAAATGTGCCATCGTCATCAGCTGGTCCTCCAAATATTATAGGCTTTCCTCATGTTCACCGGTGGATCAAATCCACATAGATAAAAGTAGCAAGAGACAAACCCCACCACTCAAGAAGAATGATGATGCCAGCAGAGTATTCACTAGGTCAGTGGTTAGTTAGGAGAAGGTACTCTCCTAAGTTTTTTGTGGGTGCTCATGGTGAAGACTTAAAGGGATGCTGTGTTTGTTGCTCATTGAGCCAGCTGCTTTGGAGACCCCAGCTGCAGCCTCGTCACTGAACACAGCATCTGTCTTACCCAGCTCACCATGAAGTCCTTGTTGATGTTAGTTGCTAGGGTTACCCGTGGAGTCAGGGACACGTATGTAAGCATCTAAGGTGGGATGAGCTGCCTTCAGTAAATCCCTATTTCAGCCTGTTGACCACATGAAGAGCCATAATAGCTTGCTTAAACTGGACTAAATTTAGCTAGGAGCTCCATAGCAGGCAGCAACTGTGGAGAACACAGCAGTAGTCGTTGGCCTGCCAACACAATCACTTATCACACGTTTTCTGGCAGGCTCCACAGCAGGCAAAGTGTTTGGAAGATGCTTTGGAAAAGAGAAGGAACATATCCATGCAGCTGACTATTTGCTTAGTCATCTATTTCCAGTGGTCAAAGTATTCTACATTTAGACAGTGCAAGTAATGCTAGACAGCCCCCTGATTACTTATTTTATACAATTGCAGGTTGTAGCAACATTTCTCTTCTGCCGTGCTTATGTTTCCTTAAGCTTTCAAAAAATACGAGATCATAAGACAGAAATAATTGTGCATTTTAGGTAGTTATTAACTCTTAATTCTGAATCTGTTTTAGAAGAATAGATTTGTGTGTGTTTGATGATGAGCTGATGTGATAATTAGATTTCTTCTCTCCATTGGCATGTTTTTTAAAGTCCCAAGGGGAAATTTTTTGACTCTGTGTATTCCAGAATTTTGTTCAGTGATGACACAAGAAGTTATTTGAACAAATTTTGTAAAGAAACCAAATTGCTTGGTTGTGCTATAACCTTTTGGTTCTGCTTTAGAGAGTGATATTTTTGCACATTGTATTCTCTGCAGTACATTGTATTCTCTGAATACTATGCAGAATTTTCCTTTCAGTTGCTCTGCACATTTTATTTTACCACAAAGTTACACACTGCTAACGGAGCTGAAAAAGACATATATAGATTAAGGAAGCTCATTTTTCTGTAGGTGTACAAAGTGAACACATTTGATCCTTGTCACGTCATCCCAATTCTTTTAAAACCCTCTGTACTAATTTATCCTGTTTTTTCTGTCATTAGACCCTCAGTCATAAGGACATTGCATTTTTATGGAGTTCAGCAGTCAGCTCCTTTGTGTTATTCATTTAGACCAATAGGATGTACCTTAATTTCAGGAACAGTGACATGCAATGTGCTTTCAGGAAATGCTTATATGGGCAAATGCCTCTGACACACATATTTAACACAGAGGAGAACTGTTTCTCACAAGTGGGCTCTGGAAGTACCATCTGACCATTACACTGGACCTGATAACAATAAAATATTCTGGTGGGAACATGAAGGGAAAAAGCATGCATGAGTGTCACTCACACTACTCAGTGCTCTGTTGAATAATGCATGGCTGCTAGAGTACCACGGAGATGCAGATTATAGAAGAAAAAGTAGAAAGGCAGCACCTCTCTGAGAGGAATTCGGGGTTCTGGATGGCATCCTGCTAGGACTCGGCCAGATTTAGAGACACTTAAAACACAGGTAATGGGTACTGTGAATCGCCATATAAAAGGAGAGTCCTTCTGCGTCTGACCTTTACTATTATAAATGTCTGTTCTGTTAATTGGTGCCATTGGGATGCAGAAAGCCTTACACCATGCACACTCCCCTGCGGTGAAGGGCTCCAAGAGCCTAACTCTGAGTAGGTCCCCTTTGCTGGGAAGGAATGCACGGCTGGGAGAAAGTTGTTTTCTGAGATGAATTGTAGTTGTTACCAGCCAGAACCTGACCTTATTTTCTGCCAGTAAAATAAAAACAGCTGAATTATTTTCTGGATTTGAATTCCTTTGGCACACTAAGAATTTGAGCTCTGTCAAGCCAACCATTCTTCTGAGCCCATTATGGAGACACACTTGAGGAAGAGGTATAATAGTTTGGTGCTGTATCCTCCCCAGTGCGTTCTTTGGAAGATAATATTAGCTAAAGTAATTTAAGGCAGCCCTGAGGCTCCTCTAAGCCATTAAACGTGCACAGTGGTTCCAAAGTTTGGGAAGGAAGGAAGGCATAAGTGTGAGTGAAAGGTATAGGAGCATGCTTTAGGATCTGAGCCAAAGTTACTGCAGTCAGGGTAAATCTTTCTGTAGACTTCAAAAGGTTTTGAATCAAACCCTAAGGAAGAAAAAATTGAAGTCTGACTGGTTGAATTATAATCCTAAAAGGATTTAGCTTCTCTGGCAGGGGTGAATTTCATTCTTCCTTAGCTGTGAGACAGAAAGTGTGTGAAATGTACTGGCTGCCCCCAAGATGCCATCCTCTGAAAACTATCCTACCTGTTTTCATGTGATATTGTATATGACCATATATGCTTTTGTACAGAGTGGAGTAGTTTCACGAAGCAAGCTTTTGTCCTGTTTTCCAGATAAAAGAGCTGGGTACTCTATTCATCGCTGTGATTGGTTGGATGTAATGTCTCTTAAACATAGAAAAATAAACTTGAAATTCTGTTGAGAACTTGATAAAGAAGAGTTCAGTTTAGCACCACTGTGAAGAGTCAGAGTTTTGTGGAGATGGTATTGATTTGTTTTCATATAAACTAAAAATTACAGCTAAGCATAAAAGCCAGTTTGACTTTCAGTGACCCCAGGGAATTGTCTCTTTCTCTAGAATAAAAAGCCTGGAAGACTCTTGCAATCTTGTTGTCTCTGCTTTAGACTTTATAAGAGTTTGGTTGTATTTCTTCAGCTGCAAGCAAAAAAACGCAAAATCATGTTAAGTGATTTTATACTAAAGAAATAGGTTATTCATAAAAATGTACAGTGTAAATATGAACAAAAGTAATATCTAATTTTTATTACTTGTTTTTTCTTCTTACTTAATTCAATGTCTCTAGTTAAGAAGTTTCTTGTAACAGCATTATATGGAGTCTGTACATATACAAAGCTGTAGTTGGGGAATGTTCTTTTTTAATTATAGAGAAGTTAGTGTAGAACAGTGATAAGGAAACAAAGGTATTTGTAGTAGTGAAATGCTACAAATAGTTGCATAAAATGAAAGTTACAGATTTGTTTCAAGCTGTTGCAGTACACTAATGATTACTGAGAGTTGTTTGTGAAACCAGTGATTTTGCTTTAGAGGCTGGGATTCTTCTCTTTTTTTAATAGTTTTATTTATTTTAACCTAAAAGGAGAGTTCCCCATATATGACATTCAGGGAAGTTTAAGTGTGCTAGTGGGTTGGGTTTTTTGACAGTAACATTTTTTGGGTGTACTGATTTGGTATGTTTTGAAAGGAAAAACATGTTAAACCATTCAGTTACATGAGAATGGATTCTGTGTAATGGGCACTAACAGCAGAAACCTCACACAACACTGGAGTGCTGGTTTAACTGTTTCTTGTGGTCTAACACACAACTTGGCATGTAGGGCATATGTCTTGGAGACGGACTTTTCATGAGAGTGAATGACATCTCTTTGTAATGAACTCCATGAAAAGTCAGCAAAATAGCAGTCTTCCATTTCATCGGTTATATATTTTCCAGGCGAATCATGTGTTTGCACAGAGACACAAAACTAAAGTACAGAAAAAGTTTAGCCACAAGCATTTTGATAATTATGCAGACATGCATTCTTCTGAGACAGCAATGTGCTAAAATGTAGAAGAATCTTGAACAATGGAGCTGATATGAAGGATGAAATTTAAACCTCTACCATTGTATTTTCATTGTTAATTTAGTAACAACAGTACTAATGCTCTCTCTCTCTGTGCCTTTAAACTGTGAGTGTCCTTGTGATTTGCAGTGGTTGGTGTCATTCTCCTTATTCTTTTAACATGGAAACTACAGTGCTGCAAGTCAAATAATTTGCCTGGAGTAATGTAAGTCGCTGGCAGAAACACAACTTGCCATCCATGTCCCCCAGTTTTCTTTTTTTCCAGCTAGACTATTTTGTCTCTGATTGTCAATCAGTGAAACAGTAAAAGATACTGATTTACAGGAATGCTTAGGGGTTTATCTAGAAAACTGCAAAGAAACAGCCAGTAGAGTGTGCTGCTCTCTTATGATGAAATGAAGAAAAAAATAATTAGTTGGTTTGCTTAAAACTTCCTGAATATCTTCTTATTATTATTCCATAATGTAAAATAATCCTTGCTGGGTTAGAATTTATATCCTTTTACCATTGCCTTTTCTGGAGTGGCACTCACAAAATGAGCAGGTAAACCAGCTCTGAGTCATGTAGAAGACCCTGAGCCAGAAGTACAGTATAGGAGTGCAGTGGAGTCAGATTATCTCATTTTTCTTTCAGCCTGAAGTTCCTATTCTGAGAATCTCATTCATGAAGGTCCAAAAGAAGTGTTTACATTCTCCCTTTTCCAGCTGACCCTACCAGTTATCCTCTGACCCTGTACTATGATCTCAAAACATCCGTGAAACCCTGGCAACTTAAGTATTTGGGGGAGGAATAGGAAGGGAGAATTGAGGTTGTACAGGATCTTTCATCACCTTTTACTTTGGTTATACAGGCGTGGCAGTATTGTCGTGCCAAAGCTTGCATAAGAATATTTAAAGTAGTTTAATGAATTGTTTCTGAATGACTCTGTGACACTGTTATATTATCTTTTACGATGTTGTCATAAGGGTTTGTTTTTTGTTTGCTTTCTTATAAATAACTTATTAGAAACAGCAATTCTCCATGTGTCCAAACTTTTCCCTGCATGGCACTTTCCCACCAACTGAGAATGGAGGTGATGAGTGTCCTTTGCAGCTGGTGGGTGCCACTTTTGGCTGGCTGATTAGCTGGCACAAGATGTATTGTGACATCATGAAAAATGTTGTGCATTGGCAATTGAACCTATGCCTTCTACCAAGCATGCTGCTTTTGGGCTGGGAGTTCAAAAGAAAAAAACGTGAGTCGTGTCTCAGACTGGATGGGTTTTGCTGTTCACTACAATTTGAATAAGCCTCTATCTTTAATGAAAAGACTAGGAGAAAACATTGGAATAGTTCTTCATCTTTATTTTTTGTAAAAATCAATACACAAAAAGATGACCCATATCTTCCTAGGTTCCCCATTATCTGCTTTACAGTTTGGTTTGTTTTCAGACCTTTGTGTAACAAGAGAGGATCTTCCCAGATTATTATTATTGTCGTTGTTAAAAAAATAATCTGACATTAAAACAAAGTTGTGCCATTAATACAATCATAATTGTTTAACTAGAAATGTGAAACATGGAAGTAGAAACATGAAATTTTTCTGTATTCATTGGCACAAAAAAACCCCAGTCTATCAGAAGAAATCTGATCTTAATGAGTTGAGATTTCTGGAAATTATGAGAAAAGTGGTCATAGTTAAAAAGATGGACTCACTAGGTAAAACTAAGTCTGCTGGAGATCAAAAGAGAACAGTACTCAAAAGTAGACTGTTCTTTGTGGCTTGTATAAACAAGTGCTCGTGTTGTTACTACCTCTGTTGGAGCTGCAGGCATCATAATGATCACAGAAAACACTATGGAAAAGGGTAGATTTAGCAAATGCCTGAGATGACTGAGGGAAGATCACAGCTTTCTTTATGACATTTGTTTAACTTTTGCAACCATATATTTAGCAGGATAGGAGTGGACTGGCTTAAGTCATTATAAGCCTTTAAGGACCTAAATGCATCAGTGCCAGAGGATGTATCAAAATGAACGAGAGGGTCTGTACTGCCTGATGGAGGTGCTGTTTCTATTAACGTATAGGGGAAGTATTTCTGGTGTGATTTTCTAAAATTACTCTAGCCATGGCTACACACTCAGAAACTAGACAAGTCATGATTTTCCTAAATGCTCTATAGCAAGCAAAGCAGTGCAAAAAAAGTGTAAGACTTCTTTAAAACTATGCTGGCTACATCTGTGCCATTTGTAGGCACATGGGGCAGGGGCTGAGTTATAAGGCACAGGGCTTTCCCTGGCCTGTGCTCCCACTGCCCGTGTTGTGCATCATGGACCATAAGTAGGGCAGCTATGTTACAGGGTTATGGGAGCTCAGGCTTCACCTCTTCCACGTTGCAAGCAGCCACTGCGACGTGGATCATGCATGGTCATGTGGCTGCACAGGGAATTTGGTCAGACACAGGAACTTTTGTCCCCTGCCTGCCTTTAGTAATGTGTCGTATAGGCATACCATGATCAACTTCTTGCCAGAGGCAGAGTTTACATGTCTCTGTTTTGACCCCAGTCTTGTTCTGAGTCTGTGGCATCACCTCCTTCAGATTTCTTGGCCAGAAAACTAGTCCAATTCTTCCTGCACCCCATTAGTGCAACATATGGGGCATGGTTTAGTGATTGATAGGAATGGTTGGACGCGATGATCCGGTGGGTCTTTTCCAACCTGGTGATTCGATGATTCTATGATATTTTCCTGTGTTGCCCATGTAAAAAAAAACATAACAAAAAAAACCAAACAAACCCAAAACCCCAAACCAAAAACCCTAGATGCGTGCATGTACACGCCACTTTTACTGTAATCCATGGGAGGTGCATAACTGACATGAAGGTGGGATTTCATTTCATTTCACTTGGAGTAGAAATTGACTTTTTAAAGCTTTTTCAGAATTACTGTATATAATGTACGACAGGAGTTCATTACACTAGAACAATGTGTGTAGTGCTCAGGAGGCATAATCAATTGTGCCTAACTTAAAATATTTAAATCAATTAAAAATTTGACAGTGCAAATTAAATTGCTAAATGAAGGCAGAATTTAGTACTGTAAGAATCAGTCAGAGAGATAGTCTCAAGTCCTGGCATCTTCTGCAGGGAAGACAGTGTGCTTTGTGTGCTTGTCCTTTGCCTGCGTGCCTTTGTAATATAATTACTAGGTAAAGATGTAACAGCATAAGAAAAAACATGGCGTGTCTGAATTATAATATAAGCGCAGCCTCCTGCTTACGTGTGTGGGAGCAGAGGCTTCTGTTACATTCCTGGTGTCTGTGTGCAGCTTGTGAAGTAAGTGCACAATTTTTATTTATCAGCAAAGTCCAGTACTTGTAGTGCAGTTACATGAAGACTCGGATTCTGCAATAGAAATCAGCATGCTATAGTCCTTGCTGTATTTCTTTAAAAGTTTGTGGTCCTGCGGTGCATGCTTCTACTAACACCCACTGTATTTTTTCCTTGGCACTTCAGCTTTCCCTTTCCTATGGTTTGCTCTTGTTTAAAGGAACACTATCTATTCAGTTTGTTGCTTGAGTAATGCTGTCTGGAGTGATAGACTTGAGTTTCCAGAGGGTAATCTGAGCATCAGCCTCATTATCCCAGATGCTGACACAACAGTCACCTATCCTGGATAGAAGAAATATGTCAGATGAAGGGCATGGCCCTTACAGTAGCTTTATAGTAAGACTAAACAATCAGGAGCACTCCAAAATGTAGAGAAGGACTGTGGCATGCATCTTTTACAAGGAAAACGTGGTTGAACAGTGATCGTACATTGAGGGCTCTGATGTTCTAAGGTAGGAAGCCTGCTGTCTACCTAGCAGGCCATCGTATTAATGTGGTCAAGGTACAACACACAGAAGAATATGTGGTGGCTATTGACATCAGTCCAGAAGAACTCAAAACCTGTTTCTCTGTATGCATAACAAAACACGTCAACCACAAAGCTCTGTGTGCTCTTGTAAACATCTCTCTTATTTATACACATGTGTATTTGCACACTCCCAGTGCATAGGCTTTGTCCATGTGAATCCCAATGTTTGCATGTCTGAGGGACGTGTAAAAAACTGCACCCACAAAATTATGTGTATCTAAACCAGGCTATCTTGGGTCTTTGAAAATGTGAAATTTGCTATTACAGGGACATATTTCATCCTCAGAAATAAGTGCAAAAGTTATTTTACTGCAGTGGGATCTAGGTTTTCTGAGAAGATAACACCTTCTTTGACCCTTAGGAGCCTGCAGAATGAACAGGTTTTGAGAAGTTTATCAAGCTAGGCATAAATAGATCTGTGACAACTTTCTGAGAAGATTTACCCAGGTTTCCCAGCACAATTTACATTTTAACTAGCATGTGGTTACAATTTTTCCCCAGGTTTTATCATTAAACACTGAAAATCTTAATTTCATCAAATGCAATCAACAAATTTTGTGTAGTAGCAATTAAAAGTATAAAACTAGCATTTGAGCTACAGCAAATTAAACAGCTGCATTGGAATATTTTTAGCAGTCATCCCAATCAAAATACACAAAAGGCTTTTATTTTTTTAAGGAATATCTGCTGGCTGTAGCTCTGGTTTCCCTAATTCAACAGCCTCACTGAATATACTCCTGTAGTTTTAAAAATTCAGTTACTAAGAAGCAAGAAACTATAATTTTTTTTCTACAAGGCAGCTAGGGTGAAAAAGTTCGAAGGGGTTGTGCTGACTGAGTCGCTTTTGCAGAAGGGGAGCTTCCAGCTGTAGTTGGAGTGTTTAAATAAGGAAACCAAGAGCTACTTTGTTGTTTCTGTTACTTTTACTGTACTTCATGTGTGGCATTGAGTTTTCCATATTGTAAATGCCACACATGAAGCCAGAGGACCTTGTTTCTCATCATTCCTAGCTCCTCCTACGTTGTGGCAGTAGGCCTTTCTATTTATATTACATATTTTTTTACTGAAATACCCGGGATTTTGTGTAAAAGTCGGCCAACACAGTCCTACGTAAACAGCTGTATAATTAACCAAGTGGTAGTTCTAAGTTTCTAGTACGGACCTGTTGCACATCCCTACTCTGTTTAGAGACTGAATGAAGAAGTTGGGAGGAATTTTAGAAGCCTGTGCAATTCTGAGTTGCACTCTGGAATTTGCCTGCATCCCCTGATCCGGGAGATTTAAGAGACCATAGTCTTATTATGCGATTATACCTAGAGTTACAGGTCTGGTTTCTGTCCTGACACCCCTGGAGTCTTTTGACCGAGTGTATGAGTGCAGGATGTAGAAAGTATGCTCACAAAGGGATAAAGTGAGTAGAGAATCAAGTTTTTGAATAAAAGGAGAAAGGGCTGGGCTGGAAAGGCAGAGATGTACACATAGCTCCATCAGCATATGCACTCATGGAGAAAGCTCTAGCCTGCTTCCGATACAGCCATGGAGTTTGGTGTAATTGTGAGGTAGTTTCACAGCTTCTTTGCCATCTAAGCAGAAACATGATCACTTGAGTTATCTTGAAATTGCTGTTGACCAGCAAAGACCACTTGAGTCATGGTGTGTGAAATAGTCACAAGCTGATGTAGTTTCATATCTCGTTCTCCCCCTCAACTTCTCAATATATTTTTTTTCCTGAAGAAGAATAAAATAAATGAACTCCTTAGGCATCTGTTGGGACAGAAATCCTACTTTGTCTAATAAATGCTTAGGGAACCTACCTCTTGGTTATTTTTGTGTTGCCAGTCCTGTGCTCAGAGACAGTATTCTCTTCCATTCTTCTTCTATCTTCCTGTATCATCCTCTGTTGCACGCTTTGCTCCATCTGGCTTTCGACTTTCCTGATATTTTACAGATTATCTCCTGTTAATCAAAGCTGTTCTCCCTCCTCTAATGATTCAGTTTATTGTTTATCATCAAATGCATCAGCTTAAAGTTGATGAACTTTCTCTAGAGCTCTTTCCTGTTGCTTGCTGCCCTGAAGCATCAATTGGCACCACAATAGTAAGTGCTAGTCTAGTGTGGATGACATCTTTAGAAGAAAGGATGCAGTTGAGGGGGTGAAGGGAAGAGGTTATTTAGAGCTCGAGTCATCAATTAAATTAGTCAGTGATAAAGTCACTGTCTTGTTTTGTAGCGATGTTCGTGTCGTTGCTGTGTGGGGAGCTCATGGTGCATCATTGCACTCAGTGCTTTGTGATGTTGTATCAGTGCTGGAGATATTTTGGGATAGTGCCAATTTTCGGCAAGCTTTGCAGGGACAAGATGCTATAATGAACAAGAGAAAGAACTACAATATCACCCCTCCCCTTACACTAGGAGCAGGGACTGGAACTCAGCTTTTGTTTAAGTGTGTTTCCCAGAGTGACAGCCTCCTTGCTGCTACTGAAGCTGCATTCTCTGGCTGGCTGGAGAACATTTGTTTTCATATGTCTTTATACCCACTTCAGGAAATGTCATTGTGTTTTTCACTGCACTTTTGAAACCTTTCAACTGATGCTACAAATAAACAAAACTAGTATTACATGTTGTGGGCTGCTGCTATCAAGCTCAGGGCCCTCCAGACCTCATCATAACTGCTTTAATCACTAGCGTCTGCCTGAAGATTTAACTCTGCCTTGAAAGGAAGGGACAGGACATCACTGACAGTTCCTCTGAGAAGGTTCTGCAGAGGAACTGTTTTTTCAGAGGTGTTTGGAGGCAATAGTGAGTAGAGTAGAACTAGGAAAATACAGACACGTAGTAATCATTTGAAGAAGGGAGAGGCTTGTGAGGCTCCAATTTACTTCATTTGCTGACTTGCTGTATCAACACTGTCTGGCATGGTAATGCCAGATATTTTAGTGAGGCTGCTGTTACATACCTAGCTAGGACTAAACAGCTTTGCACTGTCAGTCAGTCCATAGAAATATACAGTTTGTAGTGTTCATCTGAATTTCCACCATTAAACAATTCTCCTGCGCAGGACTGCTGCCTCTGAGTTGTTTTAGACTCCTGCTTTTGGGAACTGTAGCATGCACTGAAAACCATTTTGCTAGTAACTACTGGGATGAAAATACCATCCTATGTATATGGAACTCATGATTACAGTGGCATTAATTAAAAATACTTACCGGTCTACCCTGTTGCCAGTGCCTGAAGAGGTTTCTAAGGGATTTCACCAGCAGCACTGTAATTTATTTGTCAATGAATGATGACAACATTGAGTTGTTTATACTTCAGGGGTATCCTCTTAATAGGCAACTGCCTGCCTGTCTCTCTCCTTAGTTTTCTTTTCCCCCCTTCAGAAAGGTTTCTAAGGTAGAGGTCCATTGTGGGAGTTATCATGTTTATATTTCAAAAGACAAGCCGAAGCCCTTGGATTTGGTCTCCAGCTGAGAGAAGCACACATTTAGAAATTACAACATTGGTATTGGCTACCTGGAGCTTTAGGAAGCAGCTGAGAGTTGGCACTCAATTAAAACTGGGCTGGAGTTCAATATCAGAGTTATGCTGCCTGGTTTTGTAGGATGTGTTTGAATCCTGGGTTACACTGCAATATGGTTTTGATGCAGAAGTATGTAAAAAGGAATTGTAACCCTTAAGAAGCTGTCTGCATTTTCTGGTGTAGACAAGTTGTTCTACATAACTCCAGTTCAGGACTGTATTTGAGCTGGAAAGTTGCAACCCATGTACTGTAGTGCAGATTCGGATCCCAGTTTTTGTAGTGTAAACATGGAATAAAGCTGTTAACTTTGCTCCTTTGAGCAAGGAGCTGTGAATATTAGAGTGTGTCCAAGGTCTGTCTTTCTGTCTCTAGCACAATGCCACCTTTGGCATGGGTGCTGCACAGTGGCAGAAATAAGAGATTGTACTTCTGTCTGACAAGGAAAGATGTAATCCTTGCATTCCAGAAGTGAACATGGATGTCTAGTGGTTCAGCCCCAAACTTCCCAGATGTGCTATGGAAGATCTAAGTGATATAGCAAATGACCCAGCATTTTTAAGCAACTGGTTTATACAGCTGAATTCACAACTGCTTTTATGTAAGGACCCTTTTTTTTTTTTCTTTTTAGTGTGGCACCTTTCAGTGGTCAGTGTGTTGTTTTACTCACACAGATTGGGACCCTTACAGTAATCTGCTCACTGTGAGTGTGGTGCCCAGATCTGTTAGCTCTATTGCATTCGGTGTTTGCTGTAATATTCTTGCTCTTATCAGATAAAGCAGATCAGAATCATATTCCAGAGGCCTTTTTTCTTTTTTCTTTTCCTTTTTTTCCAGTATGATTTGAGGCTTGTAATAAGAGCACTTGGGAGCTTTTGCAGCGCTGTTGTGTATGCATGAAAAATACCACCTCCCGGCCCCATGAGTTGGAGAACAAGTTTCAAAAAGGAATATTTCCCCTAAGGGCCTTCCCCAAAGACACTGAAACTAATTAAAAGGCTCTTATTAACTTCAAGAAGTTTTGGATCCGATCCCTGGTGTTTTTGTTTTCAGAGAGCTGACTGTAACCACCGTTTTCAAGTGGTGATGCGAGGTGCTTAGCTCCAATGGCGTTCCCAGCAACCGATGCCCCTTGGAACAGGCCACAGATGTGTAAAACAGATTTGCCTGTTTACAAAACAGTTCTCAGATGAAACCATGTAAAAAGAAAGGAAATAATTGTTCATTTACTTTAAGGGCTAGTGACGCTAGCTAACTAAGCTATGCAATAAGGAATGGATATTGGGATCTTAGACCTAGAAGTGAAGTCATGCCCCTTACCAGTAGAGAAAAGAATGGTAATTGCCTGCTGTGAGTATGAACATATTTTGCTGGCTAGCAAAGAAATGGCATTGACAACTGGCAAATCCACTCTGCTGAGGAAAAAATGTATTTTTGAGGCAGGCACACAGCCAGTGTTTTCATTTAGGAAGTCTTATAAGTGGAATCAAAACTCTTGTGGAGGTAACATGAAACTGTGCATTAGAAGGTTGGGTTTTTTTAATCCCACATTTAATTCTGTCAACATTTCATGCTGGAATAAGAAAAATATTCCTTAGGTTGGTTTTAGTCAATTCCCCTAATTATTTTTTTTTTTGCTCTCCTTCAGTTCCTTTCTCCAGCCACTCTCCTCAAGATTTTTTTCAGCGACATGCTTGTTTAGGAAGCAGTGAACCTTAGGAAAATAATGTCATGGTCTCCTCTCAGATGTGCCATGCAAGCAGGGCTGCACATTTTGAACTTGGCCTTGATCTGGGGATGTGCTGAAGACCAAGTATTCACATGGAAAGGATAGCCTGGTGCACAACTGGTGGGTTTGGGGAGCAGCAACCCATCCAGTGTACCTCTGACGCGCTCATGTCTTCTGCAGCCCTTCCTGCCCTCACTGAGTACTGGGAGTTTTGCAGTGAAATGAGAGTTGTAAAAATGTGTGCTTGTGAAATTCACTGGAGATGAAGGGGCAGACCTGATGCCTCAGAGATGGGCAAGTCTGACAGTGCATCTAGTAATAGTAGGCACAGAAATTAACTGTTTTAGTGTATTTATTATAGAGTCCTAGAGTCATGTTTGTAAATACATTTAGGTCTTATTTAGACCTAAGACAAACAGACTTTGTAACCATTTCTCTACACTTCTCAAGGTGGTTGTACTGCGAGTTGTGTGGTATTAATGTCTTTTGAAAATCTTCTCTACAGCATAGATTTGCACCTAATCTTTTTTAATCTAATTAAGAACTCAGCAATTCTGAAATATTAACCCTCTGCTTTTGTGCTTAAGTATTATAAAGAGCTAGAACTTTGGCTCATAAATCTCTATACATGCACTTAAAAAAATAGGCTGGTTACCCAAAGTGCTGAGCACTCTGCCTTCTGGTTGATTTTCTAGGGCTTTGCAGTCACGTCTGCTGCATTTCCTGTATGTCATTTTCAAAGCAAATAATTAGTCTGTTGCATGCGGAGTTTCAAATCACAGGGATCCTGCAGTTGTTAAAACATGATGCCCTTTTGGTACTAAAAGATTCAATTCAGTAGAATTTGTTGACAGCCCAGTTTTTAGGTAAACCTCTGCTACTCTGTGCTTCAACAGATAACTTGCAGTTGGTGTATGGCTTTGGTATTTGTCTGTTAGGAATTCGAACTTCTTTATATACTCTGGTGAACAACTTTCAGTTAGCAATCAGAAACAGTGTGACCAGCAGGTCCAGGGAGGTTATTCTCCCTCTGTACTTGGCACTGGGGAGACCGCTCCTTGAATACTGTGTTCAGTTCTGGGCCCCTCACCACAAGAAGGATGTTGAGGCTCTGGAGCGAGTTCAGAGAAGAGCAATGAAGCTGGTGAGGGGGCTGGAGAACAGGCCTTATAAGGAATGGCTGAGACAGTTGGGGTTGTTTAGCCTGGAGAAGAGGAGGCTGAGGGGAGACCTCATGGCTCTCTACAACTACCTGAAGGGAGGTTGTAGAGAGGAGGGTGCTGGCCTCCTCTTCCAAGTGACAGGGGACAGGACAAGGGCAATGGCCTCAAGCTCTGCCAGGGGAAGTTTAGGCTGGACATTAGGAAACATTTTTTCACAGAAAGGGTCACTGGGCACTGGAACAGGCTGCGCAGGGAGGTGGTTGATTCACCTTCCCTGGAGGTGTTTAAGGGACGGGTGGATGAGGTGCTGAGGGGCATGGTTTAGTGTTTGATAGGAATGGTTGGACTCGATGATCTGATGGGTCTTTTCCAACCTGGTGATTCTATGATTTCTTCTTGTCATCTGACAGAACTTGATCCATAAAAGTGAAAGTTCCTCAAGTTGCTTGTATCGTTAATTTCCCCAGTCATTACTTTTCCTTATAATATGAACACTGCAATAAATGCTCTGTTTAAGGTTTAGCTGTAAAAGTCCATTATGTTCAGTCTTCTGATATTTCTTGATGCTGTTTGGTGTGATTCTTTATGACCAAGAACCTTAACCTTTGGGAAATAAAATAAGTATTTGATGCCTCAGATTTCTAACAGAGCATCTTTTTTTTTTCTTTCTGTTTTTAAGAGAATTCATAAATAAGCAAACTTGTTTCCAGAAAATTGGTTGGTTTAGGCTTTTCTATTTGTTACAGAACAAGTAGCATAACACAGTACAAATGTGCAGCAGCAAGTTATGTAAGAGTGGAAGTGTGTTTGGAACAGGAGCTATAGAAGGCTTTAATATGGTCTTATTTATGCGTGAGGTTTAAAAAAATATATTTGGAAGCAGGAAATAAAAGTTTTATTTTCTCTAGAAATGATTTTCTGTTGCGTTTGAGCTTTCTGTTCTTACTATTTTCTGATGACACTGCAGTGGCAAAACAGAACAAAATCAAAATTCCAGAAATCCTTAGAAGGGTAAAGAAACCTCAGATGATTGCTAGTGCCAGGAAGCAAAAAAAAAAAAAAGAAGATATTTTAATAGTCTGTCTGGATTTTTCTAAACAAAGATGAAAGTAATTTTTGGAGGGAACACTGCTTTGAATGGATTGAGATTTTTTTTTTTTTTTGCCCTGAATTGTTTTATTGTACTGCCAAAAAAATGTAATTGATGGAGGTAGGTGCTAACGTTAAAATATATTTGTTGTTAACTCTGGGAAATATTTTATGTCCTTTTACAAAAGCATGTATAACAGCTTTAATGGGATTGAAAAGTGAGAGGTAGACAGAAGTCCTCGTTTGAGTCAGGGATACAGTGCACCTGCCTACCATTTTATTTGGCCTGGGAATAGATAGAGGGCTTTGGACCAGGTTCCAATTAATCTCTCATCTGTCAGTATTATTCAGTAATTTAATCCACAAAATACTTTAAGTGGTATATTTTGACCCTTTGATTTCTAAATGATTTTCCTCACAGATCTTTTTCTCCCTGTGTGCTTTTGGCATTCCTGTGCACATGGAAACTCTGGGTCTGCTAGCAAATCCAGAGAAAATTTTCCTAACAGAGAACAATTCACCCTCACTTTAGAATTGTAAAGTACTTCTAAAGGGAGGCAGGGCCCTTTTAGGCATCAGAGGAGAACTGACCATGAACAGACTTTTCAGGGCTGAGTCCTTCAGATGCAGGGCTGGCTTTGTGCCTGAACTTGCACTCACTGAAATTACAAGAGAGATGTGAAATATAGTTGTGCTTGTGGTGTGTAAAATAGGCTTCTGAGTGGAAATGAAATGTAGAAGGAGGTTCTAGATGTGTTTCATTATTGCAGGCTCTGAAAGAATTACAGAAGTAAAAGAACAGCACTTTATACGCTCCCTCTCCTTGATACAGATAACTGCAACTCCAGTAAGAGGACTTTGGTCCCAGGCTATTAAAAAGACCAAGGCAGAGACCTTAGCTACAAATTGTGAGAGTAGTTGTTTATTAGAAGTGCATTTAGCATTTTATTAGTAGGAGCTGACAACAGGAATCATAGAATCATCACAGAGTCATAGATTGGAAAGGACCTCACTTGGTCCAAGATCAAGGATCATCTGTTCCAACCTTGCTTGGCAAAAGCATGATCTAGACAAGATGGCCCAGAATGCTGTCCAGCTGAATCTTAAATGCATTCTATTTAGGGAATCCACCACTTCCCCCAGGAGATTCTTCCAATGGCTGATTGTTGTCATTGTGAAAATTTTTCCTCTTTTGTGCAATCGTAATCTCCCCAGGAGTAACTTGCCCCCATTGCCCCTCCCCTTCTCTTTTCCATGTAAAAAGGAATCTTCCATCTCCTTTGTAGCCACACTTTAAATACTGGAACATGGTGATAAAGTCTACTTCAAGCCTTCTTTTTTCAAGGCTGAACAAACTCTGTTCTCTCAGCCTTTCCTCATGTGGCGTCACAATGATGTCAGCCAGCTCTTTTAGCACTCTTGGATTGATATTGTCAGGTCCCATTGATTTGTAGGGGTCAAATCCTGTAGTAGCTCACATACCAACTTTTCCTTCACTTATGGTGGATTTATGCTTGCATCAGCCTGGGCTTTTGTTCCCAAAGCCTAGGACCCAACAGTGCTGATAAAGACAGAGATGAAGAAAGTGTTGAGAACCTCTGCCTTCTTAGCTTGTTCAGAAATGTTCAAATTTAAAACCCTCACAGATTCATCTTCTGTACAAAATTCAAACAACTCATATTTTTGAAGAACCAATTAACTTAATTTTTAGTCAGTTTTGACAGAATCATAGAATGCTTAAGGCTAGAAGGGACATCTTGAGGTCATGTCCTCATCCGTTTCCTCTAATACCTTTTGGACTTGAGTGAAGCTGTGAAACAGAAATGTGAGCAAGCTGCAAAATACTGTCTCAACCTGGATGAAATCTAAATAGTGTGGAGATCTGAGAGTGAAAACATTTTCTTGTGAAATTTCCAGTATATGTTCAGAAAAAAACCAGATGTTGGAACGAAGTCCTCTAAGCTTTGGAGAAACATCTGAACTGGTGGGAAACCAAAACCAGATTATTTTTTTTAGAAGAAGGGCATTAAAATGCAATAGATGTTTATGCAAGAGGAAAGATTGACATTTGTGGAAATCAAGCATCTCTGCTGAAGAATAGATCTGTTGGCAATGTGGGTTTGCACCCTGACAGTGTTCCTTGGTCAGGGCTGGGCTGAGGTAGTGCTTCTCAAGTGAACTGTGAGCCCCATGTCCACAACCTCTTCATTCTTCTATTCTGCTGAAGGATCAATCCAACGCAGTCTGAATATTCCCTGTTTAGAGTGTTAGAAATGTATAGCTGGTGAATTTTCTTATTACATCAATGGAAATTGTGATTTGTTATCAATTTCCATTCCCCTTCACTCATGTCTTTCCTAAAAGAGGTGATCAATTACTGTTGTGGTGTAATTCTTCTCAGAAGTCAACTGGCACAGTACACATGACAGCTGGGCAGTTTCACCTCTCAGTCTGGCCTCTTGTGATCTACATCTACGGCTTCTTCTCCTCACATATGTGGTTGGCTATTGGACACACCTACTCCAAAAATCACAGTTCCTACCACTCAAAGCATTTAATAGATATGCCTTAACTTATGTAGAGAAAGCTTGTTTCCAAATATAAAAGGTTAATTCAAGATCTTGCCCTTTTTCTGAGACAACGAACTCATGTGTCAGACAATAGAAACACCTGTCCCTTTGTCTTGGAGAGAGAGATTCACCTCCTTCACCCCATTTCATTGCAATCCTCTACTGGAAACTGACTGTGGACCACTTTAATAATTGTTTTATTTCATTTATTTGTTTGTAGTTAATAGGAAAACCCTGAAACTTTCTAAACTGAGATCAAAGGGAAATTGATCATGTCTGTTTCCTCATCCAGGAGAAAAGGGGTAAAATCTGTTTTGAGTTTAGCTATCAATCTAGAAGTAAATTGAATTAAATACTAAAATGTTTGAAAGCCGAGTTGCATTTCATTCCAACTGCACTGCTGATTTAAATTGCGTGGTGGAAGGAGTAAGGGCTTAAATATTCAACATTTTTGTGATTAAGTATCCCTTGTGCCCCCACCACACCTCCTCTGAAAACAAAACAGAAAGCAGGTTTGGAACAGCTCGTTACTGCTGTGCCCTAGTGCCTGTTCTATTAAAGCATAGCCCAAAGCAAGGTGAAGTGCTGAGCTCCACCAATGGATGTTAACAACGTCTGTTTGAATGTGCATGTGTATGCTTGTACATGCACATTAGACATTGTACAAACATATCACAAGAGCTAGAGCCCAAGCTTTCTATATGTTACAGTAGAATTCCAAGGCAAATGAAGGAAAAATATGTTTCCTGAATAAAAAAGTGTGCTAGTGGAAGAAAATGTCATCTGAATGATCAGTGGGCAGAAGGAGAATTATGCTACTTGTAGTTCTTAGAGGGTAGGGAAAGAAAGGAAGTCTGGCGCTCTGAATTACATGGACAGGACTGGTTGGGAAGGTGTATCTCTGGTATTTATTACATATAAAGATTTTGCACTCTACAACTGGTTTGCGTCACTGATTTGTATAGAGCATTCTTTGGTCCTTACAGTGTTAGGCAGGCACAGCAGGGTGACTGATATATCAGTTGAAATACGTAAAATGACATACACAGTGAATAGGCTGCTATTCACGAACATGTAACAAAAGGAAATAGTATGAATAAGCATGTTCAGCATAACCAGGAAGTCTGGCATTAACAACAAAGCTGCCATCATCCTGGTGTAGTTTTCAGGCAGTGATACTTGTACAAAACACAGTAGATCTTACTCGCATTCTAGGTGCTAAAAACATTGATTCTGTCACTTACACAGCCTTTAGTGTAAGGCATCAGATCAAAATTGAGAGCCCTGGTTTCAGTTCTTATCTCTGACATTTGGGCTATGTCTTTCTGTTGTCATGAGGGTTCACAGTTCGAACTTCTGTTCAAGGCTGAATGTTTTGATGCTCCACGTTGCCTGACTGTTGACTTGCAATCTAGCACAACCATGACCTCCAGGTGGAGAAACTCATTTGGGTAGGAACATGGCAAGACACTGATCTGAGTTCAAATCTCACCTCCACAAGCAGGATGGATGTAACTTGAAGCCACACGGCTCAGGGAACTTAAGCAGACATCCAGACATGGCTAAATAGGAAAGGGCCAACACATCCTAAACTTAGGGTTTGTGAAGTGGGAGGTGATGAACAGAGAGGACAGACAATGCATTAGGCCAAATGCTGAGGCATGGACTGACTTGCCTCAAGGTCCATCTAGGAAGTAACACAGGGGCCTGTGAGTACTGCTGCAGCAAGCACTACAGGAGGAAGCTAGGGTGGTAATAATGTTTAAGTGCTGTTGATGAACCTTGTCTCTTAAATATTTGTAAAGAGCTCTGGAGTGCACTGTCTGCTAGATTAACCTGCACTGATTTTGCATCTGTTTATATGGGAAGACATGTGTTTTTAACATGAATTCTGCTGCCTGTTTAAATGAGACATACTTTGCAATGTAATTAAGAAATCTTTCTTTTTGCACAATTGTCAGCTCGCACTTTTCCCACTTTGCTAATGCCTTCAATGCACAAAAGCCAAGAAGAAAATCTTTCCGTGACATGATGGCATTACCAGCTCTTTTTAAGTGGGAGGACTGTACTCCTACACAGCAGATTTTCCCTGTGTTGTGGTATTCATGCAGCAGAAAGCTGTACTTCTGAAGGGTTTCTTGTTTAAGCTCTTTCATGCTTCTTGCCTTGGAGACTTCTTTGAGACTTGTAGCCAAGAGGAGGTCAGGAAGTGCTCTGTGCTGCAGCTTCTTTTTCTGTATATGTTTCTATGTGGTTCTCCACAGATCCGTGGAACACATTCCCTTCCATCTCTCTCCCTTTCAGAGTAGTTTATGTTTCATTATTTGCAGATGGAAAAATGACAGCTTGACAAACAGGGGAGGATCTTTTTATTTAAATCATCATCTTCTTTCAGGCTTCCATGTAATGCAATGGGATAATACTGGGAATGCAAAAACCGATCGGATTTTATTTGCTCAGTGCGTGAAAAATGAACTTCCGTGCACATTTCCATGTGAGGTTATTTTTAGCTGTGATTCTGCTGATGGATTCTGCCATCTTCATGACTTTCTTATTTTGCCAAACTACTGATGCATCTACTGATGCCTTTTCTGCCTTTGATTTTAGGGGGCTGAGTTTGGCTTTATAAAGTCTGTGTTTTCATCTCTTATTGAACTGAGCAGCACTGTTAAGGTTTTGTCCCATAGTTTCAGATTCATTTAACTATGAGCACAAACTTGAGCAAGTTTTGCAAAGGTGTGGGTGTGATCTCAGTCATGTTAGTAGGAGCACTGAAAAGTATTGGAGTTTGAGTAATGTCCTGCCCGCTGTTTGTGCCGAGCTTCTTCTCTGCTTCTTCTCTATTTCTTTCCCTGCTATTTCATTCCAGTGCTGTAGGGGAACGAAGCTTTGAGACAGCACCAGGCTTTGAGCCAGAACTGGTTCAAAACTTTTCATTGATGTATACCAGACCAGGTCGTGGGGAAGGATGGCTCAGGGAAGAGCCTGCCTCAGAGTGATGAGCTCAGGGAACTGAAGATGGGCCCCAGCTGCCATTGCCAAACCATCCCTTCTCTATCTTCCATCTTTGCTGAGCTGCCCATGTGAGAGGGCATTGCTTCCACTTTTCTCATCATGGGTGCAGGAACATTGACTGGAGTGCTTTCCTACCCAACTGGCTGATTTCCTTGTGCCTAAAGCCAGCCTACACTATAATGCTGTGACCAGGAGCAGCAAAGCTATAGCTGTGCCACAGCAGTGGGGATAGCAGAGATGAGCTCAGGGGGTATTAATTCAAGAGAACATCCTTCTCCCTTTCTGCGCTACTGGCGCTTGAACACAGTGGATGGTCTGACCACTGTATTCACTGTTTCATTTTGCATTTGTGTCAACAGTAACAGATGGAGTACACCCAGAGGTCTCTACCAGCATCCCAGTTTTCTAGCAGAGCAACTGAGCTTTGAAGTGGCTTGTATCACTTTGTATTGTTATATTCCTGTTATTGGAATAGGTGTTTTTACAGAAATTGATGTCATGGAATCAAAACAGAACACTTCTTTTTTGTCTGCTTTTTGCCTTGAATCATGCTCATTACTGCAGTATACAAGAGTTCTGCTGTTATCTTCCACCTTCTCCCCCCAGAAATCAACCCATAAAAAACCTGTCTGGATTTTAGCCACCTGGTTACAGTTAGTTTCTTATTTTAAAATAGCTTTCCAAATAGATCAGACATTACACTGTTAAAAACAATTTTCCCTATAGGTATTGAATATCAGACAGAGCTTGTAGTAATAACTGATAGGTATCTAGAATAATCTTCAGTATGCACTGAGACTACAAAGACCTGTCAATCACTACTTTTAACTTTAAACGCAGATGATTTGAATTCGTGTTAGCAGCATGAGGAAGTCAAAAAGATGGAATGGTGCTGTTGGAGAAAAGATGATAGGATTACTTCTGCTGTTAGCCTTTCCTGCTTCTTGTTTGAGATACTAAATCAAGGTGAAGTTTATGAAAAAGTCTACAACAGGGGTTTCTAACTCTTCATTCCTGCTGGGATTTTCCTATTATAAATCTGCTGTCAGAAATAAGTGCTTTGCTTGTGGCTTAATTTTATACAGGCACAAACACCTTGGTTCAACACATTTTGCCAGAGAGTCTTGACTGTCTTAATGCAACAGAGTCCTCATTAACAGGGACCTGTGAAAAAGAAAATTGCACACATGCTCTTTTGTTGTTGGTCATTCATGAGCAGTCCGATGAAAACTGAAAGACAACATAAATCCTGAGGTGGTGTGGAGCTTATGTGGAGAAATGAGTGCTTGAATCACACAGCTTATGTGAATTATCCATCTTGAAGAACATTACGCTCCACCTTTTGAATGAAGTTTCATTAATGTGGTGGAAAGCTCACAGTTTCTATTTGTTCTGCTGTGGCTGCTGAACTCAGCTCTACTCCTAGTGCCCACCCCCATAGCAAACACGTCTGTTGTGGTCATTTTTCCTTTTTTATCCCACTTTGTAACAGTAGTAAGAGAGCAACCAAGATGATGGTTTCCTAGAAGCTCATCAGACATGCTTGGACAGTTCTCCTTTCTCCATGCAAGGACTCTCAGAACAATTAGTAGTACATTGCTCTCTTCATAATGCATTTGTTCCATTCATTTGGAGTTCTGCATGCAAAAAAAGAAGAGTTGAGATCAGGCCTTGAAAGTGATAAATGCTCTTTTGCATATTTCCTCCAAATTTTGTCACTATGTGATGTACTGGGCTGTGTTTCGAATGTGTGCTGAGTAGATTTTGTCACCTGTGTCTGTTATCTTGTTCTCAGGACATGGATGTGAAATTTGCCTTCAGGCATTTAATACTTAGAAGTACAACTTTAAGTTTGTCCCATCTAAAAGAAATTATTAACCTGAAGTGATAGGAGAGGGAGTCTCAGATAACAGGAAAAGAGATCTTGTCATTGCTATGATGAAAGTTGTGCTCACCCCCAGCCCAGGGTGTACTTCTGTATTGCTTTAATATCAGATTTGAAAATCCTTACTCAACTAAGACTGCATGACTTAGGCAGTGACAGCATTAGAATCAGGCTCAGAAGGAAGCTCCACTTCATGCAGTGCTGTGAAATTTTTAATTTCGACATGTAATTTTGTCCAGTTTCAAAGAAGATTCCTATGAACTGAAGTACTGAACCTTAAGTAAAATTTTGCCATTTTTTCCTGCCTGGTCACTCAATGCATCCATGTTTTGACAAAACCAAAATATTTCCATTTTGATTTGCTTAACATCATATTCTAAAATAATCTAAAAGTATATTAAAAAAAAACCCTACTTTTTCATGGAAAGCTCCCCAAAATCCTTTCAGAAAATATGAAAACAAGCCATTTAGATATTGCCAGAACGGTCTCTTCCTCTTGCTTTTTTTAATCTCCCCCCCTCCACAAAGAAAATGGCAACATTTTGCAAAAGACAAAGGTTTCACAGAGCTGCACCTTTTTGATGGAATATGCCTCCAGTGTCGCTAGCTTTTGTGATTGGCTTCTGATAGAA
This sequence comes from Phaenicophaeus curvirostris, assembly GCF_032191515.1. Taxonomy (NCBI): domain Eukaryota; kingdom Metazoa; phylum Chordata; class Aves; order Cuculiformes; family Cuculidae; genus Phaenicophaeus; species Phaenicophaeus curvirostris. The sequence continues at coordinate 26,689,228 of NC_091397.1, forward strand.
TAGTCAGCTGGTGAAATATAATGTGCTTTGAATTACCTCAGCAAAACGCTTCACTTGTGGTAAATTCATTGGCATGTATGCACATTGTTGTTTCCTCAGATCAGGATGACAACCTCATTGCTGGCTGGCTTGTGGCATCCCAAGTTAACACATATAAACTTTGCAGCTGTGTTACAACTGAAAGGACCTAGGGACTGAAGCCAGAAACTTCTTTCTTTTGTTTTTGAATAAAAAAAAAGTATATGCCAAGATGCTGCTTCAAGTGAAGGGCTGGCAGTAGCATAACTCAGTTTATTTTATCTCCATTTTCGTGTGGTTCTTGTGACTTAATGCCCCTGTCTGCAGCTGAGAGCTCCTGAAAGCTGACTGAAGAGAGGGTCTCTACAGCATTTCGGGAGAAAAGAGAGGATTTTGTTATACAGGCAGCCTGTTGTATGGCACTTCAATGCATCCGTTTTCCAGAGTGTGTAAGATATAAAGTAGGCACAGGAATGATATCCCTGATGAATCTGAACTGTGAAGTGGTGAAAGGGAAGCGTATTCTAGCGACTGACTGTGGTAAAGTTTAGTCTTCCTGTGTACCCCAACTGCAGATGCTGACTACTGAAGTCTGTTGAGCTTAAGCACAGAAAAACATACCTGATCCCCAGAGCTGCAGCAGATAAGCTGGGTTTTAACCATAGTAATTGGGAACTTGGGAGTCGAGGGATGGTATGGTTTTATTTTTAGTTAGTTTCTTACAACCCAGGTTTTCAGAGAAACCTTGAAATGCTTATCTGGGAATCCAAATCAGAGGGCGTTTCTGTGTCAAACAGGTATCTGCAGGTGGGTATAGCTCTTGGTATGCACAAACCCCTGAATTGCAAAGAGGGGATTTTTGATACCCACTTCAGGAAGACCGGTGCCAGTGAGACTAGAGAGGGGCCAGGAGGAAGGAAGAGGCTTTCCAGGGAGCACGGGAGACTTTGAAGCGTGATCCTGGGCAAAATTACCGTGGGAGCGGTGGGAGAGGGGTGCTTTGGCTGCAGAGGCAGGGAGGGAAAGGCAGAGGTCAGGGAGGAAGGTGCTTGGACAGGGAGACTCCCAGCAGCAGAGACAGCAGCACTGGGAGCTGGGTGCCCGCGAGACAGGTTGCAACAAGCAGTTGGTGTAAACCGGGTGTGTTTTTTAACAGCTGGTTTGACATGATGAAGGCTGAGCCTTGATCACACGCCCTGGAGGAAGCAGCAGCTGCATTATCAGCCTAGGCATCAGGAGCCCAGGGTTTTATTCCATCATCTGTAGCTATTTCAGGAGGGACTTTGGGCAAGCAGCTGATGTGCTTGCGCCTTGGTTTCCCCACTACCAAAAGGTGTTACTCACCTTAATACCCCCAAAACCGAGACACCAGAATAAGAAGCTCCTGCACTCCTGGTGTGGTAGAGCAAAACCACTGATTTTAAAATATGGTAAGTTCTAAACTGTCAGAGGGAATTCCTTTTTCAAACATGCTGATGCAAATCAGGGCTAGCACCAGTGACTAAGGAGAACTGGCGTCAGTGGGAAACAGAATTAAGTGGGAACTGTTCAGTGCCCGTAAAAGTAATAAGCACACCCTCATAGGGCCCTGACCCAGCTATTCTTCTGTAGTTTAATTTTTTAACAGAACAATTTTTTGACTGCCTGTTTTATGACAAGTGTTGAAATGAAACTTTACTCATGTAAAATGCATTTGCCATATGACTAATGGTTATTTTTAAAGCACTGGGCAGTGTGTGCATGTATGTATCAGGAGATAAAGAAAGGGAGTGTATGTGTATTTGCTGTGGTAATTGTTTATGAATATAGTTGTTTTCTCCAATTACCCTTGTAATACATCAGTAGACTTGTCTCCATTTGTCTCTGTTGAGGTTTGAGTATAAATGTAGAGATTTGTGCTGCCAGATATATCATTTACAAAACTATATGCTACATCATAAGCATTGATTTTTATTCCTAAAGTGCTGTAGAACAGAGGGAGAGAGATTTGTGGAAAATATGAAGTTAGAAATTCAATCATCGTCATGTGAACAACTAAGGGGCCACACAGCTAATTTCAGGGCCTTGGACCGAAAAGTTATTTCATACCCAAAAAATAAAGGAGAAACTGAATGACTAGAACTCATACTGATGCCTGCAGGAGAAGTTAAGCCCAGACTCAGGGCTGGAGAATTTGACCTAAAGTTTATTAGTGTGGCTTTGCAGACAGTGAGATAGTATGGAAGTGGAGAATTAATTTCTTCCACGATAGCAAGATTTTGTAATCTTGCTCAAGCAAAAGCACGGTGGAAAATAGGAGTGGTGGCCTGTGGAGCAAAAAGTCATTTGCACGTGGAATAAATGAGTCTGTGAGTAAAGTCCTAGTCCCTATATGTAAGCAGTAAAAATCCTACAGAATTTACTTGATCTACATTGTACTTAAAGTTTTAAGTACCTGGTGCCCAGCTTAGGCAACCATCTTCTGTGATTGACCTCCAAATCAGGCACTGTGTAAATGCCAGATACATCATCTGTGTGCGTGCATGTGTGTATGTGTTTAATATGAAAGCAGCTTTTGTTTTACAATTGCTGCCAGTGCTATAGGTTGTAGGGGCTGTTTTTCATTAACATACTTAGGCTTTTGTGATTTAACACTATTACATGATCTAAGTGTTTGAAAATTACTTGAGCGGGCTCAATCTGCAAAGTCTGCCACAGGCCTCAGTGCCCTTTCCCAGGGCAGTAGTCGTTTCACACTGCTGGCATGGTGTGATTTCTTCCAGCAGCGCAGCAGGAAGAAATCCTGACAGGTTTCAGAAGTTGTGAAAACCTGCGTGGTTTAGCAACCCTTCCTCATCCACAGAAATGAAGGGTCTCTGTCGCTTTCTTCCTCAAGGGTAACACTGCTGCAGTTACACTGCAGCTGGTCATTTTAAATTTATGCTATTTTGTTTCAGAGCCAGAGGTCTGTAAATGCTGCTGTAAGGCTTCTGCTGTTCCACCATTATTTCATGTTGGCATTTTTATTTGAAGGCCCAACCACGGCCAAGAAAAGGAAACTTCTGTACTTTTCTTTTTGTGTTACATCTTCCAACTGGAATATATTCAAGCACAATAGAATTGAACATGAGCTTTGGGGAGGGAGGAAAAGGAGAAAAGGGAATCAGCTAGAGGAGATGATGACTCCAGTGGGGTACTCTGCAGTTGAGTTCTCTGGGGACTGAAAAATGCTTTCAACCAGTGTGATGTTGCAACAATTTGAAGAGGAGAGAAAAAGCCATGTCTGGTCTAGACCGACCCGAAACTAAAAACAAGGGACACTTTGAATTCTGAGACTCTCACCACAACTGAAAACTGTGCTCAGGCCAAGTAACTGGAAAATCAGTTTCTTGGGTTAGAAAAATGCTTCCCTGAAGAATCAGAGGCAGCTTTCCATTTTAATTGGTAAAGAAATTATATTCTGAAGCATTGATTCTAACACTTGAAGCTGTGCAAAGGTTTGCAATCAGGGCTGTGAAGAGATTTGAGTACTTTAATATGGAAAAATAGGATCTATCTTCAAAAAATACCAAAAAAGAAGTCTGACTGCAGACACAAGTTAGGAAGAGGCATAGGGGATGGGGCTGAGTAGTGAAACCCTAGATCAGGAGATGGTTAGGAGAAATCATATACTAGGAGACCTGAGAATCCCCTGACCAGGAGTAATTGAATGTGGTAATTGTTAAGGAGAGATTTAAAAAGAAATATTGATTAGAAACTACTTACAAGGTGTTTGTTTTAAGAGGGAAGTGTAGTAAATTTCAGGTCAAATTTTTAAGTGGCAAAAATACAGGGAAGGCCTATGCTGTAGGCAAAATAAATTTTCTGAACTAAATGACTCCTCTCAGTCAGCCAGGCTGCAGTGTTTGTTTTGGGCATGAAATACGTATTTCCTTCATTGCACTAATACAAGGATGGCAGAAGCCTGAGAGGAGGACTTCTGGGATCTGGTCATAATATTTGGCAATCCCACCTGCTCCTTATGGGATGAGGGGTGAACTTTGCAGAGATTTGCATTGCAAAGCAAGGGATGGGATCAGAAAACTCTTCTTCAATGTGGCAGAGATATGTGAGTAGTATTTCATTTTGCAGGAAACAAGAAAAGTTATGGTTTTTTTCTCCTAGTCCTGAACTTTTAAAACTCATGTGTAATTACTGGTCCACTTGCTGTGGAAGATGTTAGGCTAAATATGTTAATTCCAGGAGAAAGTGCCATGCAGTCTTCTGGATTAAAGTGATTTATGTGTCAAACATTATATTATTTTATGATTGAATTTTAAAACAATATTTTCTTCAAAAAGGTTCAGTCAATATGCTTGAATTTGGTAAAAGTAGTGTAACTCATGCAGCCTGTATTTTATCAATACATGAAGCCTCTGTTTTACAAAAAAGCACCACAGCACTTCAAGATAACAAAAATCAAGGGAGTTTGATGATGCTAGGCAGTCAGTTCTTGTAGTGCTGTGATTTATTCTCGCTCTTGCAGAACTGCAGTCAAAGATTATGCTGATTTTCCAGGTAGTTAACAAATATTTAGGTGGAAAGTGAAGGATGTGGAGGATGCTTATGTTCAAGTATTTTAGGTGCTGTGGTCCTGTGATAGTTCCTGATTAATTCATCCGGTTTTTACCCTTTCTTTTCCTAATGTCCTCTTTTCATCTGACAGCCATGATAAAGCACACCTTCTCTGTATGAGTTCATAAGGACAAGATGATGAGTTGGGATGGAGAGCTCTAGAAGGATGACTTGGAACATTTTAATGTTTTCAATACACATTTAAGTATCTTTCTGGGAAGGAGGCAGAGATACCTTGCATGCGTATGATTCTTGCATGGAAATGTGCATCCAAGCTCAGACTCACGTGAAATTGTCATCAGAAATTTGTTGCCTATTGCACAAAGTTTAAACCAAGATCTGTTCACCATTGTTTTTTAGTATCCAGCAGTGAGTAGTATTCCATGCTTTGGCTAACTGAAATATGTTTAGGAGACTGCTGCCTATTGCCAAGAAGAGCCTGAATACAGGAATATTTCCATCTGGGATGACTAACGTGCCCAGTGTATGTCCAGTCTCACATCCCACTCTGCAAACAAAATCCACTGATGAATTAATTCTCTTCTTGCTTCAAGGGGCAGTCAAAAGATGAAAGTGAAAAGCTGGCACATTTCAAAAAGTTACATTATATGAAAAAGAGGTCATCCAGCCAGATTGCAAATTTTAAAAAATGTGAAATATCAAGCAGTCATTTTTGAAAAAGTATGTGTTTTCTTTCTTGTTGCATGTTTTGTTAGTGACTTGAAAGAATGTATTCAAAAAGGAAAGATAGTGTTTTAACTCCTCCTGGAGATAATGCCAACAGTATTCAACTTGTTTGATCCAGGCTTATGTTGATATAAACATGATGCATTAGTCCTTGCTCAGTTTGTGATTCATAACAGAAACAGCAGAATTAATTTGAACAGTTGTAAATATAAAAGTGATGCAACCATTTCTGGTGCTTCACAGTTGCAAATATCAAGTCTGCTTCTTGTGAAGACACTTGGTTTTATTGGATGTGTCATATACACAGCTGATTCTTCTCATACACAGAAGTAATGTTGATGCTGATATAAAAACCCCATATAATAACCCACTAGCTTCTCATATATCAGTGACTCAGGCAATAAAATATATAATTGTGATGCTAATTAAATTGCTGTTTTATAGATGATATGTCCTTAATGAAGGGATTGTTTGTACCTACCCAGAATTAAAAACAGATCTGTCAGTCTAATTCAGTATAGCTGTCAATACTTAAAACAATGCACAGAAGCTACAACTTCTTAGCTAGTCTCAGTGGTGCAGGTCTGAGGAGGTGTAAATCCTCCAAGCAAGACGAATGCACAACATGCTGCCAACTGTTTAACTGGTGGTACATATATTAGCAGAGCAGAGGCCTGTAATTACATAAATCAAAAAAAAAAAAAGCTATTTAATAAACTATTTGAGTAGTACCAGTGCTAACTGCCTAAAACTGGCAATCCCAAACTCAAACAACAAATAAAACGTTGACCCGAGCAAAACAGTATTCATCTCAAGAATTAAAACCCCAAGCCAATGTCATGCACAGTCTTATCAGATGTGATTATTGTATTCTCGTTTGTCCTGAATGTGCCCAGTGTGTTTTTCCATGCTGTAAAAATAAATACAGTGATTTAAAACCCTGGGAAGTCCAAGTAGGTAATAAATAGCCCAGCTCTATAGAAATGTGGCATCTGACTTTCTGAGATAATCAGTGCTCTCTGTGAACATTTTGTCCAGTTCAGCAGATCTGGGCATTTCTTCTGCAGGTGCCAGGGGTTTAGCCACGTGTTTACAGGGTTTCCCCCTCCATTTACTGTGACTGCAAAAAGATGATCCATTCTTGTGGAGGCATAGAGCAGGCTCACTGGCACTAGTAGCTGGACAACATTCAAAAATTAGAACTGTACACACAGATCAAACAAAAACAGGTTTGTCATACTTTATTAGAGCAACATCTATAGTTGGGAAAAAAAAAGCTTTTAGACAGACAAGACACTGGAGCTGCTGGAGCAGAAGCAGGAGTGTTCAAAGCTAAGTACAAGCTGAGAACAATTGCTTTGATTTTACTTCATCATGTTAGAAGTCTCACACCTTCAAGAGCCTGGAGAATTGTCAAGCTCCGATTTAAGAAGAAATGATATTAGGTCCAGCTGTGTCAGTCTACATTAATCCCACATGTCTCCACCAGCTTCAGCAGACAAACATCTTTTACCTAAGCATTTAATGATCATTTCCATTGAGGAACTGTTTATTTACAGTGAAAGGCAGGTTGGCCTTAGTGGGCAGGACTGTAGGATGAAACTTTGAAGTCAAGTCTCTATTCTTCACTCATCAGCTATTTAGTGAGGTACAGTGAGTGGGTCTGTCTGTTAGCTTCTGCATGGTAAATGGGCATAGTAGAACTTGCCTCCTCACAAAGTACTTTGAGATCTACAAAGGAGAAGTGTTACATAGCAGCTATACATTTCTTCATTACTAGGTCTTTTTCATGTGGTTCCTTTAATAGACATTTGGGTTCTGATTTAGATCTTCTGAACAGGTTTTAACAGTACTGGTAGGAACTCCTACTGCTGCTATGTAAGCAGTTAAAAACTTATTTCTCTAAACTTCCCAATGTTAGATATGTTTTTAAATAGGGAAAGGCTATTTGTGTCAAGGAACTACAGAACTGTCCTCATCTCTCTGGACAATTACAGTGATGGGACGTCCTATCTGAGTAGGCACATGTGGAAACAAATAACCATGTAGACACTCACAGATGTACAGTAAATGTTATCTTTTTCACATGTAAGCAAAATACAGGAAAACGGACGCTGAAGCATTTCACATTGTTCTGTAATGTACTTGTATGCGCACAGTCAAATGTACAAGTGCATAACCATACTTAGGCACAGTGGCAAATGAGTATACTATGAACATATGTGAGTACTCGTACATCGGCATTAAATAACTTAATATCAAAATGGCGTAGTAGCAAAGAAAACCTATGGCAAATAAACATTCACATCGTAAAGCCAAGCAAAATTGGACATTCCGGAATGCAGGTTTCCTGCTGTTGTTTCAGCCAGTCAATGGGGAAGCAGTTTTTTAACCCTTCTGGCTTTTATCTTCTTCCACTTGGTATTCTGGCCTCAGATCTCATGTTAGCACACATGCCAAGTGTTACACTCAACACAGGAAACATTAATCCCAGACATTTGTTTCTCTGGTGCTCCTGTGACAGCATTGTAATATGCCCCAAATCTCTGCAACACATCTATGCAGGGTGAGAACACTATTTAATTTTCACAATATTTATTGCCATCATGCAAATGCGCTGAAGCACAGGAAGAGAAATGGCAACGATGTCAGAATGACAACTTTCAGCTGAGTGAGAGCTGTGGAAGCTTTCACATAGGTAGAATTTCTCTAGCATTTTCCCTCCTCAAAACACAGGCCCAGTTGACTTCAGCTCTCAGCACTTCTGCATTTCAGGCCTCAGGTGTCCTTTTTTGAGCACCCAGAAAAAGAGGGAGGAAATTCCAGAATGATGTCATCATGCCTACACATGGGGAAGAGGAAGAAGCTAATCAAAATTCTAGCATTTGCTAGCATTTTAGCGTTTGGCTCACAACCATATTGTTCTTTTAGCTAAGCTTCTCTGTGCATGTGTATACATTTCTCTGTAAATAGGTAAGGATATCTGAACTGTGTCTAACCTGCTAAAAATTCTTGCACTGCCTTCATAATAAAACTAATTTATTGATGTGTATGCCCTTGGAAAAAAAGGCATGGCATGTGTTGTAATAACCTTTACTTATTTTTCCTGCTCCAATTAAATCTAGAGAAATCTAGGGAAACGTGGGTTTGATTGTTCCCAGAAGAGGAAGGAACTACAGAAGATCTACCTTATTAGATGCTGAAGTACCAATACACCCCCTTCTACAGCTGTGTCTCAACTATTAATTCCTTTTCTGCTTTATAAGCAGGAACAGACAATAGGCAGGCAAACAATTTGACCCCCAAAATCAAGGGAATCAAGGAATTTTAGGGAACAGGGATAAATTTGCTTCAGTTCAGTCTGAAAATCCACTGCATTATCTCAAGTTCTGTTTATATGTTGTCCCTATCCATTACAAGTGAGGCATTAAAAAAGCATACTGCCTTGAAAATCCGAAGATTTTCAGTTAAATATTGGTTTAGTTTTGATTTGCTTCCTGCAAGTTTTCTCAAACCATTCTGTTTCTGAAACTTCCCTGCACAAGCAGACCGGTTGGAAATGGGTTAAAGATGGAAGGTGAAATCCATATGTAAACAGCTGGCTCCAAGACCTGGTGCTCTAGGGAATGAAAACTTGTAATGCAAGACTCGGAGAACTCTTGTGGGAGTTGGCTTCTTTAGGTATCTACCACAAGTGTGTCTGTATGCATATATCTGTACACCATTGCGATCCTATCAGTGTGTGCATATGTACCTGAGGTTAACGGAGTATTCACTCCCTGCTGCGCTAGTCACTCCTCTCTTTTCACACTTCTCATCTGTTCCTAGAAACTGGGACTGCCTCTTTCTTTCAGAAATACATCCCCGTCTCCCCTAGCACCGCAGACCGACGGCAGAAGGAATTTTTTTTGCCCCTCCTATGTGTGCAGTGCAGGTGACTTTCTCACTGGCTCTGTGCTGACTATGGTGGATGTTATGTGCCTTTTGGCCAGTGGACAGAGTGATGTGTTTAGCCTGCCAAACTGAAATGCCCTGGCTTTCTCTCTAAAGCTCTTCTCTATATCCCTTCTGTATAGGGTAACCAGGGAAACATAATTGCCAAGGGAGGCATCATGAGTACCCTACTTCTACGCCACTCAGAGTGGCTGTTTCCTCTCATGGTCTGAAAAATCCCTGATGAAGAGTTGACATTAGTTAGCAGGGCTTTTAATTCTGGAAATGTCTCCCGATCCATGCTGAATTCCTCCTTCCCTCCCAGCCTGAGGAACACATGGTTATCCCTCCTCCCTGATGGCTGGGGAGGCAACCTTTGCCTCTTGCTGCAGTTGTTAGTGGTAGGGGGAGCGATGGAAGATCTTATGCCAAGATTTCCTTTTTTTCCTAAGAGGGAAAAGCATATCCATCCATGACAAGGCACTTCCTTACAGTATGTGGCTCAGCCATGCTCACCAGCCAAGATGCCAGCTAGCAACATGCACTCTGTGGGCTTCTGGGGGAGGAAGTACTGGAGGAGGCAACGAGCCTTTGCAGGGGAAGGTGCCAATAGTTTAGTTGGAGAAGCAAAACATGTTGCCCCCTGCCCAATTCTAGGCCATGTTAACATGGTAGCCTTAAAGCAGGGAGTGTGCCTGGAGAAGTGCCATGTCACATGGAATTGTGTGGTGGCAGGCAGATTGCTCAGAAAGCCCTGAAGGAACTGCAGCAGTTTTTGCTAATGGCAAAATGCCCCCCGGGCCAGGACAAACATGAGTTCTGTCACACAATGGACTGACCCAGGGCACTAGTGGTTCTTGCTGTGCCATGGTGGCACATCAAGCTCCAGAATCACTGCAGAATAATTCTCCATAAGCCATAGATTTGCTTATTTGAATTGTTAATTACTGTAACACTCTTTCAGGGCTAAGTCTATTTTCAGCCTTTGTAGTTAACTGAATCTAGAAGACCGAGTGTCCCTGCCCTCTCAAAAGTGTGAGTGGGTTGGGTACTGGCCCTGGGCACTGGAGAATGAATCGTGTTGCTGTAGCTGGGAACAAGTAATGAAGGTTAGGTAGGCTCGAGCCATTTTGATGCATCACTGTCTTTCCACCTCTGCTTGTATCATGTTTTGGTCTGGACAATCAGAATCCTTGTAACTTGAGACAGACATCAAGGAATGAATGGCTTGCTTTCTGAATAAAATGAGAACATGTGAGTGTGGGGAAAAAGGGGAAGGGAGAAAGGCATTTGCATAGGTCAGGAAAGGTCATTAAAACATCTGGCAGTAGAAACTGACATGTGTCAAATTTTAGTGTTCATTAAATTCATATTAATGCAAGAATGATTCTTAAGCTCCACTTCTGGTTGCCGTGTTCCCTCATTTGATGGCGATGACTTTTCAGAACTGTACCATGCTTGTTTGCTTGCTAGTGGCATCTGACCTGAGGTCAGATTTCTATGTAACCCTTTCCTGTAAGTCAAAAGACAAATTAATCTGGTGAGAATTGAATTGGAAATGAGGTGTCTGGATAGCAGGTGTCCCAAATGTGGAATAGCTGCCAGGCTGAAACATGTTTGCATCTGTTCTTATGCCATCCAAGAAGTCATCTATGAGGTCAGGGAGACAGATATTCAGCAGGCATCTGAAATGGGAAGTTGCCACAGGGAGCACAAGCAGCAGGCTCCCTGTGTTAGCAGAGTATCTTGCAGTCTGGGAGAAAATTTCTGGGAGTGTCACTTTGAGTATAAACGTAGACATTTCCATTTATTGTGCACTTTGCTTACCTGTGTTTACTACCAGTTTAGAGTTGTAAAGAAGACGCACTATTTCCTCCTCCTTAAAGAGGAGAATCTCACAAATCTTTTTCTTCATTTTTTTTAGAGGATGAAGATGATGAAGAGATGGTGGAGCCAAAAGCACAGGATGACTTGGAGACAGAAAATCAAGACCAGAAGCAGGAAGTGAAAGAAGGTACTTTAAAAAATTAAAAGGATTTTGTTACAGCTTTAAAGGACTGAATTCTGCAAGTAGTTATATTGGTTCAAAACCAAGAGTGGCATAAAAGCAGAAAATTGTATCCCAGCTACCCAGCTGGTAGGTCTGAAAAGCTTGTGAAAGGCGCAAGACTTCGGCTGTTTAGAAGAAGCAACATGTCCTCATAATTTGGGAACAAAGTAGAGATTCTTGGATTCCAAGATGGTGCTTTCTTCTCCTCTGGCTCAAATAGCCTATTTACATGAGAGATTTAAAATGTGAATACCAGGCATTCCAGTGGCTCCATAAAATTGGTTGGTCTTCAAAGGTACTTAGAGCCCATAACTGTCTGATTGAGAGGGGCAAACTTAAACCTAGTGGTGGTCAGGAATTTTCTGGCAGAAAACTGTTATTTCACTGGAAAATGTTGACTGTCAAAATAAAAACTTTTTGTGGGAGCTGCCCCAAGTGAGCTGAAGGTCAAAACTGAAGCCAGGTAGGTGCAGCCCTTCTGTCCATTCCTGTGAATTCAGACACTCTCCAGAGTTGTAAGAGACAAAAGTTCAGTTTACTACTTTTTTCTGGTGCAGACAAAAGATGTTGCCAAAGTCGTGCATGTCAGCACTGGACACAGTAGATATGCTGTGTGTCTTTCTTTTGCTTCTCTTGGATCTGTTCTAGCTTTCATAGTTAGAAGAGCAATGCGAGGTTTGCTATTCCTCACCTGGGAATTTACTAGAGTACTGGTTATTCTGGTGTGTAGCTTTGAACGCTTAATGCTCACTCTAGTGTGCAGTGGAGGGAAAGAGCTGAGATACCAGCAGCTCTAGTGTGAAAAGAAATGAGCTGCTTCTCCAGCATTTCTTAGCTCCGTATTGCCAGGACTGCTCACAACAGTGTTTGCCCTCTTGAAAGGTACCTTACTTCCTCAGGTAGAGCCTAAGTCACTTCTTGCTGTGGTGTTCGTTATCAGGATGATTCTGTGACCTTAACTTCTTTTTCACAAGATAGTCTCATTAGGGTGAAATGTAGAGTCATTTTGCAGAGAAGCCCATGAAATCATTAACAGTGAATACAGCAGTGGATACTCCTTTCTCATCCAGGGAAGCCTGGCAGGATTTACGTCACTGTCCAAAAAAACTGAGCCTGGTGTATAGTGCCCACATTTGCTATCCTCCCCCAGTGAAGTGAGTTGCAGTACCAGCCATGCTGTTTTGATTATAAATTGATCTTTCTTCTCTCTTAAGAGCATTATAGAAATCACTCATGCGCTATGTCCTGCAGTGTTCATTGCTCATTTTATCCTTATGGAAACATGGAGGAGAAAATTGACTCCTGCTCCTCATCCATCTGCTTTTCCCACCGCCTCCAGCCACTGCTACCATGGGCAGAGGAGAGTAATGGTGACAGCACAAACAGGAGTCACACAAGGGTCTGCAAAGGCAGAACTGAAGACATGACCAAGAAACATGGCAACATAGAAAAGCTACTTTTTTCCTGAAAATTACTCTTCCTCCCAAAACTGAGGGGTCAACCCACATATGGGCTTTAGGAGTCACTGGACCTAACACAGTATCTCTTTTACTTATGACAACAGGAAGCTGTAAACTCTGGTACTGCTATAATTATGCACTGTTCTGAGCTGCTGCATGGCTCTCTAATATTCAGCCTACAGCTGATCTCATCCCCTTTTATTTCCACATAAAAGTAACACTAGTGATTATACCTAGGGAGAAAAAACAAACTCCTGCATGAGGAGAAGAAAGAAAAAAAATCTAAATACATTCCTGAACTGATTAATTTCACTTTTTAGTGGGCTTTCAAGTTAGCCTTTTATATGCTTCGCTGACCAAGCGCCACTGCCAACATCTTTTATTTCTTTGTTGTCTTTTAGTTTTGAGACAGTGCTCCCCTTCCCTGCCTAGCAGACACCCCCAGGAACATCAGATCAACTGGGCTAGTTTAGCACTAATCTCAGATACACAAACTGCAGACTGTAAAACCAGGCACAGCTTATTTTAGCAGAACCAGCTTTGTGAGGTGCTAACACTTAACTGGGTTCAAGGAAGAAGAAAACATGCTTGCTGCCTGATAGAAATTGAACTTGACCTGCAGTATGTGTTGTGTTGGATAAAATAGTGGAGTGCTGATGCCTGGCATTAAATGCTGTGAATCAAATGAAGCAGTCGTCCCCAAATGAAGTTCCATATTTTAGCGTTTGGTGTCATTCTCTCCTGGTTGGCTTTAGTCCTTTCTCCAACAAAATCCCATTTTCCTCTCTGTTGTAATCACCGTTCTCATATTCTGAGCAACACTAAGAGTTTGAAGCCATCACTTGTGTTTCATGGAAGTGATTAAAATCACGTTACAAGTCAAACAGGAGTTTAGAAGAACATTTCCTGTCAGTGCTGCATTCTGTGTGCCTACTCAGAATTAATAGCTTTTCTGCAAATTAGCACATAATGGGTTAAAAACATGTTTATGTTGGCATTAAGTACTCTGGCTTCTTTTTCTCTGCAAGGCAAGACAATATTTTGCAAACTTTTTAAAGAATCTCTAATAGATATTATAGTGGCGCCATTCACACTGCTATATAGTAGTTAAGGCTGTGTCAGCACTTCCATTATGAATTCTGTTTTTCAGGGATTTATAACCCAGCCGTAAAAATTTGCTCTGGGCTGAAGTTTGGTTTCAGCTCAGGGAGCACATTTTTTAACAGATTAAAAAAATGAGCGTGGCCTTTTTTGAGTTATAGAAGTGTAAGAAAGAAAAAAAAAACGATGGGAGAGAGAAGTGCAGGGAGAGAAAGGCAGACATTTTTTTCATGAATACAACTCAAAAATAGGTCAGGATGAAAAATAAAGCCTGAATCCAGTCTGATCAGTCTCCCTCTCCTCAAACCAACAGAACAAGAATAGTCTATTTTTATAATGGTGTTTTAAGAGGAAATGTGATTTTTTTTTCACTGTGGTTTATAGGTAGTCCAAATTAATTCTACAGACCTTTATTGCATGCTTAATTTCCTGGTCTTCCTCCCGCACACTCCAGCATTGCTCTACAAGTTTTGGTAGGATTATTCAGCAGTCATGGATGTTTGCAGGGTCTGACCTTAGTTCTGGACCTCTCTCGGCATCACTATAAGGCTCACAATGCACCTGCAATAGGGCAGCCTGTCTGGCACATCACCTCTTGCAACACTTCAGTGCTGTGGGGCGCTAGGGGTAGCGAAACAGCTTGAGCCCCTCGGAGTGTTTCTGGAGTGGGAGGTGATGACCTGGCTTGTTGACCATTTGAAGCATATGAAGCCTTGGGACTTCCTTGTGTTTCTCCCAAGAGGCTGCCTGTTGTCACCTCTATCTCAGGTGACAAGAACGTGTCTCCTGTGTTCTTGGAAGAGCAGAGCGTGGGACACCTGCTGCTTAACTGAGTTGGGCTCTTATCTGTTCCTGACCATGTAAACAAGAGACTGGTCCCAAACTGTAGCATCGAGTGGCTTGGAGCTTTCCACCGCCAGAGAGCTCTGGAGCTCCACCTGAGTTACCTCTTTGTGTCAGGAGAAACCGCATGAACAGCAGGATGGGCTTGGTATTGGAAGTGGACCTCAAGCTGCATTTATCTGAAGCTGTGGATATGTCCACAGAAATTGGCATGAAAAGCTGTGATCAGGCTGAGATCTGCAGCTTCAAAGACCTATGCTCTTCTCTTGTGCTGGTCCTGTGTATGTGGCTCAGGTGTCCACGCAGCAGGCTGAGATGTGGGAAATGGTTTAGCTCTGGGCAGCTCAGGCCTGAGGAGCAGGATAGGTTACACTGGGCTTTGTAACGGCCTGTAATGCCACAGTTTCACTGCCACAGACCCCACGGCTAGCTTGTGTGTGCTGATACATCCTGATAGCCTGGCTCAGGTGTGCTCAGGGATGGTGCTCAGCATAACCCCTGGAGACGAACAATCAGTGGAAACAGCCGTGCCTGGCACAGATTCTAATTAAATGCTCTGGACCCGCTACCCTAGAACCAAAAAACCAAAATGCACCTCAGAATCCCCCTTTATATGTTCAGCAGTTATGCCATGCAGGGGCTTGCGTTTTAAACCCAAGACAATCAAGATGACATGTATCAAACCATGATATGGCACATATCAAACCATGATATGGCATATATCAAGCCTGACATGAAAGTGAGAAACACAAGAAAAACAAAGGATCACAGGCTATCTGCAGGCAAGGACTAAAAGCTGCTGAGAGCCACCTTGTAGTTCTCATGCTGTACATTTCTACTGTCCTTGGTCGCCATCGCATCTGAAGTTTACATGGGTTTAAATATGCGTTGAAAGAAACAGCACAGCTCTTAAAAGGTTTTTACTGATCTCCTTCTGTCTTTTGTTATGTCTCTGGGCTTATAACAAGGCTGCTTCCTGCTTTACCGGTTTTATTAGTTCACTCTTTCTTTCATTCACTCACTCCTTTTGTTCTTTTTCTCTTGTTTTCCTTTAATGGACTTCATTTTTCCTGTCAGGTTTTTACACTTGCTGAGGTTCCAGAATAATATTTTTTATATTCTATTATACTTCCTTAAATGTGGGTCTTTTTTATCTTTGTTTTGTTGTAGGTTGTTTTTTTTTAATTATCTTTCTTATTCTCTTGGGAGAAGTCTTGAACCCTGGCATTTAAGTACTTGGGTATTTGAGCCTGCACTGTTATCACAACTATATTATTCTTACTACAAACCTGCTTCTGCCATATAAGAACAACTCTGCAGCATTTTTTTATCTTAGTTCCTAAAGATCAAAGGAAATGTTTTAATATCAGGGTTTTTTTCTGTTTTGTCCAAAGGAATTTGTGAACAAAGGACCTGATGTGAAGTATGCTATTTCTGAGGATCATGTTAAATCACTTGATATAATAAAATGCTTTTAGTTTTCATAAAGAAGTGTTGAATCAATTGGTTGTTTTCATGCTGCATTCAATTTTTGTTACATATTGTAGGCCTTTTTGTTCATGCACAAGTGTTCGCTGTCTTTCATTATGGTAATAAGTCTCATTTTCTTCCCCCATGGTGTCCTCCATGTATACATAACAGCACAGTGTTTTAATTTTAAATGTGTATTTCATTTTATTTTTGTTCAGTATAATACATTAACATGTGTACAGGGGTTATTTGATACATGTTGTTGACCTCATAACCCCAGAGCCACCCAGACAGCACTCTCCTTATGCATATGTGATCCCATCAGTGTTTCTGTGGGTCCATGGACAGATGGGATGCCCAGTGGCTCTGTTAGAACTTGGTGGCTGCGTCATGGGTCCTCCTGCCATGAGCTATGCGGGGCCAGAGATGGATTCAGCTCCTCCAGGTGGGAAGCAGAGCACAATAGTTCATTACAAAGCTACAGTATAGAAACGAGCGAAGTACGGGTCCACCTTTGCAGGAGTTTTCATTGCATTCCAGGCAATAAGCACGTAAATTTTAGCACTGATAAGCTAAGCATCACACTAGGCTTTGTTAGACACAGAAGGTTAGATGTGATTTGTTTGTTTTTTATGCCAGGGACAGCAGATGCTTGAAGGCAAATGCTGTATTCTTACAGGGCATTTCTGAAGGTATTGTCACATCACATAGGTCTCTGTGACAAAATAAAACAAAAGACACTTTGATCAGCTACTTATATTTCTCAGAGTTTTCCTTGAAGAGAGCCTATGTCTCTTGAAATCTGAGATCAAAGTAACTGTCAGGTCCCAGAAAGGAAGAAAAATAGCAGAAAATTACATTAATTCTTTTTATTTTATTTGAGGTAATGGACAGACAGGGAGAAGGAATAAGGGGAAAATGGAAGCAGCTCAGAAAGATAAACAGTTAGGAAATCTTCATATTTGAAAGAATAAGCCTGTCTTATTTGGGTTTTTTGCTTATACTTCATGTATTTGCAGTAGTTACACCAATGTTTTACTCTGGAAAAAGTAATGATGTTAACATTCTTGTAAGAAGAGGTTGCCTCAAATAAAACTTCAGAGGCAGCCAAATGAAAGAAGAAAATAAGGTTAAAATATGAAGCTTAATATCACCAGAGGGCATCTGGTGTGTCAGTCAGATGAATGAGGTAAACTAAATTATGCCCTACAAACTTTAGCCAAGGTGTTTCTGATGCTGAAGAGGGTTTAAGAGGCTGCTGGCCTCCCACAGATTATTGCTGACTGCAAGGGAGATTTTGCTGAGGTAGAACTGCAATCATGTGTGTCTCCATTGCTTGTGAACACTCCGCAGCTCCCAAGCTGTTTACTTTTTGCCTTTTCCCTTTCTATTGATTTTTGGTCATATTTTCTTTGCCAGT
Organism: Phaenicophaeus curvirostris; assembly: GCF_032191515.1. Taxonomy (NCBI): domain Eukaryota; kingdom Metazoa; phylum Chordata; class Aves; order Cuculiformes; family Cuculidae; genus Phaenicophaeus; species Phaenicophaeus curvirostris. Next base: position 26,706,803 of record NC_091397.1, read on the forward strand.
TATAGTCAGCAAATGGCTAGGCAATAAATTTATATTTCCAAGCTGTAGAGAGGATTTGATTTAGCAAATAATTTTTACCATTTGGAGCAGTTTAAAATAAGTTTTCCAGTTGCCTTTGCAGTTATTTTCTTCTCTTTTATGACATTTTGCTGCATTGTCATGCTTGTTGTCTTTGATTCTCGGAAAGCAATGCTTTAGTGGTGATAGTGGGATATTGCCTCATTACAGGCTTCCTTGTCAGATGAGTTCCCTTAGTGCCAATTACTATTCAGCAGTGGATGCTGCAATAGGTCAACCTGTACTTTTTGCCAGTCATTCTTTTTTTTCACATGCATTGCTTCTGTCTAAAGCACTTAGAGGCAAATTGTGCTCCTGCCTTGGTAATTGTCGCTCTACAACTCAGGGGGACTGTGCGGAAGGATGTAGATATTTTCTGGATGTGTGGAACTCCACAGGAACAAATAACCTGGTGGTAAGAGGCGTAGGACCAAGGCCATAGGAGATCATCAGAGGCTAAAGTTTCTAACTTCTTAGTTGCTTTGTCTCCTGAGGGCCAAATTTCTTCTCCACCTTTTGCATTTTTCCTCCCCTCTATATTTAGCCCAAGTGTAGTGCAGAGATTTTGTCTCTTGACTTGAGGCAAATCTAACCTTGGTGATAACAGCCTCTCTTCCAACCACAGAGAGTGCTCTGAAAGCACATACACTGAAAACTGGGGGAGCTGAGTGATGCAGTAATGCTGACCATGTCACTACTCCTGCCTGCTGTTCAGCCTTTTAATCCATCCTTGCCCCTGGGGCTGGTGGTGATGTCATACCTGGGCACTAGAGCTCACGAATGTACTGTGAATGTAGTGTGAACCACAGGAGAATCAGGCAGGAAGAAAGAACTACATCTCCCTGATAGCTGAAAGAAGCTGAGTGGCACAGCATAGCAACTGGAAAATAGTTTTGAACTGCAACTTTAAAGCGTGTCACTCCATGTTGAATTAAACATTAAGATGTGTGTGACATGGCTGGGAGTTTAACTTTGATGTATACTGAGGCACCTTGCTGAATTATCTTATTTGGCTGCTGGTGTTTTAACCCAGTATGGCCTGGGGAGATTGCAAGGTCATTTTCACAAGTGAAAAACTCAAATCTGTAATGTAAAGTCAAATTAAGGAGCTCAACAGTTAAACTCTAAGTATGAGACTTTGTAATTTTGCAATAACTCTGTTTATGATATGTTTGTGTGCCTAATTATAAATTTGGAACAAAATTATCTGTTAGCATAATACCTATTACGTCAACAGAGCTTTTCATGCTGGAAATTTAAGCTAGTTGCAAGGCTGGTTTGGTGTAACTGTGAAGGCACTAACAGCACTTTTTAAATACAAGTAATTCTTCTACATAACTAAAACAATGGTTTGAAAGCACATGTGGGCAAAAGCATAATTGATATACAACATTGCTACAATATCAATATGACCCTGCTAGTATAATTGAGAACAGAATTTTGCACCATAGCAATAGTAGCATCCCAATTTCCTTTCCTTCTGATGCTCATGTTTGAGTTAAAATTTACTACCAGGTCAGAATTTACTACTGATGGAGACGTAGCATTGGTACAACCTGCAAAGACAGTATTTTTCAAATGAAGGGCCATACTGGAAGTACTGGTTTGGAAGTAAAGATTTAGCATCTCTGCGTACATGTAAAGAAGCAACTTCATCTTGTGGGGGGACAGTCTATCCTGACCAGTGCCCGAACATATCTTACCCCCTCCCAGGGCAGCTTTGGCTACAGCTTAGTAGCGTTTCTTTCTCTGACTCTTAAGATTCCTCTACAAGGAATAAAACTGCCTTAAGAAATTAGTATTTGGTCAGTTGCTTTCGATTTTGCTGCTTCAGAGGATGTCTTCTGTTATTTATTTCATTGCTTCATAAAAGCTCTAAAGCAGAGACAGAACTTATCAGTGACACCAAGCAGAAATGGGAAGAAGTGAAGGGAGGGATTATGTGAGATTTTTTAATACAAAGAACTGTAGTATAAGTTAAGAAGATTATTTTATCTTTGGCTCCACTCACAGGTCCCCTGTTACATAAGTGTTGGGCTTTTTTGAGTTAGGTATTGCCTAAGCGTCACTCACAGCCATTTCCTCCTGAAACAGGAACACTGCTTTTATTTAATTTGGGGACTTTAAGTATTTTCCCTTTCAGAATCATAAATATATAAGATATTGGATCTCTTTTATGTAAATGCTGCATTCTGGGAATACGCCGGAGTTTGTTTAGATATACTAAAAAGTTCTTAGTCAAAATTTTAAGAGTAAGGTTTTGATTTTTATCCTGCCATTGCTACGGCAAGCTTTCATGTCAAGAGAAACCCACTAAAGATGTTGATTCATTGGGAAAGGGGTGAAATGACAGACTCTTAACTACAACTTTTCATTTTCCAAGCTCCTCCTAGAGAATTGACAGAAGAAGAAAAGCAGCAAGTTCTCCATTCGGAAGAATTCCTGATATTTTTTGACCGGACAATACGTGTGATTGAGCGAGCTTTGGCTGAAGATTCAGACATCTTCTTTGACTACAGTGGCAGAGATGTAGAAGAGAAAGATGGGTCAGTTTTGGTGGTTTTCTGCTTTTTTTTTGGCTTTACAAAAAGAATTCCAATCCCAGGAAGACTTTATTTTAAAACTAAATTAAACATTTCTAGAGTTAAGAAGAGGTTAAAATATCTTTGTGAAGGCCTGGGTCAGTTTGTTAACTGAAATTATTTTGTAAAATAGCTTCATGGTTTTTTTGCTCTTTTTTTTTTTTCTTTGATGTATTATTCAAGTGGTTTAATTATTTGTTCCAGTTTGGGGATGAAATTTCAAATTCTGAAGAAATAATTGAAAGAGATAAATGTGTATATACACATGTATAGGTAGATGTGCATTCCAGTGGTATACATCTGTGTGCTTATATCATGATACTTTTACTAATTCAAATTACTGTTGTCTATATTCTACTACTGCCTCAAGTCTGTAATGGATCCACTGTGCTGCACATTTTGTGCATGAAAATGATGATCTCCCAAAGTGTTCGCAATCTAAACACATAAGATGAGAGGTGACAGGTTGTGTATTCAGCAATTGATGGGGGAGTAGAAGCAGCAAAACTTTTTAGTAGAAGAGAAAGTATTTGGCTTTCGACACCTGCATATTTGTTGAAGCCTCATGGCAAATAACTGTCTGTGTCCTGCTTGAAGTTACTTACTGGAGGTTACTCTAGAACATCACCTCTGTATCAGTGGGGCAGCACTGGACCAGCACTGAGCTTCAGCCCATACTGTTGGTGCGAGAAGGCATCTGCCATCTCCATCGCTGTGAGGAAGTGCTGCACCTCAAAGATTTCAGGAGTCAAAAATAAGAGAGGTTTGGTTATCTTGGATGTGAAGATTCAGAAAAGGGGGAGCTGAATGCCAGGGCCAGGTTTGGTCCTAAGAGACAAAGGTGGCAAAGGTGGCCCAGGATAACCCAGAAGAGTCAGTAAGGCAGGGGATAATTAAGAAATGTAGTTCTTTGAAACAGATGTAAGATTTGCTCCTCAGTGAAGATTCATTATCAGCAAGACAGTCAGTCAGAACAATCAAATCAAGATTGGTGACTTCCCCAGGCTGAGCAGAGATTTGAGAAGTATTCAGAAACTTTTGCAAATGATTTTCACAGCATTTGAATCCTGGTACTTCAAGAAATGTCACTTTGTTTGAAATCACACAGAGATGTTCAAGCTGGAGCCAACCTTTCCTTTAACCGTCAATTTTATGATGAGCACTGGTCAAAGCATCGTGTTGTCACCTGTATGGATTGGTCTCTTCAGGTAAGTTGTGAAGCCAGGGAATATGTTTCCACATCCCTTCTAGCTTCTCCTGAAAAAACAAAAGGTATCCAGCCTTGGTTTGCCCTTCATTCTACAAGGTGTGATATTATTTCTTAGCCAAGAGCAGGGCCCTGAATAAACAAATGCATTTTTCCCTATAAAGAAGAGTAGTGGTCAATAATGAAGCTGTCATTTTGTTGTATATGTTACTTGGTCTTCAAAACCAGGATGTTGCATTAAAACTGTAGGTTAACAAACCTACTAAGATGAAGGAGTCATTACTTTTCCTCCTCCCTCCACTCCTTCAACACATGGAAATTTTTTTAGGACAAAAAGTTTAAAACTAAACCAATTTTAAAAAATCATTTACTAAATATGTAGCAATTGATACAGTAAATAGTTATACATAATAATATATAATAATAAAAAATAAAAATAATGAGGAACAACATATATTTTTCTAGTATACGAAACCTCAAAATGTTAAAGTGTCTTAACAACTTGAAAAGATGGAAAGGGGATCTTTCAAAAAATACTGGGCTCTCTCTTGAAGCGATGGAAGAAGAGGCTGCAGCTGGCCAGGGGGCATGCTAAAGCAGCATGCCTGGAACGTATCCAGTTTCTGTGCACTGCAAAGCATTGTCATATTGCAAAATAAAACTGATGACAAAGCTGCTTAAGCTTCCCAAACCCAATACAGCCACATCAGCAAAGCACAGAAACCAGATTAATTAGTTACTCCATTGGAGAGCTGGAGTAAGTACACACACACATCATCATAGGTCCTGTCAAATTTATTCAGTTCCAGTTTTGCTCCGGCCCCACTCATCCTCTGTCCTTCATCCCTGTTAGCCTGTTCCTAGGTTCCGGCCTGGAGCAAAGCAGCTGGTCTCCCTGGGGAGGAAAGCAGGGAGACTGCTCCAAGGTCCACAATGCAGATATAAAGAGACTCCTCCAGGAGGACACAGACTTGAAAAATGCAAACACAAGCCGGTCTGCCTAGTTGACCCCAAACTCATCCTCAGACATACCTTGGTATGTCCAGAGCCCTGCTGCAGCCTGGTGTGGGTGACAGAGATGCTGTAGATGTAGCTTGGCCCAGTGCTAAGAACAAGCTTTGCTTAACCTAGTCTTAGGAATAGATGCATTTTTTTGCGCCATGTTAGGTGTTGCACGTGGCAGCAGCACGTGTTTAAGAGCAAGTAAGTGGTGCGTGTAGGCTGAGAAGAGGCAGTAGATAAAGAGTGTGGTGACTCGCATCCATCCTTCTCTCCTTCCCCTTGAAATGGCAGGGTGTGCTTCCATCCCTCTGGATTCTTAGGTAACATGGCAGCTGACTGCATGGAGGACATGGCAAGCAGCAGGGAGGAGAGGACCTGGAGGGTCCCACCAGGCAGATAGTCTGTGCAGGTCTGGCTGTCTGACCCAGCGTGGTGCACAAGAGCCAGCTGCAGAGAGGCCTCCTGTAACATCCAGCTCATGCCCCATGTGTGAAACGAAGAATTTATCCCTTTGCTTTCATATAAAATATCAGCTTAACAACAGGTATGTACTGATGTGATGTGGGTGGCCTTTAAGCACATACGGATTTCCACAGAAATCAAATATAAGCCTGAGGAAACACTTATCTTAGGTTGTTCACTTGTTCAGGGGCTGGAAATTACATGGAATTCTTATCTGATATTTTCCTAACAGGCAATTCTTAACTGTATTCCCAGGGCAGCAAGAAAAAAAAAACCAGCCTCAGAAGAGCTCTGCCAAGTGTAATTGCTCAGGCCCTGAGGCTGCAGGCATGTTCTACTTCCCACCTCTTTGTTCCAGGGTGGCCCCTCCTGCCTTCCCCTCTGTTAACTCCTCACACTCAGCTCCCTGACCTCCCAGGGGGTGCTTCTCCATGCCAGAGGGACTTCTGTGCGATGCCCCACCCTAGCCTGGGAGGAGGGATTTGTCTCCTCTCTTGCCTGCTTTGAGGTGTATCATCTGGCAGGAGCTGGTGCCGGACAGATGTGTTTCCCCTAGCTAGCTCTGGTTCTCACCCATGCTCCAGGATACAGCAGTGTCCAGTATGCCAGAGGATAACTTGAATAATGATGGGAACTGTAGAACACGTTGCTCAATTTTCTGTGATAAAACTGTTGCTGCAAAACAGCCTGGAGGCAAATAGAAGCTTAATCAAACAAAGGACCTCGATGCATTGATTAAACAAGTTATTTTGTTCCTACTCACAAGTGAAAAATGGTCCCAAAGGTGCGGGATCATTCATACCATTAAAGCTAACCCACCAGCCCCTTGATTCCTTTGCAAAGGGAAAACAGCTTCATCAAGGATCTAAGGAAAAGGCCTAACTGAGTGTAAACATAGAGAGGGAGTGGGATCACCTTGTTGTGTCCATGAGGAGGTAACTTAGCTCATCTAAAGCCAAGAAACCACAGTTTCAGGGATACTGCTGTATCTTTCTTGACTCTCAGACAGAAAGCTTGAATGGTGTCCTGCACAGCACCATTTCCACATTGTTTTCAGTCGCAGTTAGGACAGCTGGACACCTGGTGAGGACTGAAATTCTTAAAATGCAAGTAGATTGAGTGAAGCAGTGAGTGTGCAATGCCAGCACAGATTTAGGGTGCTACACTTAACTCTTTTCTTTTTTTAGTCAAAAAGCCTCATAATGGTGTTACCCACCTACACATGACCCCAGCGTAAACTTGAAACTGCATTTCCAGTCAGATGCATAAACTGTGATTGCAAAATCTACATATAGACTGGCAAGATTTGAGTCAATGTTTATTTATGGCCAGACACGCTGCCAACCAGAACACGCTCACTAAACTTTCCAGGAGAGCAAACCAACCCCAAAGTACCTCTCAACTGGAGCTTGAGACCTGGATACACAGTACACACCCTAGCTGGCTGCAGTCATGCTGGTGGAAGGGCTTGTGGTTTTGCCCGCCGAGGTATCTGCCCCTTCACGACTGCCAGCTCAGCTGCTCATGCGAATGGTGCCTAACCTGTTAAGTCAAAACAAGATGCCCTGGCAAGAGCCTGCTGCACACAGTGTTTACTTGGACTCGGGCCAATGTGCATTCAAAGGAGAAGCTGAGCTTGCTGTTCAGAAGTGTTAGCAATCTCTTTCACAGGGAGAGAGAAAGAGAAGAGAGGGGTGAGGCGGGTGAGAGCAGTGGAGGGCAGGCTGACACAACTGTGTCCAGAGAGGTAGTGTCTCAGATGCGAGATTAAACCACTCTCAGGTCTCCCTCAGTTCTTGAGGGAGAAGAGGTGGCTGGTCTGCTGCAAGCTCTAAATCCCATCCAGTGATTTGGGTGCTTAAATCACCCTTACAAGCTGTGCCAGCACCTAGGGTCTGCTAGGCTGTAGGTACAACCCAGTCAGGGCTGGCCCAATATGGGAAAGAGGCAGCTATGGTGACCACGTGTCGTTGCTGGTTCTCCCACACGTGGGTCCAGGCTCATCTGGAACCATGAACTTGAATAGAAAAATCATCAGCTCCATGATGTATTACCCATGGAAGTGTACACAAAGTGGGAAAGAGCAGCTGCTGATGGCAGAAATTACAGCTGTGAGCATTACTTCTTCCATAGAGATTTTGAGAGTAGAGAGGTTCAAACCCTAATAATAATGCTATAAAAGGTGAATTTTTTATTATTTTTAAAATACCTGATGTGGACCAATTTCACAGCTCCCAGTAGCACTGTTGGCAGTTTCTTCATCCCACTTCCTTTACATCTACCAGCTGCACTGTTCCTCTATAAAGTGATGAATGGTTTGGTGGGAATTTACCTGGAAAAGTGACAATGATTTTTAGAGATCATTGAGAAATTTGGAGGGAAAGCATTCCTAATTTACAAGAAGAGGGTGTGTGGCCTGGGGAGCTTGGGCTGCTGGCTCACTGGTCTGCAGAAGCATGTGCTTTTCTCTGGACATGCCATAAGTCCACTGCCTTACTTTGACTATTTGGGAGGAAGGACAGAGGCTGCCAGAGGTGCCTGATATCAAACATGTGAGTAGAGGACTGGGTGCTATTGTATAGGCAGAAAGTAATCGATGTTTTGTGAACAATTTGTTACTTCTTATGGTGCTTTTCAGTGATACAAGGTCATCAAGAGAATGTGAAAATCTGATTTGTCATATATGATATTATGTGTGTAAGTATGTGTATATATGTAAATAGAGCAAATACCTGTGTGTGTTGCATATCTACTGCTATACATCAGCGGATAATGGGTGTACAAGAAAATATGGATCTGATTTTAGAGTGCTCATTGCAGCAATCTTACTGAGTCAGTGGAATTCGAGGTCACCCTGTGCTTTACAAGATGACCGTAGCATCTTGCACAATTGAGCTTTTGTGAAGAAAATGTTTTGTTTGCTATTTGAATCATCAAGAAGAACTTTCAAGCTGATTCTGTGCATAAGTAAATTGGAGGAGTGCTTTATCAAATAAGAATAGTTTTCAGATATGCTGAAAAACCTGTGAATTTCAGAATAAAAATAAGTCAAGACTATGGTCATAGTGCATTTATTATCAAAATCAATTAAAACTATGGTTTGTCCCTGAAGAAATGGTTAAGCAAATATGCTAGAATTACTCAAGCTTTCTGATTGTTCCTCTTCCTGGCTTTTCATTCCTTTTACAAATATCTTGCTAGTTGTCTTTTCTGAGAATTAACCTGCAGTAAATAACATTGCCTTTGTGGTATCTGAGAATGACTGATAGAGAGCAAGGAGCGGGGGCTCTAAGGAGGTCAGGGACAAGTGAAATATAAAACCAAAATGAAGCCGAATACTAGGATTGGACTAGCATGTATTATAATTAAAGCCAGATATTGCACATTTAGTGTAGATTATTTCTGTCTCATCTGATTTTGCATAGGTTCTTCATCATCAACCTTATTTCATTTGCTTTTTCTTTTTCCTTCTAGTACCCAGAGTTGATGGTTGCATCTTATAACAATAATGAAGATGCCCCACATGAGCCTGATGGGGTGGCCTTGGTATGGAACATGAAGTTCAAGAAAACCACACCGGAATATGTTTTTCATTGTCAGGTAAGACTGAGGAAGCCATTAATTTCATGCTAGACAAAACAGAGTTTACTACGTGGTGCATCTTGCCACTGTTTGTATGAAGAGGTTGAGGTTAAAAATAGGCGTTTTTGGGAAATGTACAAACAGCAGTCCAGTGTTTTTAGAAGGCAACAGTCTTCTCAAACAATACTGAGAGCCTGTCAGGGCTGTGTGTCATTCTTTGTCTATTTAAAACAATCCCTAGGAGGTTTACTTCATAAAGCTCTTGCACTTATGAAGTAACTGTGGTGTACCACTTCCTCATCCAGGCAGTAACATATGCTTTCCCACCCACGGTAGCTTCCTCGCATCCTCTGCGCTCCAAGCTGCCTACTCATGCCTTGGTTCTGCTTGATATCATGTTTTGCCTTTAAAATTGGGAAGTACGCCTTGCATTTTTGGGCATGCGTCTTACTTACACCTTGTTAAAAACATTCTTATTTCAAGGACTACTCAACCAATTCCTATTTGACTGTCAAACTTCACGTTAGCAAACTAGTGCTTCACTTCACTCAGTGCTACTTTATGACCACAGTATTTAGAAGTTTATGGACAATTCAAAAATAGTTGGGTGGTTAATTTCTATAGTCTGTTTACTCCTCATTTGCCACTGCTTTTGTGTGTGAACTGGCAGAGACTTGTATTGACAGAAATATTCTGCTCATTAGCTCTGTCTCTATCAAACTGTCCAAACTGTGGAGTAGAGCTTGGGCCAAATTTCCAACCTCTTCATTAGTATCCTTCTGTGGTAATTAAATACAGGACAGTGGTATTTAAAAAGCCATATGGAAAAGTTTCAGCAAGTAAGACTTAACAATCAGAGATTAGTAAAATGCAGATTATTCTGTGGTAAAAATTGTTTCTCTTGGAAGGATATGTATTACCTGGCTAATTGTGTAAGCTGAGTGTCATTTTACATTCAAGGACCAAACATCTTTTTGAACTACATTTATGTTTGGACTTGAGTACATTATCAGATACAACATAGTGGGAGGGAGTTGCTGGAACTGAAGTTATTGCTTCAACCCGATTAAGTAACCTTTAATTCTGGGCATGTTTTTCTAATTTGCTATACTGAAGAAAAACTTCACAAGGAGCCTAGTCCTGCGCAGCAAATATGCCATACAGATTTATATACATATATATGTGTGTGTATTACCTTTGAAATTAGAACTTCTATTTTTCTGGATATCATGTTCAGCAGACTGATGTGTTCTTTCAGACTGCTTAAGATCTTAGCTCAGATCCCATGTTCAAATTCTTCTAGGATGTACATGAACTTTAATGTTTTAAATAAAATATTCAAGAGCAGAGATTTCACATTGCATTTTCTGGAAGAATAATCCTTAAACTGGGTTGATTTTGCAACATAATAACCAGATCCAGGGTACCCCTTCAGTACACAAAGGGAAGATTGACTACGAACTTAACAATGTGGTCTGTTAAGTAAAAGTTCTATCTAGTCTTAAAAGTAGATGCTTGTAATCAGATCAGATATGACTCACTAAATTGAAAGCATTGAGACAGGCTGTACTCCCCGTTAGAATAACACACATAGGACGAAGTGGTGGCTGGAGGTCTGGCCGGGCTAAGCTTCTGTCTAATTCTCCCATTATGTTGTACTCCCCCCTTTTTAGAACTAGAACCTTAAAACCCTTGAATTATGACAATGTGATTTCACACGCATCCTGGATTCATCGTCTTTCAGTTAAATGAAATCACTTCTTCTGTCCATGAGAAGTATTTATTTTCTCAGTCAAACTGTCCACAGAACATTTGCATTGTGAGTCCATTATGAGTTGGAACCATGTTTGAACCACTATTATGGGGCTTCCGACCTGTGGAATATCTTCTGAATCTCAGATCATGTGGAGATATGCACATGAGATTAAATGGGGATGCAAAAAGCATGGGACTTGGTCTCTTGAACACAGACTTTCTTCTAACTGACTCAGATGGAAAATAAGAAAAAAATTATCTTAGCTTAGAGTCTGGAATTCAGTTCTGTAGATCATCATGTTATTCTCTTAGTGGAAACCAACTGTATTATAGTCAGCCCCATATCGTTTATATTACCATTTTGAAAGAGAAACATTCCCTTATTCAGTCCTGATTCAGTCATTTCTCTTGGTCTATTGTGAGACAGCTCCAATTTTTCATCTGCAATACAGGACTTTATAGCAGTCCAGCCCACCAGCTAGAGATGAGCTTTATCATTACAGCTAAGTTGCCTACATACGACAAATACAGTACTTGGAGCATATTTTTCCAATAGACCTCCATTTTCCTTTCCAAAGACTTTCTATAAAAACATGGTCTCAATAAATACTATATGGTGCTGACTAGAATACCTTTTGCCGGTCGATTTTTGGGCTCACAGAGCGAGATACAAGCAAGTAAAAACTCATTTCAAATATGACTGTCAAGGAACTTATGAAAGCCACTTCTGAGAAGCCAAATCAATAACTAGGTTTATGAAGCCATTTCTGAGGAGCTTTGAAGAAATTCCATCTCAGGAATTCTGATGACATCAGTAGAAATAAATAGGGGAAACATCTCTGGACAGATAAAGAGCTGGCTGAACTTCAGCAAGCAGAACTTCAGATGCCTCTTGTGCACATTCAATAAATTCTTGAAACTAGCAACAGTAATGTTTTTCTGTCTTTCCTGGTATATTATACAAAGTTAAGTGGGATGACTACCAAGGGATTTCTTAATTTTATTTACCTCTTTCAATGACTTTTTGTAATTTTAGATAAGATCATTGTCATAATCAGAATAACAGGCTTTCCCAGTGCCTTTGCTGAAAGTTATCAGAACCCATGGGCTTCAGTTATAGTTGTGTATCAGCTGTGGAAGACAAGATGCAAAACTCTACCAGTGATGATGGTTTTTTTCTAACTATAATCAGCAAAATGTTCTATTTCAGTTCTCAAATGTGAGGGATGATATATTCAGTAAATATGAAATTCTTGCCCAATTTAAAGTCATGCTAGGTTGTTGGCCCACTAGTACAGTGTAGGTGGTAGTGAATTTCATAGATCTACAATATGTTGTGCTACGAATACTGGGTTCAGTTTTATTTAATATACATTAGGGAAAAGTAATTATCAGCCAAGTGCAGTTGTTTATGCTACTCATTAGTTCATGTGAACTGCCGTGTGATCTACCAAGTCCATTCTAAACAAAACAGTCCTACTGGCTTCTACTCTCTCCTCCTGTTATTCTACTTATTTTATTTTTGCCCTCCTTTGGTTTTTTATATTTCTACTTTACCCAGTGATGTGCTGGCAATATTTTAGCTGGGACTCCCACAGATTTTTTCCTCTATAGCTCATCATACGTGTCTTTACCACAAGTTTAGAAATAGGAAAACAAGGAAGAGTGAGGGATCAGGCATTTTGTTCATTTATTGTCCTACGCAAGCAAAACAAAATGTTGTCTCAGAAGCAAATTCAAAGTGGAAGGGTGATACCATTTGCCAAAGGAATGAATGCTCAATGTTTTCCTTAGATATTGAGGAATAAATTGAGCATGCAGTTAATACTGCAGAATGCAGACTGGGAATATCTTTTCAGAGAAGAGTCAGGGATGTCCTTTTAGATGTGCTTGAGGAGGCTCTGCAGATGAGTCATCTCTGGTTGAGTTGGTTTGGCAGAATCCAGAGAAGGAATGAATTCCAGCAACAATATGGAAATCACATTCACTCTCCCTTGCTTTGATGGGAGAATTTTAAGCAGTGGTTCACACTGCTTCTTTCAGCTACTGTTGGTCTGCATTTAGGTGGAGGAGTGGCAAAAATGAAAATAATATGGCACAGTTACTGATGCTGTTACTCAGCATGGGCTCAGTCCTGTCCTGGCTTAGGAAATGCAAGGAGCTGGCCTTGTATGTGAACATTCCTATACTGTTGATTGATCAAGTAGCATCAATGATTTTTCTCAGTCTTACTCTCTTTCTTAGAAAGCACTTATATGACCATAATGTTTTTGGGTTTTTTTTCACGGAACAAACAAATAAAAATCTACATTACCCATTAATTATCAGGAATTATGTAATGCAGTCCGCATTCTTTATGTACTTCTGGTCATGTCTGCTCGTGATGTTGTTTCTGTTTCCTGGTGGTCTGATCTAAGCTTTCTAAGCTAAAGTGACCTGAAAAATTATCTGGAACTTTGCACCAATATATCTGTTTGAGTGAGGCAAATGACAACTCAGCCTGTGCTTGCAATTAATTGGCAAGTTGAACTCGTAGCTATTTTACCTTTCCTTTCAACAGGGTCTGTTAGCATGGGTACAGCATTGCTCTTATGCCAGATCTCATAGCTTTTGGTTTAAAGCTGATCTGCAGAGACAGAAGTCACAAGGAAAAGAAATAATCAGTGGGGGACTTTAGGATATTACAGACCATTTAATTTCTTCTCGAACTAAAGAGGGGTTATTAAAGTTGGTTGAGGTATCTGCATCTCAGCTTCAAACATCATTTTAGGAGAGGAGAGGTGGGGGAAGACAGCTAAAATTATTAGTTCCATGCCAAATTGTATGTTTCTTTCTGATTTGAAGTACTCTGCATTGTCTTTGGAAAGTTCAATAAATTCAGCTTTACTACACCCAATCTAATGATAGCAGCAACCAAAAAAAAAAAAGACTACATTGACTGTATTTTGATTTATTATATATTATTTCTCAATTTTTTAATTTCCCCTTTCTCAGCTATATCTTTTCCAAATGTCTCAAAAGGGCAGTGAAATGTACAAATCTGACACCTAGAAGTAACTCCATTCAATATATTTTTAAGGAAGGAAAGCACATGTGAAGTAGCTTTTACTTAAGGAAGCAGTAACCATTTTAGAGTTCTTTCAAGGAGTCAGATTGACTTCAAGCATAATCACAAAAAGATTTCAGGAGTATATCACTTTTAATAGCTGCAGCTATTTCTATCCCTTTCCTAAAGTGCCATGTAGTCAGATTTACTTGGTTGCTCCCATCTCTTTACTAACTGTCATTTTTTTGTGGGATATGGGACTTGTGTTTTCTATTTTAATTTCGAGAAAAGCTGTCCATGCTTGGAAAATATTGGTGGATTGGTTACGGAAATCAGCCACTCAGCCGCACCACAAAATGTTTCATTCTCCCCTGGCTTTTTTGTAGTGGCTTCTATACACTGCCATTAAGTTATGTGTTTGACCACTCTTCATTGCTTATCCTGGTGTGGTCTTTCCCTTTTCAACTAAATGGATGGAGTCAGAAATGTGTATCTTAGAATTAGATGCACTGAGGTAAGTGAAGGTCTCTATTTAGTGGCTGATACTGGCCAGAGTTGCTTTTATTTTTTTCCTGATTTGGTTTCTTTGTTGTTGTCTGCTCTTTCAAAATCAACATAAATTCCTTCAGATGTGCTTTTTGCTCCAGCAGCCTGCCTTCTAAAGGTGCTGAGTGCCCAAATCCACGAGATTTGTGTGGAGCAGGCTGAGGTAACAGCGTGAATGACTAATATCCTCCTTTTCCTCTTGTCCTTGAGTTTCCTTCTCTGTGGAAGCCAGACCAGAGCTCAGTTCCTCCAGAACGTTACAAGAAAAGAAGTAGTACAATTTTAATTGTCAAGGAAGTATGGTACGAATACTTAAAAATGATAAACAACTTTCTCTGATAATTATATTGGTGCTTTTCCACATAGGCTTCCTCAATTCGTTGCTGCTAAGTTTCGGGTAAGCGTTCAACTCTTCAGATTCATAAAAGAAATTACAGACTCTAAATTCCCTCCAAGCTTCCCAGAGTCTCCTGAGTAAAATTAATCTGAAGAACCAGCAGTATGTCCAGTCACGGAGCTGACTTGTCTAGTTCCTCAGTTTGTAGTAAGAGGGGGCACCTGTGGTGCAGCACTTTAAAGTGCTGCAGGTCTTGAAGGCGTGTGGCTCTGACCTGACTGCAAATTTTCAAGAAAAACCCCAAACCCTCCTTTGAAAGAGAAAGTCTTTTCCAAGCTGAATTATCCTGTGATTCTGTGATCCTAAACATGAATCAGATTCTGGTTGTTTTCATAGAAGTTCTCTGGTAAGTGGGCCTCTGCATGTCTGCCTGTGAAGATGCTGAGACAGCTCTCATACTGGGAATGCTCCAGGAGTCAGGGCCTCAAAGTCTTTGGAGAGTTTTTGTAATACATACAAAAATGTTGAAAAATTGAATCAAGTGGGGCATCTTCAGAGATGAAAGGGTTGTTATGTTTTCATTTCTGTTTCGTTTCCTGCTATGCATGGTTGATAGGATGATCTTTGTGGAGCTTCATAGAGCTCTGCTGTGCCTGTTCTCTGGGACACTTTGTTCCTGTTACATTTGTGATTATGTGGTCATTTGCACACTCTAATAATTCTTGCAGATGCATAGGTGCACCATTTTTAATTAAAATTTGTGAGAATTTCTAACCGTGCTAGTCAGGTAGGGGAACAGTTTCATCTATGACTTGTGAAAAAAGGATATATTCATTCTGTTCTTATTTTTAAGCTCTTTTCCTCTGTCCTGCTGTGTATGACCAGACTGGAACATAGAAATACAGAGCACTGTTTGTGCTGTGAGGTTTTCAGTAAACAAGAGCCCATGTCGTGTCTCTTAGGCTTTTGTTATAGCTTCTTCCTCCTGTTCTCAGCTCATACCAGCTGTCTTTTTGGTTTTGCTCCTCATATTGGAGTCTACACCACTTCTAGCTGTTGGTGATTAAAAATCATTATAACTATCATTTGGCCTAAGATTAGTGCCCCAGTGCTTGTGGAGAGATTGTGTGTGAGTCAGCAAGCTACACCCACACATCCCAAGGCTTAATGTAGTATTTAAAAAATGGTTTTGGTGTCTTAGGCAAGAGGTGAGACCAGCATGCAGCTGATTTGTAGAGGGTACAAAGACAACCAAATATACAAAAGGTAGAGTCTCCTGTCAACTGGATACTACTGAATTCAGAAGCATCATTGGGGGAGGGTAAGAAAAGACACTGAAAACGTGAAAATGTGTATTCTGTCTTGGGTGCCACAGTATCTTATGCAGTCACTGCTATGAAATGCTCCACGTCCTGCTTTACTGCTGAAATACCGCAGCTGTTAATGTGGCATCTGCTAGCATCTGCAGCTCAAGGCAAATGATGCCATGTTTCCCACACAGCCTTTCAGTCCCCAAATCTCTTTAAAATTACTTTATTTCCACACAAAATCAAGTAACTATATTTTTAATAGCAACAGTGGGAGAAGGAAGCCTTCTTCCAGATGAGTTCAGAGGGAAACTAAGCATCATTATTTAGATGAAAGGGATGTCATTTGGATTCAGAGTTGTATGCTTTGTCTTGGGTTTACCTGTATTTTTCATGATCCTCAGCAAAGCTGCTTTTTCCATGATGACTTGGATCTATTACTATCTTGTGCAGAACCCCAAAGATCAAGACACCCATCAAAACCAATGTGTACATTAAAAAAGTATAATTATATGCTGTATTCCATCAGTCTGTGAAAAGATGGGTGCAGTTCCCCTATTGGTAATTAAAATTCTGAATTACTTGAGGACTGTATTTATACATACAAAGTCTGCTAACAGCAGAATGTTCCTTTGCTTAGAGCTATTCTTAATATAGATTCACCTTCTCATTTGAAACTGAGATTTCAGTCGTGAATAAAAGAATTAGAAAGTGAGAAATTTGCTTCTTTTGGATAGAAATTTTTAAGCAGTTCCTGTTTCTAAGTCTTTTTGGAGAGGGTAGAGTGTTGTATGCTTAAATTATATGCTGTCAATAGTGCTATGCTTTTATAGTGATTTGTAACAGATCTGTACTTAAAAATGCTGTTTCTCTTCTTGAAGTTCATGTTTTCTTCCACTCAGACCAAATATAAAAACATGTTGTCCACTTGATACAGCAGGAATTCTTTTTTAAAAAAAGCTTGTTTCACTAATTACTTACATTGTACCTTTCTAAATTACTGGCGTCTAATATGGAATAGGCAAATAATGCAGTTTGGAGAAAACCTAACTATTGAATTTGCAGAGTTAGATGTGCAGTATTTTAAAGCTTTAACTAGATAAGGAGGGAAAAAAATCTCAGTCAAAAACTCTTGTTTCATAAGAGAAAATTATAGTGATATTGATGGTTTGCCAAAACCTCAAGGAGTGACAAAATCCACAGTGTCCTGAAAGAGATGGCTTTGCAAAACCATTCCTTTACATATGGCTTAGATTATTTATACTTATGAACACATGACGTTATTCATTCAACTCCAAGTTTTTAAAAACTCTGTTGATAAAAAATCTGTCACACTATCCCAAAATCACAGAGAAAAGAAATCACCAAAATCTGCAGTTGTTCCTGTGGCTGTTTTATAGGTTGGTATTGTTGATTTGGTTATGCTTCAACGTGACCTAGGGTAAATAGACTTTTAGAAAAAGGGAGGAAGGAAGGGGAAAAAGAACATGGCTTTCCTTTGTTGATGTGAATGTTATATTTTAAAGTTTGTCTTGTATATCTGAAACTCCCAGTGCGAAAAGAGTTTTGGGTGAACAAAAAATGCAGGATCAGATGTGAAATCAGTAAGTCACTGGGATCATTCCACAGAATTTTTTTCCATAAAGGATATAAAATACCATGCGATTCCCTAGCTACACTGCAAATGATGGATAAACAGCCATAGGCATGATTTTTCTGTTTGGGTTATGTAACTGTTCACAGTGCAAGTTACTTGCAGTGTAGAGTACATTTGGTCCAAATTCAAGGAAAGTATTTCACCTCATGATTTTTGTCTCTATGGGAGCTCTGTGTGAGGAGTGAAGTCTCTGTCTGTGTTACCTGGCTCAAAATATAAAACAGTTACTCTTCTAAAGTGCTGTAAAAGGCCCCAGAAACCAAAGAATCCATCATTACAGCCCAGGATACAACTGTCATCTGCCTTAGGTCTAAAATCAACAGTTTTCTGCCCTCTGCCCTCATGGCTGGATGACTGACAAGTACTTCCCTGAAAAGAACTTTTGTATACAGGCAACATTGATTTAATAATGGTCAATGCTCCCTGCTTCTCACAAAGGGAAAGCAGAAGCACGTGCTGACTGGCTGAGATATTGACATTATCCTTGGAAGGTGCTTCCTACGGGGCAGAGAGTCTTCTGCAGAGTGGCAAAAAAAGGGAGTCACTATCAGCCCACTGAGAGACTACTGCCCAGTAATTCTTATTGTATGAGAACTGCTTTGCATAATGGTATCATATTTGCTGTCACTATAATGCTGATTACAAAAAGTGAGCCTCTGTTAGTGATAAGTGCCCGTATGAAGTCATTCATAGTGTTTTGTAAAAAATTCACAATCCTTTATGTAACTATAATAACAGAATATGAATGATGACAAATACCATAGGTTTAACTTTCACAAAGCAGATATATCTGGTGAAATTTTATTAAAACAGGATTGGCTTTATCATGAAAATTATCAGAAGAAAAACTAAAGTGCATTTCTTTTAGCATGAGATGACAAGCAAATGTCCTACATACAAGAGGCAATATGGTTTTAAAAACTTGTCATGTTGGAGAGATCAGAGAGTTTTTATTATCAGTATAGCAAAATGTGCCAAGGTGCATTAGGATCTACGATTGCTTTATTCTGATTGCTCTTACAACAATGTTTAGTATTTTTGTAGCTGAGATAAATATCAACTCCACTTCAGTTCCATATTGTTTATGAACATACACTGAATCACCAGTCATTTCACAAAGAGAACATGCGTAGCATTTTCTATCTCATGCTTATATCTGTAAATAAATAGATTAAGATCAGTTTGGATGGAATTAACATTGTGTAGGAACTGTGCAGTTCTGCTGTTTGCCACATGTTGTCTGGGGTAAATCCATACAGTGGTGCATTAGAAAATGTCCCATTGCTGGATGAACCAGTGAGCTGGTTTTTGACTAAGATGTGGTCCTCTGTTACTCCAGGAATCAGCAAATCTAGGCTGGCATAACTATGCTGATTTATTGTAACTTAGGCTTTGACCCTGAGACTGGAAAAACACTTCTCTCTTTCCAAGACTACTCATAGAAAAAAAAAAATAGGAGAAACCAAACAGCAGAACTTTGCAGGTAAGGAAAGCAGGATGTGAAAATTCAGGAAACTAAGATTTGTTTGGAGCAAGGGAGGTTTAAAAATTGGGTAAGGAGGTTTAAAAATGGGAAGTAGTTGTCTAGTCCTGTGTGGCCTTAGTTGCTTCTCTGTAGGGTGCAGAGCCAGGCTACTCATATCAAAATTTAAACAGGAATTTACTGTAGGAAACCTGAGCAGTGCAAATGCAACTCATGTTTCTGCTCTCATTCTTAAGTACAGACTTGCCTGTGGTATCTTCTGCATTTCCACTAGAGATCCTTGGATCTATGTGCAATGTTTAATTAATTTTCAGTCATTTCCAATTATATAGTGACACTACTTAGAAATGATGCATCAGTGAAAGTTATAGATTTGGGCAAATATAATAGCCTGTCAGTCTTCACTAGAAGCTACAATTAAATAAAAAAAAGATAAGAAAAGATTGCTGTAATTATTTTGACAGTGAACTAATGGAAGCTTGCCCAAGTGACACAGACTGCAGAGTACAAAATGCCAATTGCTTGGAAACAAGTAAAATAAGACATACCATTGTCCGTTTGCTCCTTAGCCTTAACCTGGAAAACTGAGTGACCTATCTCCAGGATCAGGCAGAGCTCCATTCAGTCAAAGACTTCTAGGGCCGTTGATGAGTAAAGAGTGGTGCAGTGAGTAGAAATTAATTCAGTTCTGGGCTCCTCAGTGCAAGAGAGACTTGAACATGCTGGAGCATGTCCAGCAAAGGTCCTCTAAGAAGACTAAGGGACCAGATCATCAGTCACACAAGGAAAGGCTGAGAGAGCTGGGACTGCCCAGCCTGAGGAAGAGAAGGCTCAGGAAGATCTTATGAGTGTGTATGAATATCTGATGGGCGAGTAGAGAAGATGAAACTAGATACTTCTCAGGAGCACTCAGTGACAGGCAAGGGGCAATGGACATAAACTGAAATACAGGAAATTGCATTTAAGCATAAGGAGAAAAACCTCTTTTAGTGTGAGGGTGACTGGCTACTGGCACTGGTTGCCCAGAGTGGTCATGCAGATACCCAAAACCCAACTACATACATGAGCAATCTGCCCCAGCTGACCCTGCTCTGGGCAAAGGGTTGGATTAGACCATCTCTAGATGTGCCTTCCAACTTCGGCAATTCAGTGAGTCTATCTCTGACGCTTCATGCTACTTTTCCCTTTCCTGTCTCTGATGCTATGCAGAAGTCAGCTGGTGTCTAATTCTCCAGACCAGCTGAACGTCTCCATCAGCATGTACTTAGAGTATATTTAATATGTACACAGCAGATTGTGCGTAGGGTATAGCATTAGTTGGTGCTGTTGGTGTCTTAGTTAAACTGTCCCTAAACTTCTGCAAAGACTTTGTCCTTAAGTATATTTCTTTAGAGTCTGTAGGGCATGGAGAATTACGCATTTTGATGGTCTGAAAAGTTGAATGTAAAATCTTTTGCTTCTGTTCAGTTATTGCCTCTTCATGAATTACTGCAGACCATTCATTGTAATTTATTTTACTGATTTTCTGAGCCCAGATGAAACCAAGCACAACAAACCTAACATGGTAGATTATTGCGTGACAACTTCCACAGAAGGTTGGTCACACTAGAGCAAGATGGAGGTCTTGGTTCGGTTGAGGTTCTTTATTTGGAATATCTATCTGTGTTAAACATCCCTTTTATATGAGAACTCCAGTCCCTTTCTGATGAAAAAAAAGAGAGGTGACAATTCAACCTGATATTACTTACTTTTGAAAAGAAAAGTGTATACAGTATCCATAGCAGATAGTGTGCAAGCTGGAAATAGAAGACTTGCATCTTGCTCTGAATTAGCAATGAAATACAGTTGGGAACCGATTGTTGCTGAATCTGAATTTTGGATGCTAGCAGACTACAACTGTTAAGACATAAATTTATGTTCCAATGATTTTGAGCTACGTTTACAGATGTGGTTAGGTGCCTAAAGATGAAAAGAAAGGCAGGCAATGGTATTTTCCCGTGCACTTTGCAACACCTGAATACCTTTGTGTCACCAACGGGCTGGTCCATGTACCTTTTGTATCTGAGATGCTTTTTAAAACAGAAATCAAAGTCACTAAATGTAAATGTATGCAGAACGTTAAGGATGTTACATTACTAGAAAATTATTCAGGCTGCAAGTCATCAAAGATTTTAACTTCTAAAATCTCTTGGAACTTTCCTCTGTATGAAAACAGCAACCACTAGTTAACAGAATCAAAAGTGTCAGTAGAAACACACCAGGCAACTTCTGGTTTGTCATGTCCTATGTAGGTGATGACTGATTACTAAAGGATTTCTGATAGCTAATGTGGACATTCTGCCACCATCACATTATTTTTAGAAAGCAACTGAACACTCTTCAGTTGAAGAACTGCTTTTTACCTAATGGCATTTCTGACCACTGCACCAAGTACATTTTTCGTCTAATGTCATTATTTGGTGAAATCTAGAGTCTTTCACCAGACTGTGATGCATTTGAAAGAAATTTGTTACAAACCCCTCCTAACAAAGCAGTCTCTGTCTCAAAGAACTTGCAGCTATAGTTATGGTTGGTATCAGGCAGTGACACCATTACCCACGCGCTGAGCTGGCTCCGTATATAGCAACTCTGGTCTGGAAGCTTTTGGCTAATTCCATGCTGAAACTAGTGAGCCCTGCTGTGTGCAAGCCCGAGTGCTGTGTTCGAGCTGACACCTACCATCTGCTCCAAATTCTGGGCAGTTTCTGGTATGAGTGGGGATGGCAGAAGATCTCTGCGATTCACCCACAGACACACGCCCTAAGCCCTAAAGCTCCAGGTCTGCAAGGGTGGTACAGACCTGTCACTTCAGGTTTGTGGATAACTTAAAACAATTAAGAGTACTCTCGTATAACTCTTAAAGTATCATGACCTAAATAAAACAGACAAACCAAGGAAGTGCTTGCTTCTGTAGCATGCGACCACGTGGACATTAAGGATTTGACCCTGCAATTTGATAAGCAGGCAGGTCCTAATCAGAAAAAACAGACGAATTTGGGTACTGAGCACATAAGCAGTTGGGTGGAGAGACAACTTTATTTTTATGTGCTGTTGTTATGAAATAGTTCCTTATTTCTTCAGGCTTTAATTCTTTGATCATCAGTCTAACTAAGAAAGTATGGCATTCAGTGCAGACTGTATTCTTAGACTTGCATATATGTGTAGTAATTTGGGGTTACCAAACTGATTGGTTGTTGTAGTCATGTTAAACGCAGCAGGGTCTCCCTGTACTGCATTTCAGAAGTATTGTGTTTATCTGCTTTTGCAATATAGGAAGCAGTTTTACTGTTTTTCTGATTCATCATAACAACACCAAATGAATAATATTAGCGAACACACTTTCCAAAAAGGCTGAATTACAGATTCCTTTCTGGCAAAGCAACTTGTGGACTTTCTTGTGATTATTTTGTTCCTTTAGTTGCAGAGGCTGAACCTGCAGTTACAGAGATGAAAGTAGAAAGCTTCAGCTTTCTACCCTTCTTAAAATGAAGGCATGAGACTGTATATTGCCTTTCTGCAGACTTGGGCAAAGCACTCTGATTCTACTGCAATGCTCAGATGTCAGCACTGAGGTTAGATGTCAGTTACCTACTTCGTAAACTCAGCTAAGAAAGAGCTGCGTTTCCTGACATACTCTCTTCCTTCTTTTTAAGGACTTAGTACTTTTTCAATAAAAATAAATTTAATTTGTGGCTACATTTCAGCTCCACTGGTTTGATGGTATAAGTGGAGCAATACCAGCTTTGGATTTAGAGCAGTCGTGTGGCTGAGTCTCTCTGTGCAGCTTTCATGTGGTCGGGTGAGACATTCTTAGAATCCCAAAACATTTTTGAAGATCCAAAACTGGAGACATTCACAATTCTTCCCTCCCTTTCTACCATTAATCCTTCATGTTTTAACAAGCACTGAAGTTAATACAGCCTACACTCTTTCCTGTCACACTGGGCCCCCCTCCCTCCTTTCTTTCTCTTGAATAAAGCAATCTGTTCTTTCCAGTCCATACTCTTGTAAATCAAAGGGATAGATGTCGACACACACCATAACCAAGTATAAACTTCCTTTTTTTAATTAAACGGGATTCTGACATTTGGTTTGAAGAAGTGTTTGTTTGGTTTTATTTATTTTTTTAAATATGTGAAGGATGTCAACTGCTTTTATTTTATTTTTAGTAGAAAATTAATTTTGTATGGTACCACAAATAAGCCCTAGCACAAAATATTTCAGATGTTATTTCATAGTTAAATAGCAAGAGAGATGGGGGAGCAATACAGAAACCTTGGATTTTAAAGCTTTTAGAATTAAGAGTTAACCTTTTTGGTAAAGGTCTTGCTACAAATAAATGAAGTTTTACGTACTTTTTCAAATTTAATTCGGGAAAACAGTTGTAATTCTATTTCTATCCTCTCTGTTACTTGCTTATTACTATTAATTATACTTACATGTGAAGCACAGAAACAGTCATATCATAATCGCTAATATACTAAAAAAATGCAAGACTCTTGGAAGGAACGTAGTCTCTATTTCAGTGGACAAATCCAGATGTCTCAGTAGCCAGGGCAGATTCACCCTAGAATTGCCTCTTTCAGCATATCTCACACCTTCTTTTGTGGTGCAAAAAGGATGTAATAGGGCACTGAACAAGGCAAACCAGTGTTCAGATCTGCTATTGCTATTTTCTATGCTGATTCTCAGTCCTTGGCCTGGCAGGAAAAAAGGGCTTTGTTTAGTAACTCAGTTGCTGTTATGTTTCTGGATGATGATTTTCATGCACCTTTGTGGTTGAGGTTTATAATCCATATCTGTTTTGGGGCCACGTGTAAGTGCATATAGCAACGCGGGCATGAGGAGAATGTCCCCCGGTTGCCTGGCCAGAAGAAAGAAGTGCAGCTCTCATAGGGACTAGGAGTGCCTAGGCTCTCTAAGTGCAGGAGGGAGAGCAAAAGGTTATGAGTAAATTGTACATGTACTTTTGGCCTTTATTTATCTATTTATTCCTCTGGAGGGCAGGCATAGATAACCAGAGATCCAACCTCTGTTCTTCAGTTACTATGGATAAAGGACTATAAGTTTGGCACCTTTTCATGGTTCTAGCTAAGCAGCAGTACCACAGCTTTGTCCGTCTACTTTGAATCCCTTTAAGCCAATTCCTTCAAGTGTGGAAAAATATCTGCCTCTTCGTCTCCACTGCAGTTAATTTTACTGCCCACTGCTGTCTGCGTTAGACTGACCAGTGGTGGTATGCCAGAGCATAGAGCTTTTTCACATGTGTTTGCTCAGCTAGAAAATCTACCCAGAAGTTTCCTGAGTGCCTCCTGCAATATAACCTGGTATTTTAGAGTCTAGAAATGCCTGTGAACTCCTCAGATCGCTTGTTCCCACTGGTGTCGCATTGTTTTGAGATCCATCTGGTGTCAAGTGTAGGCATATGGCACCAGTGTGGCAGCGCTGCCTACGGGGGTGGTTTCCTTCAGGAGAGGTCTCGCTGAATGCAGTAGTCATTGAAGTCATTATTGCTTAGTACTCAGGTCTTTGTGAACTTGTTCAACTGGTGGCTGGGCAGAGTGCCATCCAAATCTATGGACATGAGCACAGACAGCTGAGTCTCCGGGGCCTTATACACATCAGATGTGGGTACTGAGGTCAGGCTTCCCAGTAAGGAGAATCCAAATGACTGTCTGTCCCGAGCATATGTATCTGTGGTTGAAGGGATATGCCATCATTAATCCAAATCTGGGCCAGATTAAGCTTCTAAAATAAAAAACAGCTCTGCCAGGCACTTGAAGAGGGCTTGGGTTAGAGAGCATCAGTGGGGAGGGAGAAAGTAGAGGCAGCTGAGCAGTCACCACCCCCTGCCCCTGTAGCGTTTCTCTCTGTAGGGGTTGAGACTGGCTGACAGATGCCAAAACAGAGACCTGGGGTGAGCCGCCTTCGTCCCAGGCCTCTCCAAAGCCTGGACAACATTTATGTTTCCGAGGCCAGCCCGCTGTTTGCCATGACAAGAGCACAAACATTTCATGCTTTGTTTTTTAATTAGGTTTTTCAATGCTTTTTCTTGGTGTTACAGCTGGGAGCAGAAGCTTTAGCACTCAGGGAGTAGAATTGCCTATTTGGCAGACAACAATCCCAGGTTTACCAGCCTGGGCCTGGCTCTCCCTTTTGCTTGGGCTGTGCTGGAGCTAATTCCGGCTCAACTCATCTGGCCCTTTGAGAGCTGGTCCCCTCCACGGGCAGGCAGAGCACGCACAGGAGGTGAGGCAGCAGCACCATTGCGGGGATGCCCACCAGAAAACCATCATGATGATAAAGGAGTAGAAAATCTGAGTTGAAGACCACAAAGTTGGAAATACCAGAAATACTTTAGTAGGGTTGCTGTGAAAACTAAGGAGGGACAGAGAAAGCTAAATTGAGTAGGCTGTATTTGCATAGAGGGAGAAAACAGGAGAGCATTAAGCTGAAGTGAATAATGAAATGATTCACTGCACAGAGCAATTCAGAGAAATGAAGGTTTGACTGGGGTTTGCCTGTCTCTTGCAGGACCTGACAACTTGCAGGCACAGTTGCTTTGCGGCACCCATAAAAAGATAACACTGTGAACCTCCTATTCTAAATTCCACTTTTGTAACATGGACACTAAATTCCATGTGGAATTCCCTTCTGACATGATTGCTCTTAACATTTCTTTATGCGCTATTGCTGTTTACTATGAAACTATTTTTTTACTATGAAACTAATTTTTTATCTTCTGCAACATGTAACTGAGCACCTACAGCATATAAAATATGCCTGACTGAAAAACTGTGAGGTTTTACTGTCGTTATTGGAAAATGCCATGAGATTTCCCTAGAAAGGTGTGGTAGAATTGCAAAGAGGGATGCACTGTTACTTTAAAACCTGACCACGTGCTAGTTCCTCCCCCTTTGAAGTCAGTGGCAAAACTCTTGTTTTAGAGGAGCAGGACTGCTTGAATCTGCAAACCAAGCAGCCTGAAGGCAGAAGAGGCTTACAGGGAATGGTTTCTGCTGCTTGTCTTGAGCACAGAGCTGTTCAGACAGACTGGAGACCTGCCTGCTGCTTTCTTCCATTAAGGCTAAGAAACAAATGCTTTTAAAGTTGTTAAATAAATGGGCTGGATCTCACAGCCCTTACTCATCTGAGTACGGCCATTAACTTTAAGAAAATAATCACTATGTTAAGTGCCATGGAGTGGAGTCCTTAAATCATTAAATTCTAATATTTGATGGAAGTTTTTCCTTGGTAGAAAAATAATATTGACATAATTAAAAGGGTGTGAACATTTCATCAGTTGAAGAATGCAGGTTACTTTAGAGCGATACGTAAAACTAGAAGCAGCACAGTCCGTGTCATATTTGTAGGTTATTTTTGAACTTTATGAAAAGCACACTTTAACAGTTTATATTCTGACCATTCAACTGTGTTCTGGGATTCTGAATTCAAAAACATGCTAACCATGACAACACAACATTTAAAAATACACTGTCCACTTGGCTGCTTTGCTCTGCTTCAGAGTCTCCCAAGTTTGTTTCAGGCAAACTGAGAACTTTGTTGTGGAATGACTGTTTGAATTGGGGTTTCTTGAAATACATGTGGAGCCTTGTAGCTGCTGCAGGGTGTACACAGTGGTGGAGCTGTACTATTTTAACATCATCTGGCTTTTTCACTTCTTGTAAGAATATCTGTCAGCTTAGATATAAGGAATGAGAGGGGTTGATTAAAACAACTCATGAAGCCATTAAACAAAGAGATAAAATGTAGAACATGTGCTGTAGGGTCGTTTTAATTATAATGTATGGGGGATCTGTGGAAACCGAAAGGCATCTGCACTGTAGCTGAGTTTTAAGTCCTTCTTAGCAGTCCTGTTACTCAGAAGTGGGTTTTCTTACCTGTAAAGCTAATAGGTCCTTTGGAAATGGTGTTTGGAAGCTACCATTTTTCACTACATCTGACCGTCGTGTAATTGCTATACTCAAGTTCTTAGACAGATATGGACTAGGAACAGGCCAATATTCTATATATTAATTATCCAGTCATTAGATAGTAGACTATATAGCCTCAGAGAAACCTATACAAAAGCTTTAGTCAACAATGGATAGGATCAAAAATGCAAGAGAACAGCCATGAGATTCCAGAGAGAATGGGGAAGAAAAAAGGTATTGTCAGCTTATTTCATTGTCTTGGCAATGTTATTAGGTAAAAAAAACAGGATTGCACATGCTGCTGTATGCTATATCTACTAAATTAATTTAGAATATAATCTGGCTTTAAACAGTAAATGTCAGGCAGCCACATGAATTCAGTAAAAACTATCTAAATTTCACATTTTGCTTTATTCTTATTAACCTAGTTATAGACATCAAGACTTAGCATAATTAATTCTAGCCCTGTCAGAAGGGGTTTAAATTCTCTAGTGTGAGAGTTCAAACTAGCCTCTAGACACTAGAAATCTCCCTAGGATGAAAAGCAGTAAGGAAAGATGGTAACACATCTGCCCATGTCAAAGATTTTACAACTCCATCCACTCCTGCCAGAGACAGGGTCGTCAATTAGGTAGACACTGGGTCTAGTTGAGCTTGACAGCTCCTATGTACCCAATTCAACATTACTTAAATGTCAGCAATGCTTTTTATGTAACTGAAATATGGTAATACATTTAACCCTTTGTCATTGAGTAAAATGGGTTAACACAGAGGAACATCACCACTTCAAAATATCCAGTCATTAAACTATGACAAAGCTTTGTTACCAATACTCATTGCAAACAGTCAGAAAATGAACATTTAGGAATGAGATCATTAACAGCAGACTTAACTTTCTGACTGTAATTGCTGCAGCAGTTCAAGTCTTGCTCCATGGCTTGTCAGCATCACTGAAACTGCCATAAAAAAAAATGATATTTCCTTCTGTTTGCAAACTTTATTAATTAGTATGTGAATTCTCAAGAAATTGTGTGAATGCTGTAACTTCTGGTTTCTAATTTGCATAAAGCAAAGATAACAACCAGGACCAATTATATAAAAATTGGAAATAATTCCTTAGGAAGAAGCTAGAGGACTTGAAGAAATTATAGCTTGTTGCTCTTGGCACATGAGCTTGTTGGCACATGAAGGTTCTGGGGACTGTTCCCTTGAAGACTTCAGATGGTGTATGTTTTTGTAAATAGGCTGGAAGGCAGTAGTTGGGATAGATGCCTGTCTACATACTGGCTTGTGGGGCACTCTACCAGATAGTCAGGGTAACCGTTACCCATTCTGGCTCCTCACAATCCCCATCTAAAGAAAATATACAAAGGCAACTCAGCCTATCATTAAAATAAGGAGAAACTTGTTTATGCTCAAAGATTGTAAAAGTGTGATTCCCTCTCCTATTAGGAAAGGATCTCTCTGTAACAGAGCAATCAGTCAAGCACCTTGAGATGAGCTTTGGAGGGTCTCTCACAAACTCATCTCAAATTTTTTGAGAGCTAGAAGCTGGAGAAGCAATTGGGGAAGAGCTCTCTGTGATGGGAGCTTATGGGTCAGGATGCCAACCTCTGATGGGCTGGCATCTGGTTACTTGAAGTTCTCACTTTTGGAATGAAATTTAGCACTTTCCCACGACTGTCATGGAGAGATTATCTTGTGTTTTTAGCATCATGCTAAGACTCATCCTGTGGTGCATATTTTACCTGGGACCAATGGAACTACATATTTTAGGGTCAAAATTGGCTCTTTGCTTGTGTCCTGTTGGCTTTAGCAGAATTACTGGTGTGCAAGGAATATGAATAGAGCTCATACAGTGATTTCTAAAATACAAAATGCTAATTACAGTATACTTCCTTAAAGAGAGAATTCAAGATGACTGACCATGTAACCCCGCTCTTCTTCTCTATCTGTTTCACTCCAGTCCTCCGTGATGTCTGTCTGTTTTGCCCGCTTCCACCCAAACCTGGTTGTTGGTGGAACATACTCTGGCCAAATTGTCTTGTGGGATAATCGCAGCCACAGGCGCACTCCAGTTCAGAGAACACCTTTATCTGCTGCTGCTCATACGGTAAGGATAAAAATCACCTCCTCCTTTGCTTAGAGGAAATGGTCAGCAGGAAAGTGGAGATGTCTAGTTGTGTCTACAATGCTAGTTGCCGCACAGATGAAAACATAAGTGTGTCCCTGGAAGGGAATAGATAAGAGACACACAAAACTACCTCCTGTAAGTGCTTAACCATTGCGCTTTGTGTAGTCAGGTCAGGAGATTATCCTCCCTTCCACGGAATATGGCAAGATCAATTACTACACTTGAGTGAGGCATCTTTGTTGCCAGCACAGTGGCACTGAGACTTTTGCTCTCCATTGCCCATGAAGAGAACCAGGTCACTATAGGGACTGTGTGTCTATCTGTCTAGCATGATAGGCAATTTAAATCTTTTATTGTTGTCTTGTTGTATGCTAGTTTCTCCTTTGAACCCACACCTACAGTGATCTCGGTGGAGTCCTGTAAGCAGACACTGGTGCCCTTGAACAGATTGGGGCAGTTTGCTTCTGTTTTCCAACAGAGCAAAATACATAAATGCCTGTCATGGTCTCCTACTCCAGACAGGTCAATAAGGCAGAGTTTGCACAGTGAGGGGGAGTTTGTTTCGACAGAGAGGTATGGAGGAGCATTTTGCTGACGCGCACATACAGCTGCAGATATAGTGATGGTGGCATAGGGCTCTGGTGATGTCTGGGAGGTATACAGGCAGAAAAATAGCACAAAATGCTTTATAAGGAAGAGAGTTTCTCTGTGATACAAAGACGATGTCTGTAATAGGATACTCTCTTACTTTAAAAAGTACTCATATTGTGCTGGAGGAAGAGACAAGCCTGCACTGCCTGCTAAAGTGTCCTCACTCTGCTGTGGCAGTGACCTCCATTCCATCCTGCACTAAGATGTGCATTCCCAAGCTCTCCTCTTCCAGGGCTTGGGCTCAGTAGGTTCTTCATAAGATGTTGAAGATGTGGATGGTAAACATATGTCATCTTGGCAGTGGGCTTGGGACCAATCCTGAGTTGGAAGTGGAAAAGAAAACACAGGCTGAAAGGAGGAAAAAAATATAATAGTACAATATAAGGATGCAGACAAATGCAGATTTCCTGAAATGTAAGAAACTGAACTACACAAGCACTCTAAGAGATAAGATAATAATCTTGTTCTAGCAGAGGGAGGGATCAGACAAAGTGAGAGGTCTTTTGCACCTCCAGCTTTTACACTTCTGTGATTCTTATCTTTGGAATGTGCAGATCAAGGGTCAGCTTTTAGTTGACTGTGACAACATGATCCCTGGAGGCAAAAGACAACCCTAGAAAGCCATGCCATGTGAATTAATGCAAAAGATTCAGCGTGGGGGGGCCAGTATTATGGTGGCAAGTTTCTTTTATTAAATGACAGGTGTGCACAGACATGCTTAGTAGGCCAGGCAGTACAAATATTGTTCCCTAAATTTCCATTATCATAAATGTTGATATAATAATCTAATGATCTGTGCCTTGGGTTGCAACTTCAACATTTTTTTTTCATTTCCCTAATGTTTTTGCTCATTTTGTTACCGCTAATGTTGTTCAATCTGCATGAAAGAAGCAGTCTCTCCTGGAAGTACAATTTAGAGATGTAGCAAACTGGGAAACTAGTGGCAAGAAGCTGACTATCACTGAAAATTGAACAACTGGGACTCAAAATCTAGTGGCAAAGCAAAGATTAATGGGAAGTAATTTGTTTACACTCAAAAAGCATTTAAGACAAAATTGTACCTCCTGGAGCTATATATTAGACAAGTTCTGTTATTGCAATAGAACAATATGTGATGTTTTGCTTTTGACAAACTGACTTTCAGTTGTGGATGGGCACTTTATGTGCTGTCAAGGATTGGTATAAATAAGTGTTTACACAGTCTAACATGAGGAAGCATATTGTTTTTAAAGAGTGATAAGATTTTACAATAAAAAAGTGCTTACTTACCAAGACTTCCATTACAGTTTATGTGATTTCTATATATAAATATATAAACATATATAGGAATCACATAAATTGTAAAGGAAGTCTTGGTTGCAAAAGGCTGGCTTGAATCCTAGCTGCCAACTAATAAAAGGGTATTAAATTAAGACAA
This sequence comes from Phaenicophaeus curvirostris, assembly GCF_032191515.1. Classification (NCBI taxonomy): domain Eukaryota; kingdom Metazoa; phylum Chordata; class Aves; order Cuculiformes; family Cuculidae; genus Phaenicophaeus; species Phaenicophaeus curvirostris. The sequence continues at coordinate 26,738,001 of NC_091397.1, forward strand.
CTCTGCTGTGGCAGTGTTGCTTTGTGTACTGCTAGATATGTGAGTTGAATAGTCATTTTTTAAATTTGAACTTATGCCGTAGGTGAAAAAAAGGGTTTTTCTTTTTTCTTACACTCATTCTGTTTACTAGAAACAGATAGAGTGTGTTGTTATCACTGACTTAAACCTTCCTGAAGTTTAGTATAACTGGTTGCTGCCTGGGTTCCCCAGGAAAGAGAATTCTACCCACAGCTTACTCACTAATTTCCTTTCACACCCATCACACATCTGCACTTGGGACAACAGGAATTTTTAATTAAGACAAAACCCTTTTGCGTGATGATTTCATTTGCAAAATAAATAAAAACAAGCTGGCAGTGACTCTTTGAAAGAAAGGAGCCTGTTTAGACTTTTTGTTACATACAGTTGGTTGTCTTTTTCATCCATTTTCCTTACATCTTTTCATTTCAGCTGTGAGTTTTATTGTGCATGAAATTGATGTCTGGTAGCGCTGATTAAAGCCAGACCTGGCACACAGCTAGAAAGACACAGCTCACTCTCTCCCTCCTCGCTAAATATTCTAGATACTCGTTTCCTTGCTTTATCTTCTTCCTACCCAGTCTGTCCCTGTCTGTTTAGACTACTGGACGTCAAACATCCATGAAAAAATAGGTCTGTGCTCATTTCACACATCAGTATGTGCTAATCAAGTTTAGCACTGGAGTCATTACCTCACCACTAAGCAGCAAGAAGATCCTTCATACAATGGTAATACCATCACACGCATGCATGGGGCAGATTGGGATCCATGTGGTGATTGGGGGGAAACCAGCTGCCTGACAGTCTTGAGAGGAAGAGCAAAATCAGCATCAGCATGGATCTTGCAGCTTACTGGTATGTACAGGTGGCTGTTGAACACAAGGTACCATTTCAGCAACAATTGCTGAGTCTGTCTTCAGTGCGCGCACACACCCACTGTGCATTCAGATATTGCCCTTTTTGCACTTAGGGAGGGGCGTTTACCGAACTCATCAAACCTGAGAGCTAGCCAGCACACTGAAAATTTCTGCCTTTCAATGCTGACTGGGTAGGTGACCTCCCGCTGGATCTCAAAGTAGTCTGAAATAAATGGTAGTTCTGCCATTCCTTTCAGCAGGAACAAATACATACTTATATGGAGTTGGTTTAGAAGCTCTGTAGGGATCTCTGGTAAGCTGATCCTAATTTTCTTTAAATAAGGAAAGTATTAGTGAAAAGTATTTTTTCTTCTGGAGATGCAGGTCTTCTATTCATCGGCAAAAGAGGCAGACGAATGCAGTTTTTCTTTGCTTGACTCATGCATGTCTTACCCTTAATTCAGCGGTATCACTTGTACTAGTCAAAAGAAATTAAATCTTATGGTTCAGCCTGGATGATTTTTCCTCTGGAGATTGCTGAATGTGAAACATCCCTTAAATGTCACCATCAGGTATCAGATGACACTGCAGGCTCAAAATGTTACCAGGTTCCTTGGAAAAGGAATAGGCCAAGTTTCATTATTACATACTGAGTGGAATTCAGCCTCCGTGCAATGACTGCACAATGGTGAACCAGGTGTAACACCCTGCATGCAGTCACTCCACATTTATAGTGACAGATCTAAAATAGTATATTGGCCAATTCTGCACCATGCTGGTGGACTTGTTCATGTTTTTCTACTGGAGTACATTTGCCAATTCTGGAAAAGCCAAATTCTGGAAAAGTTCAAGTTTTATTGCAGCTGTTTTCTTGAACAAAGTTTTCGGTTTGATTTCATTTGGACAATTTGCCTCTTTCTGCCACTTATTTTCAGTGTCAAAAGCCATCAGTAAAATGATACATGTCCCTGTGGGTGAAACATCATCCACATAATTCAGTATATTCACAGCGTTACTCAGCTGGGTTGTTTTATTATGAGGAAAATGAAACTCTGGAAACATTTCCACCTCCATAACATACCTCTTAGAATTTAAATTTAAAAAACCCAAACAATTTCTGTCTGGCAAAAGCAGAGTTCTGTATTTTCCAAGCATTATATGACTAGTTAATCATTCTTTAAAATAACATGTGAGACATTGGAAATGTTCATGAAGATGTGAGTATGGCTCTCTGATTTCCAGTGTTAATGTGTTTTCAGCATCCTGTATATTGTGTGAATGTAGTTGGAACACAGAATGCGCACAATCTCATTACTGTCTCTACGGATGGCAAAATGTGCTCCTGGAGCCTGGACATGCTCTCAACTCCACAGGTGGGTTTGTTTTCAGCTGTACAGGGGAAAAAAAGCACCTTCGGTAAAGCAGGATACCTGCTTAATAGAACATAGCTCCTAAAAGCCAAAACCTCATGTCTTATACAAACTAAAACCAATGGATGCAGTTGAAAGAGTACAGCTTGCTTCCAGCAGTCTCTGCTAAGAGCCAAAACCCATTTCCTTTACCACAAATCATGTAATTATTGTAATACGTTAATACATAGGTCAGTTTCAAGTGAAAATGAAATAATCCATTTTAAAGCATGGTAATTGCAGAAGTCGCCTGTGGTATAAATTTTACTTACTCTACAGCATTGTTTAACAAATATGGACTAGATTGCACTGCTGCTGAATACACCCTAGGCACTATGCGTTTCCAAGGCACACAGAAAGCTTAGTTTGTTGGCTGCCTAAAGTAGCCAAAAAATCAAACAGTGCAAATCAAAAGTTCTAGAAATAATTTCCCCCCTCTGGAATGCTTGCTGCTATTATCTTACACACACACACACATCACCTTTGTATCAGAAATTAAAGGGAAACCAGGAATATTGTCCAAACCACCACTGATTATAATAATGGAAACCAAGCAATGAATCTGATGCCGAAAAAGATTTATAAAAAGCATCTATTAAATGTTATCTTCTGGAATAGTACACTTTCTGTTCCAACGCATCACTCATTTTTTATGCATAATTTCTTAGAAAAACAATTAATTTAATGTCATTTTTACTAACCATCATGGGATTTGATCTTGTTTCAAAATTCTGTGTAGAAACTCCCCTTAATGATTCTGTTAATCATCCATTAATCATTCATTGATGTGCAATTGCTATCAAATTATTTGCTCCTCAGTACTGACACAAGAGTTGGAACTCCTCTACCCTAACCTTAGCCATCTAGAAGTTAGGTTTGTGTCAAGTATAAGCGAGTAATTTGAGTTTACATTTAATATAAAGAAAGACTGAGCACTTCTGGAAAACAATCTATCCCATCCCAATGTGGAATACCATTTCAGATACCCTGGGGTACAAAACTGTCAAATCTTAGGATGGAACTGTATTTTGGAGGTCATCCCATTTAAATCCTTCACCCAGAGTGCACAGGAGTTGGCATCAAGTTACATGCCATAGCTTTAGATTGAGAGGAATGGAGTGCTGCTGATCTGTGTGAGTCTGAAACTTTCCAAAGACATGGAACCAAAGTGCTCATATACAGCCATGGTGTAGGTGCTGGGAGGAGAGAGTCTGCCGCGGTATCTGGCTGTGTCTCCACAGAGACACGACATTATAATTTCACCCTAGAAGATTTTCACAGAAATATCTGGTCCATGGGTGCTCTACCACTGTATTTTCTAGGTCTTGTTTTGCCTTTTTAACAGAACCAAATGTATTTTCAAAGAAAAGTGTAAAATCAACTAGAAGTGTTTATGGATTTGCAGCCCTCTCCTCTCCCAGGGATGCCCACTTTCTTTAGCTGCAGCAAAAATCCCTTCTGGGAAAAAGCCTGCAGGCTTCAGCCCTAGAAGAATAGCAGCTTAAGACATTTCAAACATGGAAAACATACCCACTTTAACAGGTAAAAATGCAAAATGCTAAATCATTCAGCCCTTTTGTGGATTCTTGTGTTAAACCATTTAGGCTGCACAACTAGAAAGTTTAGAGTTATGCAAAATCTGCTCAAAGTGTATGCATCTTCCTATGGCCACAAACTGTTCATGCTGGTTGTACTTGCAATAGCAAAAAATGGGCATGCTGATTTACTTTGAAGTATAGCTACCAAATTTAAAAAATAAAATGTGTTTGCTGGTTTGCAGCTTGTTGGAGGAATCTGGAAGGAGCATTTATGGTTACCTCAGAAAATCCCTGAAAAGCAATGCTTAGAATGGTAGTACTGACAGGACTCCAACTTTTTAATTTTGTTCTGCAAAGGGACTAATGGCACAGTCTGATAAAAGCGCCAGGTGCATAGGATATTACACATTTCCTGACAAACAATTTATTTCAGAAATGTTTGTAAACAGAAGGGTGTTGCATGCTTTATTAGAGCCCAGGGCTGGCAAGTGTAACCATTAGGGTATTATCTTTAGTTTCTGCACCATTAGATTTTAAATTCTCACCTGTCATCTCTGCCTGATTTAAGATGATGTAGCAAAGACCAGTGCCTTCCAGCCACTCTTGAAAGTGTGACAGACAGCAGCGGGGATGGAAGGAGCAGTGCATCCTATTTTGTGACATTGCATCTTCTTGCAATGTCCTGTGTAGAAAAAGGCCTGTGGCTAGGTGAAATGACTTCTTCTTCCCTTCCTGCTACCCTTGTAGCATTTAGAAATGAACTCAAAATAAATAAAACCTAGCCAAACAAAAGGATTATGGCAGAATAATAACAAATACCTGTTTCGGTAGGAGAGCATGGAGCTGGTGTACAATAAATCCAAACCAGTGGCGGTTACAGGAATGGCTTTCCCAACTGGTGATGTCAATAACTTTGTCGTTGGCAGTGAAGAGGGAACAGTCTACACAGCCTGTCGTCATGGAAGGTGATGTTCAGCATTTTGTACTTAAATACCATTGTGTACCTGTGTTGGCATGAGGTAGCCAAATGTGTGTGCAATGTTTCATTTTTTCTCTGACATCAACAGTGTCTGTGCTGTTCTTCTCACAATTAGGACAGGAGTTGCCTGACTTTGCACAGGTTCCTCACATAGTCAGTAGGGAGCAATGACTGCTCTTAGAGTTTGAATTCCTTCACCTTTTGCAGACATCTGTTTGAAGAAGAGATCACTGGCACCTCAGAAATGCTTTTCTCACTGGAGGTATAGAGAGCTAGCTGAAATGTAGGTGTCTGTCTGGGCAGGTCAAATCAAACCCTAGGAGAGAGTTTTGTTGCAGGGTAATAAGGCCTAAACCACTCATAAGAGATGGTAATCTGCTTTAATTTTTACCATCCTTAGTTCCATCTTCAGTCTCCACAGGCATATACCAGAGAAAAGCCACCATGGGCACACGTTTGTGAGAAACAGAGCATGCATGTCCTGATGCACAACCATCCAGTATGGGATACTCCCAGGCAGCACCATAGGCTGTGTCTGCACAGCCAGGCTAGGCACCAAGCCCTGCTGGCCTCTGCTGTTGGTGGGCTTGGTGGGCACTTTGGACATGCCCACCATCTCCAGGAGGGTGAGAGGATTTTGTTGTACAGGACCCATGTTACAGTATTTGGCCTCATTCTGGGCTGCCATGCAGTTTATTTGCTAACATATGGGCATAGCCATAGTGTACTACACAGATACAGAAGCTCTGGCTGACCTTTTCCCAGGACTAGTACCCTAGTGATCCATCACACACAGTGGTCACATCCCTTCCTCACAACCCAGACTGTGGTTTAATACTGCAAGTTTCTTATTTTGCACCCTGTAAATCTGCAGGATGCTTGCATTCTCTGTTGGCTTCTGGTAGTAGCTTTATCCTTTGTGATGCTTGAAAGGCTTTTGTAAAGATTACTGACAGATTTAAAGCTCACCGTCACACCTCAATAGTTTGCAATATTCTCTGAATTCTTCTTTTTTTTAGTTGTTTCTGTTGGCCAAGTAGACATAAATGCACTGTTTTAAGATCATAAGTCTTCTGTCACACATTCCTAATATTGATTAAATACTGTTTTACATATACTTTGTTCAATATTATTTTTATTTCAAAGTATTTTTCATTTCAGCCTGACTGCTGATGGTATTGTAAAATTGTCTGTTTGGGCATTATACCAATAAGCTGTGTGGCAGCTGATGGTTTGAATTAGTCTTAGGCTGCTGGGATAAATGAAGCATACCCAAGGGCATTTCTCACTTCTGATCTTTCAGATAATGCCTGGTTTGTTCCTCATGAGAGGACGAAGGTGTTAGATCCTCATTAGCCCACCTTTTTAGCAAACCTTCTGCTGACCATGACTGAATGCACTCCTTTTCTGCTCCTGCCTACCTTTCCTAGAGCTTTTTGCTATCGTTTCTGTTTTATTTTGAGAGGCTGATGTGTCCTGCAGCCCAGAACAGTGGAGAATCACATGTATCAAAGCACAGCAGATACACAAGGTGTTTGCAGTGCTCCAGAACATCCCTGATCCCACCAACTACATGAGAGACAGATAGGGATAAAGTAAGAAGTATGCTTTGTACCTAACACTGCAGAGGCACTGCAGAACTCAGACCCTGCACCAGCACATGCTGCAAAGGCTGGCAGGGGAGCCTAGGGGCAGCCACACTGTCATGTTCAACAGCAGAGGTGAGGGAACATCACGCTAGCAGTATGGAGAACCAGCTTCCTCCAGTGCAGTTCCTCATCCCTTTGGGTGCACTGTATTCACACTGACACTAGGCTGGCAGCCCTGTCAGAGCTGTGGCTATTTTTAATGTGTTTTCTTCCAATGCCAGTTTTTCTATAATGTAACTAAAAGGGTAATTTCTTGATTCTCTTTTCTGTATACACTTTGAGACAGCACTGACAACTGATCTGGTGTCATTTGCTCCCAGGAAGAAGAAAACTGCGCACATTCTCTCTTACGCAGCTTTGTGTTTTTCCTTCCCAATAGCTATTCTTGCCTAAGGCTGATGAAGTGCGCATCTCCCCTTGTTCAAAGTAATGACTGTATGACACCTGATCACAGGAACAGTTCCTTCACTTGCTGTGAAAAAGGATTTGCTTCCTAGTGACTTGATTGACTGATGTGGACAATTATTTCAGATACTTAAGAGAAAAAGGATTCCTCATGATAAGTCATTCAAATATTCACATTTTTGTTTTAATGGTTATTCCTTGTGATAATGACTTACTCGGAGGCATAAGCTATAGTATAATTACAATCTAGAATTATTGTGTAATTATACATAAATGTTATTTGAAGCTACAGTAGCAGGCAGGGTACATAAAAGTGACTCAGGTAAGTCTTCAGAAATAAGAGAAAGTCTCCCTATACTGGATCCTGAGCATTAATTGTGCCCACAGCAGTAAACCTCTGCAGGGAAGGGCCTTGCTGAAAGGAGATTTACAGATTAAATAGAACTTTAAAAGAAAACAGGAACCTAAGAGTAAAGAAAAAAAGATGTTAAATCACCCTTTGAATGCAAATGTCTCTTCTTCCTGCAGTAAAGCTGGCATTGGAGAAATTTTTGAAGGCCACCAAGGACCCGTCACGGGAATCAATTGTCACATGGCAGTGGGACCAATTGACTTTTCCCATCTCTTTGTCACATCATCATTTGACTGGACAGTCAAGTTGTGGACCACAAAGGTGAGAAATCTAAGCTGGGGTGGTGTGCTTAGTGCTACTCAAAATGCTTTTGTCAGAAATATTTCAATATTGTCTATATCAAGTGCTAAGAATCAATTAATTGAAATGCTGTGCTTAGAATAGGCTTAGTGATAAAATTATATGTAAAATATATACCTAGTGTAACTGTGTCAACTATATTCAGCTTACTCAGACCTTTAAAGGTAGCTTCAGCTAGCCTGCACTTCAGTATTAACCCTAGTGCCAAACATTTTCACTTAGCAAGGAAATTAAGATGTCTTATACTGCAAGTCATCAAACAATTCATCCAGCACTCCCTGTGCTGGAATTGCAAAACTAATGCTATGCACCATAATGGTGCAGCAGCAGGAACACTTTCTTCTGATGAAGCAACAGGGGAAGCATACTCGTGACTTAATGCAATCAATATCACTTGTTAAATCTATTGCTGTAGGAGATTGTGGTAACCAAAAAAGTATAAATTGTCCTGATGATATTAGACACTGATGGCTGGAAGCAGGGCAGGGGGAATACATGCTGGAACTTAGATTCATGGCAACTGTGGGTCTGCTGCTGACTGCTCTATGGACCTGTCCACATGACCTCGTAAAGGAAGAACACTGTGAACAACAGAAATGTATACACAATCCTGTAAAGCTTTGAAGACCCAACACCTCATAGAACTGTATGAATGTAGGATAATGACAGCATGAGTAAAAACTGTGGGACAGATTAAACAGACCAACACATTTCATGGTGGAGGCTGAGTAAAACAAGGCAGCGAGAGGCAAAATCCTCATTAGATAAATCATCAAAACATCTTACTTCTGTCATACATCAGAGCAGAGAACTGTCTTCCAAATGACAGACTTTTGTCTTAACTGTGTTTTTATGCCTGCGTTTGGTTCGCATCTTGAGCTGTACCCAGCAGAGTTCCAGTACTGGTAGCTGACCCCAGTCAGGAAGTATCTCAGCGTGTGTTCCTTCAGGATATCAGGGCTTGGAGATGCTAGGACAGATGCATAGCAAATGTAAAGACAAAAGTGACCATGTGACAGCCTTATGCTGAAAACAGAAGCACAGTTACCAAGATAGTAACTTGAGTCAGCCTCCATAGTGTCTTCACAATGCATTTGTTAATCCAATGTGCGTGCTAATTAAGAGGTATCTTTTCCAATCAAAAGTGACCACAGCTGATGGTTTTGTCTTGAATGTTGCATTTTACGAAACTTGTTGTAAGAAAGGTGCATGATTTACCTAATTTGTATATAACCACATACATCAGTAGACCCAGCCTCAACCAGTGTAGAAGCAGTCCTGGGAATGATTGTGGCCAGGCTGGGATAGGCCCTAGGTGTGTAACCATTAGAAAGGGCTGCAGGATAACCAGATGATGGAGAGTTTAGGTGTTAGCTGGTTGAGGCTGGCTAGGCTTTTTGGTGTCAGAGATAAGGGAGTCCTGGACAGTGGTAATGGTTAGCAAAGGAATATTGGAGGGTTGAAGTTGAAGCTAAGTATGGGGGAAAGAATTTATGGGGACTAGGGGGAAAGATGAAAGGCAGGTACTGAATTCCAAACATACATGTTGAGAAAAGTCTAGGATGAGTATCTGACCCTCAGCTTGAGGTTGGCAGTAAGGGTCTCATCCATCTCCAGCTTAGATGAAATTATATTAAGGGATAATAATCCCTGTTTTTTAATTTAAACTCCTGGGATTTCAGAAATTAGCAGTAACACTAACACAGCATATTTTGGACACAAAGGCACTGCAGTTAGCAGTACACAGTTATCCTTGTGGAATAATTCAGTGCCAAAAGGGTTAGGTCAGATTCTGTTCAAAACAGTTGGCTTTCAAAGAACCAAATCATCTAAATTTCTAGTACCTATCAAGTTGTGGCTCATCTGGCAAGAGAGGCTTCCTGAGAAATCTGTTTAACCCAGCTGATGTGAGCTGTGACGTGCATGTGACACACCACAGCACCACTCAGACTTGGAAGCCATGTAGCTGTATTGGCTCTCTTGCTTTCTTCTGGAGCAAGTTTGAGCAGCAGCAGCCCCAGGATGCTGCATGGCCAGCCGCTGCCCTGTGAAGACATCCTCTGAGACATTATACAAGTTCTTGAACTGTGATAAATATTTTCTTCTAATTTGACTCCTGCAGAATTTTCTTTCCATACTGTCTGGATAATTCTCGAGTGGAGCTGTTACACATTTAGAGCTCTCTTTGTTCAGTGCTCATAATCAAGGCCCAGTCAATCAAATGGGCTTTAAATAAACCCATCAGCATATCTGATTCTCTGAAAAAATAGTGGGTCGATATGAAGAATTGAGTGCTGCTGCTGGTGTATGAGAGTTTACTCAGAAATGGTTTATTCCTTTAGCTTCTTATTTGTAAATTTAATCTCTCTATCAGCATCCAATGCTGTATTGCTTTTCTGCTTCTACCAGAGTTGTCTCCATAATCCTGTGCACATTATCCTCTTTGGTCTTGAAATTCAATTCATTTGTCTTTCACAGGTTCAGAGTCTATGTCCAATTGTGAAGTGAACCATAAAAGCTCTGTGTTTATACTGTCTATCGATGTTGTGCAGCACCCTGGGGTGCTTACAAGAAAGCACTGTCATAGCAGGCATTTGACTGATGGATTGAAGGCACTATCTCCCTTAAAAACTCTGGCTTGACATTTTATAATCTGGTTTTGTGGTTAATGTATTTTCTATCTAAAGGCAGTTCAACCAGGTGACTGAGGATAAGATTTTCACTAACAGAAGAATAAAGGTTTTGTAGATAACACTGATTCAAGGTTCACATTATCACCCATCACATTATTATATTATTAATTTAATTATTAATTAGATCCCTGGGTGAATAGTAAGCAACGAGAAGCAACAGAAAAAGAAAAGGAATTTTAAAAGATAGTCACTTGATAGCTGGGGTGTTACCTGGTTCCTGATGAAGTCAATAGAGCTTTGAACTTGAATTCTTGCCACACCATGTGAGCAAGTCTTGGGTGTAGAGCTATCACAGGGAAGTCCTGATGTGAAGCCTCTGTGGAGCTCTGCCCTTAATTAGGTATTGTCTGCGCAATGCTTTGAAGAGGTAAAATGCTAAGTGGAAATGCTAAGTGTTGGTAATTAATTAAGCACTAATCCTCATGAATGAATAGCATGAGGTTAAATAATGAAATGTAAGTATTGTTATTATTACAGCAATTGCTGTTTGGAGTGCAAATTTTTAGACATTGTGTCAAGGGACAGGACCTAGCTTGGAATTGTTGAAGTGTACCAAAACGTAAGCTAGTTTCAGCTAAAGTCTAGAAGATGACTTGTTTGCTGCTATGGGAGTTAAGAAAGGTCTGAATGGGGAACTGGATTTTGTTAGCTCTTTCATCCTTTATGTGTCTCCTTTTTTCTCTTATCCTTCCATTAAGTGGAGTTGCCAAGGACTGTTTTTCTCCTCTTGCATCTATGCCTAAGTGATGCTCAGATGGGCAGTGGACAAGAAAGGATTGGAATAACTGTGACAGCATTGCTGTATCCCCATGCATGCTTATCTCCCTCTTTGCCTAATGTTATGTTATGGTAATGAGTGGCATAATTAGAAAAAGGGGCAGAGGTGAGCAGACTGGTAGTAGGACCAATACATAACCATTATCAAGGACTAATTGAGCCAGAGGATGTGTTCCTTTGGTGACAGACTACCTACTTTTGTATCTGTGCTCCGTTTTGGCTTTCTAGCACGTGCATCAGTGATAGCTCCTTCCTAGTCCCTCTCCTCTATCTTCTCTTTCTTATGGTCTTCACATGTTGCTCTTCTTTTTTTGGTGTCCTGCGTTGTTCCAGTCTGCAGTTTGTTGTGCCTTTTGAGAAACCACATTTTAAACAGCAGAATTCACATTTCTATGCTAGATACCTTCATGTACTTTTCTGTACCTTCAGTATCTTATGCCCTTTCACTTGCTAATTATCTTGGTATGACACAGTCCTCCTGACTCTTGAAGTAAATTCTTTTACCTTGGACTTTCATACCTTCCTATCAGCATATAACTTCAAACTCCACTAGTTTTAGTTTGGTATGAAGTTTGAACACTGTCTTCTCAAAGGTCACACTGAAGCCTATCACTTGAACAATGCAAAGAAGCAGGTGGTGTTGGTGTTGCTAAAGACAGGTATACCTACCTCCCCAGTCCCCTTCCCCAGAAGTCTTGCTGATAGGATCAACTTGAAAGACCAAACTTACTGTGATGTAAAATGGTGTAGCAGAATGAATCATAGCATCACACAGTTGTGTGGATTGCACTCACCAATAGGCAACTGTTAAATTTTACTAAAATAACAGGTTCAGTTTGTCAGCTTTTTTTAAGATTAAAAATTTACTATTTTTTACATTAAAAATACCATGTAGCAAGGTATCTCGTTACTGTCTCAGATTTTTTCTAGCATAACTTCTATCGCATTAACTGTGTGAGTGAGAGCCTCTTGTGTTATAGACAGCGTTGCCTGAAGTTTAAGGTCCATGGAGAAATGTGGTCAAACATATAGTCAAGATAGAAAGACAGTAAACTTAGTGAGCTGTTACAACAACTTGGTGAACTCTCCCTCATGAAAATTGCTTTAATTGTAATTGGAAATGCGGTAGTTAATGACTTGATTTAGTGAGGTCCCATGGCAGGTGATTAGGGAGGATCACATATTAGAGACACTGATGTTAGTGGTTAATGCTATATAACATTCCCCTGCCTTATGGAAGATGTTCCTGTTCCAGTGAACATGGAATTATTTATGAAGAGTGTAGGAGCTCCATGAGAATATCCTGTAAGCTAGTGGTTTGGGCACCAAGCCACGTGGCAAAGGTTTGCCTGAGTAAGACTGGAACATGTGTCTTCCCTGAGGGGAGGAAATGCTGTGATGATCTTGCCATTTTGCTCTGAGCTGTATCTTGTGCCTATGAACAACTCTGGTTTCACTGAAAGTAGGATCTTCTCGGAGTAAAGCTTTGATTTTAATGTGCTGGCACTTTCTGATAAAACGCTGTTTTGTCCACTTGGGGCCAGGCCTGTTTCTCCAGTTTATAACAGGATCAGACTGGTCTCCAACAGTGAAATGGACTGGTGAAATGCAGAGGTTACTCACATATGTTATCTTGCATATGCATAAGTGTAGATGAGAGCTGGACTTGGTGAAATTTAGGAAGTATCACTGCTTTCAGTCTTGAACCTGGTCATTCTTAATGTTACTTTCTAAGCTTTCCTAAATTCTTTGGACCATATTCAGTCTGCTTGCATTAACACGAGGCATTTTAGATTGTTCTTACTGCATGTGAAGTTGGATCATCCTGGGTCCTTAATTATTTAGGGCTTCCATGCTTTGGCTTCTTATGCAGCCACTGCAAAGAAGTAATTTCAATGCATACATTAGACATCTCTTGGAGGTACCACCTTTACTTCCCACCACTGACTACACAGGAGCCCATGTCTGGCAGCTTTAGATAATCAGTTGTTGGAGCTTCTTGTAGCTTTCTTGAATATGACAGTTTTTTGTCATATCTAAACTGGCAAGTCAAGGTGTGCTCTGACCAGGTGCTAAAACAAACTATGGGGGTGTCAGGAGGGGGTGTCTTTCTGCCCCTGCCACCCCACTGAATCCGGATGCAATCTGCTTCAGTCTCTAGTGCCATGGTGGGTGATCTCAAAAGGGGCCAGAAAGTTTAGGGAGGCATAAAAAATAACATCAAGAAGAAAAAAAGGAAAAGAAATTATGTGCTATGAGGGAGAATGAAACTTTCATCTATTTTGGGAGTAGGTCAGCTGAACAGACAGTTCTCCCTATTTTCTTGTCTCCATGGAATTCTTTACTAATCCCTTCCTCCCACTGATTTTGATGGGGCTCAGACATCTTGCTCAGGGCATGATTTAACCCTTCTTATTTTGGATATCTGGCTAGAATGGTTCCTCCCACTGCTGGATTACAATACAGAGCTGCTTCTTGACTCTGCTTATAAGGCAATCACCTTCCTTTGACAACATTGCATTTCCAGTGCAGGCTTTTCTCTTTGATAAAAGCAATTAGAATGATTAATCTGATTAATTGCTGTCCAAATGCTAATTTTATCTGATTATAGGGAAAGACAAAGAGTGGTAAAATAGCGTGCTGGGTTTCATGGAAACAGTCTCTCTGTGGTGTGAGTTCAGAATCTTGAGTTTTGTCCAAAAACAAGGCAATGAATGAATTTGCTTCAGAGCTTACTTTCTGTCAAAAGGCCAAACTGACTTGGGGAAGAGGGTGGAGTTGCCTGTTCAGACAGGATTTTTTTTAGTTTTTGCCCTTTACCTCTGGAGCCAGAGGTCTGGCGCTCATCCAGCTGTACAAAAAAAGAAGACTATGGTATTTTCTAGGTTATTTTAAAGAGCAAAAACCAAAGTGAAGTCAGGTGGCTTGAAATCAGCCCCAAGTTCTTCACATGAAATGTTTCTCATGATTTTGGTTTTCAGTGTAGCCATACTTGAAAAATGATAGGAAAATATTCTTCAGCTGGCTGACAGACTTCATTTACTCACGTGAACCATGCTGCTTCTTTGTGAAATGTTTTGTGAAGGATGGCACAATGGCATATACACACATGAAAATAAAACAGTCATCTAAAATACTGAGGCTGCTTTGAAAAACTCAGGGGGCTGAACCCTTATTTCAGAAAACCCTAACATAAATCCATGTGTAGCCAGTGAAAGCTTTATTTGCACACAGAAAGCAGAGCTGGAATTCAGGAGCTCATATAATCTGTACAAAACAAAGTCTTGGTTCTTTTTTTTTCCCTGAAATCAAAATGCAAACCTCCTAGTGATTGTTCTGTTGCAGAATTACTCTGAAGGACCAGGCTCACATGTAATAGTGAAACATTTCAGGAAAATTGTCAATATATAAAACCCAGGACTTCTTCCCGAATGAAAATGTTCTCCCACCTGCTTCATGCAGCCATCGTTTCTCTGCTATGTGAGACACTTTTGTTATCAGTAAAAAAAAATAGGAACTGTATTCAAAATCCCTCAAGATGGAGTTGTATTCAGTAATAATTCATCTCAGAATCATTGCTTGCTGACCCATGAAAGCTCTGCTGCAGGCATCCTGATGGCAGCAGCTACAAATACTAATCTGGACTGTTCAGCAGACAGTTCTGTAGCATCAGGCCGTTTCAGCCATCTTACAGTGCTCCCCATGCTCCTGCCTGTGCTTCCTGGCACCTGGAACTGCAGTTGCAGGGTTATTTGAAAGCCTGGTGATTTGCCGAGTTCACAGGCAAAGCTGGGCTGGGTACCCTGTGATGAAGCAGCATTTTCCATTAGAAAGAAAAATTGAATTTTCAGGGGCCTCATACTGAATGTTCCCATCAGAGGGGTGGGAAACAATCCCTTGAAACCACAGCAACATTATCCTGCTCCCCTCCATACCTCACAGACTGAGCTGAACTAGCTCCCTGTAGCAACCTGAAGCCCCGAAGCAGGGACACCAGTCGCACTGACTCCAACAGGAGTAGGCTCAGGATGTAAGTGTGTGCCGCTGCCTCTCCTGAGTGCTGGGAGAGCACAAGCACAGTGACACAGCTTCTCCCAACGCATCCCGCTTGCTCTCCAGCTCTGCTTCCTTATCCATCTATATGGGATATAAACTGGGAGTGACAACTGGGTAGAAGACTATGCCCTTCTTCAGTGTTGCCTCTGGCCAAGATTTGGTAGTTCTTTCATCAGTTTATCAAAAGCATACCTGGCTTGTATTTCTCAGTAAGTCCCCAAATGGTTCTCTGAAAAAAAATCCAGGAATAGAGTAGTATAAAGACAGGAGTATGAGCGACAGAAACTATGAATCAGTTTTCAAGATAGGGACAGTAAGACCTTCTGTGGTGTTTTGAGCTTCTTAAGAGAAGAAATTGAGACATCTTTTAAATTAGATAGAAATTCCTAAAGAAAATTATAGTCATTCTAAAGAAATCTCATGAGTGAAATGCAGAGTTAGTAGGGTAAGAAGAAGGGCTGGCTTGCTTAAAGCATGTTTTAAATAAAAGATGGAAAACGTTTAGTGATTAAGTCAGCAGTCTGAGGAAATACAGAACAAATGAAAAATACCTGTACAGGCTTCTCCACTGTTGCCATCCACACTGCATTCAGTTTGATGTGGCCAAGTGGAGCAGAAGGCATTAAACCTCAAGCAGTGGAAACCTGTGGGCACAACTCTGCAGCTGAGGGGTAAGAGGGGCTCCAGACTGGGAATGAAATTGGATTATCTAAAATGCAGAAACAATTATACACCAGATTGGCCAGTAGAAACTGGAAAGAGAAGAGAGCTGGGGAATACTGTCATCCCTTGTGCCCCACTATAACCCAATCTGTGTATTAGCTTCCTCATAAAAGCTTTCTTAAGCCTGTTTTGTAGAGCTTCAAGGCCTTACATACCTTTTGATGTTTGTAAAGTTCATCTGTGGCAAGCAAGTATCTTATCTTCAATTCATTTCAATTTACATTAGACATCAAGTAGTACTCATTTATCTCAAACTCACTGAAAATAGCTCCTCAGCTAATATGCAGCAGTGAAGAGGAATGCCATATGTTCTGCTTTTTTTCTTGAGAAAGTAAAAAGGTCTTTTTTCCAATATTAAGTAAGTGGAAAGGCAGAGCAGAAGACAGCTGGAAGACCAAAGTGAGCAATTGAAGTCTAGCAGCACAGCCTGAAGGTGTTGCATCTCTGCAGAGGACTTAAAACAGTTAAGGAGGATTAACCAAATAAGCAGTTTGCCTGTCAGTGTAGCTTCCAGGCTATCTCCACAGATCCCGAAAGCTCTGCTGTCTGACTTTCTGACGCTTCTAAAAGTCAGATGATGTCTGACTTCCTAAGTTCTTTTGGTTTTTTCTCCATGCCACAGTATTAGACATTAAGATCAGTTCTCATTAAAACTGCCTGTGCCAATCATCAAATCATTATTCCTTTGCTTCCTTCTTGTATGTTCACCTGTGACGCTTTGACTTTGAAGGAAACCACAGAAATGTAATCATCGTGTTATCTCCAGACTTGGTCTTTGAGTCTCACCCTTGTCCCCTCCTCCATCTGTAATAATTCCCACGTTTATGCAAAAATATTGGATTTCTTTTTGTTATTGGCAATTAAGAGAGGCAATAGTTTCAGCATCTCTGCAAGAACAATAATTTCTAAAAGCGTACGGTTTTCTGCCTTGACTGTCTGCAACTTTTAGCATGCCACAAAACAATCAGCATAGTAACGCTTCAGTACTTAAGCAAAACAGGGCTGTGAAGAGTGTAGAGATAATTTCCACATTCATTTCTTTCTCCCTGTTGCTACTGAATCTAAAAATTAAACCTGTTCCCTTACACAAAAATGTCATTTAAACTTGATTCGGTGACCAAATAATCATCTGACAATAAGATGACACAACATGTACATAGGTCATAGCACAGTGAAACGTCCATTCAGCCCCAGGGGCTTGTCTGTGATTCAGCACTGAATCTGACTGTCAGGAGGAGTTTAAAGATAGGTAAAGGAGACGTTACTCATGGAACTCAGTTTAGAGCACCTAAGAGCCAGTGACGTTGGATGGCTAAAGCTGACAAGCATACACATCCCCTTTTTGCTTTCTCCTTGCCATCCTCGAAGGTCTGGCTAGTTCTGGAAAGGGTGGAGCAGACTGCAAGTTGTGAGTTGCATGGGATTGGGGTCTGTGGGATAATGATACCCTTCAGGGAGAATGCAGACAGGCTCTGCTGTGCCACCAGGGATGTACATGCAACTAGCGCCTCTGATTTATAGCATCTCATAACAGTTCCTATGATTGCTGTAGCTTTTAAAACCTAGCATAATCTGAACTAAGTCAAGTCCCATAAGTAGAGTGTTAAAGTAGGAACTACTGGATTACTCTAAATTATCATTACTATTACAAAACAGACTTGGGAGAAACACGGGAGTCTAGGAACTGGTAAAAATTCCAATGGAGTTTAATCAGTCAGAATGAAAAACAGGGCCTCTTGACTCCGTACAAAGAGAACATGAAGGCTAACAAAAGTAGTAGAGCACAGCAGAGGACTTACTGCCCACCACAAGAGGTAACCCTAAACATCTAACAGCTGATGTCCTAGGAAGGAGACTATTGAAGGAGGAAAGGTCAAGACCAGGGCAAAGATGATTTGAGGAGTATTTGCTTCAAAATTCCTAGCCACTTTCAGTTTCTGCTTATGCTGTCTGCATATTTTGAGATGGCCTGACTAAATGGCAGGGTCAAAAAGGAAAAGATGAGCCTGGACTCAGCATAGAAAGATACCTCTCTCAAGGTAGAGAAGACTGGGCCTAGAAGCTAGGGTCTAGAAAAACAGCAAAAGACCTCATATCCTAACCTGAGTGGAAGTCTTACAAGCTGTGCCCTATCCTCATTTCTTTTGCATCCTTCTGGTCAGTGTGACACCGTAACACTTGCTTTAAATAAAGACAGCAGAGTTCCACCTCCTTATATGTTATCTATGCTGGAAGATACGTCTTTCTTTGACACCTTTGTAGGTTTTTCTTTTTGTTTTCTTTCAGTGAAAAAAGGCTATTTATACAGCATTTTGATCCCGCGGGGCCCAAATTTGTAGACTCATAGAATGATTTGGTTGGAAGAGCACTTAAAAGTCCTCTAGTTCCAACCCCCTGTTCCCTGGTTTGTTCATGACCCAAGAGCAGCCATTCATCTCAGGACTGCTCTGGCTCTGCTCTTTCCAAGTGCCCAGGAACCAGAGCTTGAGCCTAAGCAAACACATCACCTTGTTTGGAAAGTTTCTATGCCAAGGACTAATGAATGTCAGATTTGCTGCCCACCTAGAAAATCAAATTAGCTCGAGTCGACTTACAATACCTCACAACACTTATGGCTGTTGTTAATATGGTTTGAGCTGGAAGTGTGGGTTTGTCTCATTGTCTTTAGAATGGAAGACAACACAGTGGAAAGAAAGAGGGGGAGCCAGCAGAGTATGTGGTGTCATCACACATCTGCACTGCCGCAGGTACAGCCTAGGGAAGTACCTTTAGGTGGAGCTGACACCCACAGAAATAGTGCCAACCTGTGAAACACTCCTTTCGTGAAACAGGCAAAGCCAATAGCTTTTTCCATGGCTTTTCAGAAGTCAGATGCTAGTTAAAACCTGTGGATATGTATACATTCCTTTATATGGATAATTAGCTACTTTATGCGTGGCGCCTCCTGGATTAAAGAAAATTCTTCTATGCAAATAAGAAGTGGAATAGACTGGTCAAATTTATTTTTTGAAAAAATAAAAAGAGCTCTTTTATGCAAATATGTAGTATTTATTTAGGTTAGTTTCTTATTTCATAGACAAGTGCTAATTCCTTGACAGCTCCCATGTATTTAAAATTTTCTCTCTGCATTGTTCTTTTAAATAATGCCCATATACAAACACTGGGGATGAGCAATAGATTTTGACAACACACTTAAATAAATGAGACAAAACCACGTGTCTTGGAACTGGCTTTTTCACTTTTCCCACTAACTAATCAAGTCCCGTCCTATTGAAATAAATGGCAAAACCTCCACTGATGCAGTAGGGCCACCTTTCCACCAAAAAACTCTCTTTTTTAAGTAATAAGTAGATTTAGCCCAAGTTTTTCTGAAGATAAGTTTCTTCTGTTCTACTGAATAACAGAATGGGTTGGTATTTAAGAATGAAATCTCATCAAGTTTAAATTTCATTTGTTTTATAATAATAGCCATATGTTAGTTACAGATTGTGTAAGCTTCTGTAATTTAAAACTGCTTTAAAGTGACCCTTACATGATTCTACATTTCAACATTTTCTAAAAGTGGTTGATACCGGTCCTTACTCATAAATCCTTACATTAAAAGAATCTGCAGGCCTGGGCCCTTACTTAACAGGATTACAGTTGGGAATTCCTGCAAACATTTATATATACACTTAACCTTACAAATCGAGTCTTTGCAGTGAAATCAACATAACTGCTCTTGGTGGGCAAAATCAGACCAGGATGCAATGTCAACTTCTAAGAAAGGTCACTCACTCACTGTTACTATTGAAGACTGGATGCTAAGCAAGAGGGACCGCCAGCCTGGCCTGATGCAATTGTTATATTCTTGTCTAGTTAAAAGCGCAAGACAAAATGGCACAGCTTGGGAAATGATTTGTTTTTCTCCACTGAAGGCAATTCAAGCTGGGAGGGCAAATACCCTGGGTCACTATGAAGGCTCCAACTCAGCTCCACCACCTCTGCCTGGCGATGCCGTTGCAAAGTTCTTTCTCCCTGTTTCTCCAACCACACTGCAGTTGATCTCGCCTTTTGCTCGGGCTGCTCACATGGCTGCCATTTATTATTTCCTTACAGTGCTCCATTCATCTCCATTCGTTTGTGTCTCACTCCTTTTGTGTCTGAGATCTTCCTCAAAAGCTCTATTATTCCTGCTGTCCAGATTTTCCCTCTGACTTCCTATCTGACTGAATATTTCCACTGTTATGGTCAAGGCAATACATAACTGCTATGCTTTTCACCTCAACTACCAGCACTCTGAAAGTGTTTTTATTTTGCTAACCGGGAAACTGATGCACATCAGCTAAAGCTATTGGCCAGAGACCATGCAGCATGTTAACAGTAAGATATAGCCTAGAACCAAATCTCCTGACCCTTCCTAGGCAGGATTTGGAAAACAAACTGGCAGAACTAAAAAGAGCATTTAAAAAAGTGTCACACTCAAAATTAAGATCAAAACTTTTGATACATTGACAAAAAGGAAGTGCTGATTGAAAACTGTCCTGGATTGATTGATTGATTGATTGATTGATTCATATCTTCTTAGTCTTCTTATTTCTGTGGAATTTTGTTACTTCTCCCATGACATTGAATGTTGAAGTGCTTGCTATATGTGCAAAACATTCCCAGTGAATAAGAAAAATACCAGCCACCTAGCAGCTGAACAGGTTTCCTTTCTCTTCAGTATACTATTGTGTTCAATGTTGATTTCTTAAGCATTTAGACAGTTGATGTATTTGAACCTAAATAAGATGTTTTCAGTGAAAATACACAATACAGCAGATAGGTATTGTGGCCCACTTTCAACACTGTTTCCCAGCTCACAGCTGAAGAGGTTTGCTTTGAAATTCCCTGTGAAATACCTCTGCCTGTCCAAAAGCTTAGTCTTCTGTTGGGCCCTCAACCCTGCAAACACTTTAGCACAGGCATGTAAGTAATTCCATTAACACATGTAAGTAACTCCACTGGTACTGATAATATGCTAAGCAAACACATATGTTTAGAGAACAAAACTTTGTTTAGGTAAGAAAATATTCTTGTAGGTTTTTTTCTTTTCCTTTGCAAAACTACAGTTTTGTAAAAGAAATAAAAATGTTACTTAAATTTGAGGCAATAAGCTCAAGCTCTGATTTGATTTTACTGTCATACAAAACAAAATGTTTGCTGTTGTTAGGAAATGCACAAAGAACATTAGGGCCAGTTATGAAAATTTGGGAGCTGATCCTATAATCGTTCAAAGTATTTCATTAATTCAAGTATAGGAAATACTGGCCTATGGAACCTGATCCCTTTGTATTTTCAGTGTCTCTTCAAAGGACAGAGTCATGTAATTAAATCTCTGGATCATTTGTGTAGTTTTTCATAGTACCTGTGATGAACCAAAATAGTTCTGAATTAATTGCAGTGAGGTACTGCAATAACCATGCCGTGTGAATACAGAGATTTGTGCGTGTAGCCCCTCATCCATGTCCTGAGTCGCAGCGCTTGCGGCCCCAGCATCAAACGAAGCAGCCTGCAGGGTCAAAAAACAAAACTGGCAAGATTAAATGGATTGCTTTATTGTTTGGAATTAATAATATTACACAAGAAAAGCGATATAGTAATTGCAATCAGCTGCTCCACTTTCTGGAAAAAGCCATGCACGGCTACACAATGCCTGGCAGACCTTCCCGATTCCTTTTGTAAAATGAACGAGGCTGCGTTCTAGGGGGACAGGACCGAGCTGCCCTATAGATCTGGTGACTCAGGGGTGGACAGGGCAGCCACCCCGTGTCATCCTTTCTTTCCCGGGCGCTCGTCCCCGGCTCCCGCTTCCCAGGAGGCTTCCAGGCAGCTGCCGGGAGAGGCAGGGAGACCCTCCAGAGGTCCCATTGTTTAGATTTCTGTCACGAGCCGCGAGAATACTTAATTTCTTTCATCTCTGGAGTTTTCATTATCATTCAAATTTCATTTTCCATTAATTGATCGGGGATTACCGAAGCCGTCGTGCAAAAATGAGACGAGGCAGAGGCGATGAATAATTCATGACGGACAATCACGCCGTATTCCCGCTTCACTTCCGAACTTCCCTCCTGCCGGAGCCGGCGCCCCGCGGCCCCGGGCCCGGAGCGAGGGGGGCGCGGAGCCGCCCCGCGCGCCGCCAGGGGGCAAGCGGGGACCGCACCGCCCGGCCCGGAGCCTGCAGCCCGCACCCTCCCTGCGTCCTTCCCGGGATGTTGGCCTGGAGAGGGGGAGGTCGTGGGCGCGGTGGTACCCGCATCCTGCACTGCTGCCTCCCTGTATCCTTCTCCAGGATGTTGGCTTAGAGCGGGAGAGGTCGTGGGCACGGTGGTACCCGCATCCTGCATCCCGCACTGACACCTCCCCGCATCCTTCCCAGGGATGCTGGCCCGGAGCAGGGGATGTCATGGGCATGGTGGTACCTGCATCCCGCATCCTGCACCGCCACCTCCCCGCATCCTGCCGGGGGTGCCAGCCCAGAGCGGGAGAGGTTGTGGGCATGGTGGTACCTGCATCCTGCACCTCTACCTCCCTGCATCCTCCTCCGAGATGCTGGCTTAGAACGGGAGAGGTCGTGGGCACGGTGGTACCCGCATCCTGCATTCCGCACCGTCACCCCTATGCCCCCGGGTACTGGCTGGGAGCAGCGGTGCCTGCCTGTATCCCTCATCCCTCATCACCACCTCCACATCCCCTACGGTCCCCCGCCACCGGGGTGCCGGCCGGGAGCGGGGGAGGTCGTGGGGACGGCGGTAGCCGCATCCTGCATCCCGCACCGCCACCTCCACACCCCGTACAGCCTCCCTCCCACGGCGTGCCGGCTGGGAGCGGCGGTGCCTGCCTCCTCCATCCTGCCTCCTCCATCCTGCATCCCGCACGCTTCCCCCCCGCCCCGTCACCCACACCCCTCACGCCGGGCATCTCATTTATCCCACCGGACAGTCGTTGCCCCATTAAAGCGCGGACCCACCCTTCGCGAGGACCTTTCATCTGGGGAAGTTTTATGACACTTTGTAAACGTGCAAAGTTTTTAATTAGACTCGCCAGACAGCCCCAGGCAGCGCTAGCGCCACGAAGTCTTCATGCTTCTCTCTGCTTTACAGCACAACAAGCCGCTCTACTCCTTTGAAGACAATGCCGACTATGTCTACGATGTTATGTGGTCGCCAGTGCATCCCGCGCTCTTCGCCTGCGTGGACGGGATGGGGCGCCTGGATCTGTGGAACCTGAATAACGACACCGAGGTGAGGCTGCCCGCGGCGCTTGGGGACGAGAGCGGGCGGCTCCTTAACCCTCTGCGGGCCGGCGGAGCGGAGCGGGGCAGGGAGCCGGCGGGCAGGGCTGTCCCCTCGCGGGGGCTGTGCCCTCGGGGCTGTGGCCTTGGGGTGTTGTGCCCTCTGGTCTGTGCCCTCGGGGCTCTGTGCTCGAGGCTCTGTGCCCTTGAGGCTGTGCCTTCAAGGCTGTGCCGAGGAAGCTGTGCCCTCAGGTCTGTGCCCTCGGGGCGCTCCTCGCCCCGCACCCTCCCCACCCCTGGTGCTGTGCCCCTCAACCCTCTTCCCACATGTGCCAGGCTTCGTTCCCGTCCTTTTCAGCCTCTGCTCCGAACCCTCAGGAGGGTCCAACTCCTTGGCGTGGCCCTGTGTCTTCCCTCGCTGCCCCAGCTGCGGTTTTTGAAGCGCAGGGCTGCTCTCTCGCTTGTTACGTGTGGTTTTATGCCCTCGCCTTTTTTCCTCCTTGAAAGTTTGCTGTGGAGCTGAAAGGCACAAACGTCAACAACCTTTAAATTTCACTGATGAGAAAGGATTAAGGAGGGCTTTTTGCAAAGACCGAAAAGGTAAAAACTGTATTTTTTTAAAAGTCATGTCCTAAACGTGCCAAACACCCCCTTTTCCTCTTTTAAGTTCATATTTAAAAAAAAAAATGCCGCAGACTTACGTTGATACTGTTTTTTCTGGATTTGAGTTTCCCCAAAAATGGTTTTTAGAAAACCTGTCATGTCGGTCGAGGTCAGTCTTAAGAGAATTGAAGTATTTTTCCACAGCTGAAGCCCTGCATATTTTTGCTTAATGCCATATAAAAGTAAGAACAAACAGACTGAGAAAAAAAATAAAAGGTCACTTATTAATTGACAGTTTCTTTTTATTTCCCAAAAAAAGAAATTATGGAAGAGCAGGCAGCGCTATTTCCCGCCCCATGCATCCTATTTTTTACAGTTTATTGTTTTAAAGATTAGTTTGATCATTAATATGCCTTTCACGTAAATGTGCTATACATTTCAGACAGAGTAAAATACAGGCGCATTTTATGGCTTCCAGTGAGTGGTGCTTGCCATAAATAAGCATGGACAGGTAAGAGGAACCAGTGCTGGACGCTGCATTGTCAGGGGGAGCAGTGAGGCCTTTTGAAGTGCTCTGAGCAGGAAGTAGCGCAGCCTTTTTAATTAGAGCACATACAGCTGGAGGATATACAGGAGGAGTCTCCTCAGAATTTATTTTGGGAAGGGAGGGACATATCCTTCAGGTGTTCTCATTAATGCAGACTTAAACACAGAGCATAAACCCCAACATTTTAAGAAGAATAAGAAAAAAAAAAAAGTAACCCTTTCCCCTCAAATACCAGGGCTGAAACCATTCTCCACTTGAAATCAACTGATGTTTTGCCATTTAACTCCACAAGACCATAATTTCTTTCCCAAAAATTTGTATAGACTGCTTGATCCCATTCCCATCAATAATAAGGCAGTACATGAAAAACTGCTGTTATATTTTCAGTATATTTACATATAAACACATAGGAACATCAGGAAAAAAATAATATCAAGCTAATTAATATCCTGTGTTTCTTCTGCATGCAAAGCCATCCCTGATTTCACAAATTATTTCCATTCTGAGAGGTCAAAATTGGCTCTCGCGTAAAGATCAGACTGGAATTATTTCTGTGGTATCCAAGTTTTGTATTTTTATGAGAATTCAGTTTGGGTCTCTGGAGGCAGAAACACCATTTGGTTTCCTCACTCAGCATCAATGAAACAAATTAAAAAATCTCTACAAGTGACAAACTAGTAGGTGCAAGGTTTTGTTATGCAGGAGAAGCAACAAAAGTACCACTGTAAGAGAGAACTGTGGGCAGGTCTTTTAAACATTGTAACTGAAAGTGATTGTTGTTTGCTTTTACCCTCTATCTGGTAGGTCATAATTAGTTTATAATTTTCAAGATTTCTGCAATTGATTACACTGTTTAAGTCTGCAGTGCTATTTGCTAAAACCAGGTCCGTTTCAACACTTTTGCTTTTGTCATAAGAAATCTTGAAGCACCTATTTTTTGGATCATTATTTCTTTTAGATGTCAGATATGTGAAATCAAAGCATTTGTGAAGACAGTAGAAAACGACAGGTATATTAATGTGTTTAACTATTAGCTATTGATAAAAATATCGGTGTAAGAACTAGATATAATTGTTATTAATGAGACCTGGTTTTGCTTTATTTGGGAAATAAGCCACATAATTATTTAGGTACTATTTTGTAAATCAATTAAGAAAATACCTGGTTTTAGTTGCAGTATGCTACCTTCAAATATTTGAACTGGAACACTGTTACCACTAGTGTTACTCTCTATATTTATTAAACACATTTATCCCGAGACCTAGAAGCTTTCTGATCAAAATAACTAAAATTATTAGACTGTACCACGGATTTAATCAGTCAGATTATTTTCAAAATCTCAGTGTAAAGGAACAAGAGTATTTGTGTTCTTTGTGTTGAGCTATGAGTACCAGAAATTGGGTTTTTTGTAATAGGAATGAAAGTAATTGCATTTCCTTTTTTATTTGATAAAATCTTAAAGGGCAAAAAGTACTTACCCAGGACCTTCATTCTTTTGCAAACTTGATATTATTTTTATAGATCAGTATAGTGAGGTTTGCAGATAGTTTCAGGATACCAAATATCGATTTTTTACCTACGTGTGTGTGACATTTCATTTTTGATCACGATTGAAGAGGTCTTATTTATCAATGAACTGATATTAAACTGAGTTATGAAATCGCTTATTTCTGCTGTGCTATATCGCATTCTTGGAGGGTTTTTTTTGCATACTGTACCTTACCTTTGAAAGTGTGAAGATAGTGTCTATTTCTAGAATCAGATAACAGACGTATTTGCAAGCAGATTTTGACACTATGGAAGCAATAGAAGTAAAAACATAAAAGTTATATTCTCGTCATGCAGGTTTTTCTGACTTCATGTTTCTTAATCTGTTACCTGTTAAAATCTCTTTTCAAAATGGTTAAAAATCTGACAAGCACCAACTTCACAGAATTTATAAAGTATTTCAAGTATGATTTTAAAAACATAATGCTACCATTATAAAATAAAATCTTATCTTTGAAGTCTAAAATAGGCATGTGCAATTTAACCTATCACTACTGAGAGCAGACAAATCTATTTTAAGATACGGTGATGTGACTAGATTTCTCTCCATATCACTGGAGAAAGGGCTTTTTATATAGATTTTTAAAGACTATTTCATTATTGCTTTTTATTTTGTTAGATAGTTTTGTGGAATAGTATTAGGGTTTTACAAAACCATAGGGTTTTGAAAAAAAGCACGGGTTGCATCTTGTGTCTGCGGCGTGCATGCTGCTTATTTTTATGTGGAACGCTGAAAGAATGCTGTATGAACTGAAAAAAAAAACACCTGGAGAGTTATGTATTTCAGTCTTCTGAAATATTTTGTGAAAATTCAGTGCCTTAAGTATATGCTAAGTATATTTGTATATGAAACAAATACCTTTGATCTGTAGTTTTCTGAAAAACATAGCTAGTGAGTGGATTAGTCCTCTAAATTGTGGCATTTAGTTGTTGTTTGAAGAAACCCATTTCCAAATGTTATGAAATTAATTTTAGCTGGAATTAAAATAGATTTTTTTTTTCCCTCAAGAAATCAGTGATCACAGGAGTAAAACTTGCTTGTTTTCTACTGTGATTTTATCATGAATCAATGACCCCATGTCACAGTTAGGCCCACTAGGCACTAACAGAATTGGGACAAGGAGTTAGACCATGCCAGCTTTTTTGGGTAATACTGTCTTGGACAGGACCTAGGCCTTGCACAGTGGGGAGATGAGTCCAGTAGCTTATTTGCATTTGAATGACTTATCAAAGGGGAGGAGGGTGCAATCTGCTTTCTGATTGCTATCCAGCATTATTTCTACATCATTCTGCAAACAAAATCCCCTTGCGTCTCAGGACGCTTTACCTTGGCAGGCTTGTGCTTGCGCTGTGGCTGTAACAGGAGCCTTGGAAGGTCTGCAAAGGTTCAGCTTCCTACCGTCACTCATCTTGTGTGACACAATGAAGGCGTTAGAACTGAGAAGGAGATTGGCATGGCAGCTATACAATGTTTGTTTTAAAATATTTTTTTCTTCTGACTCTTTGGACCTATCTAACGACTACAGTATAAAGCTGCAGCCAGAGTACTGAGATGAAGTCAGCAAACTATCATTTTTATTAATCTTGTGAATTTGTCAATGTTCAGACCAGGCTTTAATACCACTTTCAAGCTGCTTTCTTCCTGTTTCTGCTGCATTGTGCTTACCATGAGGGCAGAAGGAGTACCTGTCACTCTTCCAGAGGTAGCCTGGACTCTGGTTTCTGTCCTTTTCTTGCCCGAACTGCCCTCCAATCCTATGTCCATTTATAGATCGTGGAGCTCCCCTTTGTCCCTATCTCACTGTGTGACCAAGACCTGCTCGCACCGACAGATCTGGTGGAGGAGCTGCTTTAGCAACTATCTTATCACGTTTGCTTGACCTAAGAAGCATTAAAGCTAAGAAGCATTAAAGCTAAAAAGCCTTCTTTGGAAGATTGTCATGCCAAGCTACAGGCTCCTTGCTCAGGCAGGTTCTCCTATTAAAGGCAGCTGGGTGGAGCATTAGCAGACTTGCAGGTTGCAATCATTTGTCTTATGAGGTGACCTAAGTTAACTGAGTGATCTACCTATCTGGGACAAACACCCACACAGTTCCTTCCTCCTGCAGCATCTTTTGATGCCCTCATTCCAACAGAGATTACAAATACTTCTCCTCAGATTGTGTTCATTACTTTATTCATCCCACACATTAACCAGAATCCCTATGTATTCTTATGGATCACCTGTTAAGTTGGTTGTCTTGGGGCGGGGAGAGGAGTTGGAAATAAGACAGCATCCAGGTGTATTTAAAGCAGAAATAGTCTCCTGGGGATGTAAAAGAGAATTGTGGGAGTATATTGTAGGAGTTCCTAAGTGTCAGCTCAGCTGTTCTCATTCCTGCTGTGTCCTCGTTCTGAAGTGATTAGCTCAGGACTTTTCTGAGATAATACCTAAGTTTCTACCTTTGCATTTGGCCGCAGAGGTAAGTATGGATGTAAAGGATGTGTCAGCAGGAATACAGAGATGTGTTTGCTGACCATAAGATTATCTGAGCCTGCATCAGAGGCCAGAAGCCAGGGCAGGACTGAAGCCAAATCCTGTCCTCAGCTGGTTCTTGGTCATAAGTCAGTAGCTTTTGAGAAAGCAGTAGATGTGGTTTCGCATGTCTCCAAGGTTAAGGGGGAAAAGCTGTTTCATTCACTGCCATTTACTGTTTAAAAGTCTTCCCTGCTCATTCCAAGCAATCTCTTACTCATTCCTCTTTTTTGCGCATGTGATTGCAGAAACAATGAAGCCCATTTTTCTACCCCCAACAAGGATTGTGTGCTACTTCTAGCAATGCCAAGGGACTTGTGATTCACCCAGCTAAGCAGGACGTTCAAAACTGACCCTTGGGTTTGCAGGCAGCATGATTTTATTTTCCTGCCTATTCCTATTGTTTCAACAGGTTCCCACAGCCAGTGTCACCATAGAAGGAGCTTCTGCCCTCAACCGTGTCCGCTGGGCCCAGGCTGGGAAGGAGGTAGCAGTTGGTGATTCAGAAGGCCGCATATGGATCTATGATGTTGGAGAGGTATTATTATTGTTGGGGTTTTTTTTTTATAAAGCTTGTCTCCTAAAGAATGCTACATCCAAGTTTGAGGAAAGATCACGTATTGTGACATATTAGTAGGACATCTCCAAAAATAAACCAGATTTCTTTCAGTGGAGTTCCCGGTGATTTTGGGTTGCCAACAGAGCAATAGTCATAAAGCTATCTTGCAAAAGAATTAACTAGTAAAGTCTCATAAAAGAAGTCTTTTTTTTTTTGAAATTTTGCAATGTTTTTAAAATGTTTTTTAAATGTTTCTATGGGTGCCGTTGGAAAAAGTTGCAAAGGAACATAAAGAGGAAAATAGAAGTACAAAAAAGAAGCTGTGTTGTTCTGAAGTTGGTCCTGAAGCATTCACCTTTTATACTCCAGTATGTTTTATTTCATGACTGGCTTAATGCTGTAGATTTTTCTCAGCATGACATGTACAGAATACATCTGTTCTTTTAATACTGAGTAGTGGTGAATATGTCTGAATGAATATGTGCAGAAGGAAATGAGAGTTGTCATTGTGGAGGATGGTAGGTGCATGTGTGATAAAGAGTATGTAGGTGCTGGCAAATAGTAGGATGTGTATTCTGTGTCTAAGGCTGCTCTCAATTCACCCTTCTATGACTTTTAAAAACATCTAAACTGCATGTGTTTGGCCCTGATGGGATCTATCTCTTTGTTGATGAACGCGATATAAAGTGTCAGCATTACAATCCCTTGGAACAGTTAAGGGTGAATCTCCGAGCAATCAGCTTTTATGTAGAGAATTTGTTTTCCATCAGTATCTGTGATAGGATACTGAGATATCCATCTCTACACAGTAGGGAAACATTATAGAATACATACAGAATTATCTGCAACTCTCATAAAGTGGTTTTATGGCCCATAGCAAAATTGCTTGTGCATGACTCATATTTTTGGATTGCATTCACTTGTGCAGGAGTTGCCTTTCCTCACAAACGTTTGCTGAAATTTCTTGCCGTATTGTTAGCATGATTTCTAAATTGTCCAAGGTTACTGCGTTCACATTTCCATTGTGACACTGGCAGGTCAGGCTGTTTTTATTTGTTTTTGGGGTTTGCGTGACTGTTCCAAAAAGGTGTTTTTTTCTCTCTTCCGAGTGATATGACAAGCTATGGAAATATATTTGATGACAGCGCAGTTTGTTCTTGTCTGGGAGTCTAGACGGGCTGTAGAAATGTCTCTTTTTGCATATCATACACCAAAATCATTCATAGGATTGTTTATCCCTGCAAGCTCACCAAGGAGAAAATAGATTGAGTGTTCTATGCAGAAGAAGTAATATTAAAATTTTTTTGCCATTCCTCTGTGTAATCAGACTTCAGCCTGCAAAGTCACAGGGGTATCCTCAGATCAAAAAGAAAGATGGGCTTCTATTGCTAGGGAAGGAAAAAGAAAAGAGAGTCATTCAACAGTATTTATTTATGTGAGTCCGAATCAGTGTTACATAAAACGTTCTGCCTCACCAGTGCTGCATGCCGTGCCTGTGCACACCTCCAGCATGTCCAGCTCAGCTCCATACACACTTAATGCAAACAGACGGATGTCCATCTACATGGCTGCTGACAGGTCATGGGACATTGCTACCCCTCCTCCTCTTCTGTAATGGATGAAAGAGCTCATTAATTTGTTGCCTGGTTCATTTTGGCAGTATCAGTCTCTGCAGTAATCCCTGTACCAAATTTGGGAGATGTGGTCTGGGCTGCGGCAGCTTCAGATACTACCAGGGCTGTTGTGTTGCTAGTGGCTTTTTCTGTTTTAAAAAAAGAAAGGTGTTCATGTTCTCCAGCACAACTCTTATAACTATAAAGCCTTAAGTGAGTTGCACAAATACTTTGCAGCTCAAGAGCCTAGAACTGAGGGCTTGTACGGTGAATAATAGCTACTTCAGTCATTAACCCTCTGTGCCAGTCCATAAAGAGCTCTGTGATGATTCCACGTTTGGCTGTCCTCAGGCGTGATGCACGGGGGACTCACAGCACACACATGGACTTCTGGAACTGTCTGGCAGAAATATGGCAGCCTCTAAGGCTCTCTCTTCGCTGCAGTGTGCAGACACCAGCCAGTTCCTTGGCTCAGCTGGGGTCCTCCTTTAACTGTCCTCTTTGTATGGGTTTGGTTCTGGGACATGATGGGGCTGGTCTGACAGTTTAAAAAGGGCAGTTGTTCTACCTCTGCCAGCCAGCCATCCCTAGCCGTATTTTTGTTTCCTTGATGTATTTTTCTCCATGAACTGACTCAGTGTGAGAGTAGATGAGTGAGCATGTGGCTGGGGGTAGGTGACTGGGAGCTGGGCCGTCCAGCACCTGGCAGCACCCAGCTTTCATATTTGACCCTGCAGTATCACAAACCTGACACCGAGCTGTGAGAGCTGAACTTTCAGCAGTAGTGCTCTACCCGTCTCCTACAGCATCGACTTCTGAAAAGGCTTCATCACTTGAAGAACTCATCCCTGACTGACTGTTAACTTAGTAGCATCTGCTTATTTGAAGGAGCATCTTTGACTTAGGGAAAAGGATGTGATTACTCACTTTAGAAAGTCAGCTGGCCACTTTACAAAGACCCTAAATACACTCACCTAAAACATTAATGCTCCACTTACACTGCACCCTTTTTAAGACCTTTCTTTTCTTATGATTGTTCCAAATATCACTTTAGATCTGCTGAAAATTCATAAAACATCAGTTCCATCATAAAAAGTTGTGATTATATTTGTATTATAATAAAGCACAGTGTCTTTGAAATTCAAATTACAGACAGAATTGACTCTATGAATTTTGATCAGTGTAGAAAACATCAGGATATCAAATCATTAAGGAAAAAATTTAAATGATAGGAATTTTTGCTTTGGTTGATTCATCGCAGTTTTAAGGAACTGTTCTAGAGAGCAGTAAAGTTGACTGCTGCTATGAACCCATATGGTGAAAAGAGAAGACATTATATGGCCTAAGTGAAAGCATGAGACACAAGGCATAACCTTGCATCCTTTGTGAAGGCAAGGAATATGAGATCAGGGCTCTTCCACTTGTGTGAGAATTTAGGACTTGGCCCTTTTTGATGTTTTATCCAGTCAAAGTCAGTATGATACAAGAAATGGCAGAAGCATGAAGAACGTGGCAGGGTCTATGACCAGGGAGTGAAAAATAATGGTGACATTTCCAGTTAGGCTATATAATGTCATCTCCTTAGAGTATGTACTTTTAGTTGTTTGATTTCAGCATCGTGTCTGAAAATAACTGAACACATTTATTTTCACAGTGAGGGGTCTATTTACTCCTCAGTGCATGTGCTTTATGCCCA
This sequence comes from Phaenicophaeus curvirostris, assembly GCF_032191515.1. Taxonomy (NCBI): domain Eukaryota; kingdom Metazoa; phylum Chordata; class Aves; order Cuculiformes; family Cuculidae; genus Phaenicophaeus; species Phaenicophaeus curvirostris. Next base: position 26,770,153 of record NC_091397.1, read on the forward strand.
TTAGCATTAATGGGAGTTATACACACACTTCCAGGGGAGAGGAGACTTAAATAGTTCATATAGATGTGCTCTTGTGGATCACTAACCACTGATCTAAAGAATATGTATTATAAAATGAAATAAAAACCCAAACAAACACATAAAAACCGGAATGTTTCAGTGTGATGAGATCTTAAACTTATATAACTTAACCAGAGAATAAAACCAGTCGTTATAAATGCACTTTACTCTCTGTAAGATCTAAATATACAAACCTTTCCTGGTCTAGTAGTTGAGATATTATTATTGTGATAGCATGTATAATGCATTTTAGCTTCTGTGGTCTTAGGGCTTACTTAGCGGGCAGTAAGTTTTCTGTGTGGCAGAAGCTGATTTTAACAGCACATGGACCACTGACTATAGATTTATTCACCTGTCCAGGTGATTGATAGTTAGACCTAACTGCGTGTCTCTTTTGTAGATGTATTTTCTAGAAAGCTTGGTCCCATTGTGCATGTTTCAGTGATGTTACACAGTTACCACTGTCATGAATATTCTCTAACGAGCACGTTTGTTGCTTACTCGGCTTATTGGAACTTCGCCTTGTACCTTTTGGTTGTGGAAGAAGCAGCCTCTCATCCACCTTACATTATTTCTTTTTTATGTTTTTTTTTCCAGTAATCTATTCCAGGTTGTATTCTGCTTGCACTGTGCATAAATAGAAAGAAATTGTAAATCAATGATTATCTGATTGTAATAAAATATAAAGGAAGCTTGCAGCATAGGTTTGGAGGAGCTTATTACTGTACATTACTTTGTTAAACTAGTTACAGGACAAATTATTGCATCTGTTTGGCGATCTTTCAGACAGTAGATTTTAGCCCTGCTTCTAAAGGCCACTGGTATGACAGGCGGAGCTGGAGGAAAGTGAGAAAAGTAAGAAAAGGTCTTTCCCTAGGCCATCCAGGAAAGTTGGCTCTGCCAAAGCAAGCAGTTACCTGGAGCTCTTTACTCAGTTGTAACCTCTGTCCTTGTTTCTTTACAGTTAAATCAGACTCATACTGAGGTTTATGTGACTTTGTTAGGTTTCAGAGTTAATATCTCCATAAGCCCATTTAGGGCTGCTGCTTTAGGTTGGTTATATGCCTCTCCGTTTGCCCAATGATGGGTATTAATCCCATATCTCATTTTCAAGTACATGAGCAGTGAGGGAGGAGCTGGTAATTGCCTGTAATACGTGGATGAAGTGCTACAGTAAGGAATATCTCACTGAAAATAATCTCTTGATTTCAGCAGCCTTTAACAGCCGCCCAGAGATTCTTAGGGTTGTAGACAGAGAGAAATGCATATTTGTGACCAGCTCTCACGTTTCAGTATGGCTACTGAATCACTTATTTTTCTGGGCAGAGTGGGGAAGGGTTAGTACTTTGTACTCCTATCTTGAGATCCCTGTGTTTGTTTCACTATAGATTTCATATGGGAAACATATCCAGCATCTCTTTCATGCATTTAAAAACTGCTGTAGCCCAGAGAGAGAAATATGAAGCTAGCTTTTGTGTCATGTAGCTATCCAGGTAGATTTTCCGGTAGGTTTACTTTTGCCATCATAAAGATCCTCTAGAGCACATACTGAGTTAGGAAATGTTTTTGCCACAAAGAAGAGTTGAGACTCACCATAAAATATTTTATTTTAAAATCTGTGTTGAGTTACAAGTATTCTTGGAACAGAGATAAATGGCTCACACACATATCATGAAGGCAAATTTGAACAATAATATGGGGTAGTGTTTACAACCAAGTTTTATTCAAAAGCATTCAAAGATCAAGTAAGATACAGTATTTAGAACAACACATGCACAATCCAGGCATGAAGAATAATTAAATGTATTGTGAGGCAGTGCCTGAATTTCTCCATTGATATTTTTGCTGGGGAGGTTGGAACATTAGCCTCAGAGAATTTTAAAAGCATGTTTTAACAGAGCAAAATCTTTTAAGAGCTGTTGGAAAATGTAAAGAGCTAAGGTTTTGATTTGCTTCCCCTTTGCACCTAGTTTTATAATGTTCAGTCTTGAGAGAGTTTTAAAACTGGAAGCTCTTAGAGAAGCCCCAAAATAAACCCCAAAAGAGAATGGCGACGTAATAGGGAACTCCACCTTTTACTTGAACAAGACAAATTTGAAATATTGAACAAAACAAGCTCTTCGTCCTCATCATGTGAATTTTGGCTGATATAACCAGTATTCACAAAGAGATTTTTGAAGTAGGTTAAGTAAGAACTCCCTAATGAAAAAAATGCACTAGTTTGAAATCAGTCAATTTAATTACTCTGTTTTATGAAGGCCATTACCCATTGCTGATTACTGGGGTGATAAAATCTTTAAGCTTTGGTAACCTCCATGGGGGGTGAGCTGATCTAAGTAGAGCAAAGTCCAGTCATTATCACCCTAAATACTTGTGTTTCTCATTACAATATTCATTACTTTCGGTTACTGTGAATGCTTTGAGGTCTTTATGTAAGTGGCAGTTTATTCTCCTGTAGAAAAACAGTGTTGTTATTTTGATAAGTTAAAACCAAGCATTTATATACTTTTACAGTTTAAAATGGGGTTTGGCTATATCCAGAAATAGAAATGTAAACGTTTATGCCTGTGAGCACCCCTATACAGTCCTGTTCATGGCTGTGTGCTTGTTGGTGCAGTTGTACTAGTCTGATAAGAAATGGAAAAGGATATGAGTTACCTTGCTCTTTCAGTTTGTTTTGGTACTTAAATAAACTGGAACGGAGGCTTTTGTTCCTAATAACAATCCTTATTAGGGAAGGACTTTTTTCAAGAGGGAAAACTAAGCCATGATATAACTAATATAACTTACCAAGGCTGGTGGCTGAGGGTTGGAGCTGTTTGTCTCCAGTGCCGGTCCAGGGCCTTTCCCTGTGACCTCCTGCACATCACACGGCATCACTGCCTCTCTGCCCTTCTCAGTCACCTTTGTTGTGACCTTCTGACTTACAAAGTAGCTTCGTAAAAGATTACCCCCAAATCATTTCCCCTCTTGTTTAAAAATGTGCACTTTTTAAAAGAATGCTGGGAACTTCTCAGGGAGGCATGTGGATCTGGGGTACCAGAAGAGAAGAACCTGTTGAAAGAGGCTGAAGAACTTGGTGTGACTAGCCAAGGCAGTCTGAGCCTGGTGGCAATATAGACAATTCATGTACTTAGAAGGACAGGAGTGCTTGGGGCCAGCGAGGGAGAACTGGTGAAGCTAAGGATGTGCTGCTACCAGCACTCGTGGCTGCAGTCTGGTCAGGTATGCATCTGAGTAAAAAATGAGAATATTTTTAACTATTGGAAGGCTGAAGTTCCAGAGCGAAGAGTCAGGGAGACAAGCAGCCTCTCATAGTGCATCCTGTTGACAGGATTTTTGTAGTGTGCTTGTGTGTGATACATCAGTGGGCAGTGGGGGTCATGCCTGGCATGCAGGGTCACTCTCCGTTCCTGTGCCATGGTGTGCACTCATCCTTGGTAATGATGGAATTTCTTCAGTTTCGCTATACGTATAAATGAACATCAAAATTCCATTTTCATTTTACTGCTGGAATATTGCTTGTTAAAACTAAAGGAGGAAGTACCAGGTTTTTAACAATGCTACCCTTTCTCTCATTTGTTGATTAGACAGTAGAATTCAGTGTACATTAGTGAAAACAGACAGAAGTGGGGGGGTGGAGACGTTAAACAGCCATCTTAAAAATTCAGGTGATTCTTTAGCCTTACCTTCCTGTTGCTTATGAGAAAATATTTCAGTAGTTCTCCAGATACAGCTTACTACCTCCCTGGAGTATTTCATGAGGTAAAAAGACACGAGTTTCCAGTTTGATACAAATATCTTTTATAAGAATTCTTGAACTCCTCATCATATGAAATAAAAAGCTTAAGAAAACCTGTCAACCAACCAACAAAAATCTGGCTCCAGTCCTTTTTATTCATTTGCACACTACTTTTAAAGCCAACGTATGTTTCCTTTTCCTTTGCAAAGGCCCAGATCCTCCCCCTGCAGAGAGGATCAGAGAGAACAAGCCACGTGTGACAGGAGTTAATCAAGTAGCTTAATGCACTATTAGAAGGCACTCAGATAATGAAGTGATGAGAGCGACAGAAGAGAAGCTGTAAGACATCATTCCCTTTCTGCACAGTAAAGCCTGCAGGAGCAGGAGAAGGGAGAGCTGCATGTGACAGCCTTCCTGACGGTATTTTCCTGCTGAGCTGGGAAACATGGTAAGGGGCAAGAGAGAAAGGCAGGTTCCAGAATGGACATACCAGTCCATCCACTGTATGTTTAGCACATCGACATACCAGTGGCTTCACTACTAGCTCTTCAGTTGCTGCTTCTCCTGAAAACCTTTCAAGAGGCTTAGTGGAAAAGATAATCTGGGTCCAGTCTTTCCACGGTAGTTGTAGGTAAGGCAGTGGAAACTGAGCAAGTGCTTTAGCTGATCTGGTCTGTGCTGACCCTGCATCCTGGAACAACAGTGGGGAACAGAGCTGAAGTCAGTGCATGCTAATAGTGTCACAGAGTATGTATTGTAAATATCTAGTTAGTCTGTTGGGTGGTATTTTCTCTGAAAGTTTTTATCCCCTTTCAGATGTAAAAAGAAGTGTTACTGAGAAATATTCATAGCTTTAAGTAACAGAGAGCATGGAAAGGGAAAAAGTACCAAATGCACAAGCTCTGTTTAAGCTCTGTTTGTGGGCAGCAACTGGCAAATTTCATTGAACTTGTATGTGTTATCATAGTGGCATTAAAACACTTCTGAAATAAGAGCTGCTTTGTATAATTAATTTTGTTCGTGATTTTAACTTGTCACATCCAGTAGCAGAGAATCCTTAACTATGTTATCAGTCTTTTTTGTGGTTTGCAAAATGGTCTGTATTTTCAACATGAAAAAAATATTTAATTCGTGACTTCAAAAGTAACATTTAACCTAAGATACCAGATGATACCAGATGAGGATGACTCTGGGCCTTAATACATCCTATTCAGCATCTGAAATTGCATATTCAGTGTTTAATTTAAGTTAAATGTATCCTCCAGTGCCTAGAGTGATGGAAATGTCTGAAATGAAAGAAACCAACAACAAAACACACACGCTTACACACATCCGGCCACTCTGTCATGAATCAGCTTTTGCAGATCACAGAATCACAGAATCACAGAATCACAGAATAACCAGGTTGGAAGAGACCCACCGGATCACCGAGTCCAACCGTTCCTACCAAACACTAAACCATATCCCTCAGCACCTCGTCCACCCGTGCCTTAAACACCTCCAGGGAAGGTGACTCAACCACCTCCCTGGGCAGCCTGTTCCAGTGCCCAATGACCCTTTCTGTGAAAAATTTTTTTCCTAACGTCTAGCCTAAACCTCCCCTGGCGGAGCTTGAGGCCATTCCCTCTTGTCCTGTCCCCTGTCACTTGGGAGAAGAGGCCAGCACCCTCCTCTCTACAACGTCCTTTCAGGTAGTTGTAGAGAGCAATGAGGTCACCCCTCAGCCTCCTCTTCTCCAGGCTAAAGAGGATAATAGAATGTTCACAGAATCACAGGGGAGGCAGCAACTCTCCTGCAAACCAGAATCTTTGAGCAGTTCAGGAGCTGCTTTTAGTGGGAGTTCATTTGCCAACTGGAAGCCAGAAGGCTGTGGCAAAAGTCTTTTACTGTTCCTGTTCCACCAGATTTACTGGCATGAATCATGGCATGGACATGGCCGACTTGGTTTGGGAAGGAAGCAAGCTGAGCTGAAGACACCATGATTTATTTCCTCCCTGAGGCAATAGTCCTTCACTGAGCTGAACTTCCAGGGAGGCATGTTTCCCACTTCAGTTACCCCAGGGGCTGAAGCTTTAGTGTTTCAAGCAAAAATGATGGGACAGTTCAGTGTAGTTACCAATAAAAAGACGTACGTATTGGAATGAGAAATAGGTTGAAGGCTTCTTGCCTCCTAGTTTTGATCCATTTGGTATTTTTAGGCTTTCTAATGCAATGATGAGAGCTGGTAATCTGATCTGATAGAGAAGGAATTCTCTTGATCCCTTAGCTCCAAGCATTAAATGTCCTGAAACTCATGCAAAAAAAATTACAGGAGTTTTCTATGACTTTGAGAAACAGCTTTTCAAGCAGGACTGAAATCCCCATGGGTGATGAATGGGGACTTTGCTGCTTAGGATACCACCTCTTTTGAAGCAAAGTTGTTAGCTCTTCGGAAGCACTGCAGATGCTCTTTTCTACTCCTGTAGGTGGTTAATTATGTTACATCTCTTTTGTTATTGATGACTTAAACAGGCCAATGATCTCTGCCATTGAAGGTATCACTTGAGGAGATCTGTAGGAGACTATTGTGAGCTTATAGCTTAATGTTTGTATTTTTAAAATAGGAGATGATCTAAGGGAACAACAGCAATCTAAATTTCAGCTTTCAGTCATCTCTTTCAGTATTTTATCCTCTCTAGTTGATATCAAGTGCAGCATTTTGATACATTAATTAAGGGAAGCATAACCAGTTTGATAGATTGGGCATCGTTCTTTCTGCTTAATTCAGGAGAGCCTGAGCCGACTCTGACATTATAGGTGGAACTATAGCGTTGTCTACAATTAAAGGTATTTTCCACTTCCTTGTTTTCTTTTCCATATGCCCTATCAAGTTTTAATCCTTCAGGCTGAAGTTTTCCTTAATTGATGTTTGCTTCCAGCACAGGTTTCATTTGTTTCTTACTTTTTTTGTTGTTTTTAAGATGAAAGATATGAATAACATGCTCAAATTGAGGAATTTAGCCTTAACGGTGACATTGCCTGTCTTTGAAGTGTTACGGTCTGTAGTCTTAATCTTCTGTTAATATGCATTTGTGTGTCATGTATGTATAATTTACAGACTGCATTTGAGGCTGTTCTCCTGTTATACTGGTATTGAGGGGACTGCTGCAGACAGAGGACTAAGTTTAGAAAAATTAATGGGCAGTCAAATGCTTTAGTTGCTATGTAGGCCCCATATACAGTGTATTTTTGCACATTACATATAGATTATTAAAATAACACCATTGTTTGCTTGGTGTTTAAAACGTAATTTATCATTAACTATGTAACAATTCAGCAGCTACTGTTCTCCTTAGGAGAAAAAGTCAAAGCTTGCCGAAAGTGGATTTGGTTTCTGTTTGAAATTAAGTTTTTTTGTTGTATAAGCTAATATTTTGTCTTCTTTTTACTATGGCAGCACTAGTTAAATCAGACCCTGCTGGTGAACAGCAAAGAAATAAATCACAACAGACATTAATCTAGATGAGGTCTAAGTAATTAACTTCATAGAAGGGTGGTGTATACTGTGTCTGTGACACTAGACTGACTGCTGTGCATAGAATAAATGCAGTATTTAGGCTGCCTATGGTATTCCACCCCTTCAATTAAGTAAACATATGTAGAGCTACTCTGGAGTGTATCCTTTGTGGTCTGAACACTGTATCTTATTAAAATCATCTGCATGCAGTGTGTGGGGTTTGAGTTCCTGCCAGTGGTTTCATCCATTGTTAACAGTGATGCTCTGCTCTCCTAAGAGTTAAACACAGTGGTACTATAGTTATGTGAAAAGGGTGCTCTTGGTTACTTTGGTGGCCATTTCTTTGCATATTACCTCCCACTTTGTTTCCATCCATGTGTGTGGCATAGGGTGTTGCCTGGAAAAATATAGGCTTTTTTTGGGGAAAAAAAATCCATATAGGTTAAGAAAAATATCAAAGGCGGTCTGTAATGGATTCTGGGGGCAAGACTAGGGCCAGAATAGGTGCATGCCTGCCTGCTCTATATGTGTGTATCGAGATATTTAATATTTACATTTACATATCTGTTTTCACTTCAATGGTAATGATAAAACATCTGTTGAACTCCAAAAGATAGGATTAGTTGCTTAAAGTAGAACTGTAATTCTTGTTTTTCGTTTCTAAGCATTACAATCCTCGTTCTGCAAGTGCTCTCATTAGACAGATGGTCTGTTGTTCTTTTTAGAAAACATCAAGCTGAAATAGTTATGTTTTATCATCGTTAAAAATATTTCTTCTCAAAAGTTATAATAGCAAGAGAGTATTTTAGAGGTGAGAAGAACATTAATTTTTATATAGTTTTTATTTTCCCTGCTGGAAATGAGACTTTTTTTAAAAAAAAATATAGCTGTGTTGCAGCAGAGACAAGTTTAGAATAGTCTAAAATAAGATCAGTTTTTGCTTCCAAACAGCAACAAACCCAAATACAACTCATAAAAGATGCGCGTTGATCAAAAAATTTTCTGATCACTAGAAGCATGGTGACAAACCGTAGAAACCCATCAACTTAGATCGGAGCAAGGTTTTCTGTATAGAAAATAAGAAAGCCTTGCGCTTCCACAAAATGCGTTTGAATGGGCCACAGATTTTTGACTCGGGAACCACTGTCACCCTTTGAGTATATCTTGGACCACCATGCAGGCTTGTCTGCAGAAGTCTAATTGAAAACAGTGTGTGGCAATATGCTTGTGCGGGCCGGCTGCAGACCGCATACCTTGGCAGATCGTTCTAAGTCGTGGTGTAACGGTTCATTTTCAGATTCTCCTTTTACACCTGTGTCCATGGGACTTGTGTGTTAGAAGTGATTATAGACCATTCTGGTTGGAAAAATTCACCCTTTTGGAACAACTCCTCAGCCAGAGATGACTCTGAGGAAGTTCTCGCCACAGTGGTTTTTACTTTGAGGTGTCTGAACTCCAGGTGAAGATGAAAAAAAAAAAAAGAAGTGATTTTTAACCCGGTGATTGGGCTTTTGTGATACTTTGACCAGTGACCAACACTGTGGGCTATGAACCAGTGTCTCCGTGACTGACAGGCTGACCCAGGCAGTGCAGTCATTGGACCGAAATGCAGTAGGCTGATCGTGGATGACTGCATTCCCTTTAAGCCTACGGGATGCTGGTTCCTCCAAAGCAGAGGCTGCTGCTGCAACTGCTTTTTAACTCCTTCTCGGAGGAGCCCCCAGCCCTCAGAAGAGAGCTGTGCTGGGCAAGAGCATGGAGGGATGAAGGCAGGAATAGTTTGTCCGCTCCCATCCCAAAGATTTACAGGCTTCAGGGAAGGCGAGGAGCCAGGGATAAAGGGAAATATCCTCAATGAATAATACATTTGCTGGAAAGTGTTTTTTCAGGGAAACTGAAGCTATAGAGAGATTTGGACAAATTGAGCTGAAACTCTCTCAGCCATAAAAAAAGATGGATGGGGGAATATACAAAAATCTTGAAATATGTTGTAATATCTTATTTCAACCTTCTGGATAGATTCCTTTAAAAGGCACATTCAAGACTTTCTTTTTTTTTTTTTTGTCTCAAAATCATTCCTTTTTCTTTTTTTTTCTTTTATTAGACCTAACTTAAAATATGTTTCTGCAAGATGTTAAATGATGTGAAATTGAAAAGGGTTTTATGTAGATTTTGTCTTTAGGCAGTGTTTTTTTGTTGCTGTTCTGCTTTCTCGGGGAGCCCAGCACTTGCTGACACAACTGGTAGCGTGGAGAGTTGGTGCAGTCAGAGCATCTCCTTTTCATGAGGTCTGTTATACAGTATCAAGAGTTGTGGAATTGTAGACTCATGGAATGGTTTGGCATGGAAGGAACCTTAGAGATTATCCAGTTCCAACCCCCCTGCCATGGGCAGGGACACCTCCCCCCAGACCAGGCTGCCCAAGGCGCATCCAACCTGGCCTTGAACACCTCCAGGGATGGGGCAGCCACAGCTTCCCTGGGCAACCTGTGCCAGGGCCTCACCACCCTCATGGTGAAGAATTTCCTCCTAATGTCTCATCCAAATCTTCTCCCTTCCAATTTAAAGCCATTCCCCCCTCATCGTATCACTACAGGCCCTAGTAAACAGCCCCTCCCCAGCTTTCCTGGAGCTGCCTTCAGGTACTGGAAGGCTGCTCTAAGGTCTCCCTGGACCCTTCTCTTCTCCTGGCTGAACACCCCCAACTCTCTCATCCTGTCCTCATAGCAGAGTTGCTTCAGCCCTCTGATCATTTTCATTGTCCTCCTCTGGACTTGTTTTACCACCCACAGTAGTGTTCAATGAGGCTGCTGATAGCACAATTTCTGGGAAAACATGGGAAAGACAGTTTGTTTTTCTAAGACCTCTGGTGTATGGATTGGAAGCTCTGCACAGAGGAAATCTCTTCCTTGACAAGGTGGAGGCAGCTGCTCCTGGTGAAACTCTTATTTGTGCTGCTACCTGCAGCTGGCAGGCCTTGCAAGCCCTGGGGGAGGCAGCTCTGATAAATCTCTCTTTAGGTGCATGTAAACCATCTCCTTGGTCAGTACTAGTGTCCAGGGGTGCATGTGTTTGTGCTTCAGAGCTGGAAAGCTAGCAGGCAAGTGAAGTGCTTGGCTAGAGTGATCACCCAAGAAACACAGAGAAGCTTCACAAGGCTCAAAAATCCAGGGGCTTTGTGGTGGCACTGTGAGATATAGTTTTGTCATGTAAAATTTTGACACATTAGCAAGGAAAAGCCAGGTGCTTGTCAGGAAGATCCTGGCTGTCATGCTCTTGTGTCTGATTGTTTTATCCTTTATCTACAGTGGAGAATAGGCACAAGTTCAAACAATCTTACCTTTAAACTTTACAAACCTTGTTGTTTTGAAGTCTGCTGTAACCCCAGGACTCTGAAAAATGAACTAGAGGGACCTACTGTGGTTGACCTCTGTGGCCCAGCTGGACAAATCCCTTCTTTCCAAGTCTAGATGCTGTTTAGATCCTCTTGAAAGCACAGCTGAGCATATTTTCACCCAAAAAAAGGAGAGGGTAAGAATGATACTAGAGACAAGGGGCTTCTAGCAAGCCACAAGCTGGCAATCTCTAGCAGATGGGAAGGAGAAGGACCGGAAGATGGGGAGATCTCAGCTCCTAATTTACAATGCTTTTGCTATTGCATCCTGTTGTCTTGCTTTCTAGGCCCTTTGTGTTCTGTTCTATCCAGTCAAGAGTTGCTTTCCCTTGGTATGTGTACATATGATGTAACTGGGGAAGCACAAGCTGGGAAAGTTTCACATAGATATAATGTTATTCATCTCTACTAAGATAAACTGATAATGGGAATGCCTTGCAGGAATACGCAAGTGTCTGTTTAGTGTTACTGTCTGGAGGCTGCTTTACATTCATTGCTTGGTGCTTTGCATTCATTGTGGCTGCTGCATGTCAGCCCTCGTGTGCAGTGCGCAGACAATCTCAATCTTGGGGCTCAGACGAGTTCACTTTGTCATGGAGGCCTGAAGACTGCCCAGGGAGGCTTTCCTTTTCCAGCCACGTTACTTGTGCTGCACTGTTCAGCCAGGAGTGTGCTGGAGAATTCTCTTCTCTTACCCAAAATCTGCTTATCCCAAATCATAGTAATGGACGGGGTGCTAAAATTAATTCTGAGAGTTTGCATCATATAAATCAGTTTTTTAATCTCAGTGAGAAAAACAGTTTTTGAACTAGTTTAAATGTTAAAATCTAAAGTCTTAAGTATGTCTAGTATTTAGTAGATTGCATGTCTGGTATTTGTCATACGTTATTGTTCATATAGGAAACACAGATAGTCATAGTTATTGAGTACTTTTGGAAGGATATTTTATGCAAGGGAATTGGGAGTGGAGATCTAAAGTGTTGATAGTGATACAGAGAAAACTTTGGGTTTGTGTTTTCTGAGCAGTGAGAGACTCCAATTGTCTTAAGCATCTTTACCTAATTAAAAATGGGCCAACATCCTAACATCTTGAGAAAATGTTTTTTGATACTACATTCTCACTCCTGCAACTCGCTGAGCACATGTAACTTCACAAGCAGAAGCAGATTTATTTGGATGTGTAAACTTGTAGGCACACTTACAGGTCAGTAGGCTTGCAGCCCAAGTGTCTTTTGATATTTTAAAAACCAGACAGAAGACAAAAGTACCCCTCTCCCAACAACTAAACAGACAAAGCTTGGTGAAAGTCACTAAATTGCTTTGATAATACTGGTTTTCCTCATCAGAATGACTATCTGATGCAACCTAAATTTACCATGTTCTTTTAAGTTAAAGCAGTGTGAGTACTTTGGTGAATTAATTAGGTACAGGTAGCGCTTACCTTCCATTGTGAAGGGATCAAAGGAGAACACTTAATAGCATTTATTTCCTTTTTCTGCTCTGTACCTTAGTGTCAGTTTGTTCAAATAATCTTCTCACCCAGATGTTAATATAAGTTATTATATTAAATTATTATGCTTTGATGAACATTTCTACCCTACACTGACATCGTGACTGCTGGGACTGAACACGTGCTGCTTTGCAGTAATAGGAAGCGGACAGAAAAATGGCAAAAAAGCCAAATGATTGAGGAACACCCAGATAGCTCTAAACCTCTGCCCTTCTTTTATGAAGTATCTTCTCGTCTCTTCCAACCCTGCCCTGGTATTTGCAGAAAAATACTTGGCACAGAAGCCGAAAGGGAGATTCCACAGATAGACCCAGGCCTCCAGCACTTGTGGGTGTCAGTGTGCCTGACTGGAGGAACTTGAATGGAAAATGACTGGAAGAAGAGCATTAATTTGGATAACAATTTGAAGTGGAGTCAATGGATGCTTTTGCTTTTATTTGTGGTCTTTTGCTGTATGACTACTGTGATTCAGTGTTAGGGCCTTCACAGAAAGAAGTCAGAAGGGGAATAAAAGTCAGTTTTTCCTTTGACTTCATTATTGCCAAGGTTTTCCTCCACATCCCTGAGGAATTTGTATTAGAGAGGTTTATTCTACTAACAGTCTATTAGCAGGATTGGCCCCTTGTTGAAAGCATAATGCAGTGCATGAGATTAAATAAGGTAAAATAAGACAAAGTTCTAAATAATTTGATTGTGTGGGCACTGAATGTTTTCATCTCTGTGCTAGAGGTATTCACTTCAGTCATTAATTGTTTTATCAACTGAGTCATTAAGAACAGCCAAGTCTTGCTAGCACTGTCAGCTAACAGTAATGCATGGCACACCTGCATTTGTAGGGAGACTCTTCAAGTCTAAGATACCAAGTTGTTTTAATTGGCTAGACTTTGATTTTATGTGTCTGTGGCCAGGCTGTGGAGTTAAGGAAATTGAATGATCTCAATGTCATAAATATATTTTTTTTTTTTCTTTAGAATGATAGATTGTCTTCTTCAGTCCTTTAATAAAACATGATGCTGTTTAGGATTAAAAGACAAAGAGAAATGAGGCTTTATTTAAATTCAGTAAGTCCTTTGCCTAGGATATTGTTCCACTTTAAGGATTTTACTACTTGAAGTAAGTGAGACTCATTTAATGTTTTCATTCGAGAGTTTGATAAATGATAGGGCCGTGCACATCACAAGAAATAAAATCTTTTAGGACACAGGCAACAGTAACAGGGAAGTTCCTCTAAGCAGGTTGGATTGCCTCTATGATAGAGGTATCTCCTTGCTGTCCCTTAACCTGCTGTACAGTACCTTGCATAGATGCATGGCTGTGACCAAGCCTGTGCTAAGAGGGGCTTGTGTGCTGGTGCGCTGACCTCCATTCTGGTGTTACATTTTCCTTATGCTGAAGGTTTTTGAAAGAACAGAGCTGTCTTTCAAATAAAGACCATTACAGATCCACATCCATGTGTGTCAGAGACAGCTGTCTCTAATGGTTTGCTCCTGTAACTCTGGTTCCTGTTCCTGAGAAAGTTATAGGAGAAAAATGCAAAAGGTGGGAGACAAAGAAGGCAAAACCCAGGGAGTGCAGTGGCACTTGTTATCAAGGGCCTAGATGGCTTTCACACAAATTGTGTTTCTCAGTCTGTAGCCTCAGTAAATGCTGAGCTGTACTATATTCAGTATTTCGACAGGCAAAAGAACAAACTTCTTGTGCTCCAGCTCATCATGATATATCCAAGTCACTGATGTATGCACTATACATTGGAAGCTTTAAACCACATGCTCTGTTTCTCCCCAAAATATTGGATGTAGAGGCAAAGCTAAATATGAAATAGTTGAAAACCTTATTGGCACCTGTGAGATACAGAAGAGACCTGGTTTAAATCCAATATTGCAAATTCCTGTCTGTATGATTAACACTGAACTTGCAGCAGTGTATGTGGAGCTTAATTAATGTGGAGAATAAAAAGACTGTGTTCCAGTAGTGTCCTGAACAGCCTTTTGTGCACCTATAATCTGCTAGTGCGAAGTGGACATAGCTATCCAGCCATCTGTGTGCCATGTCTGGTGGTGTTTTAAAAGAAGAATCACAGAATCACAGAATAACCAGGTTGGAAGAGACCCACCGGATCACCGAGTCCAACCGTTCCTACCAAACACTAAACCATATCCCTCAGCACCTCGTCCACCCGTGCCTTAAACACGTCCAGGGAAGGTGACTCAACCACCTCCCTGGGCAGCCTGTTCCAGTGCCCAATGACCCTTTCTGTGAAAAATTTTTTCCTAACGTCTAGCCTAAACCTCCCCTGGCGGAGCTTGAGGCCATTCCCTCTTGTCCTGTCCCCTGTCACTTGGGAGAAGAGGCCAGCACCCTCCTCTCTACAACGTCCTTTCAGGTAGTTGTAGAGAGCAATGAGGTCACCCCTCAGCCTCCTCTTCTCAGTCAGGACAGACCAAATATTGGGAACCACAGACTGGACTGGCTAAGGTTGTACTAATTCTTTAGTCTAAAGGCATCGATTTGCTAAGGTGAGCAGCAGGTTGTTCAGTGCCCTGTAGTTTCCAAACAGTTGCCTTCTTCAGGAATAAGCACTGAATAATATCTTGAAACAGTGATTTTTTAATCTTATATTCAGGACATGATCATGTGCCTTCAAGAGGGGAATAAAAATGCGCGTGGTTCATCTGGATGCCTGTTGCTGTTTTCTGGAATTTGAGTGAATGAAAAAAAAGATTGAGAAAACTGCCTGCCTTTTTTGTTTGGTTTGGCTTGGTTTGTTTTTAATTCTCTCAGTCCCAGCTCAGGTTATCTTTCAGAAATGGCAGTGTTGGATCTAGCTGGAAATGACTGCAGCATTATTTTGCCATAGCACTAAAACGTTTTGTCTGGAAGTTTAGCTATTTAGAGTACACATCCCTCTTGATGTTCAAGAGCTCTTCATTAGAAATATCAATAGTATTAAATGGAAGTGGATCTTGCATGATGATATAAAAAATTAGACCAGTAATGCAGTATCCAGTTGGTGTAACATTTCCATTATATGCATTCTTTGTAATTGTGCATTCCTTAACATAGAGGGTAACTAAAATAACACAATATATTTATGTTACTGTTAAGAGCTTTGATGAACTTCAGGAAAATAGCTTCAATCCAGTGTTGAAAAAGCTCTGTTACCTTGCGCACGTTGACCTTGGTCCTGCAAACAATTATGCTTGGGCACAGCCTCGCTAACTTCAAATGGCTGGCTCACGTGTGTGAAGTTAAACATACGTGTGTGTGATTGAAGAGAGCAAGGCCTCGCCTTAGTCTGGAAAATCTGAAATATTTTAACCAGGGGGTAGAATTTGAAGCAACACTCTGAAAAAAAACCTTCCCCTTAAAATTGAGCAGATAAAGCTTTTTCTCTCTGCCACTGGCTGTAAAAGCCCCTTCTAGGTGATACTGAACAGGAAGCTGCCAGATTGGTCCTAGGAGCTCAGCAGCACTTTACAACGTACCCAGCCCATAGCGGGTTGGTGAGGCCCATGCTCTGGTCCTTCGCTGTGCACAACCACCCTGATCATGATAGGAGCTCTCCTCAAAGGAGGTGCCTCGGTTGCAGGTCAGAGAGATAACTGGTCTCCCCACATGGTCTCTTAATTCCCTGTTGGTCTCTCCCTCAGCTGGCTGTTCCACACAACGACGAATGGACCCGCTTTGCTCGCACCCTGGTGGAAATCCGCGCCAACCGAGCAGACAGCGAAGAGGAAGGGGCAGTGGAGCTGTCAGCCTAGAGGAAGAGAAGGAGCAGCGCTCGCCATGGCTAGAACAGCAGCTTTCCCCTGCTGAGTATGCCAGTGTTCAGTGTCAGTCAGTCTTGCTGTGGCTTTTGATGCCAGTGTATGTGCCAGTATTGCTCAAAGCATTCCGTATTAATCATGCTGCTTTACACAGGGCTGAAAATATCCAGAGCATTTTCATACTTTATATTTCTGTCTGAAAAGTAAGAAAGAAAAGACAAATCAACCCTTTATGGGTTTAGTTGTTGCCTTTTAACTACTTAGTAGCTGTATTTAATAGCTAGGAACCCCTGGTTAAACTTGTGCTCACATTGCCCTTCTGGCATAGTCCTATTAAATCCATATGAAGCCAGATATGATTACGTGCAGATGTGGTGTGCTTCACTGTATGGGACTGGGCCAAAGACTTTAGATGTGGTGTTTCACATGGTGACTTACATTATGAATGGATGTACTATACGAAAGTTGCTGCTCCTTATTTATTGCGGTGTGCTGCATGGAACATATTTATTTGAAAGCATTAAAATAAACGATCCTAAAGCATGTGTATAATGAGAGAACTGCATTGTCTGTGTGTTGCTGTGGAGGTTACATTAAAGTCCACATAACAATTACAGTACATCAGTTGTGCTTAAGGTGTGAGATCTGTAAAGGTTGGCTTGAGTGGATGGAATGAGTTTCCTTTCCTTTTTTTTTTTAAGATGCCTATTATTTCTAGGCACTCTAACGATATTTCAAATACAGTTGGTTACTGATACTTGTCATGCAAGTTAACACTAACAGTCTGACAAAGGGTCGTGGTTCCCGTGTATGACACTAGTATTACCAATAAAATGTATCAAGCCTGTTCTGTCACAGCGTGGTTAATCTTTCCTTGCCAGCAGCCTCAGCGTGTGCATTACTGGTCACTGGCGAGGCACAGGGAAAATGTGACTGCCCTGACTCGCAGAACGCTCATGCAGCTGCTATGTAAATAGGTACCTTTGCCTATGGGACTGGCCAGTGAATTTCCATCAGATCCTGCTACAAATATTATGTTTAGTGTCTACGTTTAGTGTTTGCCAATCCTGTCAGCTTCTAGGCTTGATATATTTTTATGTTTTCCCTCTGTCCCAAGCTGTGCATGGTTACTTGCACACGCATAGCAGCACTGTGCTGTCCTATACGCTAAAAGAAGAGGAGCAGGAAAGACTAGGCCTTCTCAAACTGTCTTGTGTGACAGGTTGGGATGGGGGACAAGGGAATCCTCCCCTTTACATCAGACTCCTGTGGCTTGAACAAAAAAATGAGCAAAGCAATAGGGCACAGACTGATCTCACTGAGTGCTGTGGCTCAGAGACATGCTGGTGTGTCGTCACCTTGGCGGGGAGGCTGCCCGTTCCTGTTCGCACAGCATCGTTCTGCTGAGACCGAGCAGGGCACTGACACCAGGGTTTAACACTGGTTCGCGCTCACTCGGGCAGGCAGGTGAACCGTTACAGCAAAAAAGGGTGGGAGTCAGACACCAACAAAGACTTTGTAAAATTTGCAGGGAACTGTGTCTCATCTTCGAGCAGCCGTATTGAGGAATGTATCATCTGATGATCTTCAGAGCTGTGGTCAGACCAGAGCCAGTGGGAAGTCTCTGCAAGGCTGAAGCAGGCTAAGGAAATGAATCCTTTGGAGAAGCTGCGTTTCCCTACCATCTTGGTGGTCAGAAATAACCAGAGAGTTATTTCTATGGGTTAGTTTCTTCTTCACAGTGGAACCTCTAGATACGTCCCAGTGCCAGTGCACGTGCAGCCTGAAGCTTATTTCCCACTGCCCGTGGAAGCACTGGGCTGTGCTAAACGGGGGTTTTCCCTGGATCAACTAGTTCACACAGCACAGACACATCTGTCCTTGGTGGTGGCTCCATGTGACTGGAGCCCTGCATTAGGGACCCTTGTGTTCCTGCTGGGGCATTTTGGGATCTGTCCTAAGAACCAGCGTAGCACTCACAGCACTTTTACAGCTTAAAGGCAAATGCTAATATACAACCAGGCGACACCTGTAACACCACGGTTCAGAGATCATCTTTGGGTTGGTTTTCCCCCCAGTTTCTCCCCATTTTCCTTTCAAAAAGCATATATAAGTGTTACCTGTATATGTGGGCAAAGCAGATGCAGTGGAAGGGAGAAGGCACGCTCTGGCCATTACTGGGTCACAACATTAGGAACATGTGCACATGCAGATATCTAACAAACATATAACTGGTGCTGTCACTGGGAGAAGAGGTGGGCAGCTTGCTCCCCCTTAGTTCCCTGTGGTAAATCCCTATCTAAAAGTGTGGAGATACCACACATGAATACCCTGCGGTGCAAAGGGAAGGGTGTTTAATCACTGCTGTCTCCCATTCATTGCAGTGGAAATTTGCTTCCACTCTTTCCATATAACTGTTCCATTTTGGAACCTAAGAGGGGGCTGAATGTTCACCTTCCAAGCTTTCCGTACTTTATGGTACCAATAGCTTGTAAAATAGTTTTAAGAGCAGCCTCAGAAGACCTCTAGCATTTGCTGCCGTGTACAAATGAATGTGATCAAAGCCTCTCTTTTTTTTTTGTTTTTATTTTTCTCTCCTCCATTTTTTGAGGCGCGCAGCACACAGAAAAGATCCAGATTTCTACAGAAATGACCAGGTTTGTATATACAGAGCAAAAACATGAAAGGGCCATTACATGCAGCTGAAGCAGGTGAAAGAGCACCCAACAAGAACAGGAGGCATTTACTCCCCTTCTGCAGGTCATCACTGCTGCACGGCGGAGCTTCTGACCAGCCTTGTTGCTGCCCTTACAGGAATCTCCAACAGTTTCTGGTTTATTGATTGGTTTTCCTGCTGCTAACTAAATAGCTCCACCTTACTGGCTTTCCAGAAGAGCCCGTGTACTAAGATGTTCCTCCGAATATGCCCCATAGGGAAACAAACACAAAATTATCCTTTATTTTCAGCAAAGAGTAAGCATATTCCCCAGGCTCTTTGGCCTACGAGCATCCAGAGAACAGAAGGAAGAGCATGAGGAGCGCACGCCGTGCTCTAGTGCTGCCAGGATACTGCCATGCCTGCTCTGGGCATGGAATGAGTTAGAAAACAGCCTGGCTCTACTTTGAGGCCATTGCCAAGTGAGCTGTCTGTGAGGGACACAAAGCCTGTGCCCACACTGAGCTGGTGAGCACAACATTACCAGAAGGGTAAGAAAGAACAACCCCAGCCAAGGGAGAAGCAAGGAAGCGGCACATGAAGATGAGCAATGCAGGCTTATAAGGGAAAGGCTTGAGGTTTAGGATGGAGAGAAGGACTGTGAGGTGGATGTGGGAGAGAAAACTGTTCTGTACCTGATAAAGGGAAGGCTAGAGCTTCCCTGTATTTCAGTGCCAAAGATCAAAGCCACAGCAACACAAGCAAAAGGCAGAGGAACTGCATGCCTAAGGACTTGGCATTTATGCTAAAGGAGTTGTGAAACGTCATAGGGACACATGGCAGGTGGGACTTGGGGTGGGAGCTGAAGGCATTAGCTAAGAGGGGAAGCAGGGTTACTTCACCGCTGTGCCATATACTCTGTTCAAGAGACCCCTGTGGTGAGAGAGGAAGATGATCATGGACAGGGCATGCTGAGAAAACATGTGCACAGCTTTGGCCAACCTGGAAACTGGCCAGGGATACACAAAACCCAAGTGTCGGCTCAAACACCAGGCCCATCATGTAAATAATAGTACTTGGGCCAAGTAGATGTTTCAAAGGAATGCAGGACATATGGTGCTGGGTCCCAACAATTCAGGAGCTGCAGCGTTTTCCACAGGGTACTCAGCGGTGCTTTATATCTTCCAAGATGAAAGGTACTTCACTTACTTCCTCCTGGGTCTCAAAACAAATGCCCCAAGCATTTGCTGCTTCTGAAAACATAGGAGCTTCTACCATTTCTTGGAACACTATGAGCTCTTACTGCAAATGACAGCCTGCATCTCTAGTGCTATGGAAAAATAATGGGAATCAATTCCTTCACACATGACATATAGGAAGAGCTCTCAAGAGTTTTAGCATCTCTAGAGACAAAGCAAACACCGCAGAGGCCTGGAAGCCCCTCAGAGAGCAAGATGGAAAGTGTAGAGTGGGGATGATCCCTGATGACCAGTGACAAGACAGAGGAGGTTGCTATCACCAGGGCAGAATCAGTCCTAATAAAAGACTTGGTGTCTCTTCCAGGAGCACCAGCCTGTCCTCAGGAAGCTTACAGGACTGGTTCTCCTTCAAAGTCATAAGCAGAGCTATTTGTGTAGTAGCGTGCCTGGTACGCACTGGCTGCACAGCCTAGGGTGTGAGCAAGCACAGAGGGAAGCCATGCAGACCTTGGGAACGTACCCGGATCAACTGGAACAAATCTTGCAAGCAATGGCACTGCTTCCCAGGGAGACGAGAAATAGCACAAGGAGCAGTTGAAATTATGAATATGCACCTTAAATGTCATTTCTGTCTGAAGGGCAACAGACACCTTGACAACATGCTGCTGTTTGGCACTTGGAGAGGCTCTCAGCCTGAGCTCTTCCCTGCCCACTACGCGGAAAACAGAACTGCTCTAGGCAGCCACTTCATCCCAGGCTGCTTCTGTGCTATTTGCTGTTTGAAGCTTTCTCAAGACACTTAAAATACAAGCATTTTGAGATTTTTACATTAAATAACTTACAAGTTATCACTGTCTGGGGACGTCATCTTGTAGCTTATGCAAAAATGGCAGAGGTTGGATGGTTCCTGTCCATCCCTCTGCCGCACAGACACTGGAGAACTAGTTGAGCAGCTGTGCAGCAAGCAGCATGGCATGCATGTGCGTCAGGGATTGTATGGCAGGTACATTCCCCAGCAGACTGTCCCCTCCTAAGGAAGATGCAGAGTGGTTTATCAGGTTTCCTATTTTTAGCAGGTTCAGAAAAATCTGCCCAGGTTATTTTTGAAGCCTGTGGTGTTTGCTCACAAAGGCAACCCTGCAAACTGTCAATATTAAGGCAGCTTAAACCCAACCCATTCCCTGGAGACCAGAGAGAGAAGCAACCCTCAGCTTCTGGGGAATAAGAAACTCAAAATACAACATAACTGCTCCAGACACCGCCACCCCCCTCTCATGCTGACAGGTAACATCACTAATATTTCATCATTTCTTTTTTCTGCTAGTCCTGCCAAGCGAAGTTACATTTTATCCTGTTCCTCCCACATTTTGCATAACTCACCCAGGAATCCAAAGAGGAGGACAAACATCTAAACATTGTCCTCAGGGCTTCCTGTTTGTTTGTAAGGCAGTCTGACAATTTCTTGGCCTGTAAGCTTTTCAGAAAAGGAATGCATCCCTTTGTGTCTGGAGGAAGTCGACTGTGGGCACAGATCCTCCTCAAGATCTCCAGGCAGAGCTGCAGCATGCTTTGAAACTTTTTGTATTGGATTGCATGTTAGTGAAGCTGTCACTGGTTCTTCAACCCTTCTGCCCCTGTCTCCACCCTCTGCTGGCCCCAAATGAGGAGCAAAAGGGCTGAATAAGACAAAGGCCCCAAAAGACAGCGAATGGGCCAGGGCCACCATGGGTGGTGGGGGGGGGTGTCAGTCCAGCCTTGCTTATCTGCCTCTCAGGAGATGAAGGTTGTGACCTCAGATGGACCTGCCACAGGAGAGCTGCATCTGAGCTTTATCTCTGGGCTAGGAGCTTTGTCCCTTCATCCCTGCCATGCAAGTATACTGCCAGGCCTGGGAAAGAGAGTGCAGCAGTAGGCAGGGGAATGGCTCTGAGTTAGGATTTGCTTTGTAAAATGCAAACAATGGTCTTTATCACAGGAGCCAAGAAGTTGTGCAAGTCTTACAATAACCCAGTTCTAACTCCTCTTCCCACCCTGGCGTTGAGGCCCTGGCTGTGCCAGGGTTTGGCGCTAGGCTGTGGACAGATGTGCTCTGGATGGTGGAGCCTGGGTGTCCCTCTCCACGCTGTGCCCGGAGGGAGCTGCTGCTGGCTGAACCACGCATATGGCCAGGTGCTTCCTCTCCTGGACCAGGGGAAACTCAGACATCTTCCTGAGCCGCTCACTTTCCACAGAAACTACTGACAAGGTCCACTGGGCAAAAGCAGAGGATGAAATGTAAAACCAGCTCCTAAATAGCCTAAAATCTCATGTCAAGCACAGGCAGCTCCCAGTGCAAAAGTATGACTTTTATAACAAGCCTTAACCAAAAATCCTGACAGTTAATATTGGAGTAATATAAGGGGTAGCTTTTTTTTCCCACTTCTGAAACGAAGGAACTGTCATCTGGGGACACTCAGACATATAAGGTTGAGAGGCAGCAGCCGGTGTCAGTCAGAGCAGAGCACAGAGTTTCTGCACACTGGTTTAGCCAGACTACAAGATGCAGCTGCAGGCAGATGACTTCTCCCCTTGCTTTCACGTGCATGAGTACTGCAGGTGTTACTTCTGCCATGACTCCATGTCATTGGTAGCTTCAAAATGCAAATAAGTCCAAGAGAATAATTTTCACGATGAGCCAAACACAAACAGAATAATAGAGTGGTTTCCATTTCAGTATTTCGATGAGTTACAGTACAACAGTGTGGTACTGCACACCCAACTCATTCTTCTGCAAAGATATTGCATCTATGCATGCCCTCAGTTTCCAGTCCACATTGAAGGCACCCATCCCATACCTGAAGAAGAGAAGCAAGACCAAATTCATCCTGGTCACGGAAGACACTCAACAGTAGTACCTTCAGCTGACTGTTACAGTCACACTGTTAGTAACATGGTAACCTCCCCCAAAAAGTAAAGGTCCAAACATCAGCCTTTATTCTAATCCTGGGTTTCAACTGAAGAAAAAATACTTTTTTTCAATGACACCTACACCAACAGATGTCTTTTTTAGAGAGGGGAATTCAGGTAATTTGTTCTCAATCTGCAAGTGTCTTTATAACCTATACATCCAAAGATTAACTTTATTTTAGCCTAACTTCATAATTGAAGTTGAACAAGACGTTTGATGTACTACGCTATTTCCGTAACAGAATAACATGTGTGCATGTTTGAAGGATTTATTTCTATCTTCATAAATACATAACTTTCTGAATGCTGTGCAAGGCACCAAAAAATTAAGTAAAATCTTTTAGAGTATTTTAATCTCTTTTGACTTAATGTAGTAAATAAAAATCTGAAACCACCTATTTGCCAATTACAAGCCAGCAGTTAAGGCAGGCACCATTAATACAGTGCATGAATTTTCTATTGCAGTTATTTAGACAAGCAGCGTTTTACTACAGAAGTGCATGTACAAACTGAATTCCAAACACCAGCAACCCAAGAGAGGCACCCAGTTATGAAATTTCCTTGTATGTCTAGTAGAATGCCAAAAGTTCTGCCATAAAGTGCAAAGACTATGGACAATAACACTTTCTTTTGAGCATTTTGATACCAGTAACATGATACAATTGCTAAACATTTATAAATGTGGTTTCCATTACAAAACGATGTTCCACATAAAAGCTTCATAATACAATCCAGAAACAGAACTTGTGCGTGTACATATTTAAAAAGTTGAAGCTGTACTGGCATACTTAGGTACCGAGTATATATTTGCTGACCTCTACAGACACGCACTAAGTTTATAACCAATTTAAATGTACAGTCAAAATCATTCCGCTTTTGAGCACCGTGATATCCACTGAGTTCTTCCATTTGAGTGACGATGTGTGACATCCGCCCTAGTAATCTGCAACCAAGCATTGCCTGTAAGATGATCTGGTTCACAGCTCTCACCCAGCCCTCCCCAATAAATGGCACCTAAAATTAGTGTCTTCCCAACACAAGCACATGTCAGATGTGGACAAATACATTCATGGTCCCAAACTTAAAACAACTGTTAAGAATTTCACAGTGATCTGGTTAAGGAAGCACAACGACAAATGATTACACTTAAGATGAAAACTGCCTTAAAACCCAAATGCAGCTAAACTGTTACATGATGAGAAGCTAAAGAAACAAAGTATTAACCAATTAGAAAAGTGGCTCTTTCCCAACTAATACCAAAAAACCTGCAGGAATAAACTTAGGGTCCTACTGCTGCAGCAGCCTTTGAGGTAGGTGGCGATGGCTTAAACCGAGGTAGGTAAAGTCCAAACTTGTTTTCAATCCCTGCAAAAGTGGCAACTGCCAATTTATAACCACCAACATGGTCAGGGTTAGGAGCAGGGAGCGTGATCCTAGATTTAGGAACTGGCTCTGATCCAGCTGGTTTTCTGAAAAATAATAAAAATAAAAAATTCATTTTCCGTACAGTAAAACCAGTATTCCCAAAAATCTCCTCCATAAAGCAAGCTGAATGAGACACCTCAGTGTACCTCCCAATAAGTGACAAAATTAAATGCTACAATGTAATGAGAAATACCTAGTTTTAAAACCTTCCAGAACAGTTAGGAGCCTTTTTATTGATTGAGTACTGTCAAATCCAGATAAAACTTGTAGTGCATTAATCAAAACTGCAGTGTAGGGGAGTGGTGGTCCATAAGCCTCTGCTACAGAGCAGAACCAGTCCAGGAACCTAGCAGAGCTTAAGTAATTTTTTTGTGGTGGCTTTCAAACTATTGCCCCCAAAGTTTCGTAAATGGCCTGCGGCTGCTTGCAACGCGTTGAACAGCGATATGCACATTCATCTGTATCATTGACAAAAACAGGAGTCAGAGCTGATAGGTTTTGCACTTGGTCACTCCTATAGACTCTTTTGGATGTGAAATGCCCTGCGCAATCAGTGGCACAGCTCCTCCACCACACTAATGAGGACTAACGCAGAGTGTATCCTGACCTGGCAGGCGCCACATTTCCCCTGAAGTTACATCCCAAGCCCATTATTTAGCCTCTCACTGCCTCTGTTTACATTAGCACAAGTCCCTAGGTTGAAATGGTGATATAAAATGTGGTAATGTCTTGCTGTGAAACAGGTACTGAAATATCATCCTAACCTCCAACAGTGTAGTACGGCTTAACTATTTACTTCGTGTTCTCCAGAACAGCAAGACCCTGACTCTGACAAGTTGAGGAGCACCAAGAACCAGAACCAAGTGCAGCTTCGGAGTCTAAAGCAGATTCAGACACCACATACTTACACTCCTCCAAAGTCCACATAAAACCATCTCTGCAGCAGCTCATAAGTCACCAGAGTTACACCAAACTGAGGAGAAGATCGAAATACACGAGCTTGAAAGAAAAGGAGAGTTCGTAAGTGACAAAACCCACAATTAGAAACCACTTAGTAATCAAAGCTGAATTACACACCTCCTGCTCCTTTCCACAGAGCCTTTGGACCTTCCTCTCGAAGGATCTTTACAAAGCAGTCTACAACACCGCTGTAGGTGGTTTGTCCTGCTCTGGCAGCAACCTGTAGCCTTGTTTTGATCACATCCGCAGGAGTCACCAGAGAGGCTGCAGGCATACCTAAACAACACAAGGACCATCAGGTGGGCACCACTGACTTGTCACATCTACTACACGCTTCGTTTACCTAGGGGTAACAGTGCCCTACATCAGGAAAATTCAGCCACATGTGATTTAAGCAGAAGCTGAAAAGGAGAAAAAGCAACAACAGGCAGCCGTTGTGGACGTGGCTTCACTCAGAGCTTCTCCTAGAGGAACAACCATATCACATGCTTCCTGCCGAGCTGGAAGGCATGGGCTGGATTTTTCAGTGCTAGCCAGAAACTTGCATAGTTAATAAGCACAAAGTTTTTGGAGGTGAGATCGATCTTTCCCTTTCTTTTTCATGCCTCTCTGTGGTTCCTGGCATTCTGGTTGCACACTGTGCTGGAATAACCTGTACATGCACATCCACCCATCCCCCTCCCTCACATAGCAATGTCTCCAAGAAACAGATAATGCTGTGCACGCTCATCAAGGCATGAGAGCTAAGGTTTAAAAAAAAGGGGTCTCTCTTCTCATTAGGAACAGAAGACTGCTCAGCTGCAAAGCCACAGCTGACATCCTCAGCAGAATGCTTGGAGGAAGATTTAAATTTACCCTGGCAGATAATCAACTGAAAGCAAAAAATACCAAATTACCAGTGGGTGGTATTTCTAAAATCACTCCTATCCAAGCTGGGGCTGCCCATGTTCAGAATTGAAAAAAAACCAACCAAAAAAAACAAAGCCAAAAAAAAAAGCACCGAGACTATACCCAGAAGACACTGTCTCTTATGGTTTTATTACTTTTCTATTCTGCATCTCTTCCAAACCAACTTGGTCAGATGTAGATGCAGAAATCTCCCCTGCTTTTTATTTTTAAGGCTTAATAATTCTGTAACAATTGCTGTCCAAGCCAACATGGTCTGGCTTCAAGCACCAGAGCACCCTTCTGCAGACTGCTCTGAGAGATGTAAGCCTGTGCCTTCACTGAAATTAAGAACTCCACCTCCTCTCCCTAACCCCCCAAAACAACGCGCAAGCTGAACTTGCACAGTGGTCAGCCTGGCAGGCAAGCGCTAAAACCCACTACAGGTTTCTGAACACCAGAAATGTTGAAATCCCTCTTTGCTTAGCCTTACCCACACCAGGATGTTGGTTGAGCCTTCAATTTAAAACCGGACTTCTGTCCTACAAAAGCCAACCAGCGTTTTCAAGGAAAACCAAAGGATATACTTAGAAACAATTCTGCTTACTACACGTTGACGTCCATCTCCTTATTCCTAATTCCTTATTACTGAGGACGTTTTGCAGCTAAAGATGTTTTTAATCCTGTTTTTAGGAGCTATTTGTACAGGACAAAAGACTTTACAGACAAACAAAAATTTACAGGTCGCTGCCATGAGGAGCTTACAATCAAAATGAGACAAATGACACAGCAGGAGCTGAGACTAAAAAACAGGAGTAAGGGCAGGAGAAGGAAGTTCATGGAGGCAATAAGCAGATGGAGAAAATTAAGGAGAGATCCTGTAGCTAATATTAGAATCATCTCAGAAAATGCTGTGGCAAAACAGGTTGAGACATCTGGCGAAAAACAGAAGCAGATCAAGCTAGATGAGATGACACCCATGTTGCACATGTCCCTAACAACAATGAAAAGGAAGAAAACATACCCAGCACAAGTAACACTCACTGGCAAAGGATGCAGGTGCAAATCTGAGCATGTCCAGTCTGAACATCCCAACACCGCTGGGCTGTGGAAAGGTGGAATTTCCCACACCCAGAGAGCACTCATGCACACATCTGGAGTCTGATGACTCAATGAGATTCCCAGGCAGAGCAGAGACATCAGCCCAGAGACTGAGTCAGCGTTTCAGAGGTGGTGGAGTTTTTGTTTTGTCACCCCATGACTTTCTCATGGCAAAACATGGGCACATATGACCCCACCATGCTATACTTGTACCCAATAAAAGAAATTCCTTTTATTTTGTACACAGTACGATAAGTGTTGTATCTTTAACACTGTAATTTGCTCATGAGAGTTAACCTAGGATGGGATTCACAGGAAGTGCTGGATGAAATTCACATTATAGCTAGTTTGGTAAGCCGTATCAGCAACAATAAAGACTGCTTCTGTGCCTGAACTTCAAAGGGACGGTTATCTCAGTCTGCAATCACCTGACAATGGCTAGAAAGAGAAAAATAGGAAAATCTAAGAAATGGCTTGGCTTAAAAATGCCAGCTTATATTTCAGGTCTGTAAATACGATCTGAAGTTCAAAAATTGTTTTGTTCCATTAAAATGGGTGAGAAATAAGCTGGCTGTAAGCTCCTCTTGGAGGGCTTGGAGGCTGGCCCTGGTTTGGGGTGGAGGAGGGGAGAAGACAAGGGCTTTTTAAGCACACAGATGGTTTTCCTAATGCCAGGTCAATTTTTCTGGACTAGGAGCTACTGAATAAAGAGCCAATCCAAAGAGCTTAAGCTAAGTACTTCAACAATACAGGCTAACTGATCTGCACCATCAAGCTTTGGTTATATCCTAAGCCCAGATACTGGCCTTCAACAGACATAGCCCTGTGTATAATCCTGACCAAGCCAGTTTCCACAGGGAGAAGAAAGCTTAAAATCAAACAAGAATACATAGCTAAACCACCAGCTACCTATCTGTAATGGATTCATGTCACTCCACCATTTTTCTCACATGGCAGCATCCTGTCAAGGGCCAAGCTGGAGGAAAAACTTGGCTGCAGCTCAGAGAGACCAAGCAGCCTCCAATGAATACGATGAAAATAACTACTGATGGGAGGCCTCCTGCTTGCTACACACTCTCACAAAGATCTTATCGCACATGTTTTTAAGCCCATTTATTTCCTGAAGGGAAAAACCTTGGATGTAGCTGGAGCAGGCCTCTCAAGCTGCCCTCTCCAGGAGGCAGCTACCAAACAGTGGTCCCCTTTGGTTGTGGAAGCTGGGTGCAATGCCAGGGACCAGCTAAGCACCAGACATAAAGGCAAGCTGAGACTACAAAGAGTGTCTAAGTCTTTTCCCTTAGGCTCTGGCCCATTCAACTGCATCTGTGACAAGTTAAGCCTGATTTGGCTCTTCCATCCTCTATGCAGCAGGCTAAAACAAGCAAGCTCAAGATCACACTCAGCATCTCTGTCACATCTGGATACACTAACAATCAGCAAGTCATGGCACAACAGAAATGTTGTCAGGCTTTTCTGTCTTGTCTAATATGTGTATATACATACACACACATAAAGGGCAATATTCTCACAAAGCCAAGTAACTACACGGGATACTGTGGGTAGCAAGTAATTGTCATCATTCCGTCATGGGCTATGTCATTGTGTTTGGAGAGCAGTACTGCTGTTATGGCATTTACACACCACATACTAAAATTCAAGATTACTTTATCGTAAAGGATTTCATAATTGCCGTGATTTTATTTATAAAGCATTTCAATGAAACTTTACCAGCCAGCCAGCCACAAACAAAACTGGCACGGTAACTTTACAGAGAAAGGTGATATATGATGATAAAACATCGGCACTTAAATCTGTCCCTTTGTTTTTCCTCCTGAATACTATGATCATACCAGGAATTCACAGTACCTTTATTTTTACCATCAACACACTCTACAGCACGGAGGCTTTCTGTTATTTGGGCACAAGGTTGCAAAATGTGTATGGTTCTCTGAACTTTTCTAAGTTCTCACTGTCAGAACTACTGACCTGCGGATGCAATACAGTGGCATGCAAAAAGGAATCTAGGCACTTACCAGCTATTGATCCAGCCAAGAGTAGATTTCCAGGGCTAACCCTCCCGTCTTCATTTGCCAATGACGCTTTCAAATGAGCGTAACAAGGGAAGTAAATGGCAGAGAAGGGGATATCACGCAAAAAACATGCCTTAGCACCCTGTGTCGAAAGAAAGAACAAGTTTTGAGAATGCAAATTTAACATGATGAACTATGAACATCTGAGAATAGAACAACAGTATTTTTTGGTTTATTGCAAAAGGCGATTCCTTCTCTCAAAAATTTTCAAGATCCATGTATTTCACGCTGCTAAGGAATGTCTGTATCGTGTCTTGGTTCAGTAACTTCTGTGATCGTATTTATTTCGTTTACTTGTTCTCCCTCACTCCCTAGTACTGCAGTTATTTGCCGGCAATAGAGAAAATAGCATGTGTTGCAGTAAGCTCCAATCACACCTTTGCAGAATTTTAAATAGCTGACGTTGTAGCCATGCACCTGTGGTGGGAGTTTAAGAAGTGTATGAAGAAGACTGAGACACAAGACAGGTCTGTCCCCACTCATTCCCACTTACAATAAATACTTCAGGGGAATTAGTGCCCAGGTCATGCATCTATGAAGACATTGCAACTGATAATGCAACATAAATCAAGAGAAAGAAAAAGAAGGACAGTAGGGCCAAAACACTAACTCTTGGGCAGAACAATAACAGGATGACTTATTTGTGATTTTTGAAGTACATATGGGATCTGGGATACAGTTTCTTTCAAGTATGTTTCAGCTTTCACTGTTAAATTTGCCTTGCTATCAGTTTTGTAAGTGGTACAAACAGCCAACAAAGTTACCTGCAATACAGCAGGCTCCAAACTTAAGAGGGTGGCAAACAGTCAATGAAAGTTTTGGGTTAGCAACAAGCTATCAACCGTTTTTTAAGCAAGGGGGGAAGCAAAAAAGCCACTAGGAGAAGCAACCAAAATTAAATAACAAATAATCTCCATGTTCCAGCAGCAAAAGGGACTCGCAATTTGCCTTTCCTCAATATGCAGATCCAGAGGACATCAGGGCCTGAACACACCAGGACCAGCAGGAAGCCACAAACAGGAGGTGGCTTTGGAAAACGGGTAAAATCTTCCGAGCTTGAGAAATAAGTTGTTTGTTGATGAGCCTAAGCCTCTTCTCACTGAAGAGAAGATGGAATTGTGGTGAAACTGGTTAAGGCTCAACCATAAGCCCTCCTGGGGTGCCCTTGTTACTCTACCTCTCCTGTGCAAGCCTACCAAGGCATGGTTCACTGCCACAAGTTTCACAGGGGACATGCTAATATCTACAGAATTTAATTAAATCTAACGATATGCCAAGACATACCACTAAGCTTAGCTTGTACTATAACAGCAGTTAAAATGCAGTGCTTCTCCAAACTGGATGCTGGTTATCAAGCAAAGATACAAGAGCTGTATGGTGTCAGAAAAACTGAAAAGTTGCCTTCAAAAGGCAGTGGCAGTTGGGTGAGCAGGATAGGTGATGCTAAAACCAGGTCCTGCAAGCCACTTCATAGGAGATGATAATAAGTGCAGTTTGCCATCAGAGAATACCTCTGAAGAAAACATTTATCTAACACCAGCCCCTAGATCTTCTAGTCAGACTTTCTGTGGTTACCTAGCAAGCACAAGATGCCCTGTTCCAACCCCAACTGCTTTCCGCACTTTCTCAGCTTATTTCTTGATGTTTTCAGATCGAGAATTGATCACTTCCCCTGACATCTGGTTCAGAGGTTAATGACTCCTGCTGTTAAGACCCTTTGCCTTGTTGTTCAGCTGGATGTGTATGATTTATGCTGCCAGTCATTGTTTTTAGCTATGCCTTTTGAGATATACTAAGGAAAAATGCCATAAAGGAACTTAAAGTGCTGCCATTGCAGTCAGTTCCCCCATGCTGACTGGGGTTATCAGCCAAGGAACAAAGCAATGTTGGGCTGGATTCTCCTCTCAAAGTTACCTGCAAAGCCCATATTCTTTACCTTGAGGGCACAGAGGAGGTGGGACTTTTGTATTCACCATAGACACAAGAAATCTATGCAACAGAAGGCCATTTTACCGTTTACCTTTAATCTTCACATAAAAAGACAAGACTAGGGTTTTACCAAGTTCTGTATGAAAAAAATAACTTTTTAATGATCAAATGTCTGCACTGTATTTACCTCACAGAAAAATTATGAAACTCACTAATGAAACGTTCACAGACCAACGTGATTCCTTCAAAGATTTATTTTTAGAAAATAAATCTTTCGCAAGGAAATCACGTTGGCTCCTGTGCCGTCTTCATTAGTGAGTTTCATAATTTTTCTGTCGAGGTAATTACACGTGCACGACGTTTGATCATTAAGTATTTTTTCATACTCTGAAATATCTCGACATAGTTAAAATAACCAACGGAAATCAATGAACTCCAAATCCAAGCAACTCTTAACTCAGCCTAAGCTGCTAGTATTCTTCCCCCTTCATTAAAATGTTCTTTTTCATGGGTCAAAAATGGCATATTGTTAGTATCAGTAATAATATATGTTCAGGAACGGAGAGGGAGGGATGTCCATCAATTTAGTTGGCTTAGTGTAAACAAAACCTGGATCAAAACTTGGATCCACTTTAATAATATCCCAGTTTGGCTCCAGTCCAGCATCGCAACAGTCTAAAGCTTCCCCACATCGTTCTGTTTAAAGTCTGGGAAAGCATGTTTAAAAGCAGGCCTCATTTAACTTCAAGTTAATCATCTGCAACCAGCCTAGGCCAATTAGGAAGGCTTAGGAAGATTGGCCACAGTATCTTGAAAAGCAAAAGAAACATGTATTTTACTTCTCGCACCTTTTTGATGCAGACAACATGCTGAAAGCCAAAGGGAGTTTTAATCAATCCTCAGAAAGCTGTAAGGATCATCTGCCCGAGTTTATGCTGGCAGCCAAAGTGCAGACCTGCCAGGCATGAAATTGTTGGGAGATGCTACACACCATGACATGCACCTCCCTCATACAACAGCCAGTTGCCTCTCATCTTCAATCTCTGTAATAACCTTAAGGCTCTTAATTTCGGATAGTATCTCACCGAATAAACCAAGGGAGGAAAAAAAATCTGATTGTCAAAGATCGGGATAAATATGCCCAAGTCGGTGCCGGGGCAGATTCTTTAGCGTGCTAATTCCTGCTTATACCAGCTCTACCTGCAAATAAGGCTCTAAACAAACTATTTCTACTACAAGGGGAGGGTAATTATACTGACAAAGGCACCTCTGTGTCGGGTTGGGCAGAAGGAGCCGGCAGGTCTGGGAGACGCGGGCTTAACCTAGTCTCCTGCAGTGAATGCACATTGTCTAGTGCAGGGGGAAAAATGCCAGACTGGGGGGACCTAGCAGCATTCAAGACAACAGTGGTGCACCTTGTCTGAGAGGGTTATTTAATGCTTCTGGCACCTGTACTTACAGCCACCCCCTCTTTTTCTCCTTTACAGGTTTAGAATTTATTTGGCATATATAATTGTTATTTTGATCCTACAGCTACAAACAATAGGCAGCATGTCATTTCTTGATAATTTTGCATTCTTCTTGGGTTTACTACAGACTTAACCCTTTGGAATCAGAGCCCTAACAGCACCTAACAGGTTCTGTAACAGTCAGTCGAACATTACTGGCATTTGCTTTCAAGGACTGTAATTTTTTCTACTACAAAATGACATTGCCTTAAAAGCTGCTATAGGTTTTTTTCTTCACATATATTTATACCAACCAAAATATCAAACTCATTGAGCACATCAAAATGCTGATTTCAAATGCTGTGCCAGCAATTCAGATTCAGTTTGCAGACAAAAATTATAGCACTTCTTAGTCAGAAGTGCTTTTTTTGTTATTTTCACAGAAAATTTCCAAAAAGCAGGTTCTCACATATGAGAACACAGCTGCAAATAGGCACCGTGGATGCAAATTAATGTAACTCCAAACTTCCAGTACTGTGTTTCTTATGTTTATCATCCTGCAATAAATCCATAGCTTCCAGAGGTGAAATACCTCAGCTGTTATCAAAACTACAAGGCAGAAGTGCAGTACACATCTTGTCACCTCAGATTACACGTTCCAGGTCAATACACCAGAAGCCCATTTATGAAGCTGTCAAAAAAAGAAGAGACTTTTGGCAGCTTTTCTGACCAGTGTTGGAAATACAAACTGTGTTGGTGCTATCAGCCAAAGCAGGAATCTGAGCTAAATACCTTCCAGTAATTGTAATCATAAATATTGCCACAACTGACATATCCTTTCCTCGAAGAATCATTTACCACTGTATTATTTACCACCTTCTTGGGATCACAGAACAACTTTGTTGTGCAAAATTATGGAGTGGCGCTGCCTGTTGTGCTGTAAAGTACTATTCAGAACGATTATTCATAAAAAGAGTAATATTTTACTAAACATATGGCAGGCATTATATGGATATGAGTCTCCATGATCTACAAAGTAAGTAGATTTATTTACAAGGTGTACTTACATGAGCACTTTAAAGAGGTCTTTTGTAACCAAGAGAATATAAACTCAACTGACTTTAATTGGACTTTATGCATATTACTGTGTAAGACAGGCAGAAGACAAAAAATATGTCAGCTAATCTTGTATGATCACTTCAACAGTCTGCTGTGACCAGAAATTAAATAAAATCTACTAAAAATGCTGAAAACCAGAAATGTAGCCTTTGCCATTCCTGCCAACACAAATAACATTTTGCATTAGGTTAAACTATATTTTCCCTGACTGGGATATGTTGTCTCTCTATTTTTGAGAATAGCTGTCATCTACAAAACATCTGTACCTAAAGAAGAATTTACTAGTTGTAAGCTTCCATGCCCTGGTGCTTTCACAGCAACAATTACTAGCAGAAAGAATAAAGAGGACAAATAGAGGAAACAAATTCCTTCTGCAAAAGTGCTGCAGTGTGCCACCCCAAATGAGCAGCTGGGGTTTGAGAAGCACAGTGTTTTAAAACACTTATTTACACAAGTAGTTCAGAATTTTAGACAAAGGCAGAAAAAATATTTGCTTTCTAGCTTTTAAGAACTACAGGGGTTCAACCCAGCAGTTTGCTTAATGAGCTGTATGTGCCCAATCTTTTTATTGCGGAAATTAACATGCATTTTTATTTCTAAGTTGCATATCATTACAGGATTCCTAGTATTGGAACAACCAGTGAAGGCACAGTGAGTCTGAGAGGAAGCTTTGACTTCATACTGTTGTCCTTATTATAATGTACAATTAGTTGGAGTGAAAAAACCCTCGCCTTTTTCCAGACCTACTGGTCTTTACTTCTTTGATGAGGAAGGAGGAGAAGGAAAGGAAATCTAAATTTATCCGATCCGGACCTCTCCTTAAACAAAAACTTTTAGAGTTACAAAGATACACCAAGATAACAGTGATCATCAAGGACAGTTTCATCAAAGCACTAGGATGGTACATTTCACTGTGCAGAAGGTTGAACAACCGTGTCAGAAGGTCTGCATGGATGAAGAAGGAACTCTTGATAGAGCTCAAATACAGAGAATAATAAGGAAGCAGAGGTAGGCATGGGCTGCCCAAAAGCACTACAGAACCACTGCTTAGGCATGCACCAATGGAGTCAGAAAAGCCAAGGGCCAGCTGGAGTTAGACCTAGTAACGGATGTGAAGGTGGAGTAGAAAGGGCTTCTATAAGCACAGCAGCAGCGAAAGGACAAGTAATTAAATTGTGAATCTGTTGCTCAATGATGGCAGGAAACCTAGTGACAAAGGACATGGGAAAGGCAGAGAAATTTATTTTGCATTGCTTTTTACTAGCAAAATCTGCCCATAGGCCTCTCAATTCCACAAGCATACCAGAAAAGTCTGCAGGAGCACAGCATTACCTACAGACAGACCACTTAAGCCATCTGTACGCACACAATATGGAAGACCAGAAGACAGATCTCTAGTGGTCCCCAAATAGCCGTTTGTGTCCTTGTGAGGCTGTTACTACTTTCAAAAGGTGCAGTCAGCCCTAACGAAGGGAAAAAGGCATCTTGAAGAAGAGCAAGAAGGAAGATCTGGAAAACTACGAGCTGTTTGGGCACACCTCTGTTCCTGGGAGGTTTACAGAGCAAATACTCCTAGAAGCCGTTTCCCAGCATATGAAGGGCAAGAGAGAGATTGGGAACAACCAATACAGATTTACCAAATCACAGCTCACTAACCTGTTTGCCAGACCTGTGGATGAGGGAGCAGCCACAGACGTTGCACACCTTGACTATAAGCAAGGCTTTTGAGACAGTCTGCCACAGCATGTTCATAGTTGGTGGAACCTGAGCTGCACTGTCAGTGAATGATACTGAATTGAGGGAGTAGCTATTGTGCTATAGGGCATGGCAGCTACTTAGAGAGATCTTCACAGGATGGAGAAACAGGCTGACAAGAACATCATAAGATTCAAATCAGCAAATGCAAAGTCCTGCCTCTGGATTGAACAGCCCTACACAGCAGTACAGGCTGAGCTTGAGTGGCCAGAAATCAGCTTTGAAGAAAAGGTCTGGAGGGTAATGGGGGCTGAGTTAAGCTAGGGTCAGCAACACCTCTTTGCAGTGAAGCCTCTGCCTAGGCTGCAGTAGCAGGGGTGAAACGGACGTGATTGTTCCCCTCCATTAAGCACTGGTGAGACCACACCTGGAGTCCTGCATTCAGTTCTGGACTCTCCAATACAAGAAAGATGTTGCCGCACGGGAGTGAGTCCCATGCAGTCATCAAGCCAGTTGGGTAGTCCATGGTATAAGAGGAGAGGTGGAGGAAACTCAGTGACCTCAACTCCAAGAAAAGCAGGCTGGGGAGGAGACATTACTGTTTTCTTCAACTACTTGAAGGGAAGGTGCAAGGAAGACAACTCTTCTTGGAGGTGCACAGGGAAAGGATGAGAAGCAATGGACAGAAGCTGGAACATGGCCAATTCCAAGTAGGCATTAGGAAAAGGGTGAGGGTTTTTTTTTGTTTTGTTTATTTATTTGTTTGTTTTAAACCATGAAAGTGGTCGAATATTGGGTCTGGTTGTCCAGATGACCTCCAGACTGCCTTTCAACACAAACTATTCTGATTCTAACATCAAGTCTGCAAACAGAGCAGAGACATCAGGCAGACTACTACTGTGAATTGTTTTGTGTCACCAGAATAGTAGGATGACCCAGAAGAACATTACTCTCACTAATACAGAGCAGCATCAAAACTACACAACCCAGCTTCACAGTCGTCTTCAAATGGCTATTCATTCGGACTAGAATGCTGGGATAATTACAATCATAATCAATACAAGATTCACTCAGCTGGATGCAAAAAGGGTTTAAATAGCATTGCCTTTGTTAATTTGTTGACATGAGACTAAGATTTATTTGTCTGTGCCTTGGTTTTCTCTGTTAATGCAAGACAGGAACACTGAAATTACCTATATTGGGGGTGGGGCATTTTATCCTAAAATCCATAAGAAGTGCTTCCTAAGTAGAAATTAATATAAAATATAACAATTCAAACAACAAGTAGTAGATCCTGTTAAGACATGTAGGATTTGCCTCATGAAGCTAAGACTGACACATAATTCTTCACATCTTCTGGCTGCAGCTATAATTAATGAAAGTACATTCTTCTTTGCTGACTGCTGTATGGGACTCTTACAGATTTTCACCTGAATTTCAGCATAAAAGATCCACAGGATGTAAGCAGAGCACGCCAGGTTGATCTACGGTGGTAAGAACAGCTTTCACGATGATTTATTTCTGAACTGGGAAAAGACAATTTTCACTGCAATCCTTGCAATGTGGTAAACAGAACAGCACCAAAGCAGAGTGAGAGAAAAGCCAGTGTGCAGTAGACTGGATGACCACCCCTGATTTAAGAGGTTTGTAACATATCAACACAGAAGTAAACTTACATTGACGAACAATGGAAACACTTCAGCTCTACTGTGAGCTTGCAGACTGACTAGTAATCACAAAAAGCAACCTCTCGCGAATATCCATGCTCCTATTTGGAAAAATTATCATTATCCTAACACCAGTTTCAAGTTAACATCATATCTTCCGGGTTCCATCTTCCTGTGAAATATGTGACATCCCTCCACTTACTCTATCTCAATAACAAGGCTCTTTGCTCCACTACTGGCAGTACAGACAAATCATTCCTCTTCACTCTCTGTGGATTTCACCAGCCAGCTGTTAGGTTGAATGAACCCTTTTCTTCCCATCTCAAAGCAAGACTTTAAAGAAAATTCTGTAAGAAGCTTAGGATCCTGTCCCTGTGCACAGCTTTTCATACTATCCTGCCTTACTTGGTCTCACCTAGAGAGTGGCCGTCTCCACCTTTTCCAGGGACAGAGCACCACAGGCACTTCATATCCATTAATCCAGACATCACAAGTGATGTATTTGGGTGATCAGTGGAGAAAATAGCTGTGGAAAACTCCAGTCAACCTTTCTTAGAACAGTTTTACAAGAATTTCTAACAAGTCAAGTGGAAAAGGAGGAAGATTATGTTCTTGAGCCAAAAGTGATGGAGTTGTTAGTTTTCGTTGGTTTTGCTTACTTTTAGCCACAAAAGAAGAAGGGGAAAACGATAACAGAAAAGAAATTCAGGCCATACTAAACAGTAAAAAATGAAACAAAAAATTTTTGTTATCAACTATGAAATGAAATATTACATTTAAATTTTGGACTGGCAAACAATTTAAAAACAAACAAAACCCAAACTTAAGGGGAAAAAAGAAATCCATTTATTTCAAATTAAAAAACCTGCAATGAAAATCTAGAATTTTGCTTCCAACACTTACAAAAGAAAAGTTAATCAGTTGGTCCTAAATCATGGCTAAGATAGACCAGTGTTTCAGTAGTTGGAATACACATGTGAAGGCCCATCAAGCCTATAAACAAACTCCAAGATTCACAATAAAACTGTTTTCTAAATCAAGCACCTATTCTTGTTCTTCTACAGCAGTATGAATGGAGTCTTGCTTCAATCTACTAAAATAAGTACGTTCAAGTTTTGAAATACAAGCTTTGTCTTGAGACACAGAAGACAAAGTTAAAGTCATAGAATCATAGAATAACCAGGTTGGAAGAGACCATTCCTATCAAACACTAAACCATGCCCCTTAGCACCTCATCCACCCATGCCTTAAACACCTCCAGGGAAGGTGACTCAACTACCTCCCTGGGCAGCCTGTTCCAGTGCCCAATCACCCTTTCTGTGAAGAATTTTT
This sequence comes from Phaenicophaeus curvirostris, assembly GCF_032191515.1. Classification (NCBI taxonomy): domain Eukaryota; kingdom Metazoa; phylum Chordata; class Aves; order Cuculiformes; family Cuculidae; genus Phaenicophaeus; species Phaenicophaeus curvirostris. The sequence goes on from NC_091397.1 coordinate 26,808,574, forward strand.
TCCTAATGTCCAGCCTAAATCTCCCCTGGCAGAGCTTGAGGCCATTCCCTCTTGTCCTGTCCCCTGTCACTTGGGAGAAGAGGCCAGCACCCTCCTCTCTACAACCTCCTTTCAAGTAGTTATAGAGAACAATGAGGTCTCCCCTCAGCCTCCTCTTCTCCAGGCTAAACAACCCCAGCTCTCTCAGCCGCTCCTCATAAGGCCTGTTCTCCAGCCCCCTCACCAGCTTTGTTGCTCTTCTCTGGACTCACTCCAGAGCCTCAACATCCTTCTTGTGGTGAGGGGAAGAAAATAAAGACTTAAGATGCAAATGAAAGAGTTGTTCATGTTAAAGTGAACAGCATGAAAAGTACTGAAATAGACACAAATCTCTCATTCCTGTTTTACACTTTCAAAGCTAATTTGACTTATTAAAAGGACAAGCGTTCCACATATACTGAGATATTTCAGTTCTCATTAGTAGAACCACGTGTTATTATCTGATGTACACTTGGTCATCACGCACACTAAATTAATTTACTAGAAGCACTACCAGAGAAGGTAGCACCTACCAAATCTAGTTGGCTGAGATTCAGTTTAGGCCATTAATGCCTCTGGGCAGTGTTTTCTGGGACTCCTCTGATAGACTGATGGGTGAGCTGTCCCATGAAGCCACTCCTCCTTTTGCCTGGATACAACCATCATGAGGAGCCACCAAGTGAGCTGGTCTGGGTTCAAAATAACGAAGCCATAAGGAGAAGGAGTCTTGAGTTTCCTGTTCCAGATCATTATGTGGCTGCACCAACACTCTTGCTGGAATAGGGGAAAGATGACTGATTTGGGGTTTTTTTGGCTACAGTGCCAAAGTGTGATAGCAAAAACCTGTCCCAAACCAGAGCTGGCTTGAACACAAGCCTTCTTGTGTGGCCTGTGCTTCGATGAGTGGATGACTGTGATTGTCAGGCTAAATCTTCTAGTTTTGTACCATTAGCCACACTTTTGTGAATCCAAACTAGACATATAAAAAGGCATGAACATAACAAGTGGGTTGGAGGGGTTGAGAAAGACAGAAACAGAGATAACAGAAGAGTAAAAACAAAACAAAACCCTCTGTGATTCTTTTTTTCTTGGAGGTAAATGGACTTAAATGAATGAACCAATGAAACCATGTAGCTTGTGATTAAATAACTGACTGTTTCAATGCAATATAGTGCTGCAACCAGCTCCTGTCCTGGTGCATTCCTTACAAATATTCAGCAAATATCTACTCCAGAAAACAGAAATAACCCATAATACAATCCAAGACATTAACGACATTTAAAATTTGAAAAACGCAGCAAACTCTGCTCAGCCATCAAGAGTAGGTGTTGAGGGGAAAAAAAAAAATCTAAAAAACACTAACTTCAGTAAAGTAGTGATCACACTTTCTCGTTCTATGTTTTATGTTTTGTGGTTTTTGTTTTTTTACTAGTCCAAGAAAAAGTCAGTAGTTGCCCTCCATTCCTGCACAGCCTCAGGGATGCAGACTATTTACCATATCTATGTTTTCAGTTGTAAATGTTGACCTGATCAACACCATAATGACTTTTACTAGGAGTTTACACAAAAGCATGAGCTTCAGTAAAACACCTAAAAAATTAGCAAGTCGATTTAAAGGGAAAAACAACTCTCTGGCAAATCCCATTCAGACCTGCAACTTCTCTCCAGGCCAAAACATACATACATCTCCTTCCAGGCAGGCTTCTTCTTTGTAATGTTAATAGAACAATTTAAAACAACTGGATGCTTAAAAATGGAGACAGAATTTAAATATTGTGGAGGAGGGGGATGGAGGCCATTTGGTGGTTTTTGAAGCGTCTTCAGTTTACAGTTGCCGCTGTAAATAAGAAACAGAAGAACACTGCCTCCTGCACCAGAAATACAGGGACAAATGGGTAGTGTTAAAGCTCTCTTCTGAGAATCAGTCTGCAGAATCTAAAGAAACACCACACGGTGCTCTGTAGTGTACGGTATTCATTATGGATTTTGTGTCAGTACTGTGTGTAATGGCTATCTCGAAGTACTCCTAGACCTTTCATATGCTTCCATATCTAATCCCCTTCATCTAAAAGCAGAAGGCACAACGTTAATCCTCTAAATTATTTGCAGCATACATCCTACTAGATTCCACAGAAGATGTTTCTAATCCTGCTGCTATCTAACATTAAACCTAACTTCATCTCTATGTTTTCATGTATCTATGTAAGGAAAATAATGTAGAAATCAGAATTGTAGTGTGTAGTACGCATTCATAAAAGCAGCTTTTCCTGATATTATTTGTGGCAATGCTCTTCTAAACTAGCAAGGTGAAGCTTGCTTTAGTAGTTTATTTTTATGCTGGGCTCCCACTGTCTGTATTTATTGTGCTGCAATTAATTCCCATCATCAGATTAACAATGACATATGGGAAAGTTGCTGAATCAAACACAATAGAACAAAATCACAGCTCCAAAACTGTAAGCCCTATATCATAAAGCAGACTGCAGGCAGAACATCAGGAATTACAAACTAATCCTCAGTGAACAATACTTACACCTGCTGAAGTGAGAAAAGAAATCTAAGTAAGATTCACAAGAATCACATACTTAAAAACACAAGACAAACTGTTTCTTCCCTTAATTAGAAATGAAAAAACGAAGATATCACAAAACAAAGAAGATTTTTTTTAAAAAAACTACAATCATGTCCACCTATGAAAGTTTGTGAGAACAATGAAATGATTTTAAAACATATTCATAATTGGCTTTTAATTCATGTGTGTAAATATATATATATATATAAAAAAATACCTTGTAGAGACCAAAGAAGCCTAAGTCCCGTAATACAGTGAGGGCACTAACTCGTGGACCAGTAGTAATTTCTCCAGCCACCTGTAATCGAATCTTGACAATTTCCAGTGGATTGGTAAAGATCACTTGAGAACCTCCAGCCTGAAATTAAAAGTGGAAGGCAGTACATTAACTCATTAGATCCTTTGCAGTGCATGCCCTATTACATTCAAGAGAAGACATTTTTAATCCTCCTGCATTCGGTTAAGCTATTAGCAGACGAGTTCTAGTATTAGTTAATAAACTGCAGCTCACAAGACAAGAAACCCACCCCTCCACAAGACGAGTGGTCAGGAAAAAGTCAGCCACTGCAAGACACTGTATTACATCAGACAGACACTAGCTCAATTCTTGCTGCAAGAACACATTCACCAACACCAATTTATGCAATACTGACATGCTAAGAACACTGTAAAGCAAGTAATGAAGTGAAAGGAAGTATTAATAACTAAGTAAAGTAACTGAGAAGTGCATACTAGTACTTAGTAAAAACATCCTATTGAAGAGTAAAAGTCTGGCAGAAGCTTTTCAGTTTTGGCATGAGTTCATAAAACAAAGAACACATGGATTCCAAAATACAGATAACTTTTCCATTTTTAAAACTCCGCCAATCTACCAGTTTCAGTGCTACTAAATGCTGTTTGATTCAAAAGTCTGAGCTCCACATCATTACTTATGCACCAGGCAGTGAAGGAGATCTACAGATTGAAGGCTTCCATTTATGAAGAACTACTAATGTTTTTAGCATGTCAGTCTCCATTTGTTGGGAAGACGTCACTCAAATGATTTTGAAAGTTAGTTTTAAAACACAACAGTGACAAGCATTTTAAACTCCCTGCTTGTTCTAGTTCATCTCATCCGAAATACACACTGCAGGGCATAACCTTTCTGTTACACTGACAGGTCCCAAGACAAAAATTCAAAACAAGAAAAAAAAAGGCAACACCTTTTAAATACCAAGTGTATTTGAAAAATACTCCTTCAAACTCCACCTGGTCCAAATTCAACAGTGCATCATTTTAACTTCTGTTAATTTCTTAACGATGTGTCCCAACAGCTATGTCCTTCCCTAGGTTCTGAAATCCCACAAACTATGCAAAGGACAACCCTCACCCTCCCTACAATGAAACAAGAACAATTTTTTTCCTGGAAATTAATGACTAACATGAAATAAGCTGTACTTAAAAGCACTTGCACCTAGCCATATCTAGTATGCAAACACTATGTGCACATCTTTTTTAAATTACCCAAATGTTAAAAGAATTAATCATAGCTCAGATCAACTATCATTCAAAATAAAAAATATGCACAGTAACATGGTTTAAATAATATGCTGAAGAAACGGCAAATCACATGAACAACTTCTCTTGTCTGCCACTTAGACTGAGCATACGCAGTGTGGTTACAAATTAAAGTCTTTACATAACCCCCAAAATATCCCAAATGTTTCCTATTTTGACCAGAAAAAGCATGCTCCTGTGTAACTCAACTGGTTTTGACTTTCAAATTGGCATTATTTAATTTAACTCCTTTTACCAAACCAGAATCCTGGTACATACAAAACTGCTGTTCTTGTTGCCAGGAGAAATTAGATTGATAAATTATTTGGAACATAAGCTGACTTCAGTTTTGCACTGAAACTGAAACATATTATGTAAGTAAGCACCCTAAACAAAGAATTGTGATGGTTTCTTTTACTTATTTACTCACCTTGCGAAGTCTCAAATTAAAAAAAGATCCTGGAAAGGCCTTTATGGTAAATTACAAATTCCTCTGTAATAAATATTTAGGTCTATGTATTACAAATATTAAGCATTCTTACATGCTCTTACATGTATTTTCTTCTTAAAAGGATAAAATCTCAATTGCAGATGACAATGCAATTGGCAATTCATTTGCAAGTTTGCTATACCACAGCCGTCCTCTAAAATACGCTACTTAAAACCCCATACCAACTGATCTGTGTCAGCACAAACAAACCAGTATGATACTCTTGCAGTTCATTGTGCCACGACTCCATAGGAAGTGTTACTGGAATTTTCACTACAGGAAAACCATATTAAAATTTAAAAGATGACAACAAAATTAAGTTAAAATTATTATTATTATTATTACACCAAAACACTGAGCAATTTAAAAATCTATTAAAATGTTTATAAGTTAATGCCATATTTAAAGAAAGGAAATGGAAGAATGTAACTGATTTTAAAGGAGAACAAAGGCAAATAATTTCTGAATTCACATGAATGGGTCAGGTGCTAGCCTATGTAAATGTTTACATTCGCCTGTTCAGCCTAGCTGCATTGACAATTGCATCATTAGATGTTTGTGGCTCTGGGCAAATTACACAATACTTCCCCTGCTTCAGCTTGCTCTTTGAATAATGAGGATGCTATTATTTACCTACTACATTCAAATTTTGTAAAACACTGAGATCTGCATGCACCAGGCATTACTAAAGACTACCAGTTTTGCTGCCCATAAAGCAGGTCAGAAGAAACACACTGGAAGTTTCCAAGTAAGTCCTTCCACAAAACTGCACAGGTACTAGCCCAGAACTCCCTGAACAGCCTCTGAATTTGATCAAAGATATACTCCAAAAATCAAATGGTGAATAACTGAAATGACCCAGACAACACCTGACAGAAGGTCTCAGTAGAAGGGTTTCTACCACCTGCCTGCTTTGTGATAAAGAGGAAAGCTGATTTATCAGCTTGTACTGAGGCAGTTCTAGTAACAAGTACAGTTGCCTGGTGGGGAGCTTTTATCAACCTGGTTTTTAACCACATATGCTGGTAACTGCAGCTCCTTACTCTCAAAATGGGGTGAAGCAAACTGAGATAGCTACCATATTCTCTAATGAAATGATTTCTTGCTTGTCTACTACTGGTAACTCCTATTGTGTTATTCATCATCATAGTATGCAAGTGTCTCATAAATATTAATTGTATTTCCTCCCAGCGCTCCTGTGAGAAAAGTACAATGACTCTAGTTTTACAAGAAGGAAATTTGAGGTAAAGAGGTTAACTGAATGCTCAGTGTCTGCATCCCTCAAGCTCAAACACACACAGCTTCTGTTTCCAGATAACCTGATGTCCAAATCAGTAGCCTGAATCAAAATAACATAGCTTGTGTCTTCTTTCTGAGTTTTTTCATAGTGAATGCTAAGAGTGAAATCTCATCAATCTGTTCTTCCCAGTCTGATCAAGGTGTTGGTATAAAACATTGCAGAAAGAACAGACAAAACATCAGTAGCACATCATATCACCTTGCTCATTCACCCTGCTTGGCCAAAACTTGAAGAACATCATTGTCTTGTTTGCTAACTTTCATGTATGAAAGTGTATCTCATTTTAACATTTCTAAATATGCTCTCAAAGGTCAGAATTAGAAAGCAACTTTCTTGGGTTTTTTCCTTTCTTTGGTTTTTTTTTCCCCAGAATAAACAGTTTAAACTCAGGTTGCTCAAACATTATGATTTTTCCACTAAGTGTCACAAAATCAACTTCATTAACTGGTTAATATATACTTAACAGTAACACCAATTTTTCTATACTGAAGCTACAAACCTAAATACCCTCAACTCTGAATTCCTTATCACCTCTTCCAATACTTTTTTAAAGAAACACATGATCTGCCTGTAAAAGCAAATCTATTACTTTTCAGTTATTATTATGTGATGAAAATAAAAACTGCAATTTTGAGTTATTTATACCGGTAGATAGCTAGATGTATTGCATAGGTAATTATCTGTAAGGGCCCATGTTATTCTGAAAGAATTTAACATTTGACCTCACCACAAGCACTTACGGTCTGGTTTGATATACAGGAAGAAAATAAAAGGAGAAGACCTCTGTCATCCAAGAACTCCTCATACACACACATAGCTAGAAATCTGCATGCCCATAAAATGTTCAACGTGCTTTAAGAGACGGACAACTAGCTACACATCCACACATGTGAATTTTTAAAAACAAGCTGGTTTCTTTTACTTCATTTTTGCAGTTCTTCAACTCTGTGCTTGGTAAGATATCACCCAACACCTCTCGATGGCAGTATAGTCTTGCACAGTAATACAGTACAATGTGCACAGTAATACAGTAATACACATGCGACAACATGGAGAAGTAGAAATAGCTGAGGCATTTTTTTTTGTCCATGGGGAAATAAAGCCCACTCCATAGTGAAAAAAAATTAGTTTAATAACAACCGCTTAAAACCACTCCAATTTAAGAAGTCAAAATGTTTTCCACTTCTTCACACATTCGAATCAACTTTTAACACACTTTACTGGAAAATAAACAGATTTGCGCACCGCCCCCCCCTCATTACACCAAGACAAGAAATCCCTGTTCTTTTTAATGTAACTGCATTTTGTGCTCTTATGAGATTAGATAAGAAATGAGCACACAGACCAAACACTCCTAGAGCTTGCAAATCTCCATTTGAAAGCCTCAGTGTACATTCTGAAGACAATACAGCTAGCAATTCGGGAAGAAAATTCTGTTTTCCATTCCACAACAAAGTTTTAGATTCTTTTCCTTTAAGTGGCTCCTGACCATCAGCTGTTCTTGTGCTTCTAATTAGCCTTAATACCACCTTCAAATCACAGCCTTCTTCCTGCTCTCAGTTATGAGCATTCAGGGTCAACCTAGATCTTCTTCTGCATCCCATTCAACTTGTCACATATCACCTTCTAAAGTTTCATGGATGAAGAAAAGATTAACACTGCTATTAGTGTGTTAATATTTCCTAACAATATTACTCAGGGACAGTAATTAAAACAATTTACGGCAACTATTAAAATACATAGACAACATATTATATAATTATCCAAAATCAACCTCTGCCAAAGAAACTGTCTACCATTCCTTGGTTACTTGTTCACTTTACAAAAAGACAAGCAGGTGCAAGTTCCAAAATTTTTAGTCAACTGTTTATCGCATTCAGTCATACTGAATATCGTACGCTGTACCAGGCCCTTAATCCTTGCCAGTTGTCAGATGCAGCTTGTTTTCCTGTGCATTTGCTAGCATCCATTAATCCTAATTAGAGTCAAGGTTCCTGAAGTGCTGAGCATCGCACAGACACAAAATAAAGATTGTTCCCTGTCATAAAAAAATACCTAAATTAGAAACGCACTCAAGAGATGCAAGAATGGAAGAATTACCATCCTCATTGTATAATAAAGGCCAACCAAGGTACAGAACCATTCAATGATTTACCACAAAATCACATACTAACTCTATGACAGAACAAGGTTTAGAAGCCAGATTTACGGAGTGCCACTGCAAGTGCTCCAAACTACCTATAGAAGTTTTGGTGTTTGTATCACAAAAGATCCCAAGAACATCAGATGAATTATGTGGAGCAGCTGCAGAGGCGATTTCATTATGGACTTGCCCGTTACCAGAAGAGCTACCGCGTAACAGACATCCCTCCAAACCAACTGTTTTTCCTGCAGATTTCAAAGGTGATAACCTTAATTACATGGCACTGTATGCCAAGGGCAAAGCATACTGGGTTCTCAAAAGCTCAGTTCTCTGTTACCTCTTTTTCTGATGAAGCCAGGCTTCAAAAATCCAGACAATGCATCTCATACTATTTTGTGTCCTCTTGTCTGTGGTCATATCTATACAGGATTCTGATGATGCTCTTTAGCAATGGGAGTTCATCTAGTAAATACTTTTTCTTCAGATCACAAGATTTCCTGAGCCCTGAAATCATCTGCTTTTCACTACCCCAACCAAGCTAGCATAGAAACAGCTTTCATGATGCTCAGGCAGAACTGTGTTTTTCTCCAGCTAATCTTACTTGCCTTCCAAGGGCAGCCTTCTCTTGGTCTGGCTAAGGTTTTATTTTGAGCAGCTCAAACAACGAACGCTGCTAGAATCTCAGAGTCCTGTTACATCCATTTGTACATAAAACATAAAGCAAGCTCCTTCAAACACTCATGTAAAAATGCTCATAAATGGAATTGCAATTAGTCTGAACAGAAGTACATTCCTGCTACTGCTTCAGACAGATTTCCAAGACTCAGATAAAAGTTGTGACACTAGTCCTACAACAGTATATTAACAACCTTGCTACGTAGAAACAAACAAGAATAAAGTTTGTTTATAAGCACTGACCAAATCTGCAGTGGGGAAAAAAATTAAAATTGTGGATTTGATATTTTCCACATTATAGATAATTCAGTTCTCAGAAGTCTACTTGATTGGCATTATAAAAGCAATTAAGTTACAGACTTGTCAAATATGTTAACATTTGGTTCTGTCTGCTCTACTTGTCTATTTTGACTAGTTGTAGAATCATTTAATGATTTACAGACCTTTCGAGTCTTAAGGCATGGTAGCTGTATTAAAATTGTAACCCATTATTTCTTGGTCACATCATACACTACTATGAACTAATAAGTATCTTCCTTTTTCTCAAAGAAAGAGGGATTTTAATTCCTGATCTGAAGCTTTGCGTTTTTTTGAATCTGCACTGGTTAACACTAAAATATTTTATTGCCAGTAAAAGAAGGAGTAATAGGAGAAATGGATGTATAATAAAATATAATTTTCAAAACAAATACACGTTTCAAGCTACACTGTATGTTCATATAAAATGTTGCAGCCCTTATTTCTAATACAATAAGCAAAAAGAACACATTTCAAATTGAAATAATATCATATATGTTTGTTGGAAAAAATGGGCTTTTTAACAGTTCAGAATTATTTCTTTCTGCAATCAGAAACATAGCAACCTAACCCTATGCATCCTTCCTTGTTTTAAAGTTTGAAAAATTTCCTTTTTCTCTATTTATTTAGAGGAAATGAGAAGGAAGAGGACAGGAAAAGCAAAAGGGGAAAGTACCTCTAATCATTATGGGAAAATACTTTTGGAAAAAAAAATCAAAATTAATTTAGCTAATCCAAAAGGAAAATTCAAAATATAGTGAAATCATGTTCTGCACCACTCCTTACTGCTTTCAGGAATGACTAGTTTAAATGGGTGAAAATTTCAGCGAACTACTTTTTAAAACAGTCAAACCTGCAAGGAAATGTGGGGTGAGGTCAAAGAAAAGTAGGAACTCTACACCAGGAACTTCCCCACCCTTTGGTACAACCTCTTCGAAGGGCTATCATGTTACTGTATGTTGTCTTCTCAAACTTCATTATAAGACTTAAATTTAAGGTTAGCTGGGAATTAATCAGATGCAATTAAAACAGAGCACCGCTGAAATACAATGGCTTTGCAAATATGAAGTTAGATGTAAGTCTAGATCTAGCTGGGGTTTTTTTGTACAAAAAGTTTACAAATAGTTTAAATCATTTCTGTATGCTGAAAATAAACTACAATAAAGAGGTTAAGAGGAGAAACCTACACTTTAGAAGTACCTAATTAATTACAATGTATTCGGTTACATTATATTAATTATATCAGACTTTAAATCTAATTAATTTATTTAACAAGATAAATTTTCCATTAAAGGAAAAGAGCTTTAGATTTAATAAAGGAAAAAAAAATGTATCAGGAGCTTCTGAACTTTTCCTGAAACAAGAAATGTGAATGTTGGGCTTTTACACATGTAGGTAGATCTCCCCTTGAAAGTAAGGGAAGTTAGGTTCCTTGACTAGAGAGAGAATAGATCTCCGAGAATAAATCTGTGCAGAGTTCAAGAGATATATGCCATTTGCTTTTAAATCTAATGAGAGCAATCAACAAGTATCTCAACTATACCAAAACTTTTCTGTGTGAGAGCAGTTGTTCTTATTTTTTCAGATATACAGTGCAGAGATTCCCCTCCCTGCCCCCAGTATATATAATGCTCAAATTCATTTCATAGCTCAGCCCTCCTTGTCAAACAGAAAGAACTGTATGTAATTTAGGCTTCTGAGTAATGAAAGCAAGTATGACATCTTCAGACTCCTTTAGCCTACAACTTAGAAATGTCCTAATTTTGCAAGTAGGAGATCTAAGAAGTGTGGGAATTGCAGTCCATACACCCTCTATCTCCACTGCAATGCCGCAGAGAAAATGCAGCTCAGATGTGGACTTATCTTTCTTACTCTCTGAAACATAAATGTTGTTAGTAGCTTAATAAAACATTTGCACTGGATCGGTTATTTGGCAAAATTCATCTGGAATTTCACCTCATTTTCCTTTATAAAAATTAATTTGGGACTGCATTTTCCACTTTCTAGATGAACTCCATTGTAACCGTACCTAATTTTTATGTTCTATAGCAGAGTTGAGGCTGTCCAAGCAGGTCCAATATGTTTTAACTTTATTACGATTACTATAAAGTCTCTAGAAATACACCTAAAATTGTCTTGACAACTTAAATAAAAGCAGATCTGTACAGGGTCTGTAATTATACTTCGCTACATGATTTTAACTGGCTAATAGTGAGCACACACTGAACAGCTGGGAAGGAAAAGTCTGTGTGTGCTCAGAAAGAGGAGGGACAGCAGAAGAAACCATTAATAAAGAAAAATGTTTTTCTTTCTTCTTGCTGGAAATTAAGCCTCCAATTTACCTATATAATTGTATTACTATATGCAGATGAGGCAAAATAAATTACACCGCTATTTTTTTTTAGTCATACTAAAATAGTACTCCTCCGTTCTTCTTATTAATATTTATGTTATTTATGATTACTCTTTATTTTGCATCTTTGCATCTCTTTCCTGGTTACTTCCAGACAGACAATATAAATTTTTTGATTACACATGGAACTGCTGTACCTAAGGAACTAAGCAAAAATACTGTCCCACCTAAAAGCTTAGCGTTAAAGGCAACTCCTCAACCCCCTCAAAATAATATTTATGTCACTTTTATATACAGAGTTTTTACTTGGTCAATATAATTCAAAACATAAGAATAATGACCAATGCTGTATCAAAGAATTCAGGTTAATTTTAACAGAAGCTTTTAAGTGAATTAATTTTAGAAGAATCAAGCAGCTAAACTCAGTATGACTGCTGATTATTTTTTATTTAAAATACAAAATAAATTGAAAGACTATGAAAAAAAACCTTACAGAAACTTCAAGATTATTGCCACCGTAAATTGCCATCTTTTTTATTAAAGACTACCCAAGGGTAAGTTACAGCATTAGCAGAAATCAATCCTAGCATATCTGTGCACTTTTTCATCGTAGGAAGTTAAGTCAGATTTGTAGTTTCGATGCTCAGCAGATCTTAGCGCTACAGTATCATTATGCTATGTCTCGGAACTGGAGCTTTTCACTAGTCTAACAGTAATAAGGGCTATAAGGGATTTGCATGAGTGATGAGAGACCTAAATGCAGAGCAGACCAGAGTTCATGGTGGGTGTTGGGCATTGTGCAAATCGAAGTTGCACATATATTTTTACAGGTAACAAATACCATATTTACTAGGAAAATCTCTTACAAACAAAGGAGATGGAAATTTTGAGTTAGTAATTTACACAACAACCCTCCTTAAGATTCTGTACATAAAAGGTTATACTTTTAATTATATTCTTGGGGGTCTCAAAAAAAAAAAATCAATCTTAACCAACCTATCACTTTCATCTTCACTTAATAAAAAGTTATGAAACAGGCTGTTAACTGCACTAAGTGCCACGAGGTCATGAAGTAAAAGATCTATTTTCTCCTTTTCTTCTTTTTTTTTTTCTTCAGGAGAGAAAACAATTTACAAAACAGAAAAAGCCTTGTTCAATGAAACAATCAGCTTTTAGTTACAAGTGCAAAAGTCATCCATGTGTACTAATTCTCAGTAATTATGATGCGAAGTGAACTCCTCGGGGACTTAAAAGTCAAGCCTGGCAATGACTGGGCAAACAGCTGAGGGAGCTACTCAGGTGATATTGACCCCTTCAAAGCCCTTTGTATTACTTAACAAAACAAACCATCCAAATACCTTCTTGGCCCTCCTTTTCTTAGGTATTAATGCTGTACTGTACTCAGAGGGCTGGTATGTAAAACATTAAAATCTAGCATGCATCTCAGCACACAGCTGTGACACAAGCAATGAATACACTACAAGGAAACAGAAGCACAGAAGAAGGAGAATTTAACATCTGTGTGTGTAACACAATCACAGCCTAGAGCGAGATGTGGAGAGAAAAGGTGGTAAGGCAGGTGTCCTTTATAAAATTCATCATAGTTGGCCGCCTCTTTTTAGACTCCAACACATCATGCACACCTGTCTTCTTGCTTCCCATATAAGTGATTACTATATTGTGAAATGAGGTAAAAATCCATAGCTGAAAATTTTCAAAAGCATTCATCAGCGTCCCTACTGCTTCCACAGTAAAATCACAGGTTTCATGTTGGATTAATCGGGGACCAAAATTTAGGCCAATACAATGCTGAAAGCTATAGGGAAAAGCTTGTCTTTAGCATCTCTTGCATATATTTACACCATGAGAGAAGAATTCAGCCCCAAATCGTAGGCACTGCTTGTACTGACAGTCTCTGTTGCTAGTTTTGACTTATGTTTAACATTACAAAAAAACCAAACTCAAAGACCACCTGCAGAAAAGACAAGTTCCAACCTATCTACCTGGCACTAGACTATGCCTTTAAGTGGAGCACTCCAGTTAAAAGAAAACTCGTGGCTTTCTGCCACCGCACGTCTACTGCTACAACTTTATGCAGCATCTCATTGTTAATACATATTTCAAATATCAAATAGGAAAAGCCAACATTTACAGATCATATAAAATATATCTTCAGCTACCTATCTCTCAAAGCAGATCCTTAGTTTACAATGAACTACTGGCAAAAAAGCGTGCTGCAGCATTCTCATGAATGACATGTCTCTGTAAAGAGTGCTTTTTGTACTGCATTAAAAAATTCACAGCAGTCTGTAAAAATAAAAACTCTAGATCAAATGACACTTTAAATGAAAACTTTGCTGAATTCTCCATGGCTGCTATATCTATAAGGTATTTTATTAGTGTAAGGGGCAAATACATTTTACTCTGCAAGCACTTTATTGCATTTTTCTTCATTTACAGCATGCTTTTTATTTAAGGCTTTAGAGACCCACATTCTTCTCTCCCTCCCCTTCTTTTTTTTCCTCCCCTGAATGCTCCTAAAGTTACAGAACAAGGGGATCCTACCTGGCAGTCTACAACAGGTCAATGATCAAACAGAAGGAGCAGTGAGACAGCAGCCAAATCCTGCCCCATCTCCTGAGAATTACAGAAAGCCAGGGCTTCTCAGCCTGTAACGCAACCGAGCCACTGCACCCCGAGGCTTAGATAATCGTAGCATACTCTCTGCAAGCACATACAGCACAAATCTCCAGACCTACTGAGGTTAAGACACAAGCATTTGGTTTTAAGTTGCTGCTCACTGTAGTTTTCGACACAGGTAGAAGCTGCTTGAAAATGTGACCCCATCTGTCTTATGACAGCAGAAACAAAGATAGACTGAAAATATACCAACACTGTTCTGCCCCAGTGATCAAAGCCAGTTTAAATAAACACTGTTCTTTATCTGTAAAGTGCACTGGTCTTTGAACAACTATTCATTTAACCTAAAGTATTTACATTTGCTTCAGCAAAATCAATACACCAGATAAAGTAAGCTGTAATATGAACAGACAGAACTAGACCAAACCATGAAGTATTATCATTTTCCCAATAATATGCCAGTTGTTCATTAAGATACTACTTCGTGAAAACAAAATACTCTTAAAACTTAGTGGGTTTTAAATACAGCCTACATTCAAGAATGCATTATGTACTGAACTAACATTACACAGCCTACGTCTGCTACAAACTCAAAAGAAGCACGAGTACTTTTTGCCATTTTAAAAAGCTAGTATCACTGCAAAAAGTGAAAATGAGTGGGCGCAATAACACATCAGGAAAGAAATGACGCGGCAGAGTGGGTGCCACAAAGTAGTAACTAATTATTAGCTTCAGGAAAGGTTAGCATGAATCCTTTTTAGGCCATAAGCTACAGCCAACGTGCATAAAGACACAGTCATTATTACAGAAACAAACTCCAAGCTGCGAGAATTATACAGAGCAGTTAAAAAGGCATGATGCACAGAAACATTTACCCTTTTATCAAGAATGGCTGGCCTATCTAGGAGAGAACTGAGATGTTCTAGTAGAGTCTGCTCTTGAACTGGATCTGTGGTTAAACAGAAGCCTCAGTCCACATAGTTACTCTTACGCAACACACCTTCATGAATCTCATATGAAGGAAATTAAAGATACTTACACAGCCACCAGCAAGAATTTCTGCAGCCAGTGGGACAGAGCCATCTTTCGCCATAAACTTATCTCTCACAAAATCATTAACCTTAAAAAACAAACAGTTATTAAAGCTGATAAATTAAAAGGTTGGAGAAAATGCTCATGAGGTGCAAATTCTGTGCAATTGAAAATGCAAGTACATCCATGAAACTATCAAGCTAACAGATAGCAAAAGAATCTCAGATTTCATATGAAATATTTTAAAGCTGACTATGTTTTGCTTTCTAACAAAGATTTGCAGCATAAATCAATCATTTACTATTGAAAAAAGATAACAACTACTAATTAAATAAATTCATTATCTGAAAATTAATGAGAAAACCATTTAAGATTTTAGAAATTCTCACTAGATTTAAAAATTTAATTTCAAATTAATATCAGAATGTTAAATAATATGTTTTAACATAATGGTAATGCCATTAAAAGCACTAAATAGCTTTTTTTTTTAAAAAAAATGCATATTACTAACCTTGCTGAATACTAGCTTATTGGTGAATAAAAAATACATTAAGATTGGGTTACAATAAGAAATTTTTCTGCACCTAAAATTATTCAAGAAATAACAAAACTACAGAAGTAAAACATTTAGGCTAAAAAATGCATGCAAGCAATTCCTTTCTTACCCACTTCACTACATGTTCATATCATCTCCTGTTGTGCTAGAATTAAATACATCAGAGCCACGTGGAGATATAAAACCAAAAGCCCTCCAAGTCCAATAAAAAATTCTCCATTTTTGCTAAGAAGTGAAACCAAAGGCCCACTCTACTTACAAACAAGCAGATGAGCCGAACAAGTTGAATAAGCTTGTTATATTTTGGAGTGAGTCCAAAAATAAGTTTTCAGTAAGGCTCTTAATATGTACATATATATAGTATATACATATGCATGTGACTGGTATGCCACTTGTAATATTCACAAGTGAGATATAAAAAGTTGCTTTGTGCTTTTGTAATTAAGTTTCTATCAAGCAAAAAGTGATGAAACACATTCTACCATGTTGCTGACACATTAAGGATAAAAATTCCACATTAACATTAAGGATAAAAATCCTTAATGCGCTAATTGTAATTAGATGGACTTTACGATGTGGAGAAATGTGGAAACAATCCCTTTGCAAACTTACGGTAAGTTTTATGGCCTTCTCTGGTGCTACACCTAAGAGCTGCGGTAACAGACCTGTAACACGGAAACAGAGAATTCAATGCATCGAGTAACTTGGTATTAACTAAACAAATCAACAAATACATGTAGAGATCACCACCTAGAAACAGGCAATTTTTAGAGCAATTTTGTGTTATTATATATAATGAGAGTACTTAAACATTCCATTTTGAGAACAAACTTTGTGTTACCACTTTAAGTCAGAATAACTACATTTGTTACTTTAGCTTTTTAAAATCTGTGTTATTAGCTCACTTTACATTTAAACACTAACACAAATTTTCCAACTATGTTTCAGCACTCTGTCCCGCATTAACATTTAATTTTTGCATCTTCACACACAAATTAAGACTTTCTAATTAATTTTGTGAGATAAGCGATGAACTTGCTTCAAAAATCATATGTGCACTAACTTTTTCTGGCAAAACCAATGGCATTAAATGCAGGACCCTAGGCGATAAGACTCAAAATAATGCAAAACATTCAAACATGTATGACTGCATTCTTGAGCACTTTGCCCAGCTAACTCACCAGCTCTTTAAACAAAGGAAGTCATGCTGCTTTCTCTCCATGTATGGAATTTCCTATTTTATTTTGTTAGAAGTGATGCACTACAGAACTGGAAGTAGCAACCTATGACTGCCGGCTTCACTTGCTTCAAGTGAATAGTTGATATTTTGTAAACTTTTGGACAATACAACCTAAAAAGTATGCAGAGCTCAACAACTCAGCCTGGGGCTAGAATGGTGCTGCAAGCATTCATCAGCATAACAGAATTATGACACCATTCAGAAATGTGAGAAAATTGCCCCCGCTGGAGTTCCTGGTGCAAACCTCTTCTCTTTTAGGAACTCAGGCAGCACCTTTCTACTTTTCTACGAAGTCTGACATCTGCACCTCTCAGTGGTTTTATTTTTGGGGAAAGAGACAACAACTGAGGTTCCACATTTAAGAGCTAACTTGCCAAAAAGCATTTTCCCCAACAGCTAAATGTCACAATAACAAAAGACAAAAATGTACGCGCACAGGATTAGTACATTCTTCCATTCTGTCACCACCTATCAGCTTTACTGGTTACTACTAATGATTCTAGTAAGGAAAAGGCATCAGGGAACAGCACCATGTGGGTTGTGACAGTAGAACGGCCAGCCATAATTATATAATTTTGCACTTGTATTAGCATTTTCATTTTTCAAGGATCAAAAATAGTAATTAATTGTGTATACACAGATAACATCTACCCCAGACAACTATTTGGCTTATGATCACATGTCTAAATATTCAAACCAATGAATACAGTGCCACTAACTTTGAATATAACTGCTCAAAACCAAGAGATTCTGCAGAGTAAGTTAAACATCAAAATTTTAATTTCTGAATGATTTTTAGTTGCATGGGGGGCTGGAACTCAGAATTCAATGAAAAACCATTAAGACAGTCAGAATTGTATGATTCAATATTACATTTTCTGCAGCACTAGGAAGAAAACACAAGGACATACAATGAAAAAGATTTCTACAGTTCTAGCCTTGTACAGACCCAATTCTCTTTGTAACTGCTATCTTGCCATAGGACATGTGTGTCTTTGTATAGAAATTATGGCTAATGAATTTGTATCTTCAGAGATTAAAAAGATGTTTCATTTGCTTTACAAACACAGTACCTGATCCCAAGTCTAAATGAGTAAAACTAGAGCAGGTCTGTAAATAGATACAGAATTCCAATAAACCTGGAGACCATTAATTTTAAAATCATATATACATACATCATTACACCTAAGCCATATGTAGCATGACTTTCAAGTTATATCATAGAAAATAAATTACAGAAAAAGACATTCTAAAATATTAAAATATAAAATTATAAAAATGCTCCAGTTAGAGACATGTATGAACGTCCAGTTTTGGAAGCTACACAAGCAGGATAAATCAAAATAATTTTCACTAGACTGATCTGAAGTTGTCCTTTTTGCCATTTCTTATTTCTCAGCTCCTAAGACTGCATTTGTAAAAGGAATTTGTAAAACCTAAGGAAAAACATGTTTATCTTGGCACAACTTGATTTTTTCCCCATCTAGTCCATTTCTTTTGCACTCAAAACTGAAATGGCTCAAAAATTTCCACAAAACCTCAGTGTAGAAGAGAAAGACTAAACAGAATAGGTGAAGGTTACCAAAAACCCCACATCACCAAAAAAACCACAAAACCTAATTGAATTACCAAAACCCCAGAGCCTCTCCCTTACTCTCTCTCTATTTCACACACAACTTTATACTATGAAAAAGCTTTATAAGTTTATTTATAGATAATGCTATGCATATCTACTGCAAGATAGCATATAGTATTCTAAAAAAGGTAGCATTCACGTGAATGCTAAATTTTATAGCCTTGCCAGATACCAGCTAGGTCTACTATCTCCAGCAGTTCAAGAAGGTAGAGGGACTCTTTGTCCTCATACCTATGTAATAAAGCAATAGGAAAGTGGTACCTGTGCAATTCCATACACTAGACTATCAAAATTAAATTCTCTTTCCTCTATCCTTCTGACGAGAGCCCCAAAACACTCTTGAAAGATTTCTGAACATGATAAAGATGATAAGTTTTACAAAAAAGAAAGCACATCAAGGGACACACATGAAAATATCATTTTTCTGTAAAGTTATCCTGACATGCTGGGAATTTTTTTCAGTGTTACTATGTATCAGCAGCTCAGCAATATGACATATACACAAATGTAGGACAGGCTCAAAAATGTCTGACTATCTTAAATATTTATGTATGCCTCCTATAAGAGCAGAGAATAACACTTTGCACATAGGCACCCTGCTAGTATAGTATACAGCAAACATTTTAACACAACCCATTTTTTAGATATTCAAGGCTCTTAAGTAATTACCACATACACCACTTAATATTTGACACAGAATCATAGTAGGACTCTATGGGAACGTGAAGGTATATGTGAGAGAGAGCACTGAGAGCTTCATTTGTTTGTGACATCATAAAAGATCCTTTCTGAAAGCAGTCTAAATACATTGTGAATATACATGCAAGAACTCACCCAGCCCAGCTGTGAAAAAATCTTATTCAGCCAAAGCGTTTTTCAGATATCTAACACTGAAACTTCAGTTTTACACTGTGTAGCAGATGTGCTTTTCCCTTCACATTATAAAAAAAACACTGACTGAAGGAGTTGTTGCTCAGTTTAGGTGAAATATTTGAAACCACTTGAACATCTGATAGAAAGGCAGGAACAGATACTGCCAAATTTTTCTACTACAAGATTCACACTGTACGTGGAACGATTAATCACCAGTTGCCATTCAAGCACAGTTCCCTCAGAATGGAAATGGGGTATTTCTTGAAGATTTCGTACTTTGACAGAACTTTGGGTTTGAAACAGGCTTGTACTTCTATTCTTCAAAAATGGTACTTCATTGCATGCTTCTGGAGGAAACCTTCTGTCATGGTTTTGCAACATTAGGGTGCGAGCCCACTGGTAATAATGAATGCGAACGATTAATATTTAACATTAGAAGGTATCTGGTGTCACTGGAGTGCAAGAAGCACCATCAGAAGACATAAAACTAACAAGTTCTTTAACAGTTCATGATCACAGGTAACAAAGCCTTCCATGGCATTTCCTGTCTCTTTCATCCTCCAGGAGAAGTGGCATTAACAGCATGGCTATCCAACATTTTCATAAGCTATACTTTATATCTCTGATACTTAAATTTCCCATAAAATTTCTATCAAGTATAGGTGAAATAACTGCTACTAGATCCATGGCTTAAGACTAGGAAGCTTTCACTTTCTGTGACTCATCAGGTGGACTTCTGATTAAAATAATATTAAGAAATGTATGTGACTTCATCAGTGGAAAGAGAAGTTGACAAATCACAGCTTCAAAAATTTTCTTGTATTTCCATACAGATAAATACCCACAAGTTTCTAAATACTTATTTAAGGTATAAATGTAGCCACAACAGTAAATTATAAGTATACGCGATGAGTAATCTTCTAAGTCATGCTGAAAAATATGAAAAATTTGCCTTAGATGTACAGTCTTAAAAAAAAGAATCTAACAACACAGTATTCAAATAATGCATGTTATAAAGATTCTGCAGAGGTTCATATCCTATTTGGGCTTTTTGGATATCTTCTCAGTTAAAAAACTGATTATTCTTAGAAACAAATTCACATTAAATAAAAATCTCACTTTATATCCACAAGATGGTGTAATTTACCCTTATCTGAGATGGACGTTTAGAACATGGTGTTTTTGTCCTTTTCAAGTTTGGAATAAAATAAGGATAAAAAAAAAGAAAAATTAGTTCACTTCACTGGATGGAAATATGTGCCTTGTATTAAAAATATCATCTGAAGTGGCTGAGTTCAGAGTAGGGTTTATAATTCTTGCTTGCTTCCTTGCAGTGTGGCACGACAAAAAGACCACTGCTCTGAATGTTTCTACTATAATTTTTTAAAAGGTTTTGCATCACTATTCAGCTAAGCAGGAGAACTCTACCAACTAATACTCCCTTTTCCAGTGGGGAAAAAACCCACATATACTTAACTCTAAACCCACCACAGTGGAAGAAAGAAGCAAAAAGGAATCAGCAAAAAGGAATCGAGCAGCAGTCCAAATTTACAGAACAGCATAGAGGAAGCTCCATATTTTTAAGGAGTTTTTTCTATTTAACTCATCAAAAAGAGAAGTTAAATCAGACTGCCATTTAAGAAGAGAATCTGTAGAAATGTAGATCTCAATTTGCCTCTGAAATGATGGTGCTCTTTGCCATCACACAATTTCTACTATATAATCCAGAACTGAGATTATTGCCCTGGGTTTAAAAGTTCAGCTCCACCAAACCATCCGAGGTTTCACTATTCAGGACCCCTTGGAAGACTGGAAAGTAGCAAACAGGATGGGAAATGGAAAGACAAGCTATACTGATGAATGTTCCTAAAGGTCCCAAAATTTGGCAATGAAAAAATCACTCCAGAAACACAACAAGCAAATGGAAGTAAGAATATGCATTTATGACATTTCTGGAGTTTGTTTTTCCAGGTGGAAAAAACACTGCTTCAGAGTTTCAATGAGACAGGAGCAAATACTAGTGGAATTCTGCATATTTCTTATTTCAGGGTCCCAGAAGAAGCAGACGTACATTTGCATGGAATAAACTTTATTCTTAAGCTAATAACTGGGACTTTTTACGGTTCTGATTGCTATAAATCCTTACAAAACAGAAAACAGGTCAATACTCTTTATTAAATTACTAGGCCTGCTCAAAAAAATGCCTCAAACTCGGCAAGCCTTCCCATCTCCAACTGTGCTGAAATAATTACAAAGCCTGTGTTTTGTACAGGAGCTGCTTAGCCAAACTCCAGGAACTGCAGTAACTCGATGTTAAAGACTGTGCGGTATCACACCACTTACTTTCAATGTTGTTTCACACATCACCTTATAAACTGTTAAGATTTTTTTCAGGTGCATCTAGCTTCTTCAGATCATAACAATATCCTCTGATCTTCATTCCTGACTCAACTGCCTTTAGCAATTGATTTCTGTCATTACAATATTACTATTTTCAAAGGTTAAAACATTTTTCTAAGCAAGCTGGCTAAAAATTAAGTAAGTATCAGAAGTTTAAAATCCTTCTAAACAAATATGGAAGAGGAGGATAAGAGATCTCACTAACTGGGATATCAGAAATATAATTTGCTTTATCTCTGTGACACAGAAGAACTGCAGTCTCGTGCCGTAGTTCATGATTCTTCATGACTATTTCTGCATTGCCTGAACTTACACCATTGATGCCATAACTAAGGCAAGGACAATATTAAAAAAAAGCCACCATCTAACTGCAGGCACTTACCTAAGATACACAAAGTGAGGGCAATTTACTTTCTGAATGGAATAAATAAGCTTTCGGAGCTTTCTTCATTGACTGCAAAGGGAGCTCGGATCAGCTAACTTCATAACTTGGGTTTATGGGTTACATATATAAAACTAAGTGCGCTGAACGCCAGCTAATCTCTCTGGCTGACTCAACAGTGACAAGCTAAGAGGATTATACACAAAGCTAAAAATGACTATTCCCAATGATTTGTGATGCACATGCAACTGGTTCAGAGAAACATTTCTGTCAAAAAAGATATCACAAAAGGAAATCTGGTTAATGACAAGGTACCTTATTTTCTCAATGGTTTTATGTTTCTACATAGAAAGAAAACAGATTAGAAAGAACAGTGAAACAAAAAATAAAAAATGGATGATCTAATTTCTACTAAACAAAACAAACTATAAAATAAGGACCACTAAGGAAATTAAAACTTGACTAGTAGTATATATTTGCTGTAGGAAACTGCTATTGTTGCCCTGTTGCAGATCAGGAAAGAAAGGACAGAAAGATCCTACAGAAATGTCCTCATTTCAATGAAGTATTAATTACCAAGAAGTTGGCAAACCCTTCACCTGTAGCAGAAGATAAGCAAAAGCACAAATCAGGCAAAATTGAAGTCTTAACAAAATAGGCTTAAAAAATCAGAGTTCCATTGAGTTCTTACTAGTATCTCATCATTAGTATATATGACCTTTTAAACTTACCTCTGTAAAGCCCAAAGAAACCTTCATAACGCAGCACTTTTTTGAAGCAATCAAAGCTGTTTTTATACATAAGTTCTCCCACAAAAGAGCCTGTAGAGCGCTGGTTTTGCATTCGAGTTTTTACCAAATCAATTGGGTAGACTGCAGTAGCTCCAACAGCTGCAAATATAGAGGTATGAGAAAACATGATAATGCATTTGCAGTGTTTGACTGTAATTGTTTATCTTCCACATTAATATCTCAAATATTCGTTCTATCTTTTTTTCTCCAGAATATATTCTTGATACACTAAACTATTTCCCACAGTTTTAAGCAAAAGCACTTCCTGGTGCTACCTCATTATTAATCTGATTCTTCTGAAACTGGTTTGGTGTCAAATCTGATAGTAACACCACCTGCAAACTCCAATGGTTCATAAATTCTAAAACTCTTGTGGACCAGATGACCTCTTCCCCTTCAATTTTATAGTCATCCCACCCCTTAAACATAGCTTCAAGGGAAAGACTGAGAAAACTTCCACACTTAAATAAAAGGCAGATGGGGAAGAAGGGCAGAAGAAAAGACAAAAACCCAAACAGTGAAGATGAATATTCTTTTGCTCAGCCATTACTAACCTCCAGCAACAGAACCAAGGGCAAACCTGTACGCTGACTCTGCAATCTGGATGAGAACAGGTCGAGACACATCGCCTGGAGCTTTCTGTCAAGGAAGGATTTAAAATAAAAGGAAAGACAAGGAAAATAATCAGAGCATCATATTTCACAAGAGAACATCTCGTGATCAGAGAGATGTAAGTATAAAGATACCTGGATAAAATCCCACAATATGCTGAGGATTTTCGTTTTGACTATTATTTCTCTTCCACTGATTTCTAAGTGCCATATAATATAGTCACTTCAGATTGGAATAGCAAAGAAAAGAAAGACTGATACTACAACAATATTATACAACTTCAGAATCAACAGTCCAAGTGGGCATATGAAGGCACACATATTGCATCCTAAGCCATTAATTTTCTACACCTGAAACCAAATCCAGTCCGGAATTTTTTTTCTGCTGCTGCCAAAACCAGGTATACCTATTACTTCTCAGGCTACTAAAACTAGTACACAAACATTTATATCACTTATATTACCAACTTTTGTAATACTTTTTCTAGGATACCACAAGTTAAAGGACAAAATAAAAATAGTTTAGCTAATACGTAGCTGGAGTTGACCAGAAAATAAATTCAATTTATATTTAAATCTACGTAGTTGAAAATCCTTTCAGTTTCAGCATCAAGCAGCTGACACTAAAAAGGAATTGGGTGGAAAAATGAAAAAGGCAGGACACATATGCAGAACCAATGGTAAGATTTAAGCAGGTTTGTACGTCCTAGCCTTTTAAAATGGCAAAATACAGTGGCCCCAAAGAAAAAACTAAAGAAACTGCTACTTTCAACACCACATTTTTGGCCACATTTTACTGCCACCTATTGTAACTTATGTTACTTGATATTCAGTCCAACACAAATGCTTTTAACTCCTTTAGTACTCTTCTAGGAATAGATGGTGAGCTTTCGGGAGCCAACTCATTTGCATTCAGCCCAGCACAGTCAACATTTAGTCACTGCTCAAAAAAGCCCCAGAAAACCACCACCCCAGATACTGTCCTGGAGCGCTGGTGGGGGTGTTCACATGGAGAGTAAGGAGGAGAAGAAAGAGAAGCAAAGGAGATGCATGTGTACACATGCACATACAGAGGCCTGGCTTATGGCCTGGCAGTCCTAAAAATGTAGCCTACATCAACTCATTGTGGTCAAACTGGCGTCTCTGCACAAACCCAGAGCAGGAAAAAAAAACCTAACAAAAAACCCTTAGTCTCACAAGACACAAAGTTAAGACTGCCTTAAAATAGATACAGAGAAAGAGAAAAACAGAAACAGAGGGCTAGTTTTAAATCTGTCTGTGTAGAAACTGGTTCAATAAGAATACAAGATATGCTAAAATAATATGAAAGCTAAAAATCAACAGGTCTGACATGTAAAGAACACTCCCATTTCTCTTTACCTCAAAGATACCATAAGTTCATTTTCTATTAAACCACTGAAAGTCAGTATTACTAAGGCGTGTAGTGATAGCACTACGGGGAATAGCTATAAATTGCAGAGGGGAAGATTTAGACTAGACATTATGAAGAATTTCTTCACAATGAGGGTGGTGAGGCACTGGAGCAGGTTGCCCAGGGAAGCTGTGGATGTCCCATCCCTGGAAGTGTTCAAGGCCAGGTTTGATGGGTCTTTGAGTGGCCTGCTCTAGTGGGAGGTGTCCCTGCCCATGGCAGGGGGCTTGGAACTAGATGATCTTTAAGGTCTCTTCCAACTCAAACCATTCTTTGATTCTATGAATATCCTTTAGTTCTTGGAAATGTAGAGAATATTAATGCTTTTACTGAAGATGTGATGGTAGAATAAAAATAATCTTTCCTATTTTGATATTCAGCAGAGCATAAGGCAAACCAGAGAATATGCTGAAGCCAGGAACATCCATATGTGTTCATAACGAGGGCTGTCATTTGATAGGCTAGATGCTGAATTTACCATCCATATTTGAAACAGGCTAGTCTTCTTTCCACATTACAAAGAACACAGAGCAACAAAATCACAAAACAAACATCTCAATTAAGTATACACCTAATGTTTACTGAATGGCTGGATGACAGTCACGTATTTTATCTTTCCAAAGTAAATTACATTTAACCTATCAAAAGGTAGCCGAAGAGAAAGGGCCACAGAGAAGACACTGAGAGGACATGACACAGTTAAAAATAAATTCTAACAAGAAGGTATTCCTCACAGATATTACAGAACATAACAGAAAAGCAACTTAGCTGGCAACCCAGAAGAAGGTTGGCTATCTGTTTACCTGGCACTGGAAACAGATAACAGCATCACACTAGCTTCTGTTCTTACCTGCCTCTGAGCCTCAGCCAGGTTGTAGGGCAACGTTCCCTCTTCCAGAGGAGCAATTCTTTCAATATCAGCTAATGTCATGCGCCTGAGAAAATTAATTCATCTTAGTGGTAGTTCAGAGATGGGTTTTCAGATCACAAGAAGATACTTGCATGTGACCACTATGCTACACTCTCCTCTTCCTCAACAATACCTCCCACTCCTTCCAAGAAGGAGAGGAGGAAAGGAAAGAGAAGATAATTCTCTCTTAGATAATTCTCTGACTTACCCCCGTGGCTCATACAGATCTGCTAACTGAAACAAGATGTCAACTTCCATGGGTGTAACCTGACCGAATTTCTGAGCTGCCAGAACAAACTCCTCTGCAACAGAATAAAAATACAGAAAAGAAAAACTAATCAAACCAGAACAAATAATCCAGAGCACCCCAGAGTTACTTTACATTTTAGTATTAAGTAGAAGACACTGGTGAGGGAGGGAGAAGGGGAATAAAAGTGACCCACCAAAGAAGTGTTCCTGCCACTACATAAATTTATGTTTCAAATGGTGTATCCTTCATGCAAGTAAGTACAACTCCCTGGTTTTGAAGCTTAGCAATATCAACAGGATTTAGGATATTTGACATACGGTATCAATGAGCTGTGGGTCAGAGGGGAAAAAAAAAAAAAGCAAACAGAAAAAAAAAACTGGGAGTCAAAAGATGTAGAACTTTTCATGCATAGACCCAGTAGGCCACATTAATGAAACTTCAGCATTGCACAGGGAATTCTCTATAAAAGTGGTTAGATATAGCAGATAACATCTTGTTCCAGGTTGTAGATCAGCTTACTGTGCTGCCAATACAAGTTTATGGAATTCTTCAACTACCCTGGAAGGTCACTTTAATAGGCTGCCAATTTGGCAGGAGTCCTAGGAAGTTTTTTAAACTTTTAAATATCTTTACATACCTTCCTCATCCTGCCCCCACCAGCAGTTTACTGATTGAAACAAAATGCAAAACCTAGAGGGTAAAATCCAACAGGAGTGTACAAAACTCAATGGTGTACCAAGGAATGCTAATGAGGCAGACTTTCTCTCCTTCCCATTGATTTAAAAGAATACAGATGAGTTTTTTTCCCTCCACCCACACCAATCAAACACCCAAGAAAACTTCCAGACTGCAAACATTTCTACCAACCCTTAGTGACTTCCACATCTTTTCTATTTCCAGCCAGAGTGCTGTAGATCTTTCTAATGAGCTCCATGTTGTTAAGGAGAGAATTAAATCCATTAAAATAGGAAAAGCTGACCTGATGGGAAGTGGTACCTCCAGCAGCCTAAAGCAGAGAGAATAAAAGAAGAGAGACTGTTACAAGATTAAGAAAAATCTCGAAATAAAAGGTTTCAAACAACGTTATTTTACAAGAGCGACAGTAGCATAGGGTTGCTTTTTTAAAAAAACAAACAAACAAACAAAAAAAAACCCCAGCAAAATAAAGAAAACTATGAAAGATTCTTATGTTACTGAAACTAATCATGACCAGAATGTAAAACTCTCCCCACCCTACAAATCTAAACAAATACATATGCAGGATTATAACAACATAACCAGTAGTAATTTACAAAGTTCAAGTTTCAGTACTGCTTCAGTTGGAAATGTTTCATAAGATGGCTTATTTCTAGTAATGAGGAAATCTACTTCTACATGTAAAGTATATTACCATACAGAAAATTTCAACAAAATCAAAACATATTCTGAGAAAGGTCAACTAAAACATTTAAATTCCCAGGCATTTCAAGTCACAGAAAACCAGCAGCAAGCTCTCGGGCTTATGTCAAGTAGTCAAACAAAATGGGAACAATAAGGTTCAAGTAGTTATTCATTCTCAAATGAGAACTGAGCCTTAACCTTTATTTTAAAGTGCTGTTGGGTCTGCACACAGAAGAATTACTGGATCAATTCCCTATTTAGAGTATATGTCTGGTGATCTAGCAAATCTCTGAAAACAATGCATGAGCTTGCCAAAACGTAATTGACTTTGAGGGAGAATCAAAAATCTTATCTTATGTTTCATGAGAGAGTATATGACCCAGGAAAGCTGATAACGAGACTGGAGAGA
This sequence comes from Phaenicophaeus curvirostris, assembly GCF_032191515.1. Lineage (NCBI taxonomy): Eukaryota > Metazoa > Chordata > Aves > Cuculiformes > Cuculidae > Phaenicophaeus > Phaenicophaeus curvirostris. The sequence goes on from NC_091397.1 coordinate 26,836,500, forward strand.
GAACTGAGGAAGGAAGTATTAGAAATTACTGTCAGTCCCTGAGCCTTCTGGCTGTGCCTTTTGCTCAATGCTTCTTTCTTCCAGTATTCTTCCCAGAGTGTGCAATTCTCATCACTTCACACATCTCTTTCGAATTCTGCCTTGCAAGGCAGAGCAGAACAGATTTCTTTAAACCTGGATACAGCCAGGGAAGAGCAGCTACAAGCTCACAAGACTGGAAACAGTGGTCAAAAATGAATGTATCTCTTTTTTTTTTTTTTTCCCTTCAGTGAAATTGCACAGTTGTAATATTTAATTTGGTTTATGTATTTCCAGCTAAAAAAAGTATACACTTAAGAGTAACTACTATCAGTTAATATGTAGAAAATGTCCTTGGGTGATATTCCAGTTCATACACTGTGCTTGCAAATGACACTCAGGAGGTTAGAATTGACAGTACAAAACAAGTTCTTTGTGGATGAATTCCTAAGTGGGATCCAATAGCTTTTTGGCATATTTGACAGTCTGCTAAGATGAAATGATCAGAAATAGTCTGGCAAACTCTGTGTTTGTAGGCCATTACCTGCTTTGTCTTTTGTCTCAGGGGACCAGAACATTGAGGATACATATTCTACAATATGGGTTAACTTTCATATGTGTAGATAATAACTATCAAACTTAAAAACATGCATCCATAAGCTGGATTATGTGCCACATATCGTGGTTCACAAAAAAGAAATCCTATGTCTACATCCCAGGTCTTTCTCAGTGGGGATATCAGAGCTACTCACAGCTACTAGACATTCTTCTACAAATGGTGTCAGCATGTGTGGCCGGATAGTGACCATAATATCCCTGAAGTCCATAGCTGTGACTCTTCCAGACTGAGCATTGTCACGTTGCACAAAAGCTTGTTTTGCATGTTCTAACTGTATCTCCTGAAAACATATAGGGGAAAAAAAAGTTAGGTTCAAAATCATCACCTTAACAGTTTGATTTTATAAAATGCAATCCTACAAGATATTGCTTACATAACAAAACACAATTACATTGAATCTATTTTTAACAGGATATTGTATATGTAACTTCCAGTCTATTCTATCAGTGGCATGTATGGTCTCTAACATTGAGCTCAATATCTAGGACAATCATCATGATTTCTCTGCTGTCTGGACATCATAAGGTCATGCAATTCATTTAACTGAAAAATGGAGGGCACGTATCAACACACCAGTGCAGGTAATATCCTTCTCATGAACATTAAAGCGTTCCATGATGTGCATTATCCAGTTTATTGCATGTGTCACGGCAGGTCACAATCCTTCCTGCAAAAGCATATGCTGCTTCTTGAATGAGGACAATATAATCATCAGAGATTTCCACACAGACACCCACTAATCTTGAAAGCATTCCTTCAAGAAGAATCACTTAAAACATAAAAGTTATTTGTATACAAAAGACACCAGCAGTTGAATGTAGAACTCCTTGTATCGTGACTGATTAAAGACCCGCTCTCAATATTTCAGTAGTAGTAAGAGGCAGAGATCAATCACAAGCATTATCTGATGCAACCACCTGATAATCTCATTTTGTGATTCAAATGTATTCCTGAGAGAAGAGGGGAGAAAAAATGCATTTCATCTCTCAAAACTCTGTTTTCCTAAGACACCCTTCACTCTTTCTTTATAAATTACTGTTAAGACTATTTTCTTATTTTTATATTTTTCATTTAAGAGGAACAATCCTGCACAGATACTAACTTGATAATATGTATGAACTTTTTGTTCAGCTCCATAGCTTTGCAAAAACCAGAAATACCTTTGGTGATATAGTTAAGACTTCCCAATCTGTATTCTTTGCTGAATGGAGGAGAACAAATCATTGCCATGTCCTGTCTTTAAATGTCAAGGCTTATAAAAGCTTCTTCAGTGGAAATACAGTGCTTAGTCTGAATACATATTCATAAACAGGTACTCTGAAATGGAATCAGGGCAAAAGTATGCCAGCAATACTAAACAAGTCTTGCAATGGACCACGACACCATCCTATTATTTCATTATATTTACAAATATTTGCAAATATGCCTTAAAAGACGTTTTAAGCCAAGACTCAGCTAGTCAAGAATCACCAGCACAATGTATTAACAGTGAATATGATCTTCTCTAAACTGATATTTACCTCACAGCAGCATTCAAGGGACTAGAGAGTGAAGGGTGAAAGGCAAATTCAGCTGACATTGGATCAGACCTGCCAGAGGCCTGCAGCCCCCATCCCTCCTTCTGCTCATTAACCTACCACTACAGCCATCGATGCATGCTGCCATTCAAACCATGCTTGTCTTTTCCTTCCAGCCTCCTGACATCTCAAATTTTAGTCCTAATTTATAATTAAAACACCTGAACTGAAAAGTACGATGAAAACCTCCCAATATATTAGGCAGATGAAGGAAAGTAGAGGGGAAAGGACTGATCAGTGCTTCAACACTGAGTTTCACCCACAGAAGTATTCAGAAATTTCTGCTTTTAATGAGAGATACTTGTTGGGGTTATAATTTGAAGTGTTACAATTTCAGTTCTGTCATGTTTCCTTTACATTACAGCCACCTATGTGAAGGTGTTACAGTTCAGCAGTAATACACTTGCTGGATGCAGTCATGTAAGCTCTTGCTTCACTCTAGTTGTGACTATAATTTCAATAGAAATTTGGAAGCAAGGAGTTTGGGGCAGTTTAAGATGGGAGGAGCACAGGAACATGAAAAAAAAAACCCCAACCCTTGTCACCCTGAGGCAGACAACTACTTGGAGGCAGAGAGCTCTGAAGAGGAGTTAAGTATAACTGCTGTATCCCTACACCAGACAGGTGGAAGCATATGAACAAATAAACAAAAAATGTTTCTCATTAAGTGATAGCGTCACCAAAGAAAAAAACACCTTTAATTTAGCAGAAGGATTGCATGGAAAACTGTGAGTGTTTTCTTCTCCTACTCTCGTTCAATTTGCTTAAGCCACTGAAATTGCTGGCAGTGTTGTGCTGGCTGAACACAGCACTAAAATGTAGTAAAAAACCTGGAGAACACTTGCAAGTCCAATTTGCTTGCATCTATGAGTTTGGACATATGTATACCAGCCAGTGGGACCTTAGCTGAGAATGACATCTGAGCCACAGAAGCAAAGCAGGGCTTGCATTCCAGACAGGCAGGTTAAGTGCATATTTCTTGTAGTCACCTAGCTAATTGCAAAAATGTTAGTACTATAGTGGAGGACAAGCCAAAACATCCCATCCTATCCTTTGTTATGTGACTACTTTCAGTCTTTTCAGTGCATGTGGAACCCACTAGAGAGAAGAATTATCCCACTTAGTTAAACATATGGTCAAGGACTCAGTGCTGCCATTTGCTCTTGTCAGCTAGGAAAGAGTCACTTAGCTGTAGACAGACAGCAAGACAAAACTCTGAATAGGATGATGTTAGTCTTCTGGAACTTCCTATCTGCACATCATCCGTAGTTCAGAAATGAAATGGTTTAAGCATACTGCAGATAGAAAAGACTCATTCCACCTTCTCAGAAAGGCAGTGTCTTTCTAAGTCGTGGCTATTTTGAGCTGTGCTATGCAATTAATTCACAGGTGCACTGAGCAGGAAAAAAACCATAAGGCCCTTCAGCCACGTGACATTTCCAAACCACAACAGCGGCAGTAACACAGCACATGAGAACATGCAGACCATTATATGGTAGCATACCTGGTCTCAAGAACTTCACTTATAAGGTCTTACAAAAAAAACCAGACAGATGTTACTTCTCTAATCACTGTGCATTTCATAACAATGTAACAAACTCCAAGTTTTTTAACTCAGAAGGCTATCTATTCCTTCAGTCGCCAAACGGGAAAGCTGAGGCATCTCAAAGCATGACTAAGTGCATTTCAAAATGAGGCTCAGTAGCTACAAGCAATTTATCAGGGAAATTTTTATGAGACGTTTGTAACATCAACTATGTGGTGTATATACAACCAATATAAAATATACAACCTGAAAAATAAGTTGAAAAACAATAAAGCAAAGTTGTTTTGTTTAGAGATGCTCTCTGACTTGCAATAATTTTTATCTTTTCACCCACTTCATTCCAATATCGTTTACCTAGGCAGATTAAGGTTTAAAGAAATACAAACTTCATTGCTTTGCAACACAAATTACACATCCTACAGGACCTTCTCCTAACTAGACCTTCTGCGAACTTAGATAAACTAAAAAATAAGCTTCTCCCTTGATGCTGGAAGCCCAGAATCCCCCCAGGTAGCTAAGACTTCGTGAAAAATTAATTTGCACATCATGGCAGGCATGCTGGCACCAAAATTTTCATGAAATTATTTCCTATCTAGTGATTTTACTTCAGCTTTCATTTACAGCTTATTAAAAGCCTCACTGCTTTCCAGTTAGACAGAAATTTATGTTTTGGTTCCATCTCAATGGAGCTACAAGTCATCGGATACAGCAGAATCCTTTCCACTGAAACAGATCCCAGGGTTCAATTATAAATAGTACTACTTCACTAACTAATATGCTGGGCATAAATAAATTCCCAGACTATGTGTAAATGAATTTTCCAGGCCCACATATAAGCATACGTTAAAATTCATCCTGCAGACCAGATTTTACACGCTGAGAAAGGGGCCAATGCTGTTCTTCGTGAAGCAGACTCACCATTTAAGTGATGATAGAACATGAGTGTATCCAAACAGATATAGATGTGATGGATAGATAGTGGAGATATATGAGTTAATTTTAAGCTGACAAAATAAGAAGCAGGGTAAAACAACACACCCTGAGCTTGGGGTTGATGCAAATAAATTATTAACTGTATTACAGCCAAATAGTTTGGAGGCTACACTTTTGGGCACCTCTGTTACTGTAGACAAGAAAAAGTGTTGGAAGGATATAAATATCAGAATACCATATAAACTCTTCTTATTTAAAGTCAGAAGAGACTCATCCTGTGTATGAATAAAATATACTAATGTTGTTTTCAATGTACCTGCAGCTTTGCCAGATATGATGATCAGCCCAAATGCTGTGACAGATATCAATACGTAAGAACTTTATGTGGCATAAAAGGACCTAACATGAATGAATTTAAATCTAGTTGGATTATTTCATTAAAATTTGCAAATTGCATTGTACTTACAAAGCAGTACATGAAGCACCTTACAGACCCATCTGGTCCATGTTAAGTGCAATGTGAAGAGCATGAGGAATGTAGAATGGTAATTTGGTATCCACTGTGGCCTCCTGCTGTCTAAGGTCTAAGGTCTAGACATCAGACCAAGAACACTGACTCATGCACAAGCAGAATGTCAGAAGGAAAGAATGAATACTAAAGATTACAGAGCTTAAAGCAAGATTTCTATGCCTGTGACTATCAACTCTCCAGTTTCTGCTGAGAGTAACTTCTGTGCCCAGACTTCAGTACAGACTTCTGTAATACAATGCTGTAAGGCATGGCTCACAAGGAAAATTAAGTTCCAAAATTTACAGTTCTAGAAAGTGGGTAAACAGATGAAACAAACTGCTGTGAGTGACTGAGCATTCTAACAGACTGTACTGACAGTGGACAACTTCAGCAAAGTATTCAGTTAATCTATTTGGAAGTCCCACCTTCCTGCACCAATGCGGAGAGCACTTTTATTAGCAGCCTTTGAACTCTTCCTGAATACAACTCCATGTCTCTAGAGGACAACCAGAATCGCCATGCTTATTGTCCATGCTTATGCTCTTTCTCCTTCTTTCTATGCTATATGGTCATCACCAAAAGGGCTGTATGACTTGTGAGGACCACTAATACGTTCCAACGTAACCTTCTACTCTTCACTACAACCAGTTAAGACTCATTTAGCATACAGCTAGTTAAAAAAAAATGAGGCAAGGGCAAGACACACTAAACTCAAATACAATTCTCCCCAGAATATGAACACATCCAAGGAAATTCCTTTTAGACAACTAAAGAACATCTCTCCAAAGGATGAGAAAGCTTAGAAAACTCCTGCTTCATCTCTTGCTTCTCCCAATTCAAAAAAAAAAAAGCACAAAAGACCCAAAGACATGAAGAAAGGACTCAAATCTTCGTAATACTCAGCCATGAAGTTACAGGCTCTTTTACGTCTGCAGCTCTAACCTTCCTCCTTTTCTCATTCTGGGTTTTTTTTCAAGTTTTCCTCAGATCTCTAAACAAATAGATGCATGAGGCAAACAGGACTGGTACTCTATTAAGACTGATTTTAACCCACCAAACTCAGGATACATATCCAAGGCTTATTCTGTAGTATGGTAAGAGGTACTAGACCATGTGGCCAGAAGCATTTTCCCCTAATCAAGTAACACATTTCCTTTTTTATTCAAAGAGGGTATAGTTCACCATTCTATCACAAAACAAGTCTATGTCTTAGCTACATATGAGTCACAACAGTCAATATATAACCTAAGGGAGTACAATTTAATCATGTAATACCTGACGTCCTCTTCATACAAAGTTAATTAGGCTCTGTTCTACAAAGTCAATTTGAAACATTTTTCTCAATAGCATTATCTTAATTATTCCTCATCAAAATGATACCACCTCCTACTGTGAACTAACATACTTGTGTAAACAAGAAAAAAAGAAACCTTGCAGTCTTGAAGCAGGTTCCCATTTTAAAACTCTCTAGTGTAAATACTAATACAGGCATTAAGCGTTCAGAAGGAATACAAATAAGAAACTCAGGTGTTTTACCACTTCAAGGACCACTTTTCCTGCTGAAGATTATTTTAACGGTACTGCTGAAATTCAGAATAATCTTATTTTTCTATTAGCAAAATATTTTACTTTCTGTAACAAAGTCCTACAAGAATGAATAGCCAAGAATTCCTTTTGAAAGAAAGACAGTAATTTACTCTCTACATACTACAAGCAAAGCTAAGTAGTATTTCCCTATCTGAGACACTTTCGCTTCAAGAAAGGTCAAAAGTAAAGAAGTGTGTGGAAAGGTCTTGCAGCAAAATACCTTTATTGGATATCAGCAATTAAATAAATATAAGTTTGGTAAACGTGCTGTTTACAGACAGAAGTGTTTCTTAATACAAGTCTGGAACTGGGTCCAAAACCTTCAATAATGTCATTTAACATTTAACTCTCATGGATTTAAATATTCAGGAGACTTGCAGACTTTGAGGTCTAGGGTTTTAATTTCATGTCGTGGTCTACACAACAGTGTAGCAAAGACCATCTTCTGCATATAGGTGCCAAAAATGAAAGAAAAGGAAAAAACCCAGCTAGCCTGAATCAGCAGTTTTACCATAAGTATATCCTGTTTATCAACACTTTATTTAAGTTCAGTACTCTGTAAAAACCTACACCTGGTTCAACTTCCCTACGGTGTGGTATTTGGCAAGTTTGCAAATACTTCCATCTTGCACCCTTCTCATTAATCTTGACAAACAGTATTGTATTAGACCCACCAGTAAAAACTGGGTGAACTCCGCGTATGTTAGGTGTCTTTTTCTATCCTTTCCAAAATGCAGCTGTACAAATTCTGAATTCCAGTTAAACGGAATGTGCTGATGAATCATGGTCTGGCCAAAAACTTGCTTAGCATCCTCTGGGCAGAAAAGAAGAATGGTAATTATTAATGAAATAACAACAGAAACAAGCATATATTTATACAAGCAAAACAAATATGACATTTTCTAACAGAAAAGCAATACTATTCATATAAATTAGTAACACTGTAAAGCAAAGCTTATTTTTTTGTTTACCAAAATCATAATAAAGTTTTGAACACCCTCACAAATACAGTTTCTGAATAACCCTTTTATTTGTGAAGATTTATACTCAGAGCATTTTATTAGAAGAGACTCAACTAGATATTTCAAGTTTCAAAGTCAAACAACAAAAGTTTGAAATTAAAAGACAATTTATACAAAGATAACTAAAGATAACCAATTTTCAGCATAATCTTTTCAAGCTGCTAACCATGAAAGTTTTGTATCACTATAGTCCAGGCTTTTGTATTATCCCCAGAGTTCTCCACATTCATACAAATCAGCTACGAAAATACCAGTATTCCAAGTGCCACTTTTCTGTAGTGCCCTTACAGGAGCAGGGGCGTGGGGGACATGGCAAGTAGGAACACAAACATTACCGCTTTCAGCACGAAGCATACTTTAACCCTAGACCACTGCTACAAGGAGAGGGGAGCACAAGTTGGTTCGATCACATCTAAATGCGAGTTTTGTAGCTCAATTCAGTTCATAACAGGGCAACAGTTTATTACGAGCTTGGCAGGCCTTTTAATAGTACATGGCATTTTTGGTGAAGAAATACTATTGTATTCGTTGTACAATGAGTAATAAGGACCATACATTGCTGAAACTCAACTGCATGTATTTTAACTAATGTGGACAGCAACACCTGAGGAAGTACTTGTCTCACATGATGGCACCCAATTCAGGTGACCGTCTGTCTCAGACAAAAAACACAGAGCAAAGTTATTTTCTGAAGACAAGCTCAAGGCCAGAGGTTCCCAACTGCTACACACCTTCCTAATTGCTCTACGACTTCTCCAGCAACACCAGCCAAAAGCAAGTTCTTGTCTCCTGCTAGTTCCTGTGGACACACAGAACTGGTTCCCAGGAGACGCTCCCTACCCACAGGCAGGGCCAGGAGCTGCTCTGTTCCCTTCAGAGCTTAGCAGAAGAAAGACCAGGAGCCCAAACCCCAAGCTGCTGTCTGTCTCTGCAAACGACAGGGCTGGAAGCCAGTTCTCAGGCACAGCTGACGCCTGGAGGCGAGGAAATCAGCAGAGCTTTGTGCCTGCTTGACTGCAGAGTAAGCTGAGAACCACTTCGATGGAGCCAGCCAGCCTACCAGGAGGCCTGGGAGCTGGCTTCCAGTTCAGCCCATGCCAGCCAGGCACAGCAGCTCTGTTGATCCAGGGAAACCCAGACAGGGTGAAAATACCCACTTTCAACCAAGCAAGAAGGAAAAAGCAAGAGCAGGGTGGGATGGCTGAAAGCAAGGAAGATGTCAGGAAGGGTCCAAGAGAATGAATGATAAAGACAGGTAAAAATGGTCCCAAGGAGGTGAAAGGGGCAGGTATTCTGCATAGACCCAAAAGCACTGCAGCTGGTGTTATCCACAAGGACAGCTTATTCTAAAGCATGGGGGCTGTTCATATTCTGGGATTCATGGGAGAACAGAGGTGATACTGTGAACCTTTTCCCATCCCTCAACACAGTCAGTAGTTTCAACTTTAAAAACACCACCCAGTGGTCCCAGGGAATCAGTGGTGAATGAACAAGTTGGATTTAACTTACAAACAGAAAGACTGACCCCAGCTAACCCCTAATTATTAAAACTTAGAACTTCAAGCCCTAATATCCTATGAGAATTTTCTCCAGGCAACGTCACACAGTGCCCCCAGGACAGCATTGTTCATTTACGTCTTCAAGCTCCACCACAGTCAGCTTGGATCTTGCCTGCCAGCGTTTTCCAGGAGCAAAACTCTGCACTCAGAGCAACAGGAAGTAAAGCCAATGGATTCAGGGTGAGGTCCTGTCCCTCTGCTGAATGTCTCTAGGATGCTTCCTACTGACACAGCTCAAGGTACCTGGCCACATGTCACTGGAAATCACCTTTACATAATTTCTGCTTTCTCCCAGACTTCCTTCAAAGAAGGGAACCAGCATGAAGAAGATAACCTGTATTGCCCACAAACAAGAGGGAGGAAAAAGGCAGTCTCTTCCTGGTAGCAATGACTCTGTTTTTCCAGAGGAATGAAGATATTCCTAGAACAGGCCCAGTATCTCCTAAACAAAGATCTGATGCTCATCTGCTTTCTTTCCCTCTCATCTCCTGTCCTGAATTTCCCCAGAGCAAAACACTGATACTGTTTGGATGAGACCAGGAACAAGTCACTGTTTACCAAAAGCTATGTTTGGTTGAACTCCAGATTTGACTTTGTCAGAGAAAAAAAACGTGCTTTCTTATTTTATACAAATAAGAGAGAAGAAAATTTTAGCTAGTGTAAAAGTAGTCTCTAATTCCTCTTGATGGGTCCAGGCTCCTCACAATCTTTACTTCGACTTGTTAACATATGAAAGTTATGAGTGTCCTCTGATTACAGCACTGTAATTTCATTTTAAATAGTTATCATACACTAGCTATCTTGAAGGAATAATCTATCTTGCTTCCCCTACTCCGTGTCTTATAAACTCCTCCCTAGCTGTGGTTCAAGAAAAACTAACATCCAGAAGTGAGAAGAACAGTAATTTCAGAATAAACACAATGCTTAAATAATTGGCATTACAAATAGCAAAGGAACTTAAATGGCAATGGAACTTAAAATCTCATCAGGGCACCAACGAATACAGCAACATCTGTATCCATGGCATTGGCATTCCCTTGTCTATTTTAGAGATTAAAGGCTGCACACATGCCTCCGAATTTCATATCAGTACAAATATCACTCCAAATAGTCCAAGCAGGAGACCTACACTTAATTTTTGCTATGACTTGGAAAACACAGACTACTGCAACAGTGCAGGTATTTAGTACCATAGTAAAAGAACTTCCTACAGTACTTGATCTTCTCAAAATTATACTGTGTATTGATGTCAGCATTTCTTGGCAACTAACACCAGGTCTGAAGGAGTGCATGTTTGATTATACAGTGCATGTAGTTGACTGGAAGATTGTCTACTGTGCTTCCACTGATTCTTTGATGGCATGAGATGCAGCTTTGATGTGGACTGATGGGTAGTCCAAGTACTTGGCAGGGTGGCCCATTTATCCTCATTCACCCAGAAGACTCTGGAAGCACAAGTACTACAATCACCTTCTTCATCTCCCTGCTGCTTTGCCAAGGAAATGAGTCGAAATAGTTTTATAGTGGCCGTGCTGTAAACTAAATAACACATTGGAATAGCTTGATCATGAAGAATTGCAAAGGAAAGTCACTCATCCCTTCAAATTTCATCAACAAAGCAATAAGAGCAGAAAGAGCTGTCACAGGACCTTCTTCCATAGGTTAGAAGCTCCAAAATAATACAGTAATGCTTTATTTTCATTGCCTCTTAATTCCTTGCAAAACATGGACCAAAACCTTTTCTGCACTTCTGAATCACTAAAAAAAAAGATCAATTAGGATCTTTCCTCCTTAAAATATTACTAGGAAGGTATCTGGCAGAACACTCAAACTGAAGATGGCACAGTAGAAACGGAGTGCATAGTTTAAAGATAATGGGATTGTATTACATGACTCAAGAAGGGGGGGCGTATAGATAGCAACTCAGGTCAGTGCAATTTATTTGTACTCTATATCATGTGGTACCACCACTGTTTTAAAATGGATTCATTCAAAAGAGTGCAAAACCTGCCATTAGTGCACTTAATCCATTTAGACTAAGATCAGATTCACCTGCACCTGAAAAACATGACCGCACATATAAAAAACTCCAGAATTCACCTCTTTGGATAGTTTTGTGTGTGCACAGATGTGTAAGCAGTAGCTTGTTTTTTAATAGTGCTTGCTACTCCAAAACCAGAGAAAAACCCTAAATACAAATTTAAACTAAAACAATAAAAATGGTCATTTTAACCAATTTAATTATGTTGAGCTAGTCCAGCTGTGCACTAGTGCTGAATTGTAATGGCCAAGCAAAGGTTTTTCACTGGCGTTGTTTATGGGCAACCAAAGCTGTCATATCAAACTCAATATCCTCATTTCCACGTGGGCAACTGAAATCATTATCTGGGCTCATTTTGGTTATCTCTATCACAGAGATGTTAAAAACACAGGAGTTTCAGAATCTAAACTGCCTCAACATCTTTCTTTACAATGGCAGGGGCTGACTTCACTGTAGTTGTCAAGGAATACATATTCACTTCAGAATTCACGACTGTTTCCTACAGCAGTTTAATACACCAACCAAAGTGAAAAAAGCAAACTCTTGGCTCAAAAAATTATCCTAAACTTTACACTTTACTCTCCCATACAGACTTGAGAGCTCTATTTCTTTAACAGCTATTTTGCTTAGACAGTTGGTATTAAAAAAAAAACCATCACTTTCTTGCAAAGCATTAACATACATTTTCCCCCACTTAAATACTTCAATTTCAAATGCACCTCAAAATGTACTCCCACAACAGTACTGTATTAGTTTAAAACTATTTTAGTTCAATTAAAATGTCTAACTATCTGCCTCCAAACCCACCTAAACTGTAATTTTCACTTTGAGCACATCCAGTGTTCTCGGTTTTGTTTTCTTTTACCAGCTTATCGAATCAGGTCCTGCATTCCAAATGTTGGAAAAAAATAGTCATTAACTGCTAGGTAACAGCAGATTTTCCAATTTAGAAAACTAAATTACACACACTGCAAAAGTATGTGTATTTTGCTATCTGAAATTTCATATTAGAATTTGTAATAACAAAACACTTCCCTAGCTTGCAGGGCCTGCTGAAGTTTTTACCTCGTGTTCTGCAATTCCAGGACAATATGCAAAGGTGATGGGGAAAAAATTAAAATAAAAATTAAGCTTACAAAGCGGTATACTGCTGCTCCCACAGATTAAATACATTCTGGTGTGGAAGCTTCTGGTTCCTCCCCAAATGCTGCCTAATAATCACGTTGGGTTTTTTTTTTCCAAAAAGATATACAGCTGCATGAAAGATGACTAATCCTCAGCTTACTGTTAACCAAGGACTGACCTCATATAGCTGAAATTTACACTCAAATTGGCTTTTTCCCACCTTTTCTACACCTATTTTTTTTAAGTGCCATGAAGTAGCAGAGGAAAGGACAATATTTTAGCTATCTGAGCATGCAGTATTCTTGAATTATCCCACCAACTGGAAGTGCCCTATGTTACTCGTCTTTTAAAATTGGAGCCATTATAGTAAATCGTGCAAATCTACACTTAGCCTTTCATAAAAACTGGATTTTTGACCCACTGAACTGGAACAGCCTTGAAGCAGTTCTTCTGATCTCTGACAAGATACCATACGACATATGCATGCTGATCTGATATTGCTGTGCATCTACACAGATTTGTTCAGAAAACACTGCTCATAAGTCATTAAAAAAGTTCCAAAAAAAAAAGGGGTGTTATTTATGTAAGACAAACTAATTATTAAAAGTGCAATAAAGCTCTGTATATATCAAAAAATGGATGTCTTCACAATGGCTTTTCACCTCCAGGTAACCTATGATCATGTGGAGTACATCAATGGAAAGCAAAAGCTTATGGTAGTTGTTGGGCTGGTCTCATAAAATGAACAAGTTAACTCGGCACATCTCCAGAAAGAAAAGAGACTGTACTGTGACAGTCCCAGTGGAGTGCCAGCACCCTTAGAAGCTGTCACAGCAGGGCAGAGAAGTAGGAGGCTGGAGTCTCTCCCTAGAGAGTCTGCCTCCATTCAGATGTTAACCACATCCATCTTGTGGTTGGAGGAAGCAGCAAAGGCTGTACAGCACCTGCTGTTCACAGCGGTGAGATAAGACCAGCATTGCTAACCAAATGTCTTTCAGGTGAAGTAACTAGACTTTAAAAATGACAAAAGCCCCCAACAGACCATAAAGTCCAGTATAAATCCTAACAAGAAGTTTAGCATGCATTCTCTTTTAGGAGAGAGGCACTAGCTACTAAACAAAATTTACTCGGGTTATAACTTCACTACCTTATCCAAACTTTTCAACAATGACGGAGCAGTCTTACAGATTAATTTTACGTTAATGAAAACATGATCATGAGAACATGCTTGTGACTTCACGATTTTTCCCAATCAAAATATCCACGATATGCTTTGAGTTTCACCCTTCTGAAAATGGCCTCACTTTTAAAACCTCCTACCTTCCCCCTGTGATGGTTGTTTGTGTTCTTGTCACTTCTAAAAAACTATGAATTCACTTCCTCACGGCATATCCACACACTGTCCAATTTAGCTAGGCCCAGATTTTTGACTGAGATACCTGAGCACATCTGTTACTTCTGCTAAACACTGTAAATACCCCCAAAAAGCAGGCCCTTTACAAAAGTAACATCACTTTCAGCTGTTAAGACTCCAGATCCAAGCTTGTTTGCTTCTTCTGTCCTCCTTGGATATAAGGGCAAACAACATGAATTTATATACAAAATATTACATAACTGACTTACAGAAAAGGTTTTCAACATTTTTCCAAGATGTAACCCCTTAAAAATATTTCTCCTGCAGCTGTGGATATCCATATTTTCAGTTTACTGGCAACAGACTTAAGTTTCTTTATTACCTTTCCTGGCCTCCTTAGAACTAAGCAACAAACTGCCAGAGCCCAAAGACGACAGATTTGGAAATCACAAGGCCCCATAAGGGCATAAAATCTAAATTTATCCTTTTTTTCCCCTGAAGAATAATAATGAAAAAAAACAGATCACTTCCACCAAGGCAAACAGCATAACCTGGCTAACTAAAATAAAATACCACTTCTATTTTCTCCATATAAGATAGTCGGAGATTGATGCACGTGACTTGCATAGAGAGGCTGATGGTGTGAAATTTTCACCCTGGAGAAGGGCAGCCTAATGGAGAACCTCATTGCTGTCTACAATTATCCAACATGAGGGTGAAGGGAAGATGGAACTGCACAGTGGAAGGACAAGAGGTAATGCATTCAAGACAGAACATGGGCAATCCCAACCAGGCACCAGGAAATTATTTTTTGCTATAACAGTGGTTGAACACTGGCAGATACTTGCTGATAGAGGCTGCAGTCTCCATCCTCAGAGTTATTTAAACCTTGATTGGATGTCGTCCTCAGAGCAACCTGGTCTTGATGGCCCTGCAAGGACTTGAACCAGATGGCTGCCACAGTTCCTTCCAATCTAAACCATTTGATGATTCTATGATCATTCCTTAGGTTTTGGTAAAGAACAAGAGAGATGCTCAGCCTTCAGCCTGGCATCTGTCAGCAGGCAACTCTCATTTATAAAAAAAAAAAAAAAAAGACAGACAAAACAAAACCAACAACGAAGAACAAACTGAAACACTGAATTTCAGTTCTGGATGACTTAAAAAACTGAACTGTATTTTCTAGACCAAAGGAAATACAACTGCATAAAAGAATGGAGCTTCTAGTATCCATGATGACAGATTTATTTTGTGACTAAACAGGCTTTGTTTTGCTTAAGATGCCTTCATGAAAGTCTGCCTGGCTACATAACATTTTAACTAAAAGAAAAAACACCAAGAAAAACTTACCAAGTTAACATATGTCTA
The DNA here is from genome assembly GCF_032191515.1 of Phaenicophaeus curvirostris. Lineage (NCBI taxonomy): Eukaryota > Metazoa > Chordata > Aves > Cuculiformes > Cuculidae > Phaenicophaeus > Phaenicophaeus curvirostris. Next base: position 26,851,760 of record NC_091397.1, read on the forward strand.
GAAATGAAATTCTCCAAAAATAGTATCAAGAAATATCAGAAACCAAACAAATTTTGCATTTGTAACGTTGTTGTTGGGATCATCATATCTAGGCAACTGTCATTTATAAAGCAACAAATGTTCCACTGTGTACGTTTAAGCTAACACGTCACTGACTACAAATGGTTTCTAGTCAACTTGAACCAGCAATGGAAATTTCACTAAAAAAATATCAAATATTGCAAATTATCAAGTGATCAATCCTTAAAGCCTCAGCAATTTACTGCAGTAATTCAGATTTAGCTTTTCCTTGCTTTATGTGGTATTGAGTATACCAGGCTGGGCATCACTAAGCTAGGTGTTGTGCAAGAAAAAAAAAGAATTACAGATCCCATAAGAAAAGCCAAGCCATACCAAGCAATTACAGGGCAAAGCATAAAAAAAAATTATAATCCTCTGTAACAAAGCAAGAGCTAGCTCACGCAGTCTGAATCTAATCCTCCAGTCAGGAAAGCAATTGTGAGGCTCCTATAATAATTCTTTGCATATTGAAAAAGTATCAGAGCATTATCCTAAGAGGAAAAGCTCTGAAGCTCATCATAATAGCTGTACAGCTATTTAAATCTCTGTTAAGAGCTACGTGCTTCTAGAAAGTTTACAAACAAGTATTCAGGCAATTCAAGTATCAGATAAGCAAATAGGAGTACTTAGTAAGATGTATCCTTAATTAATGTGTTTATCTAAGAACTGTACTGATATCATTAATAACAGAAACAGAGACCCACAATAGCTGCTGCCTACACATAAATAAACTTTTTTGAGTCAAAAGCAGCATACATTGTTTGATTCTGCAGCTGTTACACTCAACATGCAATAATTTTGGGTTTGGGTCACTCATTCTCTTCGTGGTTGTGGGCTTGGAGGGGAGCTGTTTTTCTTTTTCTTTTTTTTTTTTTTTTAATTTAAAGACTGACTTGCTTTACGGCATATTCATATTCCTCAAAGCAGCATAGCACTCATTTTGAAACAGCTTCAGGTTGAATTAGAAGACCGTTAAAAAAAAACCACAAACCTAGAAAAATACACACCACATTTGACACAAACATTTCATTAAGTACAAGACCACGAATTTCTGTCTGGTGCAAAATTTTACTTTAAAACAAATCAGAATTAAAATGTTCAAAGACGGGTTCAATACTGGCTGCAAGCACAGACTCAGGGAATTATTTCCCCTTTTCTGCCTTTCCTTCCTCTGTGAGCAAAACCAACATGGACAACGCTTATTTTGCCCTTCACTAGAACTGTGAGAACTGGTATAAGAAAAGGAGAGTTCCAGTCCTTGGATATCACCGCTGTGTTATTCAGAACTCGGGACTGTTAGCTTTCATCATTTCATTTATCCATCCAAAATCAGAGATGGAGGTTAAGATGACTTAGTTTTTAAACACTGACGTTTTTACCCAACCATCTCACCTTTTTTTAAATGCCATCTAGTAAAGAATTTCAAAGGGCTCTGCTTCTTTAATGAGGCATTAAAATACAGTCATACGACAAAAAAGCAACACTACTAAGTCTCTTAAACCCCTGGACTTACATTATCAGCTTTTATGTGCCTGTCAACACTTAACAGTAAGAAGCAATGGCTTGCTCTTTGCCTAGAATTTAAAAGCCAGCTAAACTTCCTCCCACTTTCCTGCTGAGAGCTTTAACTCTTTGCAAACTGTCAAAGCCTTGACACTTCAGCAGCAGATAAATCTATGCCAAGATGCAATGGCCAGGTGTAGTCTCAGTCAGCCACTGGCCACTAATTTACTCGTGGCCATTTCATTCACCTCAAAAAGCAATAAATTAGAAACATTTCCCACCCCCATAGTCATACAGAGCGCTTGCCAATCAGCCCTTTAAAACAGATGGTGGCTCTCTTAAAGAACAAGGTAGAGCTAACCTGTAACTTGAAAGAAATGAAACATTTGTAATTGTCAACATATGGCAAAAATGCAAAAGCATTTCCAACCTAAAAGCTAAAGTAGAGTGCAGTGTTTTTTTCAATAAAAGTAAATGCAAAGTATTAAATGCTGGAACTTCTTTATCCAGAACGTCTCTCCAAAAATGCACAGCCTAGATGTGGCATTCAGTGTAAAACTTCACTGACGCAGAGCCCATTATTAATTTGGTTTACATAGGTGCCAAGCTAAGCCCACCTGTGGAACAATAAGATTTGGAGGATTTGCTTAGTAGAAAATGTGAAGTTCACAGCTGGGAAGCCCAATATTCCATTTAGTATAAGCTAAAATATTTGCACTATTATCTAAGCATACAGTAAAATAATGACTCCACAGATAAGCCATGCTGTTCCTTTACAACAATAAAACGAGATACAGACGTATAATGGGATCCTTGAGATACTACAGTTAACAGCAGTATAGTGAAAAACGATCCTTTCCCTTTTCTTCTGTTCCTTTCACACTGTAATTCCACAGTATACAAAACCCTATTTAAGTCTCCTAACCTTGATAAGGACTTGATCCCACTCTCATTCAATGGAAAAAGATCTCATAACTAACCTCAAAGACGCATGACTGAGGCACTAAGTGGCAAAGTTACAGGGCACTATTGTAATAATTTATTTGTGAAAATATTAGAGTTCTTTTTCATAATGGTGGAAAAAAGCTTCTTTTTCTTAAGATAGAAAATAGAAGCCAGCTTTGTCTAAAGGTTAACTATTTCTACTGAGAATGCACAACACTGAGACAGCTCTCACATCCTCCCCACTTCAGGCGTTTGCTGGGACAGTAGCCACAAGGTACTATACAGAAGTTACAAATTCATTTATATTTTCGAAGTATACTTTCAAAGCGGGAGAGGAAGGACTATCTGAGGTTCTGCCAATGTTGGCATGTCTCTTTCAAAAACCTTAAGCACAAACTGGCATAGGATTTTCTCTCATCACTAGAAGAACTTGAATGGATTTCAAATGCCAAACAAATCCCTTGACTCACTGTGTTAAACCCCAAGGGAAGCATCTCCCAGCAGTAAAAATACAACAAGAATGTCAAGAGTTAAAAAGTTAAGTTGGACTGATTCAGCATTCAGATCAAACAACTACAGTTCTTCCTAGATTATTAACGAGTACTCCAAGCAACCTGGGGCTCTGATGCAGACAAGAACCTGCACATCACAGGCATTCCAGGAACCCTGGTTTGCCTTCACTGGAACAAAACCTCTGCAAAATACGTGTGCCTTCCCGATTTAAAAGCATACCATCTCTCCTTGCCTCTCTGTCATACACATGCACAAAATACTTCCTTCATCAAGGTTACTATCAGCAGAACTTTTTCCTGAAATTCTTTCAAATCTTTTAGCATCCATAGTAATTTTTAAAAAGCTGTTCTAACACATAATATTGCACACAAGAAGCGCATCTTTCACAACCTCAACAGACAACCAAAATAATGAAAAAAAACCCAAAGAGACACAAGAAGAGACATCAAGTCTTCTCACCAGCTGCAACTTCAAATGCAGATTTTTGGAGATGGAAGAAGGAATACAATGATGCTTCAAGCAAGGAAATAGGATCTTATCAGTTTAAATGGAAAGGGAAGGGCTTTTTAAACTGAGCACAAAACCTGCATGGGGAATACTGGCAAAAGACAAAGGACATGTGAACCACACATTCTGAGAAGACAAAGCAACAGTGTCATCTAGCTTTCCTTTTACTCAAAACTGTTTAACAACAAATTAATAAAGCTCGAGATACGTGAATAATCATGTCCAAATGCAGCAGATTAGAAACAGCAATTTTATCCAGTGTAGCTACTTAAGGCAAAAAAAATCCCCCATACTTTTTGAACTGCAAGTTCAATGTCTGAAATTATTCAAAACTGCTAATTTTTGGATCCTTCTTCCAGACCTTCCTTATCATTAGGCAGGTGGCAGATAGCCCTGCAGATATCAAAAGCTGTCTCTGTAGTATCTAGAAATAAACAGTTCCCATAATTGATTTCTAAACTGGCTTTTCACGTTGCCAGTGCAAGCACCACACCTCCAATGGGCAGTTGAATTTTCAGGGTAGGTGGGTGTGTAATAATGGACTTCTTATTGCAAAATCTCACAGAAGAAAGGTTTAAGCCTGAAGAGGAAGCCAGCTCGAAATACAGCCAATTTCAACAAAAAATAATTCAGAGTAATTTCAGACTCAAAATTCACCCCAGTCTTCTGGCAACTTTCTTGTTGTTTTACAATCATTTCCTATAGCTACCTTTCACTGCTGTTCCGAACACCTGCACAAGCACACGGAGGAAGAAAAAAAGAGAAGTGACCAGTTCTCCAGAGAAAACCATGAAGACAACCATGACTTTGACTTCATATTGTGCACATGTAAATGATTAAAAAAACTCAGCCAGAAAGCTGCTTGGCACTAGTGTAGTTCCGCTACCTATCACTGTGTTTCCTACAGTAACAGAAGGTGAAACAGGGTTTAGGATAAATCGGGATTTTTAAATTAAGAGTGTACATTTAAGAAAAAGTCTTACCAAAAGTAACTTCTCCTTTCCCAGTCTTGTCAAATAGCTGAAAGGCTACTATGAACAATGCATCTGGAGCACACAGGACTGATTCAAATGCCACAAACTCTTGAAAGGATATCAACCTAAGGGATGAAGGAAAAAGCAAGAGCTATTAAACCACTTGCTTGCAGAAAACTGAAATACAATAGCACATGGATTATACAAAAGAACTAAGAACACAACCAAAATGTGTACAAAATGTTATCAATAGGGATTAAAATTTATCCTCAAATGCCCTCAATGCCTCAAATACCCACCAATGCCGTCAGGAGGCCTTTCTATCACTAGATGGAAATTACTCTGTTGAACAAGGAACTCTTCCTCTCAATAAGTCCCAACAAAACATCAAATAAGCAAAGTGCTCAGTGTGGCTACTCACCTCAGCTTTAATGTCTAACTGAACATCCCTCTGGGGGAGCCTACCTCCCTCCTTGGCAAGACAGAGAGCCAATAAAGATATGACTAACTTCACTTAAGACTCAGTACTTAAGGCTTTTGTAAAGCAAATCCATTCAAGACCTACCAGCTGCCACTCACTTCAGAAGGAACTGATCAGAAGGTTATCTGTTTGCTAGCAACTTATTACTCATCCATCACAGCCCTCCGGTCCTGCGTGTTGAGTCATAAATTTCAAGCAGTAGTCTGCATATTCTTCCTAGGCCCAAAAGCAGCAAATCCGTCATTACAGCCAGGTTCTCAATACTTGAGTGCAGTAGTAAAACAGAGATAAAAGCAGAGGTGCCCTTCCTTAAGTTAGTTAATAAGCAGAAATATATAATTAGACAACTTGGCACGGTTTCCAGCAGTAGATTTGATACAGCAAAGACCTTGAGCAGTTCTAATTTCTCTGGGTCACACCCAAGAGTTCACATGGAGATCAAACTCCTGTTCCTAAAGAGGCCAATCATTTTTCTGCTTTGTTACTTCTTTAACGTCTCGGTTGTACAGTTTAATATCTTCTTCAAATGTGTGGCTGCAGGGCCTGCTGGCAGTCTGGGGTGTTTAAGCTTGCCCTCTCTCGAGACTGTTCTATGTCAGCCTTACAAGCACGCAGCTTTAATGGTTCACATTGCAGCAGCTGGAAAGCAAAGATTTATTTCTGAGAAGCACTAAATTCAGCGTAACAGATGTCAAGAACCACACGCACAAAAAAAAAGTTAATTTTTTTTCTATGAGAAGTGAACTGTATCCTTAGGACTTCTACTCAAAATAACACTGCAGCCAGTTCAATATAAAATTCCCCTCAGTATGCAATAACAGTGAAGAACAAAGTGTTCAAATAGGTTGGAAAAGACATTTATTCCATCAAGTCATGATGACCCATGACTATACAGCAATTTCCAGTCACCCTGTCTTAAGGGAATTAATTTCAAGTCACACAGAAGTGTTCTTGCTGCACATCAGCAGCCAAATCTGCACAGGGTAACAGAAGCTGATTTCTGTGAAGAACATGAAAACACGAGCAGCCAAACAAAAGACTTGAAAAAAAAGCAGAGCACAAAGAAGACCAAAAAGCTTTACTTTCCTGAATATATATGCACTAGGTAAAAGGAAAAGAAAGTATATGTAGAGTCAGAAATAGTCTAACAAATAATTAGCCCTGGGAACTTGCCACCATAGGTTATTACGTAGTGTGAGAAATAAATAGAAAGAAACCTCCCCAGGTATTCTTAATATTAAACTCACAATTGATGATGCCAGTAAACATACAAGCATGCCTTAAGCTTTACTGGCAAAGAAGCCAATGACTTACTACATATGCACAGGTTAGCACATGGGCAGGCCATTGAGTTGTTTATTTGAAGCTTCGTGGGAGCTCTCAGCACTCTCTACTGTTAGACACACAATAAACAGATACTCAGTTGTTAGACAGAAGAAAGCTTGTACCTCTCCTAAGCCAAAAGAAATTTTAAAAAATGCAACATTTCCTTCAATTTTAAAGCAATATATCACAACCTACACAGTTTTGCAGAATGCATATTTATTGTTACTATGTGGCTTACAGGTTACAAAAGCTCATTATTACCTATTATTATCTGCTATTATTGGTTACATACCTGACAACTTCCACAACAGCAACTAGATACAAGGAACTGAATTTTTCTGTCCCAAAGATTATAAAGCCCCCCACCCCACCCCCTCGAACAAAATAGACAGCAGGCAACAAGACTCTGAACAGGATTGTTTAGAATTAAAAATGTAAAATACCTGCTAATAGCATTTTGACAAAGCTGCTTTTTGCATGAAACAACAACGAGCACATCTCCTTACCAACAGACCCCAACATAGTGATGAGAGCACAGAAAAGAAATACAACACCTATCCCAGCAGAATCCTAGCACTACAGTAATAACACAGTCTATGTTATTATGCCCGGATTTGATTAAAACTTCATGCATTAACACTTCTATAAGATTTTATATTGGTAGAAGTATTCTTTGTCAATATTTGCAAGTAATAAATAGCCCTAGAAGTCAGATAGATGCTTAAATTAACCCCATATCAATTTTTAAAAACAATTATTCATAGTACCAGAAGATTAAAAGTGTACAGATTGTGTGGTTCTAGACAGACTATTAAACAAGAGACATTAATATCTGCTGCGCCAGCTGAATTCAAATTAACCCAATTTTTACATGTTAATTAAACCAGCTATTTTCTTCTTATTGTATTTTTGCTCCTTAAGTAGACTAGCCTGCTAGTGATTCCCAACAGATCTATTCTAACAACAATGACGTATTCATTTACTTCTATTATGACCATACAATACAGTAACTGAGCAGTAATTTTTCACAGTCAATTACACGTGTGATTTTTAATGCTTAAAGATGCTGAAATAATGTGTACTACATAGCCATATGCTCACTTCTCTATACTGCACAGGGGTAGTTGCCTGGGTAACACATTTTCTCTCTGGTTTAGCATCACCCTTTTTGGGTTTAGTATAACCCTTCACTGAATATCATTAGGTGTCATTAAACAGCACATATTAACATGGGCCTCAATATACTACTTAAGAGTTATTTTATCTACCCAAACAAGTGCTCATTTCTGCTACAAAAGCAGAAAAAAGCCTAGTAATTTTAACCGTGCAAAAGGAGGAAGCTGAAATATTTACAAAATTTTACTTTGGTCTTGAAGATATCCTCCCCAACTGGTCAAAGTCTTTCTTCACCTTCATGTCCTCCTTAACATTACCAATAGTGCACAATTTATTCAAGAAGGCTGTGATCTTGATATTTTAAAAACTTCCACACACAAGAGTTACAGTCCAAACATAACAACTGGGTATGGTGCAGTAAAACCACTATTTACTACTTTATACTTTCTTCTATGCTTCCGTTGGTGCTTGTGCCCATGATATCTGGGCACCAGACAGACGTGACGCATTCCCACCACAGGAAGTCTGCATGTAGCCATGCAAGGAAAAATGCCATAGCCCACTGCAATAATACATACAAATTCAATGATGAAGAGGTTTTTTTCAATGCATATGTTTTTACTGTATCAGCAATCTATACATGATAACATAATAGGACAGAAATTGAAGCTACATCTATTATTTTATGCCGCAGCCTAGGTAAACTTAAGTATAGTGTAAATTGGTGCATTAGAGGATAAATTTATATCCAATAATAATGGAAAATGCTGGTATTTCTAAGTGTTATTTTTGAATAGCTTGTTCTTTCTAAAAATAAAGCACACGGTATTTTTCAGTAAAGTGTTAGTTACTACAGTCCAAACAGAGATGTGCAGTAAATACTTATTTTGTTATACTAATGTTCAAAAGTACAACAAAAGACTGAAAAACAATATGTTGCAGTAGGCAGGACAGAAAATGCCTGGCCTGTTGCTGATAGGCCTTTGAGAAAGCCACTGTATTTTGGGGGACTTTCTAATTCATCTGAAGCTGAATGAAGCATTTTTTTTTTTCAACTGAATTTAGGAATAAGCAGCTTAAGGCCAAGAATGAGCCACTGCTCTTAAGTCTATTTCATACAAACTACAGCCATGTAATATAATGCTTATAAATAATCTGGGTTCTTATCAACTGGCTACTTTGAAAGCCGCCTCTGGCCATCAGCAAGAAAAGCATTTCCTTTTTTTTAAGGAAACCTTATAAAGATACCTCCATAAGAGGACAGAAGGTAAGCCTAACTCTGAATATCCCTATGTCCTAACTTAAGATGGAGACAAAATTTGCTCCTATGGCAACAGATATTCACTGAATGCCTGGGTCTTCCTTAAGATGTCTCATACCTTTGTCACATCACCAGCAATTCCTGTGGACACCCTCAAATCCTTAATCTCTTTCAACGCAGGCGTTGTGCTAGAGCTACATGAGAGATTTTGTCCACGGCAACCACAGTGAGATCGTACGATCGTACGTCCTGTTCTTTAAACTTCATGCTAAAGACTCCTTCAGGTAAGCAACTCTCTGCCAATCTATCTGCTCTGCTCACAGGTCAAAAGCTCTTACGCTGTCTGTCTTTCTTCCATGTAACTTACCTATTTTAGTATTTCTCACTGATTATACTTGGTACCTACACTTAACTTCTCATCAAAATCAAGAGTTAAAAATGTTTTTACAGTGCTAGGAACAATCCCAGTGATCCTGGGCTCAGTTCCTTTTAGTGAACAGTGGTCACGTTCACCAGTCATGAAGGATAAATGCTTCTACAGAGCAGAACAGGGATCTGAGGCAGTGGATAAATGCTTCTAGAAATACCCTAGGATCCTTTTTTTCAGAACTGCACTACTTCACACCACTAACACCATAACAAAATGAACTTGTCATTGCTCCCGCAAGCTACCTTCTATTTTATACTAGAAATAAAGCTAAATAATTGAATGGACTTTCATGACCTTAGCACGTGCAAATCTCTAAATACTGACCAGTCTATTAAAAATGAACACTAACAAAAGCAGTTTTGTACTTTAAAACTAGAAGTTCTGGACTGCCAAGCTGGAAATTCAACAGAAGACCAGTAGGTCCTATTGCCATCCCTAGGAGATTTCATTCCAGGAACCAAAAAACAAATCATCCTTGCTTCAGATGAATTCTTCTGTGAATTACTTTACACACCACTAGAAGAAGATAAAAACGTCTGGCCAAACACAGAAAATGCTACAATGACAGGTTAGACAGTGATGAATGCTAATCACTTTCAGAACTTTCTCCATTCTTTCATGTATTAGTATAGTAGCTAAACAAGAAGACAGCCTGAATACCAGAGAAGACTCTCCTAAGTCACATTAGGAACATGCAGTCCCCTGTCACTGCACAGGCTGGACTGCAGAAAGAGTCCTTACCTATGGCAGAATGCAGCAATTAGAAGCCTCAATACTACACCACAAAAATCCTCCAAGGTAACACTCCATTATGAAATCCGAACTTGTCAACAAGTTCACATAGGCTACAGTTTTACATTTTGCTCCTCCTGACACCAGCTTCTGCTTGTGAGAGAGATCCAGATCACAAGGCATGGATTATACTCTCAATCTTCTTAATACAGAACGGATTTGAAGCTGTGCAATTTGGAAAATAACATTTTTGCAAGCATCAAACTAAGCGAAGAAATCTGAGAAATGTTGAACACTTTCAGTCAAATGCTATCTAAAGCCACCATTTTCTTGCTGCCATCACTCCAATGCTACCAATGTAACCTTTTATACAATTCTTTTAACAGGGGTAACAATCATCATATTAACTTGTCTGCAAAGTTTAAGGCGCCCAGCTGCCAGATACCTGAGGCTGGCTAAGCAGAAAAGAGAGCACAGAAACTAGTGCAAAAGTTCTGTTAGGCATGCATCTGTTCCCTAAGAAGCCCGCATTCTGTAGTCATGCTTTATGCACCTCACTGCAATCACTGATGAGTCATGCCTGAAGTTTTCTGGTTTCTAAAAATGCCACTACTACAGACTTTAAGTCCATAGCTAATTATTCTAAAGTTTCTCTAAAGATACTTTAAAGGCGGGGTTAAAGAAATGCCAATGTCTTCCCAAGACTGCAAACTGGCTCCCTAAATACCTTAGTTGCTCCTCCTCTCTCTTTAGGGAAAAAAACAGTAGCAAAAACCTTTGACAGTGCTACTCCAAAACAAAGCAGGGACACTTTTCTCCGATCTCTTCCTACACCATTTAAACTTATTTTAGATTGCTATTAGAATGTGTTTGTGACAGATACATAGAGTAAACAGAGACAGAAAGACTCATGGAAGAAAAGCTAAGCAGGAGTTAAGGGAGCCAGCCAACAAAAACGAAAGTTTCAATGAATTAAAAATACATAGAAGACTGAAAATAGTTTGCTCAGCCCAAAACGTGGTTTCTACTCTTTCCGCTTAGAAGATATTGTATTCCTTTATATAACTGCAGGCGAGAAAAAAAAAAACCAAAACACAACCCCAGCACCTTTCAGGGAGCAAATTATTTTTGAAGAATAGGTTTGTATTTTTTAAATGAACCAAAAAAATAATAAAAAACAAAAACACACTTACCCATCCTTTGTCTGATCCACCACACCTGCAAGGAGCTGTACAGTGCTTGCATTAGGCAGACCATCTCCAGTTATCTTTAGGTATCGTGTGACAAAGTCATTAGGAGACATGAAGAATTCACCATTCTTCTCCACACTTGCATACTGTTAAATGAGTACAACATTTAGTGCCTCATATGCATCCTTCTTCAGACATTTATTAACATCACCCATAGTTTCCAATTGGGAGAAGGCTCCTGTTACAGCAGATAACAGTTTTGCTCTGAAGAACCTACAACCTACACCCAAACAGGAAAGAGTAGGAGAGGAGTACTCAAGCAGCTGAAGGCTTGGCTTCCAGAATGGCAGACATATGATTTTTTTGTTTATCATGTCAACAATTTCTCCACAGTAGTCTAGAAAGAGTTAATGGTTTGATACCAAATTTCTTTTAAAAGTAGAAGCAGATGTGCATTTACAAGCATGTATGTGGCATCTCATGCCCAGTGAACTATAGCAGCGATGAGATACTCCAGCCTATTTTATTTATCTGAAATGACTCGTCTGTGTTGCCATTCTGCTTCTGGATGGGAAGGCAAAATGATATCGCAGTGCTGGTGGCGTATGTGATCCCACAAGAGTGTCCACCTGGGGGTGCTGTTTTGGAGGGACACCACTGCAGCGTCACCTTCAGCCACAGCTGGTCCCTAGGGAAAGGAGAATCTACAGACACTCCTCCCTGGCTGAATTGCTGAAAGTAGTCCAGAGAACACCATTTTGAGAAAAAAAGTACAGAAAACAAGAACTTGGACAGCTCAACAGAAACAGGAAAAAGGGTCCAACACCTTACCAAACACTGCTGGCATGTGTTACTCCCTCTTTATGCTATAGCTACCGGCATACTACTCCAGAAAACTGCGCTTGACAGACCCAAGCTTATTTGCTCCCAAGAAAAGCCTCTAGTAACATATTACATACCAAGTAAAAGGAATATTAAAATATTCTTATTATAATACATAAATAAATATAATTGCCTTTGTTACAACCCTTACCCTGATGCCTCAGTCATCCCTCAAAGTTTAAAGCCCTTATTTTTGGTATTCTAATAATGCTGTTGTTTTTTTAAGAAAAAAAAAGGATAAGAACAACAATCAAAAGGAAAAGAAATCCCAGGCAACATTTGCAGAATCGTGCATTAGCTTTAAGGGAAACAGGTCTGTCTCAGGATAACAAACATGCGCTGAGAACAGGAAAAAAAAAGTTAATTTCTTTTTTATTTTATGGTAAGGTAGGAAGATAAACCATTGTTGCAGCTCCCCATGGAGCATTACCCACAATAAAGTAATAAATAAATTAGATGTCTGTTTCTATTTTGTAGTGTACTTCAAAGACACATGTTTTGTTTTACATTGCTACGGCTCTGCTAAGGGAAAGGAACTGCCAGTTTTCATTTCACAGAGCCATACTGGTGCCTGCAGATGCTGTTATACCTGCTGTAGGCATATAACTCTCAGAGGGATGCCAAAGTGTAATGGTAAGTAGATTATTTTCTTCTAGTACTATATAAATACAGTCTTTTGGTACAGAAGTATCTTCAAGAAACAAGGTTTCAAAAAAAGCAAACCCAAATAAAACATAACTTGCTTTGGCATCTATATATTGGTTAGCATTCAAGTATTCGTGTTTCAATAGACACTGTTCATAACTCAAGCTTTCTACTTTATATACTGGTACAGAATTTTCAATTGTATACTTTTATAAGAACTAACAGATCAATTGATTTCAATGTAATCATTTGCAGGGAGACAGAATCTTTCCAAATCCCAGCCTCAGAAACTTTTAACACAGCTGCTATTGAGAAACAAATCAAATAAGTCAGCCTATGCTTCTATATTTCATTTTTCTCTTCCAAGCTAACCCCCTGCTAGGGCACTCAATAACAGAAAACAGCACAAAGTTTCAGTGTCCCCCTGTTTTCCTGTCACTGTGATTTACTCAAGTGTATTTGAAATCCAATCACGTACTCTATACTACATATAGAAAATGACCTTGGAAAATGTCAGCCTGATCACTTCGACTAAAATCTAATCTCTTAGGGGTTATGGAAGAAGACTTAGAAAAAGTAGAGTTACTCTTGGAAATTATCATAACAAAAAGAGAAAAACATCAATTCCATTGGTTTTGGAGAAGAGACATTAAAAAAATGGTTCTTTACAATTGTATTTTTCCCCACTTTGTCAATTATACCCACAGAGAATTTGATATTATACAATAGTACTTAATGGCTTTTGGGTAACTTATTTCCATACCTTTTAGATAGTCAAGTATTAACTAGTTCAACACCATTTTAAAAAGATTTGCAAACATTTAATTGAGGGTTTGGTGTATTGAAAATGCTGAAAGTTGATTGTAATCAATTCTACTTAAACTGATCGCTTCATATTTATTTCTGCACAGTGGGTATCAAACCCACCTGGGAATCTTTCTTTTTTTTAAATTCTTAATTGAAGTAGAAAGAACGGTTGTCAAGTTATTTTGTAAGTGAAGATCCTACAGTCTGCAGAAGCAACTGCATTGGCCTCACCACTTAAAATCATTTGAAACAGATTAATTAATGCTCTGGCCACACTTAATTCTAGAGCACAAAACAACATACCATATTCAATCATCCTTTTTCCTTCTCAGTGAGGAGCACAACAATTTCTGTATGACACTGAAAAAATATTTAGCTCATATTTCATTATTCTGCTTATTGAGACCCCCTCTTTTAGTGGAAGAGGAAGCAGAAAAGGAAGACAAAGGAGCTGGAAGTGGTATTTAGTGTGTTCAACCACAAGCCACTCCATTCACTAAACCTGAAAGCTGTGGGAGCTACCACCCCCAGAAACTCAAGAGAGGTGAATACCCATGGACAGGTAGGAAACAACTTTCACATTGTTCTCAGCAAACCAACCATCCCTCTCCCCCAAATGAGCACTGCCTCATGTTGCATAAGGGACCACACTTATCTCTACCGTATTTATTCCCTTCCTTAATGCTACCACCTTCTTAAGTCAACAGTCTACCCCCTGTCTGCCTTTTCTACTGCCTTGCTCCTGCTTTTCAAGCATTTGCCTCTGAAAACCCCATTATCTCATTCTTTCTTAAGAGTCTTTTTGCACTCCTGACAGATAAAAGTTCCAGGACTTAATAAGTTAAATACTGGCTTCCTCAACTGAAAATCTGATTTTAGAGCTATAAATACTGACAGTATATGACAAAACTATAAATACTGGCAATATACATAGTGACACCTACACATATTGTTAATAATAGCTCAAAAGGGACAATGGAAAACATGCTAAGTAGCGCATGCTGTGTGGGGCATGACGCTGGAGAGGCAAGGTGGAGGGAGGAACTTGGAAAGGTATGAGCTCTCTTAGGCACTCAATCCCTTACAAAAATAAGTCAGATACAACAGCTCCCTGTAGCACTGCAGCATCTACCTTGCATATATTCACCAGACGCACAAATTTCTATCCTCATTTTTCATACTAGACTATCAAATCAATACAGATGCTATACTAATAAATCTTACAAAGGTTAGGAATAATTACTTAAATTTAGGAAATGGGTCAAAAAAGTCATATTCCAGCAAAACAATAAAGCACTCTTCTCTCAAGTATACAAGTACACAAGACATTTCATCGCTTGCACTCTTCTAAAGCAGGCAAACACAGAAGGAATTTTAGTTAAACAGTAAGTATGGCCACCACTTCTCAGGGCAAGCTTCCTAACACTTCTACAAATTAGAGAAGAAGAGATAACCCCGAAGGAAGGAAGCAAGAAGGACGGGAGAAGAAAGTTTACCAAATGGTCTAACAGCAAGGTGTCTATAGGAACATTTTACCATGTGCAGGAACAATACTGAAACTCCCACCCCATTCTCTGAACAATGTGGGTTTTTTCTAAGATAGTAATACTTCTTCTGAGTCAATACAATAATCACTCAGGAACGTATCTGACTTCTTGGTGAGCATTGTTCAATTCTGATAATGGTATTTAAGTCTAACATGGTAATAATACAGTGAATGATTAATGGTTGGAAAAACTATCAAGAGTTGTATGCTGCAATAAAGGAGCAAAAGATATGAAAAATTAGAGCAGAAAGAGTAAAATATTTACTTTATACATACCTTCAAAAATATTGTTTTCAACTCAGCTGGATCAGCTCTCTTGGTTAGAGTCACCTACAAGTAAATACAATGCCATTAATATGCATAATTTATACAAAAGATGTCAAAGTGTCGTTTAGGAGGACTAATTCAAACAACAGAACAACTGATAAAAATAAATGTTCACCTTAGACAAATTAGGTACTGCTTTAGCTGGCCATGCTTATTTTACTCATGTCACATTTACACAAAGTTATTATTGATTTTTGTTCTAACCGCTTCCCTTGCACAACCCTGCAATTCTTAAACAAGCATACATTAAGAAGTCGTAAAGATATCCAAGTATCAAATATTTTCAACATGCCTCTCTGCTGGGATTCGGCATTATACCATCTGTACCATATAGATTTTTATACTTCTAGCATCTTTCAGCTAAGGATTTCAGAGCACCATATGCAGCCCCCAACTGACAGAATAAGTGCTCAGGTACAAACTTGTTCAAGAAAGCAACTCCATAAAAGACTGAATTACAATGTAATTATTTGGTTTACAGGTACTCCTACCTCCTACTTCCAATGTTTTCAACTATTTAAACTTACAGTGCAGACCTTTCTGAGAAGGTAAATTCAGAAAGCACAGTATCTAGATTCTTCTACAGATGAGACAGCTAGCTAGCTACAAGTAAAATCTAAGTTACATTTATCACCACCAATCCAAAGTAATTACATGATTTTTTTTTTTCCTCAAAACACTGAATGAAAAAATATTCTATACCCAGTAGGGAGTAAGCCTGTCAGTATTTCCCCAGTTGACAGACCCTGCTGTCCATTCACTGCTTTTGGCACTGGATTTATCCCCTCAGCTTGTGCCTGCTATAGAGTTTCCTTTTCTTCAGGATCCTTTGATAAAGTCTTGCTTACCAATATAATAACCATAATCTGATAAGTCAATTTAGCACATCAATCTATTTCTAATTAAAAAAAACCACTTTGCAAGTAAACATAGCTGTAACAGGAAATAAACAGCCGGAGGATAAGACGTAAAATCGTACTCTCACCTAAGAATTAAGCAGCAGAAACATTATCAATAGAACATGACTACCTGCTTTCTTGACTCTCCAGAGCAAAGGCAAACTGTAAAGGTGAATGCGACTCCAAGTGCATTTCTAGTCGTGCGCTAGACTACTGCAGAAAATGGTAGGAGCCTGAGGAAATCTGTACAATAGCATTAGATACATATATTTAATGAAGACTCTAGCAAGTTTTTCCTCACCCTAAATGGGTAATTTATAAACTAGAATTAAAAAAAAAAAAGTATGAATAAGGTTTCTTATAAAATTTTAGAATTTTTTTAAAAGGGAAAGCCACACCTGAAGTTATGCTAGGACTCAAGTGACAGAGTCCACAGCTGGAGTTCCAGTTCTGTTTGCACAGAAATCCATGTGGAGGTAGTTGCAAAAAATCGAAGTGTAACTGTGAAGCTCAGAACCTAAAAATGTGCATTTTCTGAAGCAGAAGCTGCCCTAAATGTAATCACTGTGTAGTAAGAAGAGTTTTAACCCCATTTGTAAAAATCTGGTACCCTAGAGTAACTGGGAACTTTGTGGAAAGAAAGAAAGAAACCCCTGACATTTCTACATTGTTGCAATACAGAATCTTGCCACTATAGAGGCAAACAAAAGACACTTCAAACATCCGTATCCATTAAATTATAATCAGTATCAAACTTAATCTACCTTAAACTTTAAATTTTATACTGTGCCAGAAATCTAAGCCTTGAGAAACCAGGGATGAAAAGAACAAAGGAAAAGGGTATGTGCCAATGGCTGAACTCCCACTCATTTTCCTTTGGTTTCACTGATATTAACTATCGTGGGAAACTTTGGAGACAAAATGTGATCACAGCCCAACTGCCATTTTTCAGTGCCCTTTTGATTGGGGGGGTGGGGAGTATTTTTTTGGTATTTCTTTATAGCAAGTTGCTTTCAAACCATATACTGAAAGGCAGGCTGAAGCTGGCCAGGTTGATTGAACGCGCAGTGGAACTGTGAACCAGCAGTCCAAGCCGCAGCTGCAGATCACAGCCACCCTCCCTTTCCCAAGGTCTACTTCCACACTCTTCCATTTCCCAGGAAACAGGATAGGAAAGGGACGGTTAGCACCACGTAACAGGTGTGTTCACGTGTCGCTCACCAATCTCCATTTTGAAAGGTTGATTTGATCCCAAGCAAGGAAAAAAGTCTCTATTATGTTATTTTACAGCTTCCATGAGGTCTGATGCTACTGCAGTCATACCTGTGCTACGAGGAGAAATATTTAATTCAGCCTTTCATTCATCCCAGCTGTGGCAAAGCTGAAGCTGCACACAGAGCCACAAGAACTGATCCTGACGACAGGCTTTACTAGCAGATTCCCCTTCTGGAAAAGGTCAAAATATCACTCTCAATACCATTCTGAAAATTGTTCCCAGTGATGTTAGCAGTTGAAGCTGGGCTAAGTAACCCAATGCCAAGACTGCAAGCCAACAGGTAGCACACCTCATGAAAAGTGACCGGCAGACACAAGCTGCTTCTCCTTCGGTCAATTCCAGTGGTGTATTCTGACTGTCATAATTGGGCTTAGGTGACGTGTTTTGTTATTGGAAAGACTTGTTCATTTCACTTAATTTTCTCTCCAGAAAGACAAAAACCAGCCTGAGATAAAACCAGCTACAAGCTGGTAGGCATAACATCTCTCTAGTTGCATGAGGAGGCATTTTATAAAGCAGACCTGAGGGAAATAATGTTCCCTACTGCTCTTTAACAAAGAGATGCTTTGTGACGCATACCAACACTTCAAAAAAAAAGGTAAATTTTATTAGGTAATGTTCAGTGAAGAATGCTCTCCAACAATAACATTTATTTTTTAAAAAACAGGAGACAACGGAGAGCATGAAAACTGAAGTGTAGGATTATAACAAAGTCAGGACTTGTTACAGAAAAGACTGGGAGAACATACGGAAAATGTCAGTAGGGACTTCCATTCCTAAAGCAAATACTTGAAAGTTTTAGCCAAAATACTGTCTATATGTGCACTATAATGAACAACCAGCAAGCACAATGCAATATAAGACCTAAATTTAAAAATGCTAAATCCCTCCCATTAGCCATGATGTTCAGCAAAGGGAGACAGGGGGTGCACAGAGAAAGGGAAAGCTCTACAAGTGAGGGATGTAACACATGAGGTGGGCTGCACGCTGGAGCTGTTCATATCCTTATACTCCCTTGCACCTTGATCTTAATTTCAGCCCATTTTCTCCAGCAGAGCTCTCTTCTCCTTGTTGACTCATGCTCAATTTACAGTGACATGCATTTGCAGTCTCACTTCCTTTACAACAAATGCAAACAGATTCTTTCCAGAAAAATATTGCTGTACAATGCAAGAAAACAGAATCCATTCAGAATCAAAGAAAATTATGTTATGTTTCAATTCAACTCTATCAATATATGATATATTAATATATGTATTTGTCATACACAAGGCAGAAGGAAAAGGCTGTCAATACAGTCTTTACTCAGTAAAGAACAACATCGACGGGTGGACAACACAGGAAAAAGGCGGCAAGAAAATCAGAGTTAATGCCAATATACCATTAATCTAATAGGAGATATAAAATGTCTGACCTTCTCATCTCTATGGTAAAGATGACTTTAGCCGCCACCATTTGGATGGAGTAAGAAGGTGATGGGGATCAAGGAACACTTGGGAATTGCTACAAGACTCCAGAAAGTTCATGAAGACAACAGGAAGTCCTAACCAAAGATACATGCTGCTTCTTCCTCACAGTTTAACCTGAATACAGCTCATGTGTGAAGGAGGAAGCTGATGGCCGTAAAGATATCTTCCCCTATCTCACTATGTTTAAATCCCCTGACGCTGTGCAAGTAAGATGCTGGAGAGCAGCCCTTCTTCAAGCACAGAACAAGAGCAGGGCTGCCTCACTGCCAGGCACTGGTGACCTCAATCTGTTTAATTCTAGAGAACAACATCTACAGGCACGAACAAAGATGTCCGATGAAAGGCCTAACAAGTGGTCATGAGCTCTAGTAGCTTCATGTTGAAATTAAGATTATTTTTTTAAGTTCTTCCATTCTTCAACACAGCTAAACAACACAATGTACTTGGGACCATTAAAAGACCCCAAATCAAGATTGAAACCTTATGACTTCTAGAGGTATTCTTTTGTTTCATCACAAGTGAAGACACCTGTAAGACTCAAACACATGTGGCCCAGTTTATATAAGAGGTCAGATTAGATCATTGTAATGTTTCCTTCTGGCTATAAGTATGCATATACACTCAAAATGTGCAACTCCACAGGAGATCAAACCAGGGTTTGGCCTTACATTCTTGTTTAGATCAGTGACTGGAAAATCAGAAACCAGTTAAAGTGCAGTTACTGACCAAGCTTGAATTCAGACCAGAAATCCACTAATACTGTCCAAGTATCATGCTAAAACAACACCCCAGTTCGTATTTTAATACAATTAACTTGCTTACATAGATGAGAATCACCCTTCTTCCTTACTTACACTAATACTACCACAACCATACACTATCATTCTTCTAATGTAGCAATTTCCCTTGGTCACTCTCCATCATTGCACACAGCACCTTAAGTGACAAGTGTTGTGCATCAACATCTGTCCAGGGCATGGTCTCCTGTTTCAGCTGCCCCAATAACCATTTTTCTTTAGCCCAACATGCTCCAATATATTCTCAGCTCAGCAACAGCACTGCCATTATTTATGCATGACAAAATGCATAAAAGGACTTGACTGTGATCTGCAATGGAAAGTAAACTATGTAGGATTCAACTTCATGGGGAAGCTTGTAAGCAAGGTGTAGACCAGCTCACCAAACAGGAAACCAGACAGCTGCAAGGATATCTGGCACAAAATACAGACCAAAAAGATCTTCTCACCAGACTTCCCTTACAGTAAGCTGAGTACTTCTAGGAAAATATTATCAGACGGCATTGGTACACTTATTGAAAGGCTTAGGGTAAGAACGACTGTAAGAGAAGCTAATAACTACTAAAAAAAGGTACATTCAATCTATTTTGTAGAAGCAGTTCTCATGCTCAGAGTCAGACGTTACAACCACATTTTGCAAAAGCGTAACCCTACACTAAGTAGTAGTAACTGCATTCCTCTGTCCAGTAACACCCAGCTAAACTAAGAAAAAGAAATTTTATTAACACAAATTGATGTGTCTTCTCAGATCCTACAGGATGATTCAGTATGCAGAGCTACAGAAACTGAAACTCAACGGTTGTGCTGAGTCTACCACACACAATGGTGAAGCAGAACAAAATTTTCTAGCTAACAGACACAGCAAATCTCAGACAAAACTCACATCCATCTTCACCCTGCCACAATTATAAATTTCCAGGCAATTCCCAGTCTGGCTTCTGCAACATGATAAGTGAAAGCTCACTTCCCTCAAGTGCATCAAAGCTAACAGACCTACTTTATTGGGCAATTACTTGCTAGCTTTGATCCTGCTTTCGAAGTCCCATAGCAAATGCAGCTGGCTTGTTCATAAGATGGTTCTTATACACAATGAGATTTCCAGTAAACCATAGGATTTTTGCATGCAAACTGATTGGGGACCAATGTACAGTTATCAATTATATACACATGGGAAAATGCTTGTCTAGTTTGCCCAATGCATCCAAGTAGGTACAGAAACAAAGGTGTAAGGAGCGTAAATCTTAAGAAAAGCTGCTACAAGAATTTTCAAGAATAGCTAATTAATGCTGTGTAAAAAGACATTTAAGACTGTGTACTCCTACAATTCTCCTACCTAAAGACCTGGAAAACTGAAGGACTGCAAAACTAGCCTGATACTAAGGTAAAAAGAGCGAGGCATTGCCATTGCTCAGCTCTATTGTTTAACAAATAGAGCTTTATGAACAATATTATGATCAAAATTATGATCAATACTCTAATGCAAACTTTAAGCACATATCAGAAGATGTAGTCTGGCACTAACTAGACTATTAGTTTGCAGTTAGCTTCTGGACTAAGACAAGGATGCAAGTGCTGTCATTTTTGCAACAAAACACGATGAACTACACTACAGCAAGAAACTGAAATTGAAAAACAACTTTGTGAAAAAAAGAAATTTCTCTTTCACTTCTCACGCTGCTATCAGAAAAGGTTCACTTCTCCAACCACTTTCTTTACCTATCTATCGAAGTGCTACAGTAGACTGACTGCATCAGTCCATCTTCTTCCTTAAAGTAATATTCCCTGTTGCCTCACAGCTCCTCAACAATGTTTTTACTCTTGATGACATTCAGGGCTGTGAGCAAAAGATACACAAGCAAACTACTTTGCTATGGCCATTATGTAACATTAACATATGCCAATGTATCTCAGCAAAGCAGAGGTTACCGCACACTTGAAAAAATGCAATAATTACATATAAGATATATTAGGGGCTCTTCAATGAAAAAGTTTATTTCCAAATAATCTCTTAATGAGAATGGTAAAATGACATTTCCATCAACTCATGGGTTTTTTAAAAAAAATACACTCCTCCTGCTCACCAGAGATGGATGGGATGATAGATGCTAACACATTTACTTCGCTTTCCCATTTGCTTCCCTACACCTTTCAGAAATGCAGGCAGATCTAAGCATTATAAATGTCTACCTCCTAAAATATACTTGGTGGTTACCTCAGGCCAGTTTATAGAGTTTCCCTTTTGAATGTCCCAGGGCTTGTTCTGTTACAATAGTGCTATTGTACAATCACTGCACTGACCACAAGCTCAAGACATCAGCTGCCTCACCTTCGTCTTCCAAAACTAGCCATCCCAGTGCTAGCAGTTCACCTTCTAGAGCTAAACTTCAGGCTTACACCTGGCAGGAAAATGGTCACCTCATCCAAAGAAGTAAAGGATGGGAAAATTTTCCAGAGTAACAGAAAGATCAAAAGTAGTTCCTAGATGAAGTAAATTGCATACCCATTATCACTTAAAAGGCTTCAGGGAAAAGTGACAGACTAGTAGGGCAGCACAGATTTTATCTGGCACCCAGTGTTATTAGCATAAAATATGTACTTGGACCAGGATTAAGGAATGGGTAACCCACAATTAAGACAGAAGACCATTTAACACCATGGGTCTCACAAGGTGGCACCTTCAAGAAGAATCATCTCGCAGTACCAGTGAGCTCTGGAACAGCCACTGCTGAATGCAATGTACAAACTACCAACAAGACTCTCCAAGGTCCACACACTGACAATGCCCAAGGTTCTCAATAGCTCACAACTCAATGGAGACAATTACTCCTGCTTTCATTTGGCTCCTAGCTCCAGCCCCCAACACTCAAATGCTCCCTCTTTCCCTGGCATGGTACAAAGCACCTTTTACAGCCTAAATAATCAGGTGCTTCTACCGAGGTGAGTCACAAACAAGATTCAAAACAATAGATATGATGCTGCACCACCAGGTAACTTAAGAGCCCTGCACTGCGTGTGACACTACGCAATGCACACTGTGACCTACAGAGAAGTGCCCCATGCTTTATCTGACACCTCCATAAAGAACGGAACCAAGACAGAAAACAATGGCAGGAACAGACACCCTGAACAGTGTCACAAAAGGTTTCTCTGCGATTTTCTCTCCCGAATTTCAATGCAACGGAAGCTGCACTGAGACACAAGGTCCCTGTGAATGAGCAGGATTGCTTGCACTAACAAATAAAACCCCACTGTCCTTCGAAGAAAGCAAACCTGGAGCAGTGCTATACAGGGGTATTGCAACAGAATGATCTGCACTCCATAACTACTAATTCTGTGACAAGGAAAGAAAAAAAAATTATATGGATGTGCAATCAGTGCCTATAAACTTGTGAAAAGGTCTGTCTCAAGCTGTTGCTAGAGTAACTGTTGTTATTTGTGACTTCATGCTTATGAATGAGCAAGTAAAAGAAATGTGCTTGAGAAAAGTTCCTATACATTACATGTCTTGACTCATAATTGCATGACAGGAATTATGCAGGAATAACTGACAGGTAAATGTATTTTGTTTCAGTGTTGTGTTTTCTTCTTTGAACACAGACATTCACTTTTCAAGTTCCTATTTATAATCAAATCCATCTATTCAACTCTATTCAAAATGCTACACCTCAGCAGCTCAGAGAACTAGGAAGGGTGTGGGAGTGGGCATGAATACTTGCATGTGCATGGATCCGATTCTACAACCTTAAAAAGAACAAAAGACAACTGCGCAATGAAAACAGCCTCACACAGAAAAGCAAACTTATTAAGGTCTATAAATGACGAGGCTCAAAGTCCTGCAGTCAGGAACCCTTCGTCATAGCTAACAAAAATAACAGCAGCATTCCGACACATACTTGGCCCAATAGTAACACTGTGCTACTTCAAACAACAAGAAAAACAACTCATAAGTTCTTTTTTACTTTTCTTTTTTTGTCTGTACAGCAACCAACACAGCAAAGTATTGGGTCACATGGAGTGTGACGGCTGAAAGAGTCACAGTAACTATCCACCTTTCCCACATAAACGTGCAAGTCAACCTTTGGCTATGGAAAACCTGGACTTCAAAATGACAAAATATCTCTCTTCCTTGCAGATTTTTACCTGTAATGACGATGATGTCAAATTAAGCATTCCGATGTAGAGATAAATTTTTTTAAAAAAAAAAGTGCTAAATTTACTTTAAGACAGGCACGTTTGGCAGAGAAGAAACAGAATTAAATAATTTTTATTTGCAAAGAATAGGATTTCAATTTTGTTTTGGGGTATTGCAGTTAAACTAAAATCTAAAATGCTAGATTAACCAAGCATGGAGCAGAGTTTAAGGTACTACCGAAATTCTAGCACTACCCTCCCAAAGTCTGGTTAAACAAGAGTTCTTCCATTTCCCTCCTTGGACACTTGGATTGATACTCAGCACCCTGACACCACCCAGCAAATTCAGAGCACTGTCTGCAATCCCACAGTATGCTACTGGTACTGGCTGACAATGTAGTCATCAGTCACCCTTTTTGTCATCAACTGTCAAATATGTAGTAAAATTCCAAAACCTTCTTTCTGACCACTTGATCCAGCGCCTAGAAACACAAAAGAATAATGCTTTGCCCAATGAAATTGATGAGTGATCAATCAGTGGTTACTCCTAACAGCTGTCACAACATGTGCCAGTCCAGGAAGTCTTAATCAGTGGACAGAAAAGCCAGGAGACCTCACACATTTCATTATCTATCACTTTGTTTAATCAAACTGCAGGTCGTGCACAACACAAAGTACCCTCAGGCTTTCAAAGCCACAAAAGAATGTTGGGCACATATTCTGTATAAAACTTTCTAAAAACACCAGAGGAAAACAGTGTATTTGACAGTCTTTTTGTGCACACTTCGCTAAGCTCCTTCCATCACATTGAAGAGTTCAGTCTCCTTCCCTCCTCACCTACCCACAAGAAAAAAAAGGAAAATGCTGGTTACTATCCTTAACTTGTCAATGGCACACAGAATAAAGAAATACAAAGTTCTATTTTAATTATACAATATTTGGCTTGAAAGTTTACACACTTGAGAAATTACATATTCTGGTTTGGGCTAGTCTTATAACTGAATCTATAGCTTACGTGTAATGGAACACTAAAAGAAAATTGCAAGAGGTTTACAGTCACCATCACTTTCTTTACTGTGAGAAGAGAAGCCCAAAACTTTCGTCATACGACGTTTGCAATGCAGAAAAGACTGAACCCCCTGCTTCACACCAGTCAGTCTTGAAAGAAAAGATGCAGTCCAAGTAGCTGATTTGGGCGTGCAAACAGAGTAAAAGCAATTGTAGAAAGTTTGTTGTTGCCATGTTTTTCTTCCTTTTGAAGAGCATCAACATGGGACTAATTCATGATCTTTACAAAGTAGTTTCCAGTTAGACTGACACACAATGGCAAGCAGCGTTAGACAGGTGAAGTGACAGGAAGGAGGAAGGCTGACTTGATGTCAGTGACAAAAACTATTTTAATGGAAATGTGAAATTATTCAAAAATTTCTTCCCCTAAACACGTGAAGATTTCTCTAGTCAGATTCAGACTGCACAACGGGCTGAGAGCAGGAATCAGTCAGACATAGCATTTTTACATACTGTGTTTTTTCTAATGGCTTTTCATACTCGGGGCCTCACTTAAAGGTTTCTTCTGCCAAAGATCTGTTAAATCAGTGATGTTCCATCAAACAGTTGTCAAACACGATAAAGACCTACAATAATAAAATACGTGACCAAGAGGTTTTAGTAGCCAAGCAGCCAGGGAAGAGTGGAAATAGGTCATACTTCCAAGGCACAGAAAGATGAAATAATATTGAGCAGCCTGCTGTTTGTTCAGTAATAATAATTTTCAGACCTCTTTTCTTCTATCCTAAAATCAGATCTATGTATCAGGTGATCCAGTGGATGGATGTGACAGGAAAGTCACATAACAAAGGACAGATGAAAACAGTCCACTGCTACTGCAGAACATACCTTTCAATTAAGTCCTTTAAGTAGGGAGCCTCCCACCCTGCTACTGAGACAGAACAACACCCTAGTGTCTCTCTCACATCGTAATACCACACACCAAATCGGAGACTCAACTAAGCTGCAGTGGGCACCTGGCATAAAAGAACCACAGAAAAAAAGCAAAGCAACAGCGCAAACACACAAAAGTAGGAAGATGCATTAAGGCATGAGATCTCATTTCTCAGCCATGTGTGCACACGTTTGAACACAGACCTCCAAAAAAGAGTTGGGTGTGCTGACGCAGAAACTTTGTGTCATCATCCTGCTGATGACCTTTTATGTTTTGGAGATGTTATCAGCATTTTGATTAACACTATCAATCTTTGATGAAAGATATAGTCAAATGCTGTTCAAGCTATTCCAACACTGAATAATTTGCTCTAATTTATTCCTTAAAAAAACTACTCTAATTTACTGCTTTACTTAGATGAAGCGGGCACATTTTCTAACTTCCTAGAATTAAATATCTACTGACTGAGCCAAAAACCCAAAACCACAAGCAAGGGACAGTTATATTGACTGAGAGATTTTGGCGAAGTTTGGATAAGAAACGGCAACTTAAATATGAAAACAATTAGAATTTCTACTGGCTGCATGATTGGCATTTGGCTCAAGATCATCCTTGTGAAAGCATCCTCCCCTGTCAACTAAGTGCACTTTTAGGCAGTACACAAACACTATCAGGAAGAAGGTAGAAAAATGTGTGCCCTTCTATGACTCCTTATTCTGAAATCTACAGACATATCTTCCACTACACAACAACAGAAAGAAAAACAAAGAACAGCAAGCAGTAGTTGTTGTTCTCTCCTCATCTCCTTGCAAAGCCAACACTAAAAAAAAAAAAAAAAAAAAAAGACTCCAACGTGCCAGGAAACCTTCTTTGAACCGTCTATTTCCTGGTAAGTTTAAACTTATCCTTTCAGATAGAAATGATGCTTGACTCCAAGAAAGAACATTTTTAAATCTTCAGTGAATACAGATGAAGTAGTATTCACCTGCAGAAACTGAAATATGTGAAAAGATAAATACAAAATTGTGCATGAAGGTGGAAAAAATCTGTGGTCAATGACATTTTACACCACAATCCCAATTCCAGTAAATCAATTTCAATTACAAAGAAAGTAATAAACAAGATCACAACATCACAAATAGAGAGAGAAAAATAACCTCTGTGGGGAAATAACAAATGGAATTCAAATACATCAAATCACTATCTTAATACTTTTCCTAAAGTTTTAAGTTTAAGAAAAACTCATTCAGCTATACCAGAAAAAATCAGACTTTGATCCTCTGCGCTTCCCTCTGTCTGCTGTTCCACAACTGCACAGAAATGTTATGTTTTAACTTTGCTCAACAGCTGTTTAGTTCAACAGCCAAGGTTTTAATACTGCAGAACACTGATTATGCAAAAGTATCTGAAGGGGAGGGGAAAAAAATTCCATATTCTAGCTTTGGAATTAAGGTTGCTCCTTGCAATTCTTGAATTGCCCTAATCATCAAGGACATAAAAATCATAGTTATAAAAGCATATGTATTAGTGCTCTAATAGGTCAGATTGGAAAAAAAGCCTTTAAAAGCCTTGAAATTTTTTATACTGATGAGAATTTCTTTAAAAACTAGATTTTAAGAGTTTGGAAGTATGTTATCTTCATATGGGATTCACTTACGGGGGAACCTGAAGATTGGAAAAAAATTAAAGACTACATGCTAATACCCTTCAAGTAAAACAATTTTCTTAACATTTCTGTTCCAGCTATATTATTTGTGGCTAATCTCAATATAGCCTAAGGATAGTTCTACTGGTAACTACAACTCTAGGATTATCATTGCTGGCTTACCAAAACTTAGACCTTAGCAGGTCAATTCAATCTATATTCCAGCAGCTTTTAGAAAACAAGATATGCCCGTCAAGAAGCATTTAATGTGGTTTAAAGAGGTCAATTTCTAAAAATCTTCTTCAATTCACAACATCTTATTAATGATTTGGCTCCCTGATTAATCTGTTTTGCTGTCAGACATTCCTGTGCCAGATACCTGAGAGTGGTACTGGAGCAGAATATACTGCATCTGCTTTCTGTGAAGCACTTCGCTTCACAAAAAAGGTGATCCTACACATCTGAATCAAGACACACCTGTGTGTTTCTCTACACACTATGTCAAATTTAATTAATTCTGCAGTATGTGATGAGATGCAGTTTTTAACATCATTTTTTCCACTATTTCCACCCATTTTCAATCAAAGAGAAGTAGTAACTATTCAAACAGCACTAATATGGCTGGTAAGTCTTCATATGTCATAAGGACAGTTTGTGGAGCAAAAACTAAGTTTCAAGAGTAGTTATCTTCCCTATTCATTGCAATCACAGCCACCTAAAATACTAACAGTAAGAATGCCAAAAATATGTAAAGACTAAGACAAGACAGCCTTATATGAAAATCTACTAAAAACAAGAGGCTGTTTGGACACCAGTTGACTGAAAGCCTAGGAGAAAATCAAAATTTTTCTCAGCTCCCACAGCAAACGCTGCAGTGCTACTGTGCCCTACCTAAAACCAAAAGAAGGTCTAACTGATGGCAAGCCCCAGATCCTGCAAAACCCCAACATCTACATTCAGTAAACTCTGCCTCAATACAACCTCCTTTCAGGAAGCTGTAGAGTGTGGTAAGGCCTCTTTTTCTGGAGACTAAACAGCCCCAGTTCCCTCAGCCACTCCTCATAAGACCTGTGCTCCAGATTCTTCACTAATCTCATTGCCCTTCTCTGGACACGGTCCAGCACTTCAGCATCTTGTAGTGAAGGGCCCAAAACTGAACACAGTATTCGAGGTGCAGCCTCACCAGCACCGAGTACAGGGGGGCGATCACTTGCCTAGTACTGCTGGCCACACCATTTCTGATACAAGTCAGGATACTGCTGACCCTCTTGGCCACCAGTGTACATCGCTGGCTCATATTCAGTTGGCTGACAACCAGCACTCCCAGGTCCTTTTACACCACACAGTTTTTCAACCACTCTTCCCCAAGCCTGTAGCATTGCATGAGTTTGTTGTGACCAAAGTGCACGAACCGGCATGTGACCTTGTTGAACCCACACAATTGGCCCTGGCCCATTGATCCAGCCTGTCCAGATACCTCAGCAGAGCCTCCCCACCTTCAAGCAGATCAACACTCTCACCCAATTTGGTGTCCTCTGCAAACTTACTGAGGGACCTCTCATCACACATCCACATAATTGACAAAGATATTAAACAGAACCAACTCCAACACCGAGCCCTGGGGAACACCCCCTTGTGACCAGCTGCCAACCGGATTTAGCTCCATTTACAACAACTCTCTGGACTCAGCCATCCAGCCAGGTTTTTACCCAGTGAAGAGTACATCTGCCCAAGCCATAAGCAGCCAGTTTTTCCACAAGAATGCTGAGGGAAATGGTGTCAAAGGCTTTGGTGAAATCTAGATAAATAACATATACAGCCCTTCCCTGATCCACTAAGCTGGTCATCACGTCATACAAGGAGATCAGGTTGATCAAGAAGGACCTGCCTTTCACAAAACCCTGCTGATGAGGCCTGATCTTCCCATTGTCCTGTACATGCCATGTGATGGTACTTAATGATCTGTTCCATAACGCTCCCTGGCACCAGAGTCAGATTGACAGGTCTGTAGTTCCCTGCATCCTCCTTCTGGCCCTTCTCGTAGGTGGGTGGCACATTTGCTAATTTGTAAGGTTCCAGTCAACTGGGACCTCCCTAGTCAGCCAGAACTACTGATGAATGATGGAACGCAGCTTTAAGCACTTCTGCCAGCTCCTTCAGTACTCTTGGGTGGATCCCATCAGCCCCATAGACTTGTGTGCATCTCAGTGTTGTAGCAGGTTGCTAACCATTTTCCCTTGAATTGTGGGGGCTTCATTCTGCTCCCTGTCCTGGTCTTCCAGCTCAGGGAGAACCCAGCAAACAACTGGTCTTGCTGTTAAACACTGAGGCAAAGAAGGCAGCAAGTACCTCAGCCTTCTCCTCATCCTTTGCCACAATGTTTCCTCCCACATCTGCTAAGGGATGGAGATTCTCCTTAGCCATCCTTTTGCTGCTAATATACTTCCAGAAACATTTTTATTGTCTTTTATGGCAGTAGACAGATTAAATTCTACTGGGAGTTTAGCCCTTCTAATTTTCTCCCTGCATAACCTCATGACATCCTTGTGGTCCTCTTGAGTGGCCTGCTGCCCCTTCTTCAAAAGGTCATAAACTCTCCTTTTTTTCTTGAGTCCCAGACAAAGCTCTCTGCTCAGCCAGGCCAGTCCTCCTCCCCACTGGTTTGTCTTTCAGCATCTGGGGATGGCAGGCTTCTGCATCTTTAAGATTTCCTTTCTGGACTTGTTTGCCCTTCAGGACTGCCTCCTAAGCCCAAATATGATATCTGGGTTAAAAAAAAAAAAAACAAAACAAAAAAAACCAGAACAGAACAACGATGCCCATAAAATGTTAACCTCTGGTCCCGAAGCCTTTGAAACTGGGTCTCCTGCTGAAGCGATGAACAAAGCACCAACATTATTTATGCTAACATGGACTGGTAGAGAGCAAGACTGCTGTGATGTGGAGGTTATAGTCATAAAGGCAACAATAACCTAAAACAGAAATGCACTAAACCTCTTTGCAGCTAGGTTTTTTATTTTGACCTTTACACATTTTAATATGGATCAATTCATAAAATGCCACAGAACTTAACAATTCACATGTGTATCAATTAAAAAATTACCAACCTAAGTAAAAAAACCAAACACAGATTATTGCATTACATACAAGGTTCCACCATCTTCACCACTAAGGTCACTCCCTTTTGCTCTCCCACATTTCTAAAGGGAGAAAAAAGCCTCAGAGAGTTAGAATTTTACCAGCTGCCTGTCTCCTGCTAGCTAAGACTGCAGTCATTTTCTGCATATGATGTTGAGCTAGAATTGATCAGCACCACTAGAAAAACATGTACCATCTAGGCCAATCAGGCAAATACAACCATAAACATGCCTAAAACAAAAAGCAAGGATTACTTTTACAGTGAAATCATTTCACCATTCAAAACATAAATAAGCCCATCAAAGACATATCTTTTTTAAAATAAAGCAAGAAAATCACAACAACACTAAGCCATTTGCAACGGCTGTTTGATTTTGTACTTCTGTTTCCACAGAAAAATCACATCTAAGTTTTCCTTTTAAAAATACTCCTATCAGTCCAGTTACTGGGCTACACAAAGAAAATGGGACAAAAGACTTTCAGAGACGTTGGTATAAACATTTAAGAGGAAAATGGTGACGAACTTTTCCTGGCGTTTCAGTTCCATTTTTTACATTCCTTCTTCTGAACATTTAAACAGACTATTGTCCACTACCATTTAAATAACTTGTGAGTACAGAAGTTGACCAGTTAGTTTTATGACAACCTCGTGACTTTGTCTATGCAAAACTTACGATTAAATCCCTATGGCTATGTTCTTGTACCATGCCTCTTACATTTACAGAAAAAGCTGTAGCACCTCTATAGTTATCCCACGATGAGCCAAACACGAAGGGCTGTCAACAAACGAACTGCCTGATGCACTGAAAACAGCATAGACCTAATTTTGGTAAAAAACCAATTCCTTCTCATTTCTCTGTTGAGCAGTGGAAATTGCAAAAATATTTATAGATGCAAGGCAGTAAATAGTTCTATGGTTGTCATATAAGACAACCTTCCACAGGTTTCCAGCTTAATGCACCTCTGCGTGCAGTGCTAAATTAAGGCAGACCATCCACATAACTCCTCATGCTGCTTTGAACCATATTAGGGAATAGATCCAATTTAAATTAAAAAAAAAAAACAACAAAAAAACCCCCAAAAAACCAACAAACACCATTTATATACAAAATAAAAAGCTGTGCTATTTTTTGCCAAGTTAGTTACCCCCTCTAATTCACCCCAGAACCACTTACCCTTGTATTTCTTCTGAACATTTAGTATTATCCAAGCTGAATTACAGCTTCATGGCTACCACTGGCTTTTAAAAACACAGTGACCTGGCAGTTCAGGAAACAAACAGGTACTTCTCCACAACAACCCAACCAAGAGAACAGCTACATGAGCTCAGCCCTGGCATCAGAGCAGAGAGACAATCAGTCTAATATCATGAAGGCAAAACAGGCAAAGAACCAGTCCCAGAGGTTTGGTCCAGCCTAGGCTAGGAATCCAAAAAAGAATCAGTAACCTCCCAAAACTATGGAATTGGTGATACCACAAAAACTATTTTCAAAAGGTTTGATTGTCAGGGCACAAGTCTGCCAACTTCAGTGCACTCTCTACAAATAAAACTGATTGTATATTTGCAAATTCCACTTTGCTTGGCCTCTGAGGGTCAGATCCATCAGCAAACTTCACTACCTCAGTCACAGAATGATGCAAAACACAATCCATCTACAAACAGAAAGACACGTGCAAGTTAAGATTTTTAGGATTCCAGAAGTTCCACCAAGGTGCACATTCAGCACCACCACAAGCCTGGCTGAGCATGTACAGACATTTTAAACACGGTGACCAGGCCTCCATGCTCCAGCCCAGCAATCATACATGCAACACATCCAATACGCACTGGCAGAACTGTATAAAGCATTGAGCACTGCAACCCTCCAAAAACCAACACAAGTGTAGGCATCATTCATGCAAAATGCATAACACTGCTGGCAACACGGAATTCAAATCTTCTCCCTTGCAGCTGTGTGCCCTAATTGTTAGCAATTGAACTGGGTTGCGGCCCAGTCCCCTGTCCCTTCAGTCTTTGTGTTGCTAACTATGCAGTGCCCCTGCCTGAAATGGAGATGCAAGCCTTGCTGTTTGAAGATCCTCCAGGGGTATCCCTATCTTTTCATTTCCCACTGGCTTAGATGCTCCCTAGTCATCACACTGCCTGTTATGATACCTGTTCCTGGACACCTCAGATGGGAAGCAGAACTGGAGAACCTAAGGCAAGTGGCTAAAAGTCAGGCATGGAGATGTTGATCTAGAGGACACCATTCTTAGTCTAAATTCCAAGCTCTGGTTTCCACATCGAATCACCGAATCATTGAGGTTGGAAAAGATCTTTTAAGATCATCAAGTCTAACCTTAAACTTAACACTGCCAAGTTCAGTCTAAACCACATCCTTTTAAATACCTCCAGGGATGGTGTCTCCACCACTTCCCTAAGCAGCCTGTTCCTCCAAAGTTTGACAACACTTTCACTGAAGAAATCTTTCCTATTATCCAATCTAGACCTCCCCTAGTGCAACTTAAGGACATTTCCTCCTACCCTATCTTTTGTTACTTGGGAGAAGAGACCAACACCTGCCTTAGAATCATAGAATCATAGAATAGCCAGGTTGGAAGAGACCCACTGGATCATCGAGTCCAACCATTCCTATCAAGTCGATGCATTTACGCCTCTAGACTTTTAGAAGCAAAGCACATCACCACAAGTGATCTCCTGTATGAAATACTGAAATGAGACTTAGTTATCATGCTTCCAGAAATGTTTCACAGGGCTTAAAAATTAAGTAATTCCACAACATCAGGTAGAACCTAGAAAAACAGCCCAGGTGCTTGCACAAGGTATATATAGCTAAACATTGCCTTCACACCACAGAAGATGAAGCTCTATGAGCAAGAGGCTGTCCATGTTTTTTTGAAAAAAAGATCACATTGAGTTCATTTTGGCTTTCACAATTCTTGCAACAGAGCAAAAAAATGAGAAGTATCAATGCCAGGACTCCGACTTTTCCTTGTTTGTCTTCTAGTCTAGCGTTTTATCACCACCTGCTCATATGCTCCAGATCCTGCTCTGTTAGTCCTTGTTACAACCTCCTTTCTGGTAGCTGTAGAGACAGTGATAAGGTCTCCCCTTCAGCCTCCTTTTCTCCAGGCTAATCAGCCCCAGTTCCCTCAGTCAGTCCTCATAAGGTCTGTGTTCTAAACCCTTCACCACCCCTCTTGACCTTTCATGTGGTCAAGAGTAAGCCAGCGAGTAAGGCAGATCTCAAGGAGACCCAAAAATTAAGCCTACCAGTCAGCATACAAACACTTCCTGCAGGCTGCCTCAGCATGCAAAACATCAGAATCATATGAATTGAGCAGCTGAAGTTCGGCACCTCGACCATATCCAACAAGAGGAGTCTGATCAGGCTTGCAACAAGTTCAATTTCTTCTGCTTCTTCTCAAACTGTACATAGTTCAGTGTACACACATGCACTTCTCCACTGTCTCTCAAATGTTTCTTTTCCTTCTTCTTTAGAGAAAAAGAAAAATGCCAGCAACTCACTCCTCATGAGCAATTTCATCTTTTAACTCACTGGATTTTGTGCAGGCCAAGTAACATTTTTGGTAAAGAATATAATTGCAATTGCACTTTTCTAAGGTATTGTAAATAGCATGAAATTATTTAAAATGTTATGAAAAATGCATTTGCAGTGTTCCTGTAAGTGTTTTAACAAAGCTTCAGTTGAAATTGCTTTATTCCAAAGCCATCGAAGATAGAGTATTTCTATAAGGACCTCTTTATCTCCTTGCAAATGACTGGGATACAGATACTTCCCAGAAAGAGAATGACTAGAAAATATGCAACCTTACGTTTTACTAGCCATAGATATCTAGCACCATAAAACATCAGCTGCTCTGTTTCTGAAGACTGCATTGTAGCTGAAGCAAACCAGCAGGACCAGAGGCACAGTAGCGCCCAAAGGCCTTATGCGAGTTTAGGTTTGGCACCATATAGACATACAGGCTCTATTCAGTACAGTCAAGCCATTCTATAGCCAAAGCAGCAGCAATCCCATAGATCAAAAGCAAAAATGAAGCTAAAATTAAGCAGTGCATTCATGCCATCTTCCAAATACAGTACCACATACCTCCTTGTCATACTCCTTGGACAACATAGATAAATGAAATAGATATTGGCCTAAACAAACTGTTCAGAAGACACATTGTTATCATTCAGAGCTGTAAGCTTGTCTATCTTAAAGAATCCAGAGGAGGGCCTTTAACACCTGGGCTTTGAATCATACTTTGAAGAGCTTCTCTAATCTCCCGGGACACAAAGCTGCACAGAAAGAAATATTCATTTCCCAATCTGAAAAAATCCACATAACTTTGGATACTTTTCAGTGGACATCAGAACAGATGAGATGCACATAAAGAAGTACACATAACTGCTGGGTCCAGTTAACACTCTCCTAGAGCCATACATGAGGTGAGGCCACCCTCCAACTGCTCTTAGAGGGACAGCATAATGGAAAAGAGCAAATTTCAAAAACTTGATAAAACCACAGGCAGTTGGAATATGCAATCTCATCAGTACCTCTCTAACATACTGAAGAGATGGATCAACCTCTTGCCACCTCCTTTAACTGCCACCTTGCTCTGATAAAGAAAGTGGTGGGGAGGGATAGCAGTACAAAGAAACAGAAAAACTCAACAAAGGAAAAATCCAGTGGAATAAAGCTCATTTTCAGGGTAACTTGGCATTCACTGAAGAAGAGAGCTGTATCAGATGGACTTTTATCACAGGGGAGTACTTCGTGAGTGCCTTCCCTGGGATTATTCTTGCCAGCAGGCCCCATAACTCACTGTGCACCTTGTAGGATTAGGACTCAAGCAGATCCCTAAGGGTAAACATCATGAGCAGAGACTTGTGCAGTAAAATAAAGCAAATGAAACTGAACACACAAACAATGGTGGGGAGAATAGGGAAGTGGAGTAAATTATTTGCTTTCTCCTCTGTTTCAGTCACAGTCATCATGCATGGTATTTTGTACTTAGGAAAGGTTTGAAGTTACCTGCACTCACACAAATTCAATGTCACTTTATCAGGCAAATTCTGGTCTCTTAAGAAGTAAAGATGCAGTAGTAAGTCATAAGCAGCATAAATGCACATTTTTTTCTGAGGGGGGAAGTGGAGAGTCTCATGATATGTAAGAATTTACACGTTTATGTGTAGTTCCAAAAGGTAATTACACATCAGCAAGCACCGCTGGACCTGTACAGACTAGCAATAGGACCTCTCACAAGGATCTCACGTGGCACGATCAAACTCAGTGATGCTTCAGAGAAACAGATTCCTCTCTCCTTACTCACCAACCACTTTCCCCACACAATAATCATCAAATCACAGAGTGGCTGCAACCTGTCCGTAAGAGACTCTGCTCCTTTCATGGACACAGTAGGCCACCATGATGCTAGGATCCCTCACCTGTTCTTTTCTGAGGGCCCATTGAATCCACATGCAATGCAATGCAATTCTTCTCTACCATTTTGCTGGAGGAAGGGAAGAATGGCATCAACGAGGGCAAGATGAGTGAATTCACTTGTTCCCAGGCACACCACACCTACTGCTAGCACAGGGGAGAGAAGCATGGGAGGAGAGGCTGAATGAAGAGGCACAATGGAGCAAGGTGATGCACAAAGGAACACACTGGGTATGCAGGACAGCAAAATAACTAACATGGCATGGTTGCATCAGCATCTAACAGTTTCAGTATTGTTTGGAATCACCTTCATTTAGAACGGCATTGACACAGTGTTTCTATTTCAGTCATTGCTTATCCAGACCTAATTGATTCACGTTAACGAGGACAGACAGTGGAACATTTCTGCACACAAAAAGACTCTTAGAGCCAGGGCCAGAGGCATCAATCCTTCATAGAACTCCAATTAATTCAGTCAAGGTGATGTACCTTGCAGGACTGGGATGTTCAGTGGGAAATGTCTGACTATTCTAACACCAAGACATACAAGGAGCCTGTGATGGGCACTAGCTACTTTTGATACGACAAGGTTTAGGACTTTAAAGGTAAATACAGCAGCAACTGGAAAGAACATGTAACTCCGCTGATATAGTTTCCATAGTAAACAGTTCCAGAAAAACACAAGCAGAAAGTGAATTTAAAAAAATGTTAAATATGTCAAAACTGCATTAAAAGTTCCTTTACCTTCCATTAGAAACATTCTAAATATTGTCATGTAAGCGAAGTCAGCAACAAATCATTTTCTGTAACTTTACTGACACATTTCTGTCGGGCACTTTTTCTTCAAAAGACTGACGCATGCACTTAAAATTAAGCATGCAAGTAGTCCCACCAGGTACTGATGTAAGGCTCATGCCTTCACTTAAACAGCCGTTTTACAACTACCTTTTTTAGCATGTGATACTTGTTCACTTTGTTCGTAAGACAATAATTTTTAAATAAGTTATACATGCTAAGTAATGGAGTCAACCAGAATGCGTCCAATGCATAAAAGTTCACGCACGCACCAAGAAACAATTACGTTAGAAAAAGAGAGATACATTACAGGCTTTAAAAATCATCTCCTATGCTAGTATTGTGTAGTTCAATACAAGTATGAAAATTTATTCACATGCTATCCATAGCAGAGATGAAATTTAATGGGGTACAAGCCCACAGTTTTTACATAGCTTCTGGGCTTTCATTTATGTATTGAAATTATTCGTTTGGGATTTTCTTTAATGAAATTTTTAACTGCTTTGAGTGTAGCTTAGTGCTTATGAAATACAAAGTTTAAAAATACTACATGCATTAGCTCTCATTATAAACACCAGTTTCTGACCTTTTGTGGAATGGAAAAAGTAGCACAGTAGCCAAGGCAAAATCAGCTATGGAAAGAGGTCTCAATGAAAAGTACCTTAGAACTTTCCACTGAAAGTAAGTTCATATATTACCAAACAGCAGGACTTTAAAAATATAGCAAGTCACACTTTGCACATGCACAATACAACAGCTATGCCCAGAACTGTGTAGCAGTATCTGGACCAAGGGAAGCTTGCATTCACTTAACAGCCACAGTTAATTTTGCTCTAAAATGCACACCAGGTGAATGGCAATTAGCTAGACTGTAACTTCTCTTTAGAAATATTTGGCTAAAGGGCAGAAAAAACATTGTGATTGCATTGTTAAACACTCAAGATGAAGAAATTAAGCACGACATGCTATATAAAACGTCATTATTGCTCTGCATGTGTGTTACAATAAAGACCTTCCACACAGCCTGTTTTCTGTGCAATTCAGAAAAAGAAGGCAGTACCTATGATGGCAATTCAGTTACCAATGAGGTAAAAGTGTACTGGAACATCTCATCTGCAGTTTTTACTGGCAACTTGTGCAAATGTAATTTATAGTGCAGTTTTCACAAACCACTTTCAGAAAATGTTTTCAAAGATTAAGAAAAGACACTGGTGTTCAATGTATATTGTTTAAAATGTTGTATAAATTGTAAGACACTTAGTGACATACAACACAGAAAATTAAATGGCAATGTCATGGACATCAATGATTCAAGCTTTGCCCACTTCTTGATACCCGAGTGCTTAACTATGCAGCCTTAACATCTGTATTTCCTTTTGACAGACAAAATTCCTAGAGTCTGCTTACAATGTCAACATTTGAAATCTTGCAAGCAAAGAACAATTACATTCAATCCCAAAGAGTCATATGCCTAAAAGGGTATAATTAAAAAGTTAAAGGAAGCGTTCATGCAAGATACTGGCAAGGAAAGGGTACCGAAAGGATTTTAGAAAAATCATTTGACTCACCAGTCCATTGCTTGGCTGAGGTGAAAAAGGCAAACATTACTGAGATGCATCAGTGAGGAAGTTAGAACAACAAATCAAGGCCCATGCCTGCAAGCACATGTGAATAACTTCAGGCCAAGAAGCTCTTTATGTGGCAAAGTTATTCATATGTGTGCTTGCAGAACCTGAGCTCAAGCATTACTGTTAAGTGTACAAAATGCTACTTACATTTTGTCACCAACTTCAATAAAGATAGAAATCCATTTGTGTTTAACAGCAACTACTTCACCTCAAGGAGATAAAAACCCTTCAAGTCTCACAAGGTGACTTAATAATTAATCCAGTCTAACTGCTCCCGGCTCTACTTTTTTTTTAAAACACGTAAGTCTCAAAACACACTCAAGCCTGCAGAAGATACCCAAGGGCAGTAAACCTTGCAGTACAAAGTGCTGTACCTCGGTTTTGCAACGCACCAAGGATGCTCATGACACTAGTGACAAGCCTTTTTACCAGGTATCTGTCTGCCAAGCCTGACATAATTGGAAACACACAAAATTCAGTTCAGTTCCTCCTCAAGTGTTGAGTCTTTCCAGCATACGCTTCTAAAGATTTGGTGATCTGAACTGTATAATAAAATGAAAGGAAAATGATGCTATGCAAAGTGCAGCACGGAGCACACGTATGCCTGATTAGGTACAACTGAGTGTATATGCAACATTTTTTAAGTATGTGTCAGTAGCAGGGACTTAAACAGACTGCACATTAAGAACTGCTGCTTGGAGAGGAAAATCTAAGTAGAGAGTTCATAAATTCAGTGAAAATAACGCTTTGACATTTTTTAAGACTAAGGGCTTGCTAGGATGTAACTGATTTGCTGTGTGTATGGACCAGTGGGTAACCAGAAAAAAAAAAAAAAAAAGAAAAAAAAAAGCAAGCTGCATAGGACAGCTGAGGTTGCCCAATCCATTAAAACAGTATGTATTTCAGATAACCCAAGTTCTTAATGAGGATGGTGATGACAGGAGTAGCTCTGCTATGGACTTTACTGATATAGGAAACAACACAACTCCTGTCAGATGGTTTGAGAACATGTGATGCTTTTTGCTGTTTGGGGAAATTCTGTTTTCTGATGTTTCCTGGATTTTCATCACCTTCATCACTGACTTCAAGAAAAAGCAGGATGTGGCCCAATCTTTTCTTTTAAAGTTTTGGTATTCAAAAAAGAAAACTAATGAACGTCTAGCAATAAGCTTTGAAACACCAACACGACATATAATTTTAACTGCCATTAGAAATGGAACATCAACTTTTTTATATGGCCTTGATCCAGCTAATGGTTTGTTGTTTTTTTCTTGGATGCAAGAGTGTTATTAGATGACTTATAAAAGTATTTAAATCAATTTATCCTTCTGAAGCAGCAGAAAAGCCTACATAACAGGTATCAATCTGACAGGAAAGCGGAGAAGTGAAGCTGGTTGGAAATCATAATCAAACGTGAAAACAGAAGGTAGAAGCAGGTGGATGGAGAAAACGTGAGAAAAAGCAAAAGGGAACTGTCACACTGAGGCCTAGAAGCAGGGCAGGAACAGAGCTCTGCAAGGTCCTGACCTGCCAGCCGCAGTCCCAGGGGCCCGCTACATCCTCTCCTCTAAAATCCATAGAATCACAGAGTCGTTTGGTTGGAAAAGCCCTCCGAGATCACGGAGCTTCAACCGCACTTGCTAAGCCGTGTTCCTGAGCCCATACCCATACCCATACCCGCCCGTCTTTTAAGCACCTCTAGGGACAATGACTCACCCTCCTCCCCGGGCGCTGCCAGCGCCCGGCAACCCTTTCGGTGAAGGATTTTTTTTCCCCTGTTACCTAACCTGCTCCCCTCCGGGCTCGACCC
Organism: Phaenicophaeus curvirostris; assembly: GCF_032191515.1. Lineage (NCBI taxonomy): Eukaryota > Metazoa > Chordata > Aves > Cuculiformes > Cuculidae > Phaenicophaeus > Phaenicophaeus curvirostris. The sequence continues at coordinate 26,891,985 of NC_091397.1, forward strand.
GAGGCCTTATTACACCCCTCGTCCTGGTTAAACGAGCTGCGCCCGCAGCTCGGACTCGCGCGTCCCCCCAGCGCCGGGCCGGGGCCTGCCGGGGCCGGGGCCACCTCCCCGCTCCTCGCCGCGGGGTCCCGGCCGCCACCCAACCCGCTCGGCGGCCCCCGCGGGCGAGGAGGAGGAGGAGGAGGCGCCGCCGCCAAGGACGAGCCCGAGGTCAAACGCGGCCGCCTGCCTGCCCGGCTCCCGCCTTACCTTGGCAGCCATGCTGTGCCCGGCGCGGCTGCCCCCCCCCCGCCCCGCTTCCACCTCCTCCTCCTCCTCCCCTCCCTTTCCGACCGCGGCGCGCGCCCGCCCCGCCTGCGCGCCCGCCCGCCAGCGCCGGTCGTCACCGCGCGGGGCCTGGCGCGCGCCGGCCCCTCCCCTGCCCGCGCGCTGCCTCGCGGTGGGGGGGGTCTCGGCGCCGAAAGAGCCGGCAAATCGTAGAAGCGTGGAATAGTTTGGGTGGGAAGGGACCGTAAAGATCATCCACCTCCAACCCCGCTGCCATGGGCAGGACACCTCCCACCAGACCAGGCTGCCCGAGGCCCCGTCCAACCTGGCCTTGAACACCTCCAGGGAAGGGGCCCCACAGCTTCCCTGGGCAACCTGGGCCAGTGCCTCACCGCCCTCATGGCGAAGAAATTCTTCCTTATATCAAGCCGAAATCTACCCCTCTCCAGTTTATACCCGTTCCCCCTCAATCTATCACCACAAGCCTTTGTGCACAGCCCCTCCCCAGCTTTCTTGTAGCCCCTTCCAGGTACTGGAAGGTCGCTATAAGATATCCCCAGAGCCTTCTCCAGGCTGAACGACCTCAGCTCTCTCAGCCTGCCCTCGAATGGGAGGTGCTCCAGCCCGCTGATAATCCTTGTAGCCTCCTCTGGACCCACTCCGACAGCTCCATATCCTTCTTATGCTAAGGATTCCAGAACCGGACTTCCAGTACTTCACATGAGGTCTCACAAGAGAGGAATGCGAACTCTCCAAGACTTGCTTTTAAGTTTTATAAATCGAAGGAAGGAATAAATCATTAAGAATAATAAGAATAATAAGAATCATATCTTGGCCAGCTTGCAGTAAGAAGGAATGTGATTGTAACAGGACCTTAGCTTGTTTACTAGTTGAAACAAGGACAGTCCCCCAGCAAGAACAGAGGACAGACCTGAGCTCACCAAGAGGACATAATGAGGAAGGAGATAAGATAAAGAACATCAGAGGGCTCTGAAGACACAAAGGAACTGTGATGTACATTCGAGAGTGGGTGATATGAGTTCTATGTATGTTTAAACAGTATTTCCCAAATATGTAAATGGTGTTTCTCAGAATCTATGTGAATATGTATGTTTAACCAGTATGAAAGTCCTGTAACCAGCCTCAATGGACACACATATTAGGTGAAATGATTCCCTGTCTGTCCAGCATTGTATTATATATTAAAACAATACCTGCTTAATAATCACATTGGCATTGATTATTGAGTTTGGCCTTTTTCACAGCATCAAAATCAAGCATTCTTTATCAGGTCTGGGCAACATGAGGAAGCGGTCTCCATCAGTCAAGTGCAGCCAGACAAAAGCTGGTTACAGAATATATGTCCCGCTTACATGCATATGTATAAATTTTCCCCTAAATCTTATGCATATTCTGTTACTTTCCAAGGAAATAATGTTATTATGAACTCCACAACGGTCAAAACTCTTGCTAATTTGGAGCTGGCTCCAGCTCTCTGCATTTGGAGAGACTCCAAACAGAGGTGATTACAGAAGAAGACACATCTGTTCAGCGGAGATCATACTTCACACAAGATGTTATCGTCTACAAAGAATGTACAGTGTCTGGAAAAAACACTGTTTGAAAGAAAGCATTCTAACAGAAGGACATTCTATCTAACTTTCAAAAAATACAATTACATAGATGAAACTTAACTCTACTTCAGCTTAAATACAAAATATTCCACTTTTTGTGATAGTACCTACTTCTTGTAGGTGCTGTCAACCCAAGGGAATGCCTCTGTTGCGTTCAGAGCACACCGGGGCCAGCAGCAAAATCACAGAATGACCTGAGTTGGAAGGGACCCACAAGGATCATTGAGTCCAACTCCTATCCCTGCATAGGACAACCTCAAAATTTACACCATGTGTCTGAGGACAGCAGGAGGATGCCAGACACCTTCACAGCAGCCACGCTAGTGTTGCTTCTCTCAGTAAACTCTGCTGTCCTTCCCTGAGCTCTTTCCAACCTCCCCCTCTCCTCCCTCTTTGAATGATGCTTCATCCAGTTGCTGTAACCCAAGGCTTCATTCTGGGATGTCTAGAGAATGAGCTGTGGTTTTCCACCAAATTCTATTAGTGCCAATTTAGGTCCTAACTCTGCCCGAACGTAACACACCAGCTGCCCCACTGGAGTCCATGGCTGTACCCAGCATGACCACAGGTACGGCACGCTTGGCCTCACAGGCTGTTCGCAGACTGCCTACAGACAGCCTGTATCAGCATGTTTGCCAGCACACTCATTTGTCGTGCCAGGCCTGCAGCTGCAACCAGGGATATTGCCAGTCCTGATGATGCCTACTCCGGCTGGCCTCGGGGCTTCAGGTTCCTTCCTAAAATCCTGGGCGGATTTTAGGCTGGGCTGAGTCTGGTACTGCAAACACGGGAACATGGGACTTGCACAGTGTGTGTGACTAAACGCTGCTGGGGAGTGAAGCTTTTCATTTTCAATGTGTTATCAAGTTAGTCATAGCTTTGAGGTGGATCATCAAGCAGTTCCCCAAAAGTGAGTTTTGTAAATACACTAAAAGAGAGAAAGGATCTCAAAGACAGATATTTTACAATGTAAACTAGAACAATTAACTTTTTAATTCTCTTAGAGGGAGAAAGTAGATAAATGATAAGGATTCATAAAAGCATCTGCACGCACCCGCTCTAAGTCTTTGCAGGATGGCTCTTTTTATGTTTGTTTTCAGCTCAAAGGATTAATGACATTCTGGTTTTCAGCAAATTGTAGTCTCCTCTGTGCCTTGGAAGCTTCTTCCATCACCTGTGAGGCCTAGCAATGTGTCTACCTCATTCACTTCTCAGCAGTCTTCCAGTCTCTGCTTCTTGTAAAACCCTGCCACTTATTGGATTCTCTTCCTTTTCCACCTGCCTCGCATCCATGTGCCTGCTGCATGTGCTCGGCTGTTCTAGGAGACAGCACAGCCTTTCTTTTGCTGCATCTCCCTGACCTAGAAAACAGCAGTTAGAGCAAAGGAGACTGGGAGCCTTTCTTCAACCACACCTTTTTCAAATGAACAGAAAACCAGATTATGTAGTGCCTATCTGCAAACTAGATAAGTAAATATTGTCACCTTGCCATAAATGAATAGATAACAGCAGTCCGGTTATAAACAACAAAAACCAATCTCGGATTGTTTTAATAATACTACTAAGAAGAGAAAAATTACAGGGAGAAAATAGCATAACAATTGTCATAGAATATAAATATGACATTCTGTGAATATACAGAAGATAGGATATTTAGATGTGAGACAGTAAGTCTGTCCTATTAAGCTTTATTTTTCTGAAAACATGCTTCAATGGTATTTTTTTTTCCATATTAAGACTGCTAAGAAAATTACTACAGTTCTCACATTTTACTGCTACATGGTCTTGAGCCAATTTCCAAGGAAAAACATGAGCAAAAAAACCCAGCCTGTGTTTCAAGTATACTGTTGCTGGAATTCAGAGAGGTACATGTAAAAGGATGGCCCTGGAAAGACTCATTCAACTGCTCCCTAAATTTGACAGTGCCTGAGCTCTTCTAGGACTTACAATCATAGAATTATAGAAAAGTTTGGGTTGGAAGTGACCTTTAAAAGTCATCTAGTCCAGCCACCTGAAATGAGCAGGCATATTTTCAGCTATGTCAGGTTGCTCAGAGCCCTGTCCAACCTGATGCTGAATATTTCCAGGTATGGGGCATCTACCACATCTCTGGATGATCTGTGACAGTGTTTCACGACCCTCATTGTAGAAGTTTCTTCCTTACATCTAGTCCGAATCTACCCATTATGTTAGACAAGGCTCTGGGCAACCTCATACAGTTGAAGATGTGCCTGCTTCTTGCAGGGGGGTTGGACTTCATGATCTTTAAATGTTCCTTGCTTTATCCAGGCTGGATCTATTTCCTTTCCCAGCCTTCAAGAGCTCGAAGTACTTCAAGTCCTGAGCATGCTTTCAGCAGTATCTCGGTCCCAACAAGGCTGGAAGGTCATTGCCTACCTTAGAGGAAATCCGAGTGTGATCAGCATGAAGGGTTTGGCCTAGCTGGTCTCTGACTGTGTCTGATGTGCACATACAGGCCTAAGTTCCTTATCTTCACAGAAAAGGCAGAGAAGGCTAATATTAACTTTTAAAATGGCATGCAACATGACTATAGTAGATTACAGCACTTTCTTTGGTACATTAGCAAATTCTTTTCAAAGTCCGCTGTTGCCTGAGGTTAGATTCAGGACCATGTGTCACACTTCTTTTGGTATGTTTTAACCACAAAGCCATATACTGCTCTGGGGAGTGGGGGATGAACGTTTTTCATTCTTTCTAGTGAAGCTGTGTCATTGTGAGGAGGAGAATCTGAGATCATCTGAACTGGAGAGAAGTGTGACTCTTCTATATGGTAAAATGATGTGGGATGAGGACAAAACTGTGAGTCAGTTTTCATTACAAAACTTATATGCATTTCTTGGAGAAGTTAGGAGATGGTGTCTCCTCAACCAATGGCTTTTTCTGTGTCTCACACATAACACTTAAAAGCAGAGCACAGAATCATTCCAGGGTTCCCCTCTGGCGGTTGGCTGATGTTGTGTCTATCTACAAGAAGGGTTGTATCAGAAACGGCATGACCAGCAGGTCCAGGGAGGTTATTCTCCCTCTGTACTCGGTACTGGTGAGACCGCTCCTCGAGTACTGTGTTCAGTTCTGGGCCCCTCACCACAAGAAGGATGTTGAGGCTTTGGAGTGAGTCCAGAGAAGAGTGACGAAGCTGGTGAAGGGGCTGGAGAACAAGTCTTACGAGGAGCGGCTGAGGGAACTGGGGTTGTTTAGCCTAGAGAAGAGGGGGCTGAGGGGAGACCTTATTGCTCTCTACAACTGCCTGAAAGGAGGTTGTAGAGAGGAGGGAGCTGGCCTCTTCTCCCAAGTGACAGGGAACAGGACAAGGGGGAATGGCCTCAAGCTCCACCAGGGGAGGTTCAGGCTGGATATCAGAAAAAAAATTTTCATGGAAAGGGTCATTGGACACTGGAACAGGCTGCCCGGAGAGGTGGTTGATTCACCATCACTGGAGGTGTTTAAAAGATGTGTGGATGAGGTGCTAAGGGGCATGGTTTAGCGGTTGATAGGAATGGTTGGACTCGATAATCCTGGGGGTCTTTTCCAACCTTGTGATTCTGTGATTCTGCGAAGAGAAATGACCTAGAGTTAGCTCCTTCTTGTGCCCTCTTCTGATACAGGACATTTTGAGTTTGTGCATATGAGGACAGGTTTTGCAGGAAGAGCTGAGTTTGTTTCCAAAATAAGCCACAAACCTAGTATCTGGACGCTGTCTTTGAGGAGAAAAAACAGGCTTTGATTGTTGTAGAAGAGATAATGAGAGCTCATTCACTGTGTGGTGTTTTAATTGTAATGGTACTGTATAGCAGGGCAACTGTATCTCAGTAGGCATGAATGATCTTTGCCAGCCTTATTAAAAATTGCTCTGGGGAGACTGACATGAATTTTTAGACTTGATAAAGGGCTGATAAAGGATCATGATTTTCCTGTTGAGTAGTTTAAGGCAGAACTCAGTGTGCTAGCTATGTTGGATCTTACTCTGACATTCATTACTCTTTCTATGATGTCTCTTACCACGTTCTGGGTTTTGCACTTGCAGGCAGATGCCTAAAATGTAGGCATTGCAGTATGTAGCTTAAAGGCAAGAAAATATCCTTTTGGATCTGGAAAGATCCAGATGCCTAAAATGTAGGCATTGCAGTATGTAGCTTAAAGGCAAGAAAATATGCTTTTGGATCTGGAAAGATCCAGATGCACTGAGTAGCTGGGTGAAAGGCTGAGGTAAACCAAACTCTGACCCAAGGCCCTCAAGACCTATAGTGCTACTCCAATTACTGAACTGTTTTCCTCAGTATACTTTTTCTCTGTCCTACAACATAGTAGTTGTCTTCCAGATGACTTCTTTTGTGTTATGCTATACATACAGCAGCATGGGTCGTGTGCTGCTATGTTAACTTATCACAAAACTTCCACAAAATATGTCTTTCTATAAATACAGTTTATAGTAGAAATAAACAAGTGACCTCATTCTCAGTGGGAAAGAGCTGAATGTTCAAAAGAAATGAGCACAAGATTTTCCTAAGCAGATTTTGTTTAAATATTTCTTAGAACTCCTTCTTGATTCCTCTCCTTCAGTGAAGCCTCAAGAAAAGGCATGAAGCAGTATCCCTTTCCTTAGGTCAAAGGTTTAGTTGAGGGGGGGTGGGTAAGGTAGTGTTGTTTCTGTGGGTTTGTGTTTTAGTATTTTTTGAAAAAGGATGTCTGGCTGATGTGAGTTAGCACATCAATGTACATGAATCTTAGCCAAGAATTTGTGCTCACAATTTCTCTAATAAGATAAAGTATGACTCAGTCTGAATGAATAATTCACAATTCTTCTTTCTCTGTTTGAAGAATATTCACAGCAGATCATTATTTTCTCAAATGTATTTACTGTTTTTCTGGCTATTTTAAAACGTTGTCTGATGATTGTCAATGTTTCCTTTTTTTTTTTCCTGTTGTTTTTTTAACATATCACACATATTTGTAATTTAAAGCCTGTTGTTTATTTGTGATTGCTGAGGAGAACAGCTGAACATGATCTTGTTTCCTGTTCTTGAGAACATAAGATTTTCAAATACTTCACATGCAAGTTTAAAATTCATCATCTATCAGTGTTTCTGCTGATGAAAAACCAAACTGGTCATTTAAATAGTTCAAGGAAAAGTGAGCATAAAAGCATCACATAGAAGTATGAATTCATTTAAAAATACATACAAACAGTAGTAAATTTTTTGGCTTTCCCGTCTCAAAATATGACACTATTCCCCACTGTGTGTATTATGTCTACCAGGAGAGAGTGGAATTCACAAAGTTGGAAGGAGGCAGTTATGATTCTGTCTTACGGGTGATGATGGCATTTGCACAGACATTACTGTTAAAATGGAACAGTTGAAAGTGCTTTACCAGGACAATGTTCTAGAAATGCATATGAAATAACTCAAGAAACATTCATGCTGATGGTGAATAGCAGGTTAATTCTTCTGTTGGTGTAAATCAGCATAGCTCATGGATTTCTGCTGATTTACATTGGTAAAGCCCAGAAAATAGAAGGGATATATGACAAACAAAGGATGCTATATTTATTTCATAAGTGAAAAATACATCATAACTCAGGCACACCATTGGCATGAATAAGTTATGAAAAATCTTCACAGCCAAAAGAACATAATCATCCTTCATGTATAACAGATTTGTTTATTCTGTAAAGATTCATTTCAGTTGATTAATTATCAGTATCTGCTGATGGTGGAGGTAACAAGCCACCTCTGATGAGAGAATCATTTCAGGACATGCTTAGAATATTTTATCACCTACCACAAGTTGTGTATGCTTAGAATATTTATCATACTGTGTACTAATAGTATCACATTTTTAAAGCTAAGTACTGAATGTAAATCATATTACAGATGTAGGAATTATCTATATTTTTCTTTTTTTTTTGTAAATAAGAAGGATGTACAAAATTAAATTAAGACACAGTAACAGTTGTGTTTGCATGTCAAGTGCTGAACTGTGCTGCCACATTAAATCATTGTTATTCTAAACCAGTAAAATATTTGCATAAGTGCAAATGCCAGCTCCTAACAATACCATCAGAATTGTTTCAGCTCACACAAAATCCAGTCTGTACCAGCCATACTGAACGCTCACTGGCCATTATTTGCAGATGGAAGTTAACAAGATGGGGTTTTATCAATGGGTAAATTACCTACTTTTTCTTATAATTGTATTTATTAAGTGAACAAAATTTCAATACCAAGTTAAAATGTCAAAAGAGGAATTAGATCTTCTCAATTCTGAAGCATTTATGAAGAGGAAAATATTATAATAAATCAGTCAATCATTGCAAAATAAAGAGAAAAGTAGAATAAATTTTCAACACAGTGTATTAATTTCCTATTTATAAAGTTAAGTTAATCACCAAAATATCTAGAATGTAAAGCATTGTCCATAACAAGACAGACTGAAATCTGTTAATAAGTCAAAATATTGGTCATTTTTGAATAGCCACGCTACTTTACCCAGGCTTTACTCACAGAAGATACTAGGCATCATTTTATAGAATGTTTATGCCTATAAATGTAATGTGTCTGCACACACTGTACATGCATTGTGTGCAAGAGGACAGCTGGATTTTAACTAGCCAAGACTTTGCAGAACATAACAGAACCTCTGCAAGGTTTTCTACAAAGCACTGAGTTTCTCTTAGCGTCAACAAACTTATGTTTTTGAAAATATAAACATTTGGTCATCCTGAAACTCAGTGTTTTCTTTCATTCTCCAGCCAAAACCCATCATTTTTAATTTTTCCATGGAGATACATCATTTATTAATTGTTAGTACACATTTCCAGAGGACTCACTTTGAGGTAGTGTTTTTTCCACAGCTCAAGAAAGATGGTCTAAGTCAAAGGCCATTAAAGCCAGCTGGAGCTTTTCCATTAGTTTCAGTGCTTTGCTTAGACTCCAAGAGTATTACTCACCTAGGTATTTACAGCTTTCCTTTATCACCACATGCCAGCTTTTGATATTTGCTTTGTTAAAACAAGCTGGATAAAGACAGAAGTTCAAAAGGTTTTCAATGACCTGCAAGACTGGAAGTTTTGATAGCAAGTGTCTTTACCTAGGGAAAATGATAACTTCTAATTATTTGGAGCACTTGTTTTTAGTATGATTACCAGGAAAAGTAGGTTGGATTGCTTTTGTGTGTGGTCAAAAGTCAGCTGTTAGCCAGCTTCAACCAGACCTGAGAGAAAAGTAGCTGTCTCAGAGGTATTACATTCCTCCAGATTTTGTGAAAAACAGCAATCTGCTAAAGAGTAAAGACTTCTTATTGCTTCCACTGAAGAACAGACTACACTGTAATTATGTCTCTTAATACACTCCAAAGAATCCATATCCGGAGACACGGAAAGCCTAATCACAGGGGAAGATGTCAGCCCAGCTACTGAGCTCTTTAAATCCAGAAGAATCTACAGGAAATCAGACTTTCTGGGTTGCTCTGCACACATAGCTGCTTGTTTGGTAGATTGTTTTTCCTTTTCATTTTGTTTTCAGGTTGGTTGGAACTAGCCTTGGAGAGGTGGGAAGAAACCATCTAGCTGTACGGTTTCATGCTTCAGAAGCAGGCATGATAATTCACCATGAGTTGTAAGATTGGTGGTGACTTGGTAAAAATGTCTTGCATCTTCTGTGTTTCAGAGCTTTCTGAGCCAGAAGGCCACAGTCTAGATATCAAAAGGAGATTTTAGGGGCTTTCGATTAAGTTCATGAAAGTTGAACTGCAACAGGTATTTTGACTGTTTAGTCCACTGCTTCTACAGGTAACAAGATTTAAACAATAAATACAGAAAATCCCCTGCTATGTCACTGAAATGAGTAGGAAAATTTCCATGTAGGAATGTGATTTATCCTCTGCTATATTTTGTGGGTGGATAGTGGTGTATAAGGCAGAAAAGAATACAACTCTATTTTTCCTTCTCTCCTACTTTTACTAGAGTAACAGGTCTAATCAGATGTAAGTCAGCGAAGTGTCCTTTTCCAGGGAGAGAGAGGAAAACTTGTGAAAGAGAAAAAAAATGTTCATCTTTGCCCTGGTGAAGCAAACACCTTTGTCGTATACTACTTTGCTTGATTATATTGATACAGAGTGATGTGAAGTGTACATCGTTGACATGTTCATCACCTGGTGAGGGAATCCATTATCTTAGCCTTCTGTAGGCGCGTCAGAGAAGTAGTCATAAAATGCACTGGAGGCCTCTGTACTTTCCTTCTTTTCTGGTATTTCCCTGTCAGTGCAGAGCATGTACAATCACTGTGAGGTTCATTACTGGATTCAGCCAGGTAACACAAATAGGTAGGGTAGATTGATTGATTAACGTTTGCTGTTGAGATTTCAAAGCAATAGCTTTCTTGAATCCTCAGCCACAATTCAGATGCTAAGATGATAACCAGCACTGAAGTGTTACCGGTTGATGTTTTTTCCATAAGGGACTGGCATTCTCTTTGAGCGTGAATCCACTCGCTTTCATTTTGCCTCTTTGAACATTGGGCTTGATGAGTTCCACATAGAAGCTGAATCTGAAGAATATTTGGAACTTCAGAAGAGTACTGTTGTCTACTTAATAGTATGGCTTGTTGGGGGAGTTACATCTTTAAAAGACCCCTGAAGGAGCCTGCTAGTATTTTTATATTGTTCAGAAACTCATATAGAATAGCACTTAGCAGCTGGAACTGTAGTGAAGAGGACACGTTGGTCAGACTTCTTGACTCTGGGAGGTCGCGAAACACTTACCTACTACTCTGTCAGTCTTGTGTTGATTCCCAAAGAGTTCCTAGGAATACAGCAGAGATTTTGGTCTTGGTTTATTTGCCCTTAAAGCCTAAGCTGACTAACACCCTTCTCTCCATTCCCTTGTTGTACTTGATAGGTAGGCGATCCATATCCTGCAAAAGCTGAGCATAAGCAGAAACGACCTTCAGCTCCAGAACATACTCTCTTTTTATTCAAAGCCTTTCCAAAGCCTGAGTTTGGTGATCCACAGTGCCTGTTGCATAAACTGTTGTTCAGTGCTTTTTTTGGATGAGAAACAAGAGAGATGAGCTCTGATCAGTTTTTATGGGATTGTCTCTCTTGCTCTACATTGGCACATTTCAAGTGAAGTTTAATTAATCAGATCTTTTGAGAGTCTTATTATTTCAAGCCAGAGGATTATCTCTGGAGAGAAGAAAATATTCCATGAATGATTATGTAGAAATAAGCTAAGGCTGAGCATTTAAGGTACCACTTTACATTTCAGGGAGGAACTTCAGGTATTTCAATCAAGTATTTCGGTAGCTGAACTTTCAGTTTCCCTTCAGGCAGATCATCTACATTCATATGGATAAAATGAAAGATATTCACTTTAGTGCCACCAAGTTTGAAGTGTTTATGTAAATCATTAACATGAATCATTTTTATCAACCACAGCTGCATGGCCTAAAGTTGATATTTGGAATCTGTTAATCATTACTCAACAGCTACTTGCTGCATATCAGAAGGTGATTCCAAGTATTCCTGCCAGCTTTTCAGAGGTCAGTATCTCAGTCTCTGCATAACTAACATGCATTCAGCTTCTGTTAGAGGGTCTGAAATGCCTGTTGAGGTCATTTTCATAACCTGCTTAGTGCTCCCTGAAGAAATATCCTGTATTCTCTGGGTCAGATGCATGAAAGGACGGTGAAAGGGTTGGGAATGTGATCTCAAAGCTGTGCTTTTTCTTGACCAGGGTTTGTCGGTACTAGAGCCCCACATAAGCCTCCCTGTAGGGCTCTGTAGACACCCAAGGCAATATCTCCACTTAGGTTCTTACCTGGCCCATTCCTGTTAGAGCTGAGCAGCTTAGTCCATTGTTCAGCCAAGCTTGTAAGGGCCAGAAACTGACATTCCTTTATATCAGAGGGCTTGATTGAGGAGGGACTTCAGATGCTGAACAAATTTTCACACGGTGTAGCTTGCAGTGGGTACATGATAGCCACTGAAAGCTTTAGAAACACCTGAAGGAGGAAACGGTGGTTCTCCCAGTTGCTTGGTGGCTACTGATTTTAGTTATTCCTGTCACATTTTGCTTTGGTGCAGAAGATAATTCAGGATCATTGGATGCGTTAAAATATTCCACTTCTCAAAGTTCAATACTTGTATTTTTAAATGTGTTTGGGGTTTTTTTTTGCCCCAGTCACACACAGGTCAGTAACGGCCTTTCATCTACTACCTTTCTGATGATAACTTATTGGCCCAGTCTCCCTCCTTTTCATATCTTGGTCTGCCTCCCCAGCTGTTCTATGTCCTTGGCTTCTCCTCATGAAACTTATCTGACCAATCACCTTTATCTCTGTTGTGGTTTGAGTTAAATTAGAGTCAATTTTGTGACTCTAACTCAGCCTCGCCTAAGTAATTTCATTTTCTGAAAGGAAACTGTATGTTTTTCAGACAGTTTCTGTCTATAAGTGATAACACAGGGCATTGGTATGCAGAAAGGCATACTTATTCCTCAGGCTTATACTTATTCCTATAGTAAACAAGGCCATCCTCACGCTGGTGAAAACGGGCCACATCTCTAAGGATGAGTGGACAGGACAGATGACCTTAAACTGACCAGCAGAGTATTCCATCCCATATACACCATACTCCATATAAAACGAGAGATCACGAAGGTCTCATAAGTCTTCTGTGATGAGCAACATCCAGTGAAGACCTGATCTGTCGGGTTGCTCCTGATCTGTGCATTCCTGAATCCAGTTCCTGAGTTCAGCTTCCTTCTAACCACAGACCCATTCTCTCGTGTCTTCTCTACAATATTTGTGGTGACGTATAGTCATAGAGGGATGGGGGTGCAATCCCATGTATTTGTATATATTTTATTATTTTCAAATTATTTCTATGAGTATAATAACAATATTATATAATAATTATACATATTATATAATATTATATTTCTTGATGATGATGATGATGTTAAAACTGTAGTTTTAGTTTCCAACCTGCAAGTCTTTTTCCTTTCATTTTCCTTTCCCCTTTCCCTGGGAGGTGGGGAAAAGGGAATTGAGAGTTCAACAGCACAGTTTTAGCTGCTGAAATTAGCCAGGCTGGGGCTAAACTGTGACACTCCTTGACACTCATTTAATTCTTTCTGCCACTGAGTAGCCTTCCCCACTCTCACTAATTTCTAATCCTGGTATTTGCAACCTCATCCCTCTTTAGTTGATCTGGCTTCATTCTTGGCCCAGTGTTTGAAGCCCTTTGCCAGCTCCTTTTACATGTTCTCAACGGCTCCTCTTCCTCAGCCTCCATTTTCTTACTTTGAACTCTGCTACTGTTTCCCAGCATATCAGCTCTGACTTGTTTCCCTTGTGCCCTTATTGAGCTGTTCCCCCCTCTTTTGTGCACTGGAAGCAGAAAAGAAATTCCCTAATTTTAGTTTGGCTCTTCAGTGCTGCATTAGCCAGCAAGAGTGAAAAGTAGTCACTCCATGGAAATATATCCTTTAGCTGGTGGCTCAATGTAGAACAAATATTTGAAGAATTTAGGTGAGCCTGAGCAAGCCATTAATGAGAATCTGAAGATTTCAATTTCCCAAACTTTTCATCTTGTCCACATTAAATCATTTTACTGGTGTGAGTTAATAAAAAACACATCACTAATAGAAGCATTTGCTGTCTATTAAATTTCAGTCAGCTGTTCCAAAGCACGGTGGATGCCACAGCTAATTTTCTGAAAACTTTTCTAGCATTGAAAAAACATTCTTTTCATCCTAATCTTCAAAATGAATGCACTGGTTTTACTAAAATTTAAAAAAATATATCACTGTGGTCCAGCCAACTACTATGCAATATTCTGGCCCAGATGGATTGGTTAATAAGTAGGCAATTGAAAGTAATATCTTGGAATGGAAAATGCTGAAAAAACTTTATATTTTGTCTCCAGTTGTATGATGAATAAATTATTTGTATACCATTTTTTCTTTAATGCACTATTTTCTTTTTTGAGACCTAGAATGTAAGTAGGTGCAATTAGAAACAGTACAACAGCATAAAAATTAGTGTGATTGCTTATTGTATTGAAATGCTGGATGAGAGATTCCACTTGCTTTGAAGAAAACAAGAGGTTACTAAAAATATCTCAGAGAAAAAGCAATCTTTTTTTGACAGAATTAAAATGCTTTGTATATTCAGTCTTGTAGAAAGGTAAATGACTACACAGAATGGGCTGTGTACACAGTCCTGGCATCCCTTGAAACAATTGTTGATCAGACACTGTAAAGCCTCCAACAGAGGTACATTGGTCCTTAAAGAATGACAGAAAATTAGAACAGATTAAGAATATTTACTTTGGCAAAACACAACCGAAGTTTCTGAAGGAAAATATTTTTTGACACAGCTGTAGATGCAATCGTGTAACAGTAAAAAGCATGCAACTAGAAATGGGACTTGAAAAAAATCATTGCTGGTTTCTTTTCCTTTTGCTTCAGCTGGTATCCAATTTTATTGCCATAACTGTTCTTTAATTTAGAACTAGTGATAGATGTAGATTGCAAATTAATTGTGAATTTATATTTGGAAATACAAAAGAAATATCAATTCTATACTACTGGGAAAAATAAAAAATAGTTATTTGAATATGAATTTTGATGTAAAAGTTTTGATCCCAGATTTAAAACCAAAATCTTATGGATTACAGTTATTACTTCGACACTCATGGTTTAGCAGTGTTCTGTACAGATACACTATTTCTTAATGGTTTTCTCAGGGAATTAATTCCTTCAGGTGAGTGGTACCTTAAAGCACAATTAGTTTCATGGAGAGAATGGGGCCACTTCACCAGAATTTTCAGGTTAGGGTTAATAAGGATTGCAGACTCTACCCTTGGGCTTGCGCAGTCCTTTTGGTGAGTGAGTAAAGGAAAATAGATTCCATTGACAATATGCACCCCTCATTCCCAGTCAGAACTGAAGTTCTGATGTGCTGCAATGTATTCTTACAGTCCTCCAGAGTGGAAGTCACGTGTATTCAACAGTTTTCGTCCGATCCCTGGGGGAAATTCTAAATTCAGGCTGCAGTAGTCATGTTGGAATAGCTGGAAGTTGAAGGAAAAGATTTTTAACAGATGCACAGAAAAAAAAAATGGTTGAAGGCTTCTGCTGTTGAAGAACATAGTTAGCCAGGAATAAAACAAAGGCTGAACTGAAAGAATTAATTGGTTAATTATGGATTAATTAATTATAAATTGTATGATGTTCAATACTTCTTAAGAAATAAAAGAAAGTAGTGTTCTAATTTTAACTTGAAGTCTTTGTCATTAACTGTAAATCCTAGTTGTCATTAATGCAAAGCAAATACAAATAGTTTTCTTCCATTATTGAGATATACTGGTAGTATGAGAAATTCAGTTTCTCCTCAATATATCCCATTTTGTAAATAACCACTTTTTAAGCTGAAGGACATTCCTGAAAACTTTTATTTTTCTTCTGAATGTTTTTCTATGCTCCTTTCTGCACCCCTGTGACATTTTTAAGCTGCAGATCTCCAGTGTTGTTTTCCAAGGGAGGCTATTTCCATGGTCTGAGCAAGTGAACTGCACAAAACAGGCCACAGAGCAGGAAAAGGAGAATGAGCGTCTGAAGGAAAACAACCACAACTATGAACAACAATTGCAATGAATGAACTGGGGGAGTCTGAGGTTTTGCTAGTCTCTCAAACTAGCCTTTAGAAAGCAAAAGTAGATTCAGGTCACAAACATGTTTACCCTCTGGGACAGTTTTGTGATGTGTATTTTCCTTAAGTTCCCAAGCAGGCAATTTCTGGCAAGTTGTGTATGACAATGTAAGCAGTGAATTAGAATTAGAATTCAGATTACAACTGGGGATACCCGCAGCAAGACTTTGTTAGGAAACTAATTACATTTTCTAGAAGCAGATGTAGTGGCCTTGATTCATGTAACTTAAAATCCTGAAGTCAACAGAATTATTTGCTGGAGTGGAGAAGACTTTATAGAAAAAGAATAAGCCATTGATCCAAACCTTGTATACGGCCCACAGTGTTAAATAAAGCTAATTCTTTGCCCACATTGTATATTTTGGCATTGACAGCAGTCGACACTGGCTACAAGAATGCATCCAGAGGGGTATCCTCTTCTTCACTCATGTCATACCATAGTCATAACTGATTCGGGGAGCAATTTACAGAAGTGTGTCTCTTCAGCTGAATAACCATGGGCTTCAGTATCTCTCTGATGATTTGCTATGAGCTTTCCGTAGACAGATGCACATTCATACATAGGATCGTGTCTGCTTGTCTAAAAACTGCCTGCTTTAACTCCTAGAAAGTTTAGCGAAGAGTATTTAAACAATTTTCATCCTGAGAATAGGACCATCCTATTCAGTTCCTTAGTGGTTTATCTGGTCCATCTGGAATGGATTCAAGTGATACAGATTTCAGCGTTTTCCTTGGAAACTGATAAGAAATTCTGCTATTAGGAGAATATTCATAATATTACACTTGTTTTTGGTTTTGTTTTTCTTTTTTTTTGTTGTTGTTGTTATGTCTGTATTTCTTATTTCTTTTGCCTCTTTCCAGCTATGGCTAGCTGAAACTTGCCATCCGTAGGTATTCCTTGTTGAGTTGGAATGACAAGGAAGAAGGGGGCATGTGCATGGAGGGGATGATGAGGAAATCCCTTCAGAAGTTTATGAACTGGTTTGGGTCTATGGGAAAAGGAGTAATGGTAAGCAGGAGGAATGTATTTTAAATGCTGGCCCATCTGCTTCCTGTCTCTCCATAAAGGCTGGTGTATAGCACTTTGTGAGATTAAAAGAAAAGTGGGAAATTGTTGTGTAAGGGTACCTGCTGCTTTTAGCCCCTTCCTTGTCATATAGAGTCCTTAAACTGCTTTTAGCATTCTACTATAAACATCAAAGTACGTCAGGAAAGAAATGGGAAGAAGGAGCAAACAACATAGTAGGTTATTAAGAATGAAAGCGGCTAGCATTCCTTGTAATATAACTGGAATTATAGCAAGAAACATTTATGGCATTGCTGTTACAGTTGCATTTGTGGATACCTAATTGTGGACATAATATTTGATTTCTATCATAGAATCATAGAATCACCAGGTTGGAAGAGACCCACCGGATCATCGAGTCCAACCATTCCTATCAAACACTAAACCATGCCCCTTAGCACCTCGTCCACCCGTGCCTTAAACACCTCCAGGGAAGGTGAATCAACCACCTGCCTGGGCAGCCTGTTCCAGTGCCCAATGACCCTTTCTGTGAAAATTTTTTTCCTAATGTCCAGCCTAAACCTCCCCTGGCGGAGCTTGAGGCCATTCCCTCTTGTCCTGTCCCCTGTCACTTGGGAGAAGAGGCCAGCACCCTCCTCTCTACAACGTCCTTTCAGATAGTTGTAGAGAGCAATGAGGTCTCCCCTCAGCCTCCTCTTCTCCAGGCTAAACAACCCCAGCTCTCTCAGCCGTTCCTCATAAGACCTGCTCTCCAGCCCCCTCACCAGCTTTGTTGCTCTTCTCTGGACTTGCTCCATGTAAATATCAAAACACTGATCAAGCAAAAGCAAGCACCTCAAGGTGTTAGAGGATGAAAAGGAGAAGATCATGAGAAAACACTGAAAACAACTGATGTTTGCTTCATGAAGGAGATGGTAGTTAAGTTGTAAGAAAAGGATTGCTGGAAAAAAATAAGCTTGTTAGTCACCGCTCCCTCGAAAATTCAAGAGCAGAATGACTTTCAAAGGAATTGAAAGGCAATAAATCTAAAACTATAAAAAGAGGCACCCTTTTCCACTGCACATAATTACATTTTTGAACACACCAGTACAAAATGCTACTGCATTAAGGTACTCAGTAAAAGTCCGAAAGGATTATTATTTTTTGTTATGAATACTAAGGATCTCATCCTGTTACATTTACTAGAATAAAACTCTGTTGAGCCACAATTTCTGTTTGTATTTTAGAAAATGCTCTTGGAGCCAGGAGAAGATCACTGATTTTTCTTTTCTGGGCCTTTGTTTTTACTTAAGATTGTGTTCTGTGGGTAATTTTTATTATGATTTGAAAGTATGGCTACTTTTGAGTAATAAGAATGCTGTATTGCCTGAAATGGAAAGACTGTATTACTGTGCATGCATCCTGAAATAAGAAGTTCTCTTTTTATATTGCTTCATCATTTTTTCCCTCCCTTTTTGGATACTTTGTTCATCAGACAGTTACCTCTTTAAACTTGGATTTGATTGCAAACATTCACATTGCTTCAAAAGAGCTTTTAACTTTATGATTTCTTTGGTTCCACTTTTTTCTAAAGCCAATGGATTTTTAGCATTTGAATACTCCAGTCTAGGTCTTCAGCTGTTCTTTGTTATTGGTGTTACTGTTCATTCATTTTATATTAATAGCAGTGACTCCAGCAGAGATTGGACCTTCTCTGTGTTGGGTGTACTATAATCAATCAGCAGGATTTTTTTAAATCTATTCGTTTATTTGTAAGATTAAATTAGAAATTTAATTTAAAAATTGTAAGTTTTACCTTGTCTGAAATACATCAGAGATCTATTTTTCATTTTCTTTTTCTTTGAAAATCACTCTGAAACAACTTCTGTGGAGTGTTTGGCCCTTTGGTCTCATTTTTTCTTCCATCCAGGTTGAGTTTGAGTGCTACTGATGGGACAGGGGTATTGTAACACTAGAATCAGCACTGGAAAATATGATCGTTTGGCTTGTGATGCCCAAGTTACCTTGTTCAGGACAAGCAGGTATATCTCTGCCTGGTAGTACGTTGCACTGCATAAGGATAACCTTTATACTGATATAAAAAGAATTTGATGAAATTATCAATAGGTAATTATTAGCTGTGTTCAGTAATGAGGAACTGTTGTGATATGTGATATTTTAGACACACATCGGCCCTTCTGTCATCACATGCAATGTTTGTAGCCATGTGGCTGTGCAGCCCCAGTTTGGCTCATTGCCTCCCTGGCCTCAAGAAGCCTCAGCTTCTGCTTATAAGTGTTTAAAAGGTGCATTCAGTTTTCACAGGTACTCAGCTCTGTGAAATGTCAAATTGATTTCACAGCACAGTCCAGCTAGTCTTTCACACATAAGATCTTGAAGGCAATGACAGAATGGTGTCCCGTGTGGCCAGAAGAACCCACGTATGTAGTCCACTGAGGTCTGCGGAGGTCATTCAGGAGGAGCTGATCTCTACATACAAGTGGCAGAGCTTTTTATAGAATTCAGAAGAAAGAATGAAGGTTTCCACAGAAGCCCGGAAGCCACTTTCACTGTAAACTTACAAAAAGTGTATTATCTCACTGGCATTTTAATGGGCTTGCTCTTTTGGACACAAGGATGAAAATGATGCAGTCCTTCCATTTTCCCTTTTCCTAGTCTTGCATTGGTTACAGTGTGGTAACCAGTAGACCAGAGACCTTTCTGTGTACACTGGTGAACATTCAAAGACCTACCACATGAAGTCCCAGTCCTGCAATTAGATATGTGCAGAGAGCTTCCCATGTGCCCAGAGGCCCACTGCAGCCAACAGAAACATCAAAGATCACTTTTGAAAGTATAAGCTCAGAAAGTGAGACAGATTTACTTTGATAGTTTCCTTTCATCAAAATGCAGGCATATTTTATATTCCTTTTTTTATTCATCTCTTTACTTGTTAGTATTGTTAATTATCTAAAATGTACAAAAGCTTCTGCAATATGGCATAAGAGAAGTGATATAAAATGTATTTTAGTTCCTAATATAGAGGATTATAATTATGCGATTCTGAGATTTTTTTTCCTTCCCCTATGTTTTCCAGAATGTGCTATAAAAATAAAAACTTACCACTGTCTCCTGGCATGTGGTAACATGGTACTGGCTTTCTTTATTTTTCTTTTCTGGCCAATTCAAAGTCACTATTTTGAAAAATCAAAGTCTTTTTGTTTATCTTACTCTGGATCACTTTGTCCAGAATAAGTGTCCAATACCAACAAAGAAGAGACGTAGTAACTTAGCATGTCCCTTTGTTCTGTCTGTGAAAAATTGCAGCGCTATACATCTTTGCTCGCACTGGCTGCATGACTGTCAGACATCAGCATACCAGCATTTTTGGAGTAACTTTCTCAAATGCAGTTTGTATTTATACAGACTAATTTATGTGTAACAGAGGACTTCATAGTAAAGGAAGTAGAGCTCCTGAATAAACCAGCACCTCCTCTCCTACAGAAAGCTGGAAACAGAAATTAGTGGAGGCGCTTTTTATCAGTTTTAGCTTATAGAAAGCAACATGAAACTAAATCTAATTGCTTGGTTTTATTGACAGGTTCCTGCTGGCAAGTTATAGAAAATAATGTCATTTCAGAACTGGGTCGTTTCAGGTACATAAAAAAGGTACATATATTATGAAAAATAACTTCAAAAAAGAAATGAAAAATAGTGCTAAGACCAATAAGTGAAAAATTATATGGTACAAATGTCATACCTTGCAGTATAGGTTACAGTAAGCTGTAACATGCCGTGTGATCCCCTACAAGGCAAGACCACCTAATGACTGTCCACATTACTGAGATATCCCAAGCCCAGAGATTTGGGTGGGCTAATGCAATGCAAGATACATGCCCGTTCTCAAAAATAGGTGCCTGCCCCAAAGAACTTCCAGTGTCTAAAGATCTTACTTTGCCATCACGTAAGAGGTTTTGGAGTAATTGTGACATACAAATAAGCTTTTAGGCTTTAAGTATATGTTGGTTTTATTATACTGTAGCTAATTTACCACTAAGTTTCCTTGTGACAGATTGTTTTCTTCCCTGTAGGACACACCTATCACTAATATTTCTGTTATGCTAACATTTTAAGGGCCAATTTTTTATATTAACATCACAACCTTTTTGAAAAAAAAGTGCCATTAATGAGTCCATGCTGTTCATTTTTCTAGAATGAGTTAATCTTTTTTATCATTAGCTTGTCAATTACATGAGTCTCCATTGATTATCCAGTTCCTGTGGATACTGCTGTCTGTCATCACTGCTGAACACTCAAGAGTCTGTCATACCATAGAATATTTTTGTAAAACCAAACTGGTTTGCTTCAGACACACAAGACCTAGGAATTCAAATGGCCAACCTCAGTCTCCAAGGACTAAACAAACCACACAGCTGAGCTCAGATATGGAAAACTGCAAACCAAGCAACCAACTCGGTATACACAGCAAGCCAAAAAGTCTCCCAGATACAGGGCCAGGACAGCCAGTTGAGAGTGGCTATTGTTAAACTGGAGAACATGCAAACAGGAGCTACTTAGGCTAGCGAAAAGTAGACAAAACTATTTTAGATAAAACAGGGCTGTTGCGTAGTCTGAATGACTTGCTCTGCAACATATTGCACATTGTCAAAATGCTCCTTCTTTTGCCTTCAGTGGAGCAGGAATTCTGCAGAACATGCAGAGAGGTTGATGTGAGGACAAGAAATTTCAGGTGGAGGTGCCCCCAGTCATATGCTAGGGCAACCAGGAAGAACCCTGCTTCTCCTGGTTGTATAAAACCACCAGCAACTCACAGCAACAGTTAAGCTTACCACCTTCCTCATCTACCTGGCCTGGAGCTGAGCTCCAGGATCATCTTACAGTGTTTTGGTACTGGCGGCTATCTGAGGCTGAAAACCTGGAGGTAAATGGAGAATAAGGGGGCTAGCATATGTGAGTGACTCCAGAGGAATCACAGAATCACAGAATCACAGAATAACCAGGTTGGAAGAGACCCACCGGATCATCGAGTCCAACCGTTCCCATCAAACACTAAACCATATCCCTCAGCACCTCATCCACCCGTGCCTTAAACACCTCCAGGGAAGGTGACTCAACCACCTCCCTGGGCAGCCTGTTCCAGTGCCCAATGACCCTTTCTGTAAAGAATTTTTTCCTAACATCTAGCCTAAACCTCCCCTGGCGGAGCTTGAGGCCATTCCCTCTTGTCCTGTCCCCTGTCACTTGGGAGAAGAGGCCAGCACCCTCCTCTCTACAACGTCCTTTCAGGTAGTTGTAGAGAGCAATGAGGTCTCCCCTCAGCCTCCTCTTCTCCAGGCTAAACAACCCCAGCTCTCTCAGCCGCTCCTCATAAGGCCTGTTCTCCAGCCCTGGAGGGCAGAGCTGTATTAAGTGCTGCCTGTTACCTTGAAAGGCCTCAGAAAGGAATGGTTGCAAGGATTAAACATTAATATGATTATTTTAACAAATGGTGGTTTAGAGGAGAATAACAGAGCTAAGTTCCAAGCAGAAATGTCTATTAGACTGTGAAAATATTCTCAAAGTAAAATGGCTCCCAAAGATCTGTTTGTAAGAGTTATTTTAAGCTAGTTTGGACAAAACACATGTAAACAGGGAAGAAATAATCTATAAAATAATGAAAATACTTTCTTGCTTAGTAAAACAACTGCCTAGAAAACAAAACAAAAAACCTATGACAGATTAAAAAGAAATATTCCACTTTTAAGATCTTGTTAGTGGCAGAGGTCAATATCTTCTTACATCAGTAACATTTAGATTCCCACTCTTTATGCAGATTCTGCAGACCAGCAAGTCACTGTGAGACATCTTTTTTGATATGTGTTAATTGTTTGCTTTACTTTTCTGACAAATTTGATCTAATAGCTTAAGAAAAAAAGGCAAGATTTCTGTCCAAATTCTTTTAGAATTTCAGAGAAGGACCAGAATATTCAGGTGGCCGTTTCATGGTAATTCTAGCATTTATTGTTGCATGACTCTAATTCCTAGCACTTCCTGGGGCTGCTCTGTACTTAAAATTATTTTTTTCATGTAACATGGATTTTAACTGGGTAGAATTCTACCAGAGCTAGTTTGGTATAGATTTCCATTAGTGCCTAGGAGCTACATGTTTTTTAACGTACTTACTTAGTTAAACATCTTGGTTAGCAGGGAAGCATCGTCAAGCCCCTTTCGCAGATGAATAACAGAGGTACAGCGATACCTCATATAATGTTGCTAAAAATATGTAAGTCACACCTTCAAAAGCAAGTCATGCATCCAAAGAACAAATCTCCGAATTTTGTAGGCTGTCAGCTCCTACTAAAATAATTGGAAATTAGGCCAGGGAATATCTGAATACCATAACTTTGTTAACTGGAAATCACTGGTTTTATCACTTACAAGTCTAGAATGAGAAGGAAACATAGGGGCCCAGTTCTTATAGTCAAACTATAAGGCTTTTCATTAAGCATTTATTTTCCATATACACTGCTAAAGGATATTTGTGTGCTTTGGAATGGGTGTTGTCATGTCTTTTGCAGTAGTTTATGCCTCTAAAGCATTTTAAGAAAAAAATAAAAATTCAGGCCCATATGTTCATTAGGTGCCTCTGAGGTTAAGCTGTCGTTGAGCAGGAATTGGCAGGATTGCAATCTCTGTCACAGGTACTTTAAACTTCCCTAAGTTCCATTTTAATCACATAAGCCCTTTTCTAGATCTAGGCTTAATGTCCAAATCCCTCATGGAAATTTTATCTTAAGAGGATGCCCTGAGGTCATGCAGAAAACTTACAAGAGAAGAAATTATGCAATGTCCTCAGACGTTTTGCCTCTCTGTATATCCTCAAAAATTTCCTTTGTGCTGTAATATGCTAATGGTGATTTTGGGGGCTTTAAAATATATTAGAAAATTAATAGGAAGCTACCTATTTTCAGAGCAGATGCAAGACGTCTTTCAAAAACAACGAGACATTTACATCCTAAAGCACTTTGGATTTGTAGGGTGGCAGGAAAATACACAATTCCAGATCATTTACGGCATGTTTGCTTTGCATGAAAATCACAGTAGAAGGTCAGATGGCATCAGGAGTGGGCTTAGGATGTCTCAGTGTGAGGTATTCACTGTGGCTGTCACAGAGCACAGTGGCAACTGTGAATGAAATGGAAGGGGAGAGGACCATCCAGAGCTGGAGAACAATATTGAAATGGAAGATGTCTTCATATGACTTGCTCATAGCAAAGGGAATATAGAGCAACATTGTTCCTGTTGCCCTGAATAGGAGGCATGGATGGACACAGAGAATGAGCAAAGTCACTTGCCATAATTATGACATATATTAGATGTGGTTTATGTCTCCTTTCAACTGAATTAGTGTAGCAATCTTAACACTCTATGGCAAGAATACATAAATGATACAGTCCTTCACTGAGGACAATCTAGAGATGGCATGTCATGGTATTATGGGTAAACAAGTCAAAAGAAAATCCTGGGACTCTACAAAAGTAAATTGTTCCTGCCTTGGTTATGTCAGTGCATGGTGACAGTCACAATGCCTGAAGATTTTCCTTCTCTTTCTGAATAATCTGTGTTTCTGAAAACAGAGAACACTACAAATCTCATAGCAGAGTTAGCTATCCCACTTAACACTAAGAAATTAGAACAGATTGATTGCAATGCTGTATCTCCATAAAGTTGGGTAGTCTTGTAGTTAAATGCAAAATTGTTTCTAAAACTTATCATTTGATGTCATATGTTCAGTTAATGCAGAAAATGCTGTTACCATACTTAGGCTTTGCCAAACCTTCATTCAAAAAGAAGTTGCAATAATTCAGTCTAAACAAAATGGAAAATGAATTTATTTTCATTTTTTTATTTAATAAAGCTTCTCTAAGTTACTTTAAAATGTAGTCTGTGTGTTTACATCTTTAATTTTCATACTCACATTTTTTTTCTTTCCAGTCCTATGAATGAAGCCGTAATCACTCTTTTATTGGGGGGTGATATAAAAAGGGGGCAGTTCAAGAAGCCTTTGCATGCTTGTTTCCTTTCAGATCTCTGAAAAGTTGTTTTTAAAATGAAGCAGAAAAGTTGGCTGTCTGACATGCAGGGAAGATTTATCATACTTCAAATATGTCCTAATGAATGTGAAGGGTTTTAAACTCTCTCCCTGTGACTGTATATCTTGCTAGTCCCTTTGAAAGTGGTTTGATTTCTATAAGCATCTGGAGGCCACTGCGACTCTGAGACTACTAAAACAATTACAAACTTACCCTGACTTGTGATACTACAAGGGGGAAAAAAGTCTAATTTTATAAGGAAATCTGTTCCAGTATCTAAATTTTGCCTTTATTAGTTGCTTATTGGATAAGATCACAGGTCAATAAGCTTGGGGACTGAAGTAAAGGCTCTCCGCTCCATGCTTCACCTGGTACACAATTTGAAACTTCAAAAAGTTGCATGCTGAACACATCAAAGATATTTTTTTTTAATACAGTAAAGGTATATAATAGAGCTTTTGTGTTTTCTCCCAAAAGTTAATAAGCATCCTGAACTTTTAACATAAACAAAATGCTGACTTTCATTCAATTGGGCAAATTGAGCAAATCCAATGTTGTGGCATGAAACGATCTCTTGTTCTCATCAGATGGAAATGAATATCCTGATATTTTAGGTGCAGGGATCTGAAAATGTCAGAGCAGTTTATGCCCAAGGAAAGAGATTGAGAAGAAATATCATCAATGAAGAAAACCAATGGATTGATTTCTTAATACACTTGCTTTTATCTTTTCACCTTGCTTTCAGATTTGGAGAAGCTCATACGTTGTGCAGGCTGACATCTGAAACAGTGTACACTTCTGCCTGCAGAGTCAGACAGGGCAGTTTGGAATGATGGAGATTATCTTATTGCACTGCTTCAGGTTTGGTGGTTGCACTTTATTATCCAGTTGACATGACATGTCATTGTGACGCAATATGTACGTGTCTTGATGAAGCAAATGTGGAGACTTCCCAGAGAGACTGAGGAACTGTCACAGCTCTGCATCCACCACTCCTTCACTTCTCCTCCCAGCAACTGCAGGTGAGGGTAGTTGAAAGCTTAAAAGCTGATGAAAGACAGGGTTCATGGGGACAGCTTGCAGCAGAAAAGGGGCAGTGGGAAATTATTAGAACTAGCAACATAAGACAATAGAAGTGCCAAGAAGACAGCCTTGACTAGCCTTTTACTTTGAGGGGGAAAAGTTAATGAGTCTTCATAGAATCATAGAATAGAATCATAGAATAACCAGGTTGGAAGAGACCCACCGGATCATCGAGTCCAACCATTCCTATCAAACACTAAACCATGCCCCTTAGCACCTCGTCCACCCGCGCCTTAAACACCTCCAGGGAAGGTGACTCAACCACCTCCCTGGGCAGCCTGTTCCAGTGTCCAATGACCCTTTCTGTGAAGAATTCTTTCCTAATGTCCAGCCTAAACCTCCCCTGGTGGAGCTTGAGGCCATTCCCTCTTGTCCTGTCCCCTGTCACTTGGGAGAAGAGGCCAGCACCCTCCTCTCTACAACCTCCTTTCAGGCAGTTATAGAGGACCTTCATGCCAACGTCCACAGATACTCTGAGTCTGAACTTCCCATACTACTCTGGCAATGTTAAAGAGCCTTAAAATTATTTATTTGCTATACAGTGCATTAGTGCAAAAAAGAACTGTCTCTGTTCTGGATTTAGCACCTAACAGTCCTAACTGTTGGACCAAGCCAGGTATCTAGGACCACAGTGACATAAATACGTAGTAGTAGCAAAATAGGCATTTGATAACTCAGCATGTTGGGTCTTTCTGAATCAAAGTAACTATAGGAAAAAACAGATAGAGGGAATATACCATTCAACCTTAACAGAAGTAATGCTTTCACAATTTGGGTCAAGGACTGTACAAACCATTGGCAAGAATAATTGAAAAATTGGCCAAGGTAAGGAAGTAAATAAAAAACTAAACTAAACAAAAAGCAGGAAAGGAATGAGTCACCCACTGACTGATGTTCCATAAATATTTCTCTGTGTGTTTCTCTTCTTTCTGCAAGGTGATGCAAAGGATACTCTTTAAAATTAAACCCCCTTTCTTCTGACCCTGCCTGCAGCTTTCCTGTCCCCCATGAGTTTATGAGTGCTTGTGAAACAATGAATTGGGTGGTAGAATGGTGTGGTTAGAGGTAGCCATCTCTTCTGAATAGTTTGGTTTCACCTAAGTTATTCCCAGACCTTCCTGCAAAGGCAATAACTGGAAAGCGATTTTGCATCTCCAGGCAGACAAAATGACTGAAAGTCCTAGGGAAACCAGGAGACTGTTACTAATGATGCCAAAAATGTAGCAAGACTAAAAATGTAAAGAAACAAGGACTGAACATTTACATGAACAATATATGCACAACTCTGGTGTGTTCAGGATTAAGTATGTCTAGAAGTTAGCATCTAGGAGAAATTTAAGTGGAAAATTGTCAAGAAAAGTGGTAGGCACACTGTCAAAAAGGAGGTTGTGCGCATCCTTTTTCTCCCTTTAAATGGATTTGGGGTCCCCTCACAAATGCCTTCTGAATTTAACTCCCAGTTACAGCCCAAAATTTCCAGTTTTGAGATTTAACAAAGCAGGTTTCTCTTGCAGGATGCAGAAATATGTTTTTACGACCCCAGGAAGAACTCAGTGACACACACAGATGTTCAGGGAGAATTTGACTGATGCTGTTGGCAGATTTTACAGAAATTTGGGGTTCCTGGCCCTGCTGGCAAAAATATCCACTGCCTCCATATGTAGATTACTCTCTGAATTGTTTAATTAAAAAGATTCCCAACTATCAAAAGGAGGGAGAAAAAGAATCAAAGAAAATAGAAAATGCATTACAGTGATAAAAGACAAATGAAGCACAGACTTGAGTGATGAAACAGTTAACAAGGAAACCGTTACAAAAAAAGATCTCTGAAGTTATAGTGAGCTCAAGAATGACTTCTTTCTGAAGCATGAAATTAAGTTGTGTTGGACCATCACTTTGATTTTACCTATCTAACTGAGGAAGAGGTGTTATTATTTTCATAGTAGGGGTTAATCTACTGAATTACACATTGCTGATCTGTCACTCAAAATGACAATACAGACTAGGGATCTTCTTTGATCTCGAGACAGTTGAGGTTTCAAACAGGAGTCCACAGGGAAGACAAAGTTATTTTTTCAGACTCTGAACCACAGAACTTCCACAGCAAAGGGAAGAAGATATTATAGAGTGTATTTGTAAGTCATCAGTGAAAGCCATTTGCCTCCTAACAGCTATTATGATAAGAATCTGGTAAAAGCTAGAAGCCAATTGCCAGTTGCATTATTAACATTACACTGCAGTTTAACTTAATTTAACAACAGTTTAAAAATAAAACAGTTAAGTCTTCACATAGGTTAGGCTAGCCAGATCTTCAGCTAATTTATACTGAGATCTCTCCTTTAGGTTTACAGCAGTTGTTGTGATTTACAACATTTGAGGATGCAGTCCTCAAGCAATGCGGCATTGCAGATGATATTTGAAAATATAGGGACTTATTCAAAATTAGAAGTAAATGCTTTTTCTACAAATATTTGGACAACAAAAAGTAAATTAGATTGTTTGGAAATGAGGCAGTAAATTTACCAAGGCAGTCCGTATAAAATGGTTGGTCGGTTTAGCCTTGGATCCTGATTCAAAGTGTCAGGAGTCACTGTGTAGTTTTCTGTTCTGCTGGCATTTGTGAGCAAATATTTATATGAGAGCCTCTCGAAGTGTGAATGTATTACTGACAGTACATAAAATAAAATAGAAACTATCTGAACTTTTGACAGTTGTTTTTTTCAGCTAAGTTTGCAGAATATTTTTAACATCTGGCACCTTAACTGCCAATTTGATTTTCATAATGTAAATAGCAAACAATGGAAGAAGCGCGCAGCCGGGGGTTTCCACACAGGATGTGTAAACCTGTTTATTCTCTGACCGCTGACATTTCTGTTTACTTACTAGCACAAATTAGTAATTGTAAGCATGTACAATCACTTGCATTTATGTGTAAGCTTTTACAATTGCCATATCCAAACAGGTTTTCCTTAGCCCAGTGCTTACTCAGGGAGGCTTTCAGCCACCATCCTGCTCCCAAAGGTGAGCAGCTGGGGCGAAGTCAACACAAAATCAGTGTTTCTATTCACTTTCTGTTAAATGGTAGGGACACCAGAGCTTGGAGAACAGCAACATCTCCAAAGTGAAGAGGAGCAGCTGTGGCTCAGGCGGGGAAGGTGTGGGAGAGAAAGGGCAGTGGAGGTGCGTGCGCCGGTCCAGCTTCTCAACAGAATCCCTGCTCAGTCCACCATGGTGAGCACCAATGGTTGGCTGTGAAGCAAAGGAGGTTCTGCTGAAAGGCCGCTTTTCAGAAACAAGGAGGAGAGTAAATCTACACAGAAAATCCATGCAGGAAAAACTGAAAAATATGGGATAAAAAAGCAAAATAGTAGAACGTTGATGCATATTTCTTTGCCCTTTTTATTTCCTCTCACTCTTCTACCATAAGACTGGAAGGACATTGTATTTTGAACCTGCAGTTGCCAGCCTGAGTTTAAGTTAATGAACAAACATATTCTCTTAATTCCAACATGCACATCACAAAGCCATTGGTGAAAAAACTCTGGAAGTACCCAGATGCAGCCTTTTCATGCAAATCATGCCCTAGCTGTCCCAAAGGGTGGAGAACTTTTAAAAGGACAGATGCTGCATTCCCTGAACTCCCACTCATCTTCCATTTTTATTTTTTTTTTTTAACTCTTTGCTTGAAATGAGAATTGAGCTGAGCTCTGCACTTTGCAGTCCTGGCCTCACACCTGACAAGCACCAACTTCTCCTGGTCAGCCCCTTGGTCCCTCAATGGATATAATCCTCTGCTCTATTTTCTCCTTGTCTCTTGCACTGTCAGTAGCTGAATCCAAAGCCTTTGCCTGGATTTCCAGTCACCCCTTTACAAGTGATTTAAATACACT
This sequence comes from Phaenicophaeus curvirostris, assembly GCF_032191515.1. Classification (NCBI taxonomy): domain Eukaryota; kingdom Metazoa; phylum Chordata; class Aves; order Cuculiformes; family Cuculidae; genus Phaenicophaeus; species Phaenicophaeus curvirostris. The sequence goes on from NC_091397.1 coordinate 26,921,694, forward strand.
GTAGATGCAGAAGTTTCTGTTCTCGGGGAGGTTAAGAAATGTCCCTCCTGCTGCTCTGAGCCATCCAGGGGGTATGAGCACTCGAAGTCAGTAGGACTATGGGCCACAGATCTTTTCCATTTCGTATTTATGCAAAATAAAGAGCCCCTTCACACACACTGGAGAAAACTCTCAACAACTGGATGCAAAATATGTTGTGTTTTCTCCCAAAGGAGTTTAGTCTTGAATGTACTAAGGCAACAGTCACATTTTTTCTGAATTTCAAAAGGGGTAAAAGACAGTATTTATGGCTTTTGCTGGGGAGCCAATAAAAGACATTAAAAAAATAAAGTCTGTGGTGGATGATGATGTCCAGATGGCTCAAACCTCTGGATGGAGTCAAGCAACCATGAGCCTTTTTACCCTTCTTTACCACTGCCTTTTTGCGCTTGAGGCCAAAAGCCACCATCCAGATGGGAGGCCATGGCCTGACATGAAAAAGAGCACCCAGGCAGAGTGTGAGGACAAGGGGCAGAGTCCTAGGGAGGGGGTTTTGGCTGTGCACCTCTAACAGCGTCCCTTGCCAGCTCATCTGCAGAGTGGCCTTGGCAATAGCTCACAAGGGTTGTTTAGGTGCATATCTGCCCAGGGTAAAGATCTTATAGTGACAAAGACCAAACTTTGCTATGGTAATGAAGTGAGGAAATAGGAAAAAACAGGACAAAATAGCAAATGCTATGGAAGAAATAGAGTGCAGAACACTCTAACTTGCATAGCAAATGTCCTTCAGCAACCCAAAAAGCAAATCCTCTCCACTTTTTAATTTATTGTCCTCTAGTCTGAGAGAAAAATGTATTTGTGCCTATTATGTTATGTTATATGACAGTGTGCAACTTGCCAATAAAACCAAGTCTGGTTTGAAAGTTCTGTTGATGGGATTTTTAAAAAGCACCCAATTTTTTCCTGATGCTGTTCCCTCTGATGCCAGTGAGATTTGTCATTGTAATGAAAAGAACTGCCCTTTACTTCTGTGGGAGAACTGCTAAATCAGGAATGAATATATTGGCAAATCCCAGCTGCTTGTTCTCCATGCCCATCAGTTGTTTTATTTAGCAGTAGAGACATAAATACCTCTGCTGGAACTCTCTAATCATTTTTCCCTGCTCATCTGACTGATTTTTGTGGGAAGACTTCTGAACATGATTTAGTAGACATGGTGGTGTTGAGCTGATGGTTGAATTCTGTGATCTTAGAGGTCTTTGTCAATCTCAATGATTCTATGATTCTGTGATTCAAACACTACCCAGATTTCTGCTGGGTGAGGGAGACTTCTGTGTTCTTTGCATTCAGGCTTAGAGCTTATGAACCGTTACATTAAATAAGAAAAAAACAGTGTGATAAACAGCATCTGAAACTCCTTACATCTTGATTCATCTCCAGAATGGAGAGTGATGTTTGACCTCCATGGTTACACCCAGTGTCTTTCTTAATAGACGCAGCTTTTTCTGCTCTGCTCCCAGATAGGTATAGACCTGTTACATCTTGTTTTAACCCACTAAGGCCAAGAGTGGATGAGTCAGTGAGCTAAATCCTCAAACAAAATGAGATTTTTGCTCTCAGGTTTAGAATAATGTTTTAAAAATGCAGCGTGGAGATCTGTGTTATCATTTGACTCCAGAGGTGGGTGCTTTTTAAAGTCGTTAAAAATCCATGATAAAATTGAAAGATGTAGCAACATTATTAGCTCTCTTTTGATGTGAAGATTCTGTGCTAACATACTGGAAATTTAAGCTACTCTGTAGGTGTGCTTTTAGTTCTCCTACTGTCCAGTTTTGCAGTACTGCACATGTTTAATTTCAGCTTACTACTTTTTACGGATCTTTTTGTAATAGATTACACCAAGCCTCAGTTAAATTACTTTAGGTCTTTATATGCATTTTGGATATGTTCTGGGATGCCTTGCAGGGATTTGAGAAAATACATTTCAAGCATATTTCACTGATGTGACCCAGCAGTCCCATGTGCGTACTTCACCTGCCATGCCTCCTCAGGACTTGCAATGAGATCTCGTGAGATGCTTCCTTTGCTCCAATGCTGCATTGCAGTGGGTGAGATCTTTCTCAGCATTGTTTTTTGGGTTTTTTTTTGTTGAATATCCTGTGCAAATATCCACTTCTTAGAAGGTGAGGTGGCACATTTTACAGGGAGAGGGCCTGGCCCTGGGGCTCTCCCATTGCTCTCCCACACCCAGAACACACTACAAGCACATCATTTCAGTTCAACACTTGTTTGAGTTCATAGCTCATTGATGAATAAGATTTTCTATCAATGCTAACAGTGCAAAAAGATCTTGTACACAGACTGACTTCTCTTTGCTTCATTTCAAAACCTGCAGGTAATCATTAGATGAGACCCTGTACTTGGCACTGCCCCTCATAGTACTCAGCACTGGTGAGACCACACCTCGAATCCTGTATTTGGTTCTGGGCCCCTCACCACAAGGAGGATGTTGAGGCTCTGGAGCGTGTCCAGAGAAGAGCAACGAAGCTGGTGAGGGGGCTGGAGAACAAGTCTTAGGAGGAATGGCTGAGAGCTGGGGTTGTTTAGGCTGGAGAAGAGGAGGCTGGGGGGAGACCTTATTGCTCTCTACAACTGCCTGAAAGGAGGTTGTAGAGAGGAGGGAGCTGGCCGTTTCTCCTGGGTGACAGGACAAGGGGGAATGGCCTCAGGCTCCACCAGGGTAAGTTCAGACTAGATATCAGAAAGAAATTTTTCACAGAAAGGGTCATCTGGCACTGGAACAGGCTGCCCAGGGAGGTGGTTGAGTCACCCTCCCTGGAGGAATTTAAAAGACGGGTAGACGAGGTGCTCAGAGACATGGTTTAGGGGCAGATAGGAATGATCCAAGAGGTATTTTCCAACCTGGTGATTCTATGATTCTATGATTCCATGATTCTATGAGCCAGGTCAGAAAGAAATCCAGGTTTCATGTGCTGGAAGTACTCAGCAGTAAAAGCCTGTTAGCACCACAATGGCCAGCTGTTCAGGGAAAGCTAGAATAAGAAGTGCCAAGAAAAGGACAAAACATTAATATGTTAAAAAGTGGCAGAGAGGTTGAGAAGAACAGATGAAAGAAAACAGAAAAGGCAACACAGGCCTCCAGCAAGGACGCTGCTCAGGAAGACAGGGAGCTGTGGTAGTCCTCGAACAAGAAGCTCCTAACACCATCAGGGTTTGTGTGAGGAAGAGATACAAGGACAGTGGCAGAGCTGAGTGACATCTCTGTATGCACCACAAGGTTACCAGGGCTGGTTAAGGCAGGGAACTGGCAAGACAGTAGACGGTTCCACTTTTCGAGGACTTGAAGATAGATCAAATGTAATGCTACTAAGTTTGTTAAAGTGTTCAGTCCATGGGAAGTGTTGGGATGATGGGGCACATGTCTATGGGGATGTTCCTTTTAATGAATGCAGGTGTGTGGCCTCAGACATAACATGGTGTGCATTCCCAAGGCAAGCACTATTTCCCCGATCAAGGTCCCTCCTTTGGTACATAACGTCTACACTTGCACACGTAGAACCATCATCTTCTGAGGGCCCCTTGGGAGACTGCTTAGGGAGCCTAGAAATTTTGAGTGGGGTTTGAGCCAGTGCTATTCGCTTATTCTAGGACTTTTGAATATCACATTTGTTGCTTCCTACAATGGTTGGCAGTGGGCTATAACCTGAATAAATGAATAGAATAATATTTTACGAAATACGATATGACTTCTTACCACTGAATTGACCTACTGTCCTGAGTGGTTCTCTAAGCATTTTTGTAAACCCTGCACAGTGTTTAGATATTACAATGACAGTCACTTTCAAAACATTCCTAGCTAAATCACAACTAGGAGTCATGGCACCATGGTTCTGCTTAATGAAGTGCCTACTCTTATTCGTGAGAGCCTGTTGCTGAGATTCGTAGATTTTTTAAAACTTGGCTGCCATATGTCTACAGACTAGAAATTTTCCTCTGAAAAATCTCATGACTCTCAGACATCACCTTAGAAGGTTCCTACTTACTTTGGAAAATCTCATTACCTTCTATTTGTATACCCATTTGGTGGGAACTAGGAAGCAGCAATAGGAGTTCAAAAAGTCCTTTCTCAAACATGCATTCTAAAGCTCTACAAGGCAGTGTCACGGCCCTGGGCTGGGAGGTGTCTGTTGGAGAATTGAGGCTGCTCATCCTGTTCAGGATGCTGCAGCTAGGCTTCATATTCCAGTAGCAGGCTGAAGAAGACAAGTGGCACCAAGATCCTTTCTTTGGGTGACACCTCCAGCAACTTGCTTAGGTAGCAACATCTGCATCCACTTCGGAATAAAAGTTTTCTGATGCATTTCCGGCTAATAACAACACAAATTAACACTATGTGCTTTCATCTGGAGCAATCCTGGAAGGGTTTTTTCAAATGTCAGTGAAATACAGCCACGCATACCATTTAAATATAGCAGAGAGTTTTTCTCCAGCAGCACTATGTGAGAGTCCTTAGGAGAGAAAAAGAGATATGACTTCCCATTTTGGAAGCAAAAGGTGATTCATTTGAGGTAGGAAGGGTATCATTAACCAGTTTGGGATATATCCAGGGCTGTGTGTATGTGGTAAGTCACTGCACAGAGGCAAACAGTGCCAAACTACAAGCAGGAGGAAAAGAAGAGGAAGGAAAAAAGAAGCTACTGGCTGAAATATGGACTGAAATGATTGTTTTCAAAATAATAAAACAGAGATCAATTTGGTACACAGAGGCAGCAAGGATTTGGCACAGAGAAGAGAACAAATACTGACTTGTGGACATAAAGCCGACTCCCAGCTTGCCCTCTGAGAAAAAACTTCTGTAAGCTGAGCTCAGCACCTACAGGACTTCCAGCTATTCCAAGGAAAACCAGTCTCTCCCTGAACATACAAACCCTTTCTTTACTGAGACATCAAAAAATGCAGTCATCTTATCAGGAAAATGCAGTACAACTACTGTAGTAGCTGGCAAAATCTTTATCCCCTATGACACACTAGCAGCATATACACTGTCTTTGTATTATCATATATTTGAGTCAAGTTCATTAAATAATATAGTCATTTAGACTGTGTGTCAACTATGCCTGTTTAACGAATCCCACAGACAGTTTTGCGCATGGGTGATGGCAGAATGCCACTGCATTCCCACAAAGGGAAAAGCAGCTATTTTTAAAACCTGTGAGATTAAAAACTCTGCATTATAATTTTTGGTACCGTTTTATTTATAAACTTTTTAAGTACAACGAGTTCAAGTGCAAGAAAGGAATCCATATTGCAAGAAAACTGATGAATACATTTAAAACCCTTCTAAAATAAATATCTTCATGTATGTATACACAGACATACCCACAGGTATATAATATAATTGTATAAATAAAAGCATAGCTATTCATCAGATTAAAGGCATCTGTGGCAAAGACTCTGGCTTCCTTCATATTTCTTAGTCACTTGAATTCTTTGCATTGCAAAATATTTTTTAGTAGTTAGAGTCCAATAAAGATGTTTTCTAAACAAAAGGAATAGCTTTGCAAAGCCCAGAAGGCCACTGCAAATAGTCAGCTCATGCAAGCATTCTGAATAACCAAAGAGAATTTTAATCTCTCTGACATTAAAGAAGTTCAGTTGACAGTTTGGAAATCCTTTCACTGAGATAGAGTAGTGGCGTTTGTCTAAGGCCACCATTTCTCTGTCAAAGTCAATACAACTGCGGTAAAGAATGTAACACAAATATGTCCCTGAAATACTCAGGAATGCAAATACAGGAGGGTGGATGAGTGGCTGCAGTGTTACTCAAGGCTCTGCTGAACCAGCACTAACCCAAGCTGGGACCGTACCTATATGTGCTATTTGCAACTGAGCATGCAGGCAGTTTAAGCCTTCTATATTAAGCCCAGAGTGGGGCAGCATCAGACATTGAAGACACTGATCGGTAGCTCTAATAATTCTCTAGACGATAACAAGCAAGAGAAATCTTAAAACATCTTGAGAAATGAACTCTGGCTGACTATGAATAGAAGTACTGAGGCTTTTTATTTGGTTTGCCTACAAGCTGCTGCTGGCAGTGCAACCTATATGAGTTTTCATTTTCATGTGCATCGTTAAATACAGGCTGAAGCAATGCTGCAGTGTCATTTCCAGGTTATGGCACCCACTGAAGACAAATGCTCACGTCTTTTTGTCCTGCTACTGCCATCTAGGGCAGGATTCAGGTGGCTAAAACTAGGACCAGGGAGATGCCTAAAGGTAGTCAAGGCATCTGCCTGGGACTAGGAAAATCATGTAGCAGATCCGCAACAGGTTTCTACTGGCGATGTTTCTTTTACTGGGCCAGAGTAGCTCTTCGCAACAGGGGGAAGGGGGAAATTCGGGCAGAAGCCTAATATTGGAGAGAGCTTGCAGCTAGTTTGCTTCTACGCCTTTCAATATCACTATCTGACTCCCCTCTGTCCTCAGGACTCAGCACCCAGTACACACCAATGCATCCCTCAACTTTCCCCATCCCCTCTGTGAGTCCAAGGCCAGAGTCACTTATTTCTGGTGGAGCAAAGGGGCCCAGTCAGAGATAAGCAGAGTATGGTCTTGCCCAAGAACATTTTCTCAGTTATTTTGGAATAGGAGGGATGACACTTCTGTGATTTATGGAGGTGAGCCCTTCTTCAGATGAGGCATATGTCATCTTGCAGCAGGTAACTGTCAATGAGAGCCAAAATTAAGTAGTTGTTTTCAGACATAAAACCAGTTAGTGCACTGGGAATCCAGCGTGGGATTGGTGACCTGTGGTGGCAGAAGCCATGCTCCTGGTGGAGGCAAGGATGGTGGGATATCTGTGTAGTCAATCCAACAGACATGAGGGCAGGGCTCCCTGCCTGTACCGCAGAAATATGCTGTGCCTGGGAGCAAAGACTTAATGTAAGGACATGGAGGCATAGGTGCAGATGTGCTATCACAGGAGGTGTATGCTGGTAGGTGGAGGTGGTTCTTGGTGGAGAGGCTTGCATCTGCAGGATCAGCGAGCATCTGGAGGCACCACAGGCCTGATGTGCATGCAAGGATTTACAGCCAGGGAATGAGTCCTTCACTCTGCTCTGTGTGCGTATGTCAAAATAGCAGGGCTGCATACACAGGTCTCCCTCTCTTTTAATCAGTGCACAACCAGCTCTCAGCTGTACAGAGGTCAGAGACTAGGCTCCTGGGTAAGCTTAGTCTAAGGAGGTTTGATTAGCCCATGCAAGCTGGGAAAGCCTGCAATTGTGGATGGAACCGGTGAATTCCCTGATAATAACCTCTAAGAGAAGAAAAAACAAAGTAAAGTGCAGCAACTGTTCCCAAAGCAATGAGAACAGAGCTGCTAGCAAGTATCTGTCAAGGACAAATTCAGAAATGTAATTAGCGAGCAGAGAGAATGCTCTTCAGAGAAATAACTTGAAGATGGAGATGAGATGTAGACTTAATGTAACATTTCTGCAGAAGCAAAATTTCAAAGAAAGCAAAATTTGTCATTCATGGGATAGCAAAACACTCTTGCAAGTTATGGGAATACTATTATTCTCTTGGCATAGTAATGGATATGTATTTCTGTAGGAGCATATCTTGTTTTGAAATAGCAGGCCTCAAGTCCTCTTTCCACAACAATGCTGTGATCTGTGTGGTGCACTTGATGACACAAAAGACCTTTTCTCAGTACAGAAAATACTAGGAATAACACTCTGTTATGTATTCCACCAGAGCCATGCCTAACTGAGATATCCATTGGCAGCAGGCATATTGACATGCAGAAACTGCTTCCCCAGGCATGTGTGCTCTCATGTCCATCACATTATACAGCGTGAAGTTCAGCAAGCATTCCCGATGAACTCAGGGGAAGTCAGTACACCTGTGATACCTCCTGATGTCTAACCCAGAACCCCTCGTTCCCTAAAACTGCAAATTGAGAAACTCACAGTTGATTAACAAAAGAATTGCCATGGACTAAAACCAGAAAAATATCCCATGGGGCTGACGATCCGTGCTGCCTACAAGCTTCAACAGCTGGTGATGCTGAAGGGAAGTATGAGAATCAACGTATCAGAAGGTACCAGTGATGCACAGAACTGTACCTTCTGGAGGCTGGCCTTTGGGGAGAAGCTGGCACACGTTAACTTGGTCGGATAAAAGTCTTGTTGCCAAAGGAAGCCTTTGACAGCCTTCTTGCCCTGGAGTAATACAGAAGAAATTCCAGAAAAGATTTTTCACTAAAAGCAAAATCTCATCTCATTCAAAGCCAGGGATCCACAAGAAGAAAGATGTGACCCAGAAGATGGTATAAGCTGCTGCCACTGTGCAAGATTATAGCAGTGTTCTGAATTATTTAACACTGGAGCTGCCACCAGGTTTAAGTACTCTCTGAAAGTGCAGTAAAGAATGGATCCAGTCTTAAAGACATTACTGTTGTTTGTATTGTGTCTTAATGCGTGTGCAGTGGTTATCAGACAAATAAAACTAAAATGGTTTCAGCCTGAAGGAGTTCGGGGTTTGTTTTGGTTTGGTTTTTTTTATCATACATAGCTCATGGCATTAAATCACAAGTCAGTAGGGGGTTGGGAGAGATAGGGTTTCAATAGATTCTGTCAGTAACAGTAGCGTTATTTCCCCTATCTGGTACAATCAGCTCCATGCTCCAAAATAACAACCTTGGAAATTTGTCAGGCTATAAGACATCTGTCCTCATAACTTCCATTTCAGAGAATGCTTTCTGAAGAGATAGGAACTCAGGAAATTATTTTTCTCAACAGGATGAAAATGTAAAATTAGCAATTGCTGACCTGCCACCCAATAAAATAGCCAGGTGCCTTTATGGCTACAAACCTGACAGGTCAGGCTGCCATAGTAGAGTGACTGGAGAATTTTAAAATTAAGAGGAATGAATACTTTGGGAAGAATGGTCCAAAATGCAAGGAATTTATTTTTTTTTATTCTCAGTAAGTAAAATCCCATTGAATCAATTTTCCAATACATGAAACAGCCTCCAGTAAATTTCCCTAAAATACGCATCTCTTAATGTTCTTTATTGCCTGAAATCTCATCAAAATCTTTAAAGGTATTAAAAGTATGCTGTTGTCTAGGTTTGGAGAAGAAGATGTATTTTATTTTAAAAGAAAAGCAAAAATTCATAAATTAATTTAATGTTCCAGGCATGAAAGAGTATCTGAAGAGATGGTTCTTTTGTGTGGAAAAATACCCAACTGCAAATAAAACCAAAACAGAAGAAGGTTTTCCAAGAAAGTAATTTTCTAAAAATATGTCAAACAGGTTTTTTTAAAAACATACTTAGATGCTTTCTATGTCTCCTTAGAATTTTATTCTGGCTGCATGTTTTTTCCTGATAAAGATTAACATTCACATGCTGCTTTCATCTGCACATGTTACTGGCTATACCAAAATACAAATACATTAAAATGGCTGTAAGTTTAAGAATATATACCAGTAACCTAAGGGTGAAGAATGAAATTGCAGCTATATCAACATTATCTGAACCCCAAGCATTGCATACACAGAAATTTACTAAATAAAATCACACTTAAAAATAAATTTGAGCAGCTTGAGGTTAAAAAAAATCTCACACAAACATCTGAACAACCCGAACTGTCCTTACAGAAACCCCATACAGTCAGCATATTGTTAAAACATTTCAGTAGCAATCACTCCTGCTTCAATAACTTTGATTTTTTAAAGATATCTTCATTCAAAAAAATGACTCACCTTTCTGATGCCCTTACTCTGCCATAAGCATTATTTTCCCTATCTGTTTACAAATACAGATTTGTAAACTAGCAACAAATCCCACCTTTATTTATTCCTTAGGTAGAATCACTACATAAAATTGGTTTGTGAAGACCTTTACTCCAAAAATGATGATTAACTTCTACTACGAAAGAACTTCTTTGAAATCTAATAATGTCTTAATAGCTTTGGGAGTGAAGTTACAGAAGCTCAATTGTTTTAGGAGAAAAACCCACCCACAATGTCTTATTTTTAGTGACCCTATTTTTAACATTCTAAAATTAGCATTAGAATAACAAAGTAGTAAACCAAGGTCCTAGACTACTTCATTATCTTAGTTATTACCCTGACAGCCTAAATGACTCGATTAAACATCAATGACAGAAGAGCTGAAGAGTTTAAAGGTCAATAAATACAGTGATAGGAATCCTCCAAGGTAGCCTTTTGCTATAGGCTTCTGGGGCTTAAATGCTGAAAAGCTAATTACTCTTCTTCCCTAATTAAGAGACCCTTTCTTGATCAGCTGTTCACTGACCAGCTGATCACATTTGCTCATTTTGAAGTTCACAGAGGTCTAACCCAGGCCAAATTAGACTAGTAAACAGCAAAATTTAGAGCCAGATCCCAACTAGTTGACATTCTTAATTGAACTCCGATGAAGAAAATTCTGTTCCCAAGTTGTAGAAGTGATTGTGTTACTGAGCCAAATTCTAGTTCACAGTCACATAGGAACAAGCCACCTCACCAGTTCCATCTGGGTGAATGAGTATGAGGACTTCTAAAATGGAAAGTGTCAAAGGAAATAGACTGTAACTTTCTCAGTTGCCTTCTTCTGTCTTTCTTAATCTCTCTGTTTTCCACATTGAGTGAGGATCTCTACAATTATCCTGAAGGATATAACCCAAATCCTCTACAAAACTAGAGGGCTGCAGGTAGAAGAGGGCAGATAAAGGTGGCTTCTCTGCCTCCATAGTCCATGCATAAGATATTCATTGGCCTGGGTAGGAAGCACCAATTCTTACAGCATCCTGCTTTGGCTATGGTGTGCCTAAGAAATGACTAGGGTGGAAGAAATCCCCCAGATTCTCATCCCTTTCCTGTTAGGGAAGGATTTGAATGCAATCTTAAAGGCTTTCATGGGAAGCATGAAGCCCCTTCAGTTCCCCTCTAGCCTATTATTAACACTGTTTGTCTCCTATTCCTACCATTAATGACCTTGCAAGTACCAGAATCAAAAAGCAGTGTATTCTTTCATATAGATGTATGTCCTGTGGTGGCTTTTCAATAGCTCTGCTGGCCATTTGTGCTAGCTGCCCCTCTTTCATATAAAGGGAATTTGAAATGATATTTACATACAAATACAGATAAGAAGTAGAAAATGCAGCTGTCACAGAAAGAAAATGAGCCACATATAATGGAAAAATAATTTTACATCCATTTCTTTAAGCTACAAAGCTACATAAGGACTGGAAAGCACAAGGGAAATAGAAAAGCAAAAAATATACTGTGCAGTGTGGGACAGGACATTCAGGCACTGACAGAATAAAAGGGATCCTGGAGTTGCAAGGATCCTGGGGCTGCAAAGCAGCATGGGGGATAAGATGAAAAATAGAGCAAACACTGGACAAGAAGACCCTGGGAGGAAAGAGATAGTAAAACTTTCCCCCCAGTTTCAGCCTGAATTATTCCTTCTTCTTTGCAGTTTCTCATCAAATATTTCCTATGTTTTTTCTGACCCAAGATGCTTTGTGGCCCACTTTCACCATGCCTATAGGTGGTGGCTTAGATGGAAGAGCTTCCAGCAGAGTACTACAAGGCTAGAAAATGGCATATATGCTTGATAAAAAGAGTCTAAGAAACGAACTAGCCTAAATAAAGGAAAAATTAGGGTGTTAACTTCACTGGGGAGGATGATGGTCTCCTTATTTGCTAACAGAAGAGAGCTGTATACTAGGATTTGACAGCATTGTCATCAAAAGTTTGTCAGTAAACTGTTCTCCATCATCACAAATTCTCCCTTCTGTTGGTTAAAATGTGTATCAGTCAGATCTGATCACTGTAAAATTAATATATGGATTGGGACAAACTGGTTTCCTATGTTGTTCAATTGACTTAGTAACTGAAATGGAAAATCTGGCTCTCTGATATCACATAGATTTATCCCCAAATCCATGCAGTGATCATATAGGGCTTGGAGATGTAGGTGGGTGGATGTAAGCAGCAACTTAAATATATGCTCAATCTCTGTCCTGTAAAAGGAACCCAGCAACCTGACAACACAGCTGAGTGCTCACAGGTGGCAATATTTCTCCATTCACAACCAGCGAGTCCAAAAGAAGAAGAAAGCAAAATTTTCCTGGGACAGGGGACAACAAACACAGAAAGATAGCCATGTGCTAGTAAATTGGAGCAATACTTTCGATCTCCCTATACTTGCCTCCTGGCTGTGGGTGGCTGATGATGTTCCTCCTCCATAGCTGAACTACAGCTCCTTCCCTGGACTTGGTTGTTGGTCAATTCACATTGACTCTGTCCATGCTAATAAATTAAATAGTACTGAAGAATGTTTCCAGACCCTAGAAATCAATCATTCATCCTTTTAAACTGTCCAGAGGGACAGACAGTTTAATAGCACAGACAGAGGCCATCGCATACCAGCCATCCTCAGAGCCAGAACAGCCCTGGGCACGTTGACTGGAGGTCCCCAGACACTGCCCCTTGCCCCCTGTGGACAGGCTGAAGCCCATGCAGGCCCATTGCAGAGCCTGAGGAGAGAGGCTGTCCCAGCCTTCCTGCTGAACTGTGCCCCTGCTGAGTTTAGAGTCATTTGAACCCTCACAGTGGTGCCCTATTTGCTGCAGTTTGGACAGTAAGGGTCCAAACTGGTCCAGGAGGTCCCAGGGAACTGCGACCTCCTCAGTAACAGGTACCAGCTCCCCAGCCTCTTAGTGCTTCAGAGCCCTTGCAGTCCCGTTCACACGCACAGCCCTCCACTCCCCGCTATTAACCACTGCACAAATGTGCAATGTGCATTTTGCACATGACGACTCTCAGAAGGATGCTCTTGACGTTCACCCAGAATGAGGAGCTGTGGCTGCACCAGCTGCCCTCTGCTGCCTTCAGCTTCTTCATCTCTAAGCCTCAGGCACAACATTTTAGGAAACTGAAATGAACCTATTGTAGAAAAAGAAAATGGTAGTTTCTCATGCAAAATGTAAGAAATGGTATAGGCTGATGGAATCACCAATTTGCTAAGGAATATTTGGTAGAGGTCCTCTTTAGCTCTCATACAAGGAAAATTCTGATTTGTTGACTATCATGACTAACAATGAAACTCTGATCAACAAACCTACATGAGCAGGAGAACATGTATTAATAAGAAACCATCCCTGAACATAAAGGTCATTCTACTCATCTTTTGCAGTGTTCAGATATGCAGATGTGCAAATCTACCTTCTCAGAAAGAATTTTTGTTCCATGTTTAACTGCCTCATAACAGAGGAGTAAGACAGTGATCCTCTTTCTCAGGGTTGCCTCTTCCTTGTGTGTAACATGGTGCCTTTGTGTTCAGATCAGAGCCCAGTTCCCTTTTGTTTGTATCACAGCTTCTCAGGTGCAGGACCTGAGTCAGCAAGATGTAGCATCATCATTTTAGTGCTGTTTATTTGTTTGGGTCAAAGATCCACAGCTGTTTTCTTTCTTTCCTCTTTGTGGCCATTCAACCACTGCTGAGCTGCTATGGTTGTGATTCCCCAAAGTGCATTATTGTAACTTCCATAACGCAGCAGGAGCAATTATTCTACCCAAACTTGCATCTCCTTCCACCTGGATATACGTTAAATACATGGCCAGAGGGGACCACCCCCAGTAAAAAGATATTTCTAATCTGAATATCAGATGCCTAAGCCTCATCCCTAGACATTTTATAAAGTGTTTCAGTTTAACTGAAAATTGAGATGGGAACAGCAGTATTGGCAGAAGCTTAGCTCCCGTTGATACTGTAATTACTTTTTCTGATCATTTCACTCACATGTGGTCAGCACTCAAGGACAGAATCACTATTCCCCTGGCAAAGACAGGAAAGGTGAGCAGATATCAGCATCATTTCCAGAAAGAAGCTGTACTAGGAAAATCTAGACTGTTTACAACTAAACCCAGCAAGCCTGTAACCCTGACAGAATTTGACGAGATTTTCCTGCCACATGTTTATGAGAAAAGTGCTGCCCCTGTCCCCTCACTAATCACTGTTATTCACCCCTATAATTTTTGCAAAGAGAAAAGAATAATTTTTGCTGCCATAGCCACTCAGCAGTGCAAATTGCAATTCCTTAAGTGTAAATAAATAAATAAATAAATAAGGGATCTCCTTACACAGAGTTTTTCAAGAAATAGTATCACTTGCTAAATCACAGTCTACGTTTTAAAAAGAATCAGGTCCACTGCAAAAAGAGAAGCACACCATTTTTTTTCTCTATAGTTTTTTTGGGAGTTGGTAATTTGTAAGCAACAAACTCCATTATTGTTTTGGCAGCATATGGACATTTAAACTGTAGGCAATGTTGCATTATTAAAAATGGTAATTCTTTTTTTTTGGTTGAATGGGAATTGTCAGCCAAACACTGACTGAGATCTCACTGAGCATCAGTGAACCAAGCTCTGTGTTTTGCCTGCTGAAAAGGTATGAAAACTTTTAAGTGAAATATTGCTTCATGTTCTAAAGCCTGGATATTAAAAAAAAATCTATTTAAAATGTCTATAATCAAACAAAAACTCAGTCCATTTTCTTCAAGAGCTGTTGCAAAGGAGCATTTGCAGCTGTACTAATAGTGACTAAAATTTTATTTGACAACCAATAAGATAATTAGTAAATTAAGGCTTATTTGTTTTGATGTCTGGTTTATTTGAGTGACATCAGGATTTTCACTCTAAATTAACTTTTTTTTATAAATCATCACCCACTGGATTTCATTCTTTCAAGTATATTCCTCTGGAACACATCTCTGCTTCCTCTTTCTGCAGAGGACCAGCAGATGTAAATCAGATCTTGTGTGGGGTTTTTTTGTTTCTCAAAGAAATCTTGTATTTGTCAGTTTGCTTAACACTAAAGACTTCAATGCAAAACCTGACTACAATATGCCAAGGAAAAGTCTACGTACAGAGGAAGTAAAGTTACATAATCTCATTATCAATTATGTTTCATTTAGGGCATATTCTCATCATCACCCACTATTAAATACAAAGATTCTTGACAAGGAACTCCTTGAGGAAAACATGTCATGTTTAAGGATATATAGCACACATGTTTTTTTTAAAGGCCATAAACCTTGTTTAAAAACTCCCAACAGCTCAATGCTTTAATTGTCCTGGGAGGGGCTTCCCTATGACCTGCATACAGCTCCCATTAGGGAAATTCTGGTGATCACTGCTTGGATGCAATCTCCTCGTCAGTGGACCGTGCTTTCACGCCATGCATTAATGGCACCTTTAAGATGATCTTCACAAGTCAAACGTCCTGTTAAGAGATGGACATGTTGTGTTCACAATTAAATTAAGCTAAAGAACACTTCAGGCAATCAAATTTTCTGATGTTGTTTGAATTTTATGGGTTAAACTAGTCTCTGATGTAGGCCAGGGAGTTATTGCTAAGATGAACTTAGCACATTTTTTTATTGCTTTACACAAACACATCCTTATATGTGTAGATGTAGAAAACTACACTAAATGTACATGCGCATGAGCCATCACCTTGTTATTCATAACAGACTTGACTTCCCTGAAGGAAGTGTAGTCTCAGAAAATGCCTTGCCAAAACTAGAGACAGACTTTCCTTCTGGACAGGTCAGGTTGTTACCACAGTCAGGCTGGTGTTCTGTCTTCTGCAGAAGAAGACATTTGAGGTAGTAGAAAGGCTTGGACAGCCTTCAAGCATCTCCCTCTGCACTCTGCTGAGGGATAGTAAAGACAAGCCTGCTGTACCATGGGGAGAGTCAGCACAGCAGCACCCTATCCTGTAGGAGAAAGTAGTGGGTGAAGCACAGGGACTGACAGCTTTAAAACCAAACTGAAATGTGTATAAATTAAGCAAGATTTTAAAGCACTTTGGACTAAATTAGTCTCTGGTGAAATGTTGCTGGTGTTTGTGGAGTTACGCCCTGGATGAATTGGGTTCTCTGGCATGAGAAATGAATGCTGCCTGACTTTAAATAGAGCATGAGCTGTTTGCAGTTGAGCCAGGATTATTTCCTCTTGGAAAAAAGTTTTCCTTGCAACCTTTGTATATGGTGATTTTGTGCCCTTATAAATGGGCTGACTGAATGAGGCAAGAAGTAGTGGAGTACCATGCTGTGTGTATATGACAGGCAGACTAATTTAAAGTCCTAACTTATGAGCTGGGTTTTTCCAAGGCCATAGATTTTCATTAGCTATTTGCTGTGTTAATAAGAGACAACCACAGCAACAAGTGGTACAAATGTTCGCTTTGAAATACAGAGCACCTCTTAAACCAACAGAACTGGCAATAAATGGCGTGTGCATATTTGCTTATCTGGCGAAGCTAGAAGTTCAAATTATGTCTTACGGCCAGTTGACATATACCGGCCCAAATTCATCCCTAGGGCAACTCCATCAGCTTCAGAGGAGCTACTCAGGGAATGAATTTGCAATTTTTCTCTCAGTGCCACTTCCAAACATAATTATTTTTTGTGGGCTATCCAATACGGTCCAGCTGACATGACACTGAAATGGGCCCGCAAATACCTGTATTTTGTTCCTGGTTCTTCCTTTGTGTCTCTGTTTCAATTACTACATCTAACGTTTAACTGTTTGCTCCACACACTTTTTGAGGAGCAAAAACTGTTTCTTACTTCTGTGTTTAACACTACACAAGAAAGCAGGTTTGTGCTTCATTAAAGAGTTCTAAAATTAATAATATAAAAAGTCGCAAGACATTAACAGTGCCTGTTCATTGAAGGGATAATAAGATAACCTAAGGAATGGTTGGCACAATTAGCCCAATCTGCTCTCCTGTGTTGGGTTTTGCTGAGAGTAAGGTAGCTGGCCCTTTTCTGCAACTATTGCCACACGGCAAATAATTGCACAATTTTATTCTCATTTTGCTTTCTTACTTTAAAAAGATAGGCACATCTCGGCAGGCATGGCAAAGTCCCATCTGGCTAAATCCTCTCTCATTTGTTTTTTGTTTTGGCTCAGACATAAAATGTAAACATATAAATAAGAATACCCAAATAAGACCTTACTGCAAAGACCCAGGAGGGCATATATTCATGCGATACCTCTTTCTGTGATCATGCTCTGCTGGGACCCAGTAGATAATACTGCTACTTATGAGCAATGAGCAATTGGGTGAGCTGAAGCTATGTTAGGAGATGGATACCGAGACCCTAGACATGGGAGGAGGGGGCTCTCTGCACCTCTGAAAATGTAATGAGATCCATGGATCTCTTGATCTGTCAGACTGGTAGAGGGCAGCAGGAGTTGGATAATTTTTCTTATTCACCTGTCCGGCAAAACATGTCAAGGAAGTATGCTGGTGACCCAGCCAGAAGTATAGACCCGCCACTGAAATTGTCTCCATCTGTTGTGGATCTTACCTGAAACTGGAATATCTGGTACCTAGTGATAGAACCAGCAGAACCAGAGAGACAGTAAAATTTTAACCAAGAAACACCCTCTCTTTCTGGGAAGAGCTGCATCTTTTCTCTGTAGGTGCTTCCTCCTGCCTTTGTTGGGATACAAAAAGTCTAGTTGAGCTTCTCTTGCATGAAGGCGTGTCATTCCTTTGTGTTCCATGCTCTGTGGCTAGTGCCACTGTCAGAGAACTACCTCCTGCCTGCACATCATTGTTAGTTCTCAGATTAGACCCTTAGACTGTCATTGGTGAAGACTATTGAACAAATCCACTCAATTTAACAAAACCAGTCTAACAGCTCTAGAAATAATTTGGAGGAGGGAGGGGTAAAAATGAAAAAAAAAATGCTATCAAAATAGTGTAATTTATTCAGTTTCTATTACATTTATAATGCAAAAAAGCATAAAGAAAAACGAATTTATCAATTTTTCTGTTATATATTCAATCCTGCATTTTCAGTGCATGTGATTGGCATGCCCCATCTTTAGCCCTGGTGTCATGCCACTTAGTCTGGCAGAATGTGAATCCACTCATGTTTTTTCCTGAGGAGTTTTTCTGGCTTCATGTCTTCAGAACTGACATTGGGTTACTGTCTTTCTGACTATTTTCCATCCCTGTGGGACTGCAAATTTCAAGTCCTTCCCTCCAATTTGTACACCTCTCAGAGTCATCCCCTGGCTGTGTTGAAGCTTATTTGTCCTGGTTGAACTGCCGGAGAGGTGAGGGACAGGGGCAGCACATCTGTTCAGACTGATACACTTGTCTTTTAAAATGTCTTAGCTCTGGTGGTAATAAGGAGAAGGAATGTATGGCTTGGAGCAATCTGCTCTCTATATCCTATGTGAGTTCTGCCTTCAAAAAATATTACATTCCTTTTTAAAGTTAATTCCAAATAAAACACATCAGTGGATGCAGTTTCAGAAACACTGGTAGCTGCGTTTGCGTGTTAGACATGTGGATATGCTACCGGCAAGGGAGGCTTTTGCAAAACCTGCTGCAAATATATGACAGACAGCTTGTCAGGAAATGCTCAAGATAGGCATTGATTTGGGACTAATTTCATGGATGTCTTCCAGTTTCTATTTTCTACCCCCAATCCTCTTTTCTCTTTCTCTGAACAAGAGGGCTCCTGAAATTTCCTGCTTAACATCTTTCACTTTGAATAAAGAATACGCTAAACATCCCCCCTGCAGCTGGTCCTGCTGAAATTGCTCCTCTGGAGGGACCAGCAGATGATGTTGGTGGATTTGAGAAGGTTCAGGCGGGAGGGGATAGCCCCCAGCGCAGCCCACACTGAAGCCTGCAACCTGAGATGGCTGCTCCTTACCTTCCACTCACACACGCCTGTACACACACAAACACACGCACACACTCTCACATGGAGAGGCTTTAAATGAATCCAGATGGCTGGCATACAAGGAGTAGGCATCCTGCAAAAGTGCCCCAGGGTGCTCTGGTTGCTGTCATCTTATTCTACAACCCAAGTGCCTTCAAGATGTCTGTGTTGTTTCTTCATTGGAGATCACTCCCGTTTGGGCTCTTAGCCTCTTCCTGTTAGGAAATGTCACAGAGGCATCAGAGAGATACACAACGATTGATTTGACTGAAATCAACCATTCCCTTAACTCAGAGGTTGTAGATTATTATCCTTAATAAAGACCATATTGTAATAAAGATCAAATCAGATCCCAACTGAGAGACTGTAGTTCCCCTCTCCAGTGTTCTGTTGTCTGGTTGAGTGATTTGAATCTTGTGCAAAAGAATTTAATTGGCTGCAAGTAATATAAAATGTTGATGAAAAGTGTGAATATGATGAATGCTGATAACCAGTTTTGATTTTTTTTTCTTCCCCCCCCCCGCCCCCCCAGTTTCAATCACACTGAACACATGTTTCCCTTCTTTATTCCTCTTTAAAAATATGCAAACAATTACCTGGCTTTGGAGACATAATTACAAAGAGGTTCATCTCTAAAAGGTTATTATTGATTTATAGAGTTCTTTAGTTTAATGGAAGACAGACAGGAATAAAAAGAAACTTTCTACTTTCCCCACAAGCAATAGATGAGCTGCAAGGGAAATGTAAGATTTAGAAGTAATTTTTACAAGATACACAAGCTGCATGGTTCAGAGGGAAGTTTCTGGTATGTGCACAGAGTCATTCAGAAACAATAATGTAGCAAAGCTGGTACAGGCATCTCCTCCCGTGAGAAATTCAGCATGAGGCATTTTGACAGACTGTGATAGCCAGTATCTGCAGATAGCACTGAAGGAAAAATGTATTGGGATCATCTGTAATGCCAGACCTAGTGCTGGATTTTAAAGGAGAAGTACCTGAACATAAGTGTGTCTAAGAGGAAGATCAGTCAAGTTTTGATTAGTAACTAACAGGCAGAAGATTTAGGGTGGGTTTTGGTTTTTTTTAATAAGTGTAAATTTATAAATAAGTGTGTGTAGAAGGGGTCTGGTTTTGGTACATTTGGTCTTCCTCCAGCTCACCTTGGACTTCCAGGGAAATGGCCCAGTGGGAGCATGCCCTCACTAAGGACACCACCTCCAGCAGTCTAGGGCTTTGGGCTCTTTTTCATGTGTTATTTTGGTGCAACTTGTGTCTGCTTTAAAAATGGGATGTTGTGAGCCCCTCAGGGCAAGGATTGCCATGTTGTGTGGCGCACACCCATGACCATCCTGCTGCAGCAGGGCACAGGTAGCATCTCCTAGTGGCTTGATGGTGAGAGCTGGGTGATGCTGCAGCCCTGCAACCTGCTCCTTGTCTGGGCTTGTGCACTCATTAACCAATGATCCCTGCTGTGAGAGAGATTTTGGTGCTACAACCATGCCTAAAAGCAGACTTAATTCCCTCTTTTCTGTAAGTATCCAGACAGAGCAAAGTCTGTGAGCAGCAGGCTGGATTTGCTCTTAAATCCACTCTGTGCAACAAATCATAGAATCATAGAATCACTAGGTTGGAAAAGACCCACTGGATCATTGAGTCCAACCATCCCTACCAGTCACTAAACCATGCCCCTCAGCACCTCATCCACTCATCCTTTAAACATCTCCAGGGAAGAATGTTATATTTATGGTGTTGCAAAATTATTCACCATTTGCCATTAATGCTGTATATGATTCATCTGTTTGGATTTAAAGAGAGTAAAACATGTCTGATTCCCATTCCTGTAACATCCTGAGTGCCTTCCCCATGCCAGTATGCACCCCGGCTCCAGCACAGCTTCCAGGTCGGCACCCAGCTGAGGCCTTGAGGCTTTTGGGAAGAGGGTGGGAGCTTTCCCAAGCCCTGAGAGCCTTCTTGGAGAGCACACTTCTGCTGCCTCTGCTTTGTAATTAGTATTGCCTGAATCTGATAAAATAACTCATAAGCAAACCCAGTCTGAGGCAATTTTAAAAGAGAAACAGATTATATCGATAGTGTGCTATGGTTGTAATTGCTCTCAATGGACATTTGGCTTGTGTGGTTGTTGTTTTTCCGTCCATAACATGGAAATTCTCAGAATAATGGTCTATTGTTCAGCAGCTCTGCAGAGGGAGTCAAGAGCTCCCATCTAGCAGCTCTGGGCAGCCTCAGGATGGCCCTAGCTCGGCTGTGCAAGTGCTGCTGGCACCACTGGCAGTTACCGAGTCCCTACAACCTCTGCAGCTGCAGCCCAAAGCAGGACAGTGGGGCAAGATGCGCACCACCGAATTAATTTTAGGAATTTGATTTTGTTGTGGGTTGCCCTTTAGGGATATATTCTGTGAGCTTGAATGACAGTCTTAGATGAACACCTTCCAGCTCTCTGTATAAGCGAAGGTGCAAAGACCTTTCATTCTGACCCTTTCACTCAGTGCATATGTTTAAGCTCCTTCGGTTTAACACTCTACCTAGATATAATTTCTTGTATCATTTCCAGCAAAATGTATTCCTTACTGCTTTATGCCTTTGGACAACAGTAAGAAACTGTTGCTGCTGAATATTATCACAATTTAACTTTGGGGCTTGGAATGTAGAAATAAGAAGTGGTGCAGGATTATGTTTCATTTTATACACAATCTTATAATGGACCATAATATCCTCTTGCAGGTTTTGCCGTATGAGAAAATAAGCAACAAGTTTGATAAAGGATTCTCTTCCCTTTCATGTCTATATTGAATTACTGCTTCACAACTGATTATACTTATTTAGTCACAATTCTCAAAGGTATTTGGCTTCCAGATCCTTCTCAGAAGTGCAGAAGCTGATCAAAGCCAGGGTCCTCGAATAATATTTAAATACTTAAAAAAATTTGCAGATCTGACCCATTGTGTATAAAAAAGTTATTTTTGTACCCTGTTTTTCAGAAGATTCAACTGTAAGAAGGACAAAAAAAATGCAAATTAAACAAATTGTCTTCAGTAGTTCCCAAGCATTTTTTTTGTTGAGGTGCACGCCCAGCTACCACAACCAACAGCGCCAGGGCAAGAGTTACTATCTGTTTAAATCAGCTGGCAAGTCTCTGATGGTGTCTGTATCTCAGTACCATGGTGCACTTACTGGTTTATGGGAATATTGATCTACCTGAGCCTCACCTTCAGTCTGTATCTCTAACTCAGTCTTGGCAAGCCTATGTCCCTGTTCCCTTAGCATCCCTCCTCCGTAGGCAAAGCTTCTGCAGCCAGAGCTTGCACATCTTGGTCTGTGAACTTGACCATATATTGGTCTTAATAGTGCTGTTAGTAATACAAGCACTCTTTGTATTATGTAAACCAAGGAAAATATAGCTGTTTGAATTAATGCCTAAAAGATCCCTCAGAGGGGACAGACCTCCAAGTGGCCCACAGAGTCCTGTTCTCTCCAACTAGAGCTGAGTTGCGTTTCCTTTTATTGTACTGCCTTA
The DNA here is from genome assembly GCF_032191515.1 of Phaenicophaeus curvirostris. NCBI lineage: Eukaryota > Metazoa > Chordata > Aves > Cuculiformes > Cuculidae > Phaenicophaeus > Phaenicophaeus curvirostris. The sequence continues at coordinate 26,944,005 of NC_091397.1, forward strand.
ATAGCAATCATTGATCAGCGTAGCTAACATTATTTAATTTTATTTAGGGCTCATTTTCAGATGTGATTGCAGTTACCATTTTGCAACTTACTCATTTTGCATCCATAGTATTAGAGGAAAGTGACACAAAGGATGTGAGTGATGACACCGTTCAGTTGATGCAATAAAGCAAATTATCAACTAATGGCAGACAACAGCTGATCAGTTGATTAAACAGATGGTAGAAAACTCATCATTTGCCATCCTGCAACTCAGTATATTGCTCTCTCTGTGCTCAAGGAAATGCTCGAGCAAAACAGGAGTGTGTTTTGTCCATTTCGGTCTGCTAAAAATGCACACAAGAGGAGGTGACCTCTTTCCTTCCAGAGAACTGAAGAGCTGATGATTCAGAGGAGGACGAGAAAAAGGCCAGATTCCCTAGATGGTATTTCTGTCAATTCGTGGAGAACCTGCAGGATCAGCCCCAGAACTTGGAAGGGGCAGCTTCTCTCTTGTCCTTCATCTAGTGACTGAGTGCCTCTAAAACTGGAGAAGGAATAATACAGCCAAAAAGAATGACTCAACTATTTAACTCCTTCCTTAAATGGAAACAGTTCAAATGCTTCCTTCATTTATCTGTCCCAGTGGCGTATGAGAAAAATGGCTTGTGGGCTCTGCCTGGTGCCACAGAGATGAGAGGACACACATGGCTCGCTGCTCCTCTCTAAGGATCTCTTTGTTCTTTCCAGTCCCCGGGGCACATGTCCCATGTGAGGCAATGACAGTTTTTGTTATCGCACAGACATATCGGTTTCAGTGACAATCACTCCCTTTTCAAAAAAACGTTATTTCTCATGATTGTCTCCCTCTTGGAGAATGTGGTCTTTAAAGCCAAAGGCGGGCGGCGGGGGCTGCGGGGGGGAAGAAGAACGAAGGGGAGACAACGAATGTCCTGGCAACACAGAAGTTACATGGTGTGTTATGGGATGATCAGTCAATCGTCTCGAAGGGGTATAAATCAACATACATGCGCGCAGAAAGGAAATATTTGGCCTTGCATTGCAAAAGAAAGAGGGACCGTTTTGTTGTGTCTGTGCAGGTTTAGCAGATATTACAGAGGAAACAGCACATCCAAAAGGAATAAGAGAAGGGAGGAAGGCAGAGGGAGGGAGGTGAGGGGCTTGCTAATAACAACATGTTTTTTCCTTCCTTCCTAACTCAATGGCACATGTGACCTTATGAAGCCAATAAGTTACGAGTATCTGATATAAAAGTTCCCCCTAAAACTGCTCCTTTAGCAAAGACCACTGGGTAAAATATGTCATGACTAATTTCTGCAAATGCCTTGATTTAAGGCAGGCACTGAACCTGAAATTCACACCAGTTCTTTGTGTGCTGGAGTCACACAGATACCATTCTTGGTGAGAAGAAACTGCATACTTCCTATTTTATTTCACCACGGCTTGACCTGCTTTTCCTCAGACTTAAAATCATTTGCCAGGTCAAAATAAACTCTTCAGAATCCCAATGTGAAAAATGTACCTAACAATTCAATCCTTGTAAGTTGGGAATTGGAAGAGAAAGTGCAGTGGAGTCCTATTAAATTACATAATAAGCAGCTTAACTTGTGGTTTCATTTTGGTTTCTGTTGTTCTTATTATCATAAGCATTGTGGCTGGCAAACAGCTATTGAAATATGCAAAGCAGAGATGACCAAACTGGAGATCATTTGGGTTTGCAAGAGCTTGTTTGTCAGCCCTTGGTTTTGCAAAGTCGAATCCAGAAGGGAGGTCAGGCCAATTCGAGTTTAATTCAAAATTTTCTTCAGAGTTAGTAATGAATTCTGTGTTTGACTTGTCTCTATTACAGACAAAAATCTAAGGCAATTTGGATTTGCAAATCCTCACCTGTCAGTTTCTGGTTTGCAAAATGAAAACCATTGCCGGCTTTGATTTGGGTGAAGCTGAGTATATAATCCTGGCTTTAGCTTTCTCTCATTATCAAGTGCTGTCTTCACCTAGAAGACAGCACTTCAAAAGATGAGATAATGCTGCTGGCACCCATGTGGTGCTGTAGACCTGTTATGCCCGCCTTGCTGCTAGGAGGCCACGCCATGACTCACCGAATTTTGCCCTTTGTTTAAGTCTTCTCTAGTGCCCAGCACATAGCTACAGGAGACAGATGAGCAAAACTGCTGATGGTACTTGGAGTGGGTGAGGAAATGCCCAGATAAACTGTCACCAGGAAGGGTGGCAACTTACAGAGCTGCTGGCAGGGTACCCCGCAACATCATAAGCCAGTACCATTCTGTGAGTAATAATTTATGCTCTGTCTAGCACAGTTATGTTGGCAGAGATTTACATCATGCTTTACCTTAATTGTCAGTAAAGCTGAGTAGTATTTACATACTGGTGGGTTCCTTCTTAAAGTCAATGACTGTAAACTTCAATAATCAAATCAGACATCTTTCCAAAAGTTTGGTATACATCTTGGCCTGCTATGGAAACAGGTTGCACTGGCCACTGAAATCTGAATCTGGATCTAGTGCTTCACTTTGGCAACATTTCTTGTTTTGAAGACCATCTCGTGCAAGTTTCAAGTAAGAATAATTTCAGTCTGTTTAGTGGTCTATAAATTCAAGTGCCCCAAGTACAAATGAATCACACTGCCCCAGGGGTTTGACTACTACAAACAATGACTGAAGTCATCAGCAAAAGACAAGGTCACAGTCTGAAAGAGGAAAATAAGGTTTTTCATTTCTGGTTAAAACAAAATTGAATGCATTGTTTGAAAATGTCAGTGCATGAACTAGATTAAATGGAAGCAGACTAAGTTGGTTTCTGACATCTAATGCCTCCTCCTCCACTCCTATTTTGTTTAGTTTGACAGCTACTTACTAAGATACACAAGCTCAAAAATTCAAAATAAGCTGCTATGGAAGAAGTTTATAACATTGTCCATCCTCTTTCCTGTCACTGTGAAGTCTAAGGGCTGAAGGCAAGGCTGAGATGGGAGAGTCCTGGACTCCAACCCAGAGGCTGCCTCCATCTGCTGCTGTGAACAAGGTACTTTAACCCTTTGCCAAGGCATTTCTGTAGCAGTTCTCTACCTTGCAGTGGTGAGGTGCTGCCCAATGAACAATTACTGCTCGGGAAGCACTGCAAGATTTGCAGAGCCAGTGCCTAGCATGGGGTGAGTTGACAAACAACGCACAGGTTCATCCAAGGCCAACAATCTACAGAGCGTGCTGAGGAAAAACTGCTTACCATATGTAACCAACTGCTAGGTAATGCAGTCCCAGGCAACCCCACAGGTTCTCAGGGTTGGTTAAAAGAAAATAGTTGAAATCTTCTTTATGCATTCATATATATGCATTAATATTTTTATCTGCATTATTATACATATGCATAAAGATAATCAATCTAGGCTAGGTAAATCATGTTAAAATACTTTACACATACCATCAAGTAAAAGCATGAGCATAGCACACACTGCAGAGCAGGAATGACTCAAAGTAGCTTAAAATAACAACAATTTTTTTCCTTAGTTGGCAAATTAAATAGGACCCTTGCATCTTAAATCCCCAGAGGATACACAAAATCATCTTGGGCACAAATGCACTTTTCCCCAAATCTTTCTATCATAATTCAAGGCCAACAGAGTTAAAAAAAAATTAATAATTTCATATATGCTATGTGCATTAAGTGCTTCCATTTTAGTTTAGATCCTATAAATAGGAAAATCCCAGCCTTACTTGTCAAGCTGTAACAGAAGCTTGATTATATTACATTAGAGATCAGTCTGAAGCAAACTCCAGCTGAAACTTTTGTCCCTGTGAAGTGAATGGGTGTGTTTTCCCTGTGGCTTTACCTGAGCCTGCCTTTCCAGTGTCTCCCAACGTCAACCCAGAGCCTTAAATGGTGGGCAAGCTTCATGTCAGCGGCTAAGTGGAAGCTGCCTTTTTCCCAGGGAAACAGAAGGAGACTTACTCAAATGGAAAAAGAAGGCTCCAGATTTGAGGTTCACAGCATTTCTTTTTGATATATAACCAAATCTGAGATGTCAACTTCCTACCTCATCACTGGGGAAAATATTTGAAATCAACCGTGTATTAGGTATTATTATCTCTTGTAAATCCAAAGGTATAAAAAGGAAGCCTAAATCAGACACGTTCTAATCATAATGTTTCATCACTAAAAACTGCTGCTAACATACTTTCAATTAACGACAATTTTCACTTCAATGCCAAGAGTTTGAGCTTTCTCTGATATATACTCTTTGTCACATACAGCTGTGAAGATGGGTGCCAAAGCAAAATTCAGATTTACAAGGCACTTTGGACCCTGTCTGATACTCACTGTCAAATGAACTGCCATGGAGCCTGAGGCATTTTGGGGAGAACAAAGGATTATCCACATCTACAAGAGTAAACTACAAACAAATACTGCCTGAATTGCACTCAGCTGTTTGGGCTCATGATGCAGAAATCTAAGCTTAATAATGAAAAACAGTGTGGCCAAGATGTAGAAAACATAAACAAACAGAAGAAATTGGTAGGCTAAAATTAGATTATTTCACCCATGTTGAGGCACTGAGAAGTTTCCATTTGCCTCCTGTAGATGGAAGAGCCAGCTGTCACATTCTTATTCTTGAGATTTTGGCGAATGCTTTGAAGGAGTCTAAAGGTTCATTTTTCATTTGTTGCTGCAGTCACACAGTTGGGCTAGAACAACTGCTGCTCTGATCAGGATCAGTAATTTTCAGCCTGAAATTCCTGAAATAAAAAAAACTTCAGGTATGGAGTCATGACGCTCACCTTTTAAAGGAGTGGAGAATGTTTTTCTCTCCCTCTACGTTTTTTTTCCTTAATATTCAGGAATACTGGAAATCTTGCAGAGAAGAAGACAGAGGGGAGCTAAAGAGCATTTCTGGTAGCATAGAAATTCCAGCACTTAGTTAAAGTAGCTGTAGGCACAAGCAGATTCAAGCATCCATCCTCTGTGAGTATGTAGGCAGCTAGCACCAGCACTCCCAATACTGCTCTGCTTGCTAAAGCCAGCTGTTTTCCTGCCTAGAACTGCTCTTCTGTTAAAGGCAAAATATTTTCCAGAAAGTTTTGACCTTTGATAAGAATCTGTTTCAAAATAGAAGAAAAAGAAATCTTAATACCCTCTTAGAACACAGCACTTTCAGTTTCACAGAAAGATGGCTTTTTAGTATGTTGCATATTATATGAATGGTTAATGATTAAAAAATCATAGTTAATGATTTAAAAAAAAAAGAAAATAAACAAAAAACTGGAAAAAACACATCTACGAACTTGTACTCTTAAAGATCCATTTCTGAGAAATGCACTGGGTTTTGTTCTATTCTGGAATGATCACCTTTTTTATATTTTGAAAATTCACCTCAAAATGAAAAATCTGGCTTTTCCCCCCACCCCTAAAAAACACCTCTGTGTCTCTGGCTACTTATCCTGTGCCTTTAGGACCTAAATATTCAGTTGGGTGCATCAGCAGTTGAACTGTGGTTGAAGAATACAGTCACAAATGTTTTGGGCAACCACCCGTGTCAGTAATCCGAAAGTCAGGAGGCTGAGGGAAGTCCTTATCACTGTCTACAATTACCTAAAAGAAGGTTGGAGAGAAGTGGGTGTTGGTGCCTTTGCCCAAGTGATAGGTGATAGGATGAGAGGGAATGGCCTCAAGGTGTGCCAGGGGAGGTTCAGTTTGGACATCAGGAAAAACTTCTTCACTGAAAAGGTTATCAAGCACTGGAACAGGCTGCCCAGGGAGATGATTGAGTCACTATCTCTGGAGGTATTTAAAAGACAGGTAGATTAATTGCCTAGGGATATGATTTAGTAGTAGACAGGGATGGTTGGATTTGATGATCTCTTTTCCAACATAGGACTTCTATGATTCTATGATTTGGGGATGCTTTTCTTCCTTTAGGTTTACTAGGTAGATGAAAACACGATCAAGAAAGTGCTTAGTTTGTTTCAAGCTTCTTCTATGTTCTGTGCTGAATTATTCTGAAAACAAACAAATAAATAAAAATAAACTGAAAAGGGCCAAAATGTTCTCTTTTGGAGCTCCACTGAACCAGCACCCTTTTATTAGGGGTGGATTTGGCCCATCTCCTCAACTGTTGCAACTCTTAAACCTTAGTGTATGTACTAAACCTTAGACTGATTTAGTATTTAAATGATATACAGTAACCATCCTGTTAAATGTAAATTAAATGCATACTTACTCTTTAAGACAATTTAAAGTGTCACCTTTCTAGCTAAAAGACTGTGACATTTCATGAACTCACTGCCACATCTTCCCACTGATAATGCCAAGCTGAACTGACTGGGCTAAATTCAGCCCGGTAACCAAATGCAACATTCCTTCTGTCAAAGGAGTTATACTCATTTACACCAAGGCTGATTCCAGGCTTTCATTATCTACACTTAAACCTAGCATAATTTGTTTGAAAAGGTGGCTGAGAATAGTAACATTTCAGCTATTATTCACACCATAGGCACAATGTTCCCTAGTAACATACATTGGGTTAGCTTCTTTGACTACAATGGAAGTACCTTGATTTATGCTGGGCAAGGACCCAGCTCTAGCTTGAAAGCAAAGACAAAGAAACTTCACATAAACTGAATTGTTCTTGGAGAACTTAGTGAAATCATAGAGGCTGATGAAACAATTAGTAGCAATTAATATGCCCCAGTATGAGCTAATATCACAAAGCAGAGACATGAAGTTCAAGAAGACATCGTTCAAGAGAAGACTGTCTCTCAGCATGCTTCTGAGCAAAGTTTAGCATGAATCATTGGTCCTTCATGGGCACTAGAGCCCAGATTTCAACGTATTTAGGTGCCCAAAGAAGCAGATTGGTATTTGGCTTAAAGCTGTTGCCTTTCTTGGTTTCTCTGAATTGGAGAGGTGTCTATCAGCACCTCTCAGCCACAGCCCACCTGTGGAAATCAGACTCTACAGCAATTCAAATAAGCACAAAACTAGCACTGGAATCAACTGTGATGTGAATAAAATGTTAACATAAGCAGTCAGTACGAGTTCATCTCATGCTATGCACAGCCTTCTCCCTCAGCAGCTCTCTCTATGTAGCTTCCTCTCTGCCACAGCTTCCTTGCTCACAGAACCTCCTTAGAGGAATCACAAGCTCTCCTTATGCCTTTCTCCAGTAATCCCTCAGTTTCAAAATGGATGGCATATTTGGCCTTCTTAGTGACTACATAGAATTTATCTGAAATATTTTTGGGCATCTGCTGTACCAGAATTTAAAATCAGAAGTTAGCATACATTATGAAGTTTCATTGCATTATTTCCTCTCACCTTGGTCTCCCTAAACTGAGAAAAATAGTGCTTTTCAATGTCGAATGTTTTAAATAAAATGCATTCATTGTTGTCAACATGTAGAGCTGGTAAATTGACAAATTCATCATCCCATTATAATCCCTGCACCTGTTCAGTTTGTGGTCTGTGGTGTGTTTTAGCTTATGTATGGTGAGTGCATCTGCTTAACAACGACAGTTAACTGGCAGAATTTGTTTATAAACCCAATGAAGAGCTAAATGAGGTAAACCGCATTATCTTACATGTTAATTGTGTTTCGTTGCAGACAAACATTTATTAAAGATGCAGACAGCACACCATACATTCTAATTGTGTTTACATCCATTTCTGATTTTACCCTGGTTTCCAGAATTTCTTTCACTATCATATTTTAGAATTTTGAGAGGAGCCTGAGATATTCTTAAGAGAGACCTTCGTAGCAGTGCCTGATAACACATGCACGCAACTCATGCAGGAGCCAGGAATAATTTGTTAGAAGGATGTTGCCATGTTCTCCTGCCTGGCAAATGTCCATGAAGAGACACAAATTTCTGAGAATCTGATAATCATTTTGAAATGACATTAAGAATATTTTCTGGGCATAGTTTCCTTGATGGCAGGGAGAGAACTCACTGAGGTCCCTGCCTCCCTGTCCTTGGTCCCATCATCACCCTCATGGATTCCAGTATCAGTGCAGAAGCAGGAATCATACCTGTTAAAGAAAGACCCATGGGTCTCATCTCACAAAATTTAGTGCACTGTTCCTGTCTGAAACATATTTTCTCTGAAACTTGTGATTTGAACAGGCAGGGTGGCACAGGAGCTTAGGAGTAGGGGAGCAGCATTGCTTGGCAATTTGGAAGCTGAGGCAGAACTACCCATAGCACATCTAAATCAGTGGGACATCTTAGTATGATCTGGATAAAACCCTAAACAACACCCAGGCAACCCAAGATCCAGTGACGGACTAAACCCAAATCTCTAAGACCTAGTCCAGCAATGTAGCTGCAAGAACCTCCTCCTTTTCCCTCTTTTCCCTCTCTCATTGCAGTGTGTGCTATTATATGATCATGATCTCATTTTTACGGGAAAAGGAGGATGGTTGGTTCCTCAGCACAGGAGAAATCACTCTTTACATGTCCTCTGCTCCTCATTGCCTTAAACCTTTCTAGAGTCAAATTGACCTGTAGCAGAGAAAAAACACTGCCTGTCCCACCAGTAGGATTGAAATATTAAGTGCCTAAACACAACTCCTCAGATTGGGGGTTATACAAGAAGAGCAGAGTGGGCTTGCTGTATAGGTGCTGTGTGAAAACAAGAGGGCCCCTGAGGGTCATTGTACAGTTCTGAAGATACACAACTGTTGCAAAACATCATTCGCTGGTTTCCTACCACACACTGAGGTCTGTAGGACTGAAACTCAGAGGCAGAAAAATGGTTTACGTTTTAAATTAAGCAAACGCAATATGGAGATGCAACAAACATGGACCCCTTAGTCTCATATATCCTGAGATATGTTGCTGGTGAGCCACCACACTGCTGTTTCTGCCAGGAGGGTGCTGAAGCCCACCAATATGCCCCACATTCCTGGGTGCTGCCCCATTGTAAGACAATTAAAAAGCACTACAATTTCAGACCTTGGGCAGGTTCCCCTATTGCTGCTGGAAGAGATACATCTGTTCTTGGTTTGTTGACTTTCCTTGGAAATATTTCAAAACTGAAAGGAGATGGGGAAATTTTTGAAAGATGTAGTTCACCATGCTAGTGGGTTTGTTTTGTAGATAGCTCTGTAGACTGCAAAGCATACACCACTTCCTCACTCAAAGTGTGTCCAGGCCTCATCTATTGGTGACCAAACACCCAGAAGATTTCTGAAGATAAGGCCAAGTCCCAACACTGGAGATCAAGCATAAGAATAAAGCTCAGACCACTGCAAGAGTTTAACTACAGGTCTGAATTTACAGCCTCTTAAGGAGAATTAAAGGAAGACAACATTATTGGACCAAGGAGGGTGCTAAGAATGAAATATTGTGACCAGAAAGAGGGGGAATGAAAAATAATTCTGCCAAGCTGAGAAATTGTATAGCATGTGGCTCTCATCCACTCTGCTTTTTGCTTCACATGCAAAGAAACTGTAGAATTAAATTCCCTAATCCAAATACTTTAGGACTGATTCTCTAATTTCCCTTGGAAATTCATTAGTTTTTTTAAATGAGCGGTAATGCTGCTTGCTTTTTTGGTTATGAGAAGATTAAATGAAGGAAATCTTTGCCTAGAATAATCATCGTTACTTAACCTAAATTTATTCCATTCCTCTGAAACTTTGAAAAAGAGCATCTCTTTGGTCCCTGAAGTTACACTGAAGTAAAACTCAACAGCTTGCTAAAATATTGCCATATGAGTAGAAATATTCAGGACCGAGGAACTGATGTGGTAGAGGGATAAAAGGTTCCTTGTTAGCTCTGCCTGGCATTGGGTTTTAAGAAATTCCATAAGCCTGCCAACAAGAAGCTGATAACAAGACTTTCTGAATATCCTCCAAAGCTTCACAGAAATACTTGCTTGTTTAATGTTTTACTCTTAAGTTTTTAGACGTTTACCAGAGAAAACTGTCTTTAAATATGTGCAAGCACCACCCCCCACACACACACATGTATGCATGCATAGCAGGAGGAAAACTGGCATTGAACACAGGAAATATTAGTTTAACGTGTGCAGATTGAGCATAAACAATAGGACAAATGCTTATGTTTTGCACTCTAATTTCTCCCCTGTAGCACACAAATGGCTTAACACCTCAGTTGGATTTAGTCTCCCTAGACTTAAGTTTAAGCTATTTCTCAGCATCTTAAACCAAGGGAGAATTCAGAGTATGATGCCTGCTCTTTTCCTTATCTTCCATCCTTCCTTCCTTCCTGGTAGTACAGTTTTAATTCAGAGCCAAGAGAATTTTTATTTCAAACTGTGTGATGCTTCTGCTACTTGCTACTGTAAAATTTAAAGCAAGTAACACTTTACACAGTGCACCTGATGCTTTTCAGTCTTGAACTATTGTATCTCTTCTTGCTCTAGTCTGAGCTTGCCAGGGCAGTCAGTATGATCCCTCAAATTGTGTCTCTGGAAATTAAAAGAAAATGTATATAGGTGGGACCAGAACAAGATCTTTAGTTCCACAACAAGAATTTGAACCTGGACCTCTAGAAGTAAAAAGCTATTGTACTCAATAACCCCCAAAATTGTACTATCATGGGCAAAATTTTACTCCTTCAAATGTTTTATTGAAATGTTGAGTGAAATCCTGGCCCTGTTTTTTCAGTAATAAAGTTCTCATTGTTTCAACTGGTTGCTTTACTCCATGAAAGACCAGATCTACCTTATCCCTCTACAGTATTTCTAGACTGCATACAGTTCAACGCATGCACAGTAAATCTGATTCCACAGCTGCCAGTTTGATAGCACCCCCAGATGTCTGGAAATCCCCAATAAATATGGGCAATTCTAAAAATCTGACAAGACAATATTTCTGGATAGAAAAGGAGGAGATGCTTGGAAAGCCTTGATGTATAATAACGTACCTTTAAACAGCTTAGGATTACAGAAGGCAGAGAGCTTTCTATCTTGTACCTGCTTCTGATTTGTAAACAATTTTAGAACCTTACCTTTTTTTAAAGTCATGGCAGAAATGTCCATGTGTACCCAGTCAGGTAATCAGCTCCTCTGATTCCTATTGGTCCTCAAGGCAATGGAAGTGTAGAGTGAAGCAACACCAGTCTTGCTCGATTTGAAGGACATCCCATCTGGGTGTTCTGCACCTCTTATTGTTGTTCTCCAAAAGCAATGCAGTAAGAGGCATTACAAGGATCCAAAATCCAGAATAAACAGGTAAAGGAAGGAGCTGCACAGAGAATAACTTGTATTGAAATGCAAAGGATAGAAGCACAGGATGGCTATACTGACCCTAGTAAGTCAGCTGTTTCAGCTGTAGCACATGCTGCCCCAGAGCACAGATAAAGCTCCTCTTCCTCTCTACTAAAGGGAATAACCCTGAGAGGATGAAGATTTTTCATTACTTAAGGGACAGTTTCAAAAGATAGTGCTTATGGGAGTGATAAACAGAAGAATACGCGTTTGTTTCAGGCAGTGATGCCACATCAAACCACTGGGAGCAGGATGAGCTGCTTCTTGAAGGCACCCTAATCAATTTTTCCCTCCTCATATGAGGTCAGTCTTGCCCTCTAACCGAAACCATCACACTACCTGAGCTCAGTCAGAGTACTTGCAAGTTTTAAAGTGGCTCAGGGCCGAGATCTCACACCTCTGCGAACCCAACTGTAGTAAAGAAATTATTTCCATGAAATACATGTAGAAGCACTATTGAAGATGCTAAATGAATGTAGATGTCTGAATATCTTTGATGGTGAAAGCTGCTGCTCTGGAGGGGAGAAGTGTTAATGTGTCTGTTCTAGATCTGTTCCCCAATCATGTCCAGAGACAGGTATAAAAATATATTTTGAAAGCAGCAGTTGGATTATTGCAGTTATTTTGAGCTGATAAAGGTGTGAGAGAAGAAAAGATTTCCCACCAACCCTCTGTGGAAACAAATGAGGAAGAAATCTTATGGGAGAAAGGAAAAACTGGACCTAAGCACACCAATGTCCTTCAAAATCACTTTTCAGAATAGAAACTGTTCCTGGGCCCAGAGCTGGGTCCGAGTGCTGCCACTCCCACAGCCTGATCAGCAGGTTGGCTCAAGCAGTCAACACTGGCTCCAAGGTCTGCAGTGGAAAGAGCAAACCCCATACATGCACTCCCTGAATCCTGGGTCCAATTTCCACCTCTTTTGGGGACTTGTGGGCAGCACAGTCACAAAACTCCTCTGGAAAGAGAGAGGAGAAAGGGACCATAAGCAGAAGGAACAAATGAAGTTTGCTTTCTACATCTGTTTTTTATTGTGGGAGCTATTACTGTGAGTAAAGTCAGCAGAGACATCCCAAGTCATTGCAGCTTGAATATTTAAGCCAGGCTATAAATATCTGATTTTATTTTAACAGTGATTATTGTTTATGCTTTCTTCCTATTTACTGTCTTTTGATTTACTAGCATGGGGAGGTTTGCATCACTTCAGCATGTCAATTGGAAGCAGACGTAAACTATGTTACAGATAACCTCTCACGGATAAAATTGTTTGGGATTGTGCTGTCTGTCTACCCACTACGTTGTGACCCCAGGTGGCTCAGAAGTACTTCGGGTCAAACTTATTATATACTATTCACTATCCCAATAAACAAGTAGCGTGTTGTGACATTTGGTCTGCTGCGTATTTTTCTAGTAATTATGCCTTATTATATATTTACTATTCAGAAAATGCAGGTGTGGGCTGTTGAACTGGGGCCAATGAGAATTTGCCAAACTGGCAGCAATTCCTCAGTGAGTCATGTTTCACTGTCTGTTGGTTTTATAACTGTTTTCACTACTAATTTAGCTCTACGATGCAATATGCAATTAGTTCTATTATGGAAGCAGCTGTATTCAGTTTTACAATGGCACTTTCCCCTTTGGCTTGTACCAGAGCGTGTTGTGGTTCTGCTGATTTGATGACTGAAGTTGTAAAGTGGTATCTGGATGAGCCACAGTAAGACATGAGCCCCATACAAATACAATTCTTGCTTATATGCCACTGCTCTAATGCTATTTCTTACAGCCCAATTAGAAATGCAGTCACAGAGAAAAGCTGTTTGTTGCTAAGGTAAGTAGTATTGTCATGCAGCGATTTCTTGCTGCACTGGTATCACCTCTGGAGTCTTGCATCTTATTATAAATAACATTTGGTAGTCAGAACATTAAAAAAACCCAAACCTTCTGCTTGGATATTAGCTCTTCCAGGCTTCAAAAATTAGTTTCCAAGACGTAGACCCTGCATGTGGCCCTGGGAATGATGAAGGGCCAGGTGAGGATGCTGGACGAGAGCAAACCCTGATAGGTTTTTGGCTTTGCAGGCTCACCAAAACCTCCTGAGGTCTGTGCTTATCCCTAAACAAATGTTGTATCACTGTCACTGTTGCTCCATGTACCCAGCTCTTGGCTAGCGAGAATGAACAACCTCTCTTCAAAAGTACACAAGAAAACAGATGAGAAGTAAATACTGATACCAACTATGCTAATTAGCTGCCTTGACTGTCAACAAGGACATCATGGAAATCAAATACATATTGTTTATTAGTTTAATGTGTATTAGAGCTACTCTGTTAGAAAAAACAGGGTCTTGAAAAATCGCTGAGAACATTCACTACATTTTTTCTGCTGTGTTATTACCCATTTTCACACCCATACATATGTTCTGGTTTTGTTTCATGTCACACAAAATGGTAATTTGGTGGTGAAAAAATGAGAAATCATGACATTTCACATGTGTTTTCAGTAAAACAACAATTTCCCTCCTAAAGGGCCCCAGTTTTCTTTCTCAGAAATAAGGCTATTTACAATGAAAATGTTCCTGTTGTGGTGGAATAATGACATGAAGAAAGGCACTAGGCTGAATATTGCAAAGCAAAGCTAAAATGCTTGCATTTCCAATGCTTTGAATGTCAGGTGAGGTGAACTGCAGCCTCTGAATCACTGCCTCGTTAACTCGTGCTCACCAGTGATGGAGCTGGCCTCAGCAGAGCCCATTAGACTCTGGGATTGCTTCTGAACACTGTTGCCCACAGTTATTGTTCTGGTTGGACTATTACAACAGAAACTATTTTCCAGAAACTTTTCACTATGAGAAACAAAGAAACTCTCAGCCTTGCTGAGAAGAACCATTTAGGAGAGCTGGACTGATGGAGAGTTGATAGTTTGCCCAAAGCTTATCGTTTCCTATCCAGAGGCTGCCTTTATGCTAGGGCAAACAGCTGGAGTTACGCACCGTATTTCATCGCAAGTATATAAAACAATAATGAACTTCGAGGTTCTATAAAGAATTGCAAAATTATTCCCAGGTCTAAAGTTTAATTGTTTAATGTCTCCAAATGACTTTGCAATAACCGAGCACTGTGGAGTGGCAGAAGTTAATCACTCGACTGAAGTGAATTAAGACTTTCTAAAGCTACATTTATCACTGTAATTTCAGGCTAATTTCATTTTCCATTCATAAAATATGATTTCAGTTTCTGTATCTCCATGAGCTGTGGAGAAGGAACGTGCCTGTTTTATAAAACATGGTTTTGCCAAGCGATGTCAAAGGTGATATACATAGTAATAACAGGAAAATAGTAAGCTTATCTTGGCACTGCAGTGCACATGCCTCTGCACAGGAGTCCACATGCTCTTTAAGATCTCTCTGTATTTTAAAACTCAGTGGGCCAAATCTTTAGCATTTACTTTGCCTTTTCTTCCTGACTTCCCATCAGGAAGTAAACACACTGGCAGCCTGGCTTAAAACAAGAGCTAGGCAGGACAGAGTTGCTTAAAGCAAATCCTGTGAGCCAAAAGGCCCATTTCCAGAGGCTTCTTAATTCCAAAAATAGGTGAGGGATGCCTCCATGCCTCTCTGCTTGGCTTTTTCTTTCAGGTACCCAGAAGTGGATCCAGATAGTTTAATTTCAGCCATCTGGGTGTAACCAGAAATCATATGTAGTTGAAGAAAGTTGTCACAGTGATGGCAATAGCCAGTGGAAAGAAATAGATGACTGATGGGAGTGCCTTATTTCATTCATCTCCGCTAGCTATATCTGGAGCCCAGACAGATATTTATCTTCAAGAAAGAACTGCACCACTTGAACTGCAGTTTAAATCTTGGACCAAAATCTGCAAAGTACTGACCTCACATTTTGAAGTGATTGGGCACTCAGCATATCAATGGACAAAGAAAGAAAAAGCCATCCATGAAAGCCAACATCTCTGCAAAGTTTCCCAAACACACAATAGATCACCTAAAACTGAGATCCAAATCAAAGTAGCTAATTTGGTGTTTTCATATTTTTTATCGTAATGAAGACATCTTCCACCACCAATTTCCTTCTCTCTCTCTCTCTCACGCAATCCCCTTTTACTGTGAAGGGGGTAAAACTCACTGGTTTTCATTAGTAGTAAATATGAATGTGGTTAGCCATATTATGGAGCGTATACAGACAACGATTTGCACTCCCCCACTACACAAAGCATGTACTGAGATGGTGTACACACATGTAACATGCTGTCCAGGCCCCAAATTGCTTCCAGGTAGGTCATCACTTCAAGCCCATTTGCCCTGCTTTTTCTCCCTCACATTTTATTGGTCTGGTAGAAATTAGCCACAAATCCAGCCTGGGCTTAGTGTCTTTTGCACTCGTCTGTTCCAAATTTTGTACCCCCTGAACTCTTCCTCTCACACACATACAATTTATTCCCACACATGGCAGGCATGCTTGCTCATGAATTATTTACATAGTTTTAGTAACTTCTACTTTTAAAGTAATGAAAGAAGCAAATGTTTCCAGTGCAGGAGTTGTAGTAAGGGAGAAATCCAGTCAGGCTGGTGGGTAAAAAGGTAGTAAGATGCCCCAAGTTAAAAATAATATGTTGATTTTGAATGGCTGAGGAAACATCACAATGGCCTTTCAAAGCAGTCATCCACCCTCAGAGATACTGCCGAGTGATGTCCTTGTTTTGTCTAGGATAAAGTTAATTTTCTTCTTAGCAGCTGATATAGTGCTGTGTTTGGGATTTAATGTAAGAATAGTTTTGATAACACAGAGATATTTTAGTGGTTGGTAAGTAGTGCTTACACTTAGTCAAGGACTTCTCAGTTTCCCATGGCCTGTCAGCGAGAAGGGAAGCAAAGAAGCTGGGAGGGGGCAGTGCCAAGACAGCTGACCCCAAATGGACAAAGGGGATATTCCATGCCATATTATGTTATGCTCAGCATATAAATTGGGGGGAGCTGGCCAAGGGGTTGTAATTGCTGCTCAGGGACTGGCTAGGCATTGGTCAGCAGGTGGCGAGCAATTGTTTTTCCTTTGCATCATTTGTTTTTCTTGGGTTTTAATACTTTCTTTTTTGTTCTTTTACTTTTCATCATCATCATTATAATGATGATGAAGAAGAAGAAGAAAATTAACTCTATCCCAGCTGAAACCAGAACAGGTGGCTGAAATTAGAGCTGGTATCTGGCAATGACCGAAGGGACTTTAATTTCCCCAGTTTTTCCCAAAGGTTGGGTGGGATAAAGACACCAGTTACTTAATATACCAATCAAAAAAAGTTCCCGCCTGCCTTTATGAAGAGAGAAGCTATCCTTTCTTCGCATGAGTCAAAATGACATGGCTTTCTTGAAAAGAACAAATTTAGTAATATATTCTGGGAGAAAACACACTGTGACACAGCTTCTGCAATGCTTTAATCTTTTATTATACTGAGAAACAGAGGAAGACTCTGCTTTCACTTCCTAAACACAGCCAAGCACACAAAGCAGGGAATGCAATATCTAATAATGATAGCTCATTTAGACAGAAACTTGGTAAGAGTTTGAAAAAATAATTCGATTTCATACGAGTTTTGAAAAAAAGGAAAGGCATTGACAGTAACACTGAGGATGAAAGTATATGCTAGTCCAGGGAAGGAACAAGGACTTAAATGAAATAATGACTCATTTTAAATAGACTTCATGCCAAGTTTGTATAGGAAGATTAGAAAGAAAAACCTAATTTTAATGTTAACAGCTGGAGTGCAAGGAGCCAGTTTCTCCATCTGCCCCATGCTAGCATGCTGTCTGAGGCTTTGAGCAAGGAGATCTGCCTGTGACATTTTACCCTGCCAGGGAAGGAGCTGGGTAGCATTACCAGACATGCACTGCCCAATCTCAAGTCTCATGTGTCACTAGGTCTGTGAGGTCTGATGATATAGGAATTGATGTACTTTCTAGTGAGTTGTCGTAGCAAAAAGGAAATAGGCAGATGGGCATGAACAGTACCTGCCCGCCTCCACCTGCCTGCCTCCATGGGGGCTGTGAGAGAGGACATCTGGGAAGGGAGCGGGAAGGTAGCAGGGCACAAGGTATGGCAAGTGAGGACTGGAAGGTGACCCCACCTCTGGAGACCAGCGTGTCCTCTGTGCAAAGGCAGCTCTGAGTCCTGCTGCTCAGAGGTCCTCCCGCCTCTCCATCCTTTTCTTCAGTAGGCTTAAACTTGGCATTTCTCCACTTCATGACTCATGAGAAAATAGATTCTTCTGATTTCAACTGGAATTCAGTATGGATTAGTTGATTGGTAAGTGTGATGATTGCAGTAAGCTAAATAATTATTCTAGAAGAATAATCCAATGAAGATTTGCAATCACTATGCTTTATTCACTAGGCTACACAAAAAAAGAATCCAGTAAAAGTGAAGATTCCTAGTTAAAGATTTTGCTTTTGCCCTTGAAACACTTTTGACATTTACTTTTTGCTGCTCTGGAGCAGAATCACTTGACACCTAGTCTGGCATTCTAACAAAGCCAGCACAAAATACCACGCTCAGATCTTCCTGAAGCCAAGAGACTTAGCATTCTACTGCATTTCCCAGTCAGGTCTTATTGCCCAAAGACTCCCAGTTTTTTCAGGTGCTCCATATCAACTTGATAGGTTACCTCCTCTCCCCTTGCAGGTTTTCCAGAACCTGATACTATGATGAACAGGTTTTGCTGCACATTAAAAAAGTGTATTTTTCCACAGAAAGCAATCACTCCCATATTTCAAGATCCCTCTGCCAAAAAATGCCACCCAAATATTGTAACGTTTTGTTTCTTCCTTTTGTTGATTTCGGAAATTGTTAGATCCTTCAGCTTAAGTTCCACACCTTCAGAGACATCACCTAGAGGCAGAAAAGTATCAACTGAAATAGTTTAAACCTAGCAAAATGGTAACAGAGAGAAAACAGCCCTATAAAGGTTGAGGAACTAATCAGTTCACCAGCTGCCTGTCTAAACTAGACCTTCCACTTATCTAAGGTAAAAATTGAAAAGAATTCAGAAAAGAAAAATTTTGTGCTGCTAAAGTTCATGAAAAGAAGTTAGAGGCCTAACTCTAAAGAAAGGAAAAATTGGGTTTAGGGGATTACAGGAGAAGGAAATAGGTGCTGGAACAAACCCTTCAGTTGTGGAGTTGCATCAGTTTTGAGGTGTTCAAAACAAGGCTAATACAAAAGCTTAGGATAACTGTTCCTTACTGGGTTCGGACTAGATGACCTGAGAGGTCTTTGCAAAAGCTATTATCAATGGTACTGTGATACCTTTATAAGGCAGCTTTTGTACTCCAATAACTCAAAAACGGATGTTCATTTTAGAATGACATTTCACAGCCTGCAAATCCTAAAATGGACTAATGGCTTTGACTTTTTGGGGTAGAAAGATTGATCTGAAAAGTAAAGGGCTAGCTTGTGCTCAAAACTTTTGAACCTTTATTTGTTGGGTGAGAAATGGCTCACACGCTTCCCCTATCAATAATGATGGTCCAGAAGATGTCATTAAAGTCAAGAAGGTCAGCAATTTGTGAACCACGATTTAAGTAAATGGGCTTTGAGAGAAAGCCTTTGAGCCAGCCCCCATCATGGCAGGCTGACATTAGGAAGACAGATACATTACTTTAGAGATTCTAGGAATACTCAGATATTTTCTCACAGACAAATTTGAACTCAGAGGTGCATATTCTTATGGATTACCATATTTCTATGCATGTTTTTAAGTGGAGACTAAGATACACAGATACAATTTGTTGGCTTAAAAAGGGATGCTTCTCTCTGCACAAAAACAACAAAAAAATGAGGGGTAGTAAAAGTGGACATGGTTATAGCCTCCTACACTGCTTCTGTCTCAAGTGCTAATTTTGGCTTTTGTTGCATTTCAGATTAGCTTCAGGACTGCTATAACATATACCACTTGAGACGGTTCCTGAGTCTTTTTTTTCACTCGGCAATTCCCAGGGCACTTCCTCACCACCAATTCTTGAGAACTTCCCAGAAAATAAAGAATTGCTCAGTGTCTCAACCAGCATTAACTTAATGATATTATTTTCCTACCCTTGTAAGTAACCAAATAAAGACAAGTTTGTAATGCTATCTGTTTCCATAAAGGTTGTAAAAAATAAGGGACATTGGAAGAAGAAGCAGGTGTGGGTCTAGTGAGGGAGCTCAAAGGGTGGTGAACTCCATGTTACTCTAGCACTGCATGGTGCAATGTGCACAAACCACTTCAGCAGCAGCTAAACAGAGCCCCATCCAGCTCATGGTGGCATCTGGCCCAGAACGAATAGCAGCTGTACAAAATTCGTGTGTATTTTATGTACAGTTCCTTCGACCTGAATATTTGTCTCAGAGAATTTCAGACAGAATCAAAAACTGGTTTTGCTGTCAGGACAGGCGTACCACACATAGCCATGTAGCTAATCCTGCATTCCTTCTGCATTCCAGGCACTCACATAGTCAACGAGAATTTGAGATTTAGAGTGAATACTGGGCCAGGCACTTCATTTGAATATTTTAAGGAATGTTCTTGGATTTTTACAGTTGATGTCATGTTTTCTACCCCATCAATATGGATTAACAATGGTCCAGAGCAGCAGGAACTCATTACCTATTCATATATGCTAATTGCATGGTGCTGGATAGCAGGGATTTCTTCCTAAACTTAAAATTTCTTTTTTTTTTTTTAATACCAAATGGAAAATAGAAAGAATGTGGCTATGAAAAACAGAAGTGAAGAGTTTTTAACATGAACACTGAAATATTCAGTGCTTCTAAATATGTACTATGTACTTAAAAGAAGCAAGACCTGCATTTTCTTCTTATGTATTTCACATGGATGAAATCCATCCTTCCTTAATCTGAACCCCAGCTGACTTTGAGGTAAGTGTGTTAATTCTGTAATTTTTTTTTGTTATTGTTTCAATATGTTATTTCATTTTTTAAATTCTCTGTGGAGGTGATTCATTAATAGTTTCCTAGTAACATATCACCACAGTATCTGGCATCTTAGAATGATGCATGAAGTAGTATAAAAATCTCTTGCTGTATGTGACAGAAGTGTATACAAAGTGTCTCTTGTCTTGGTAATACCAGTTCTAGATTTAATTTTTCATATAAAAACACATTTATTTTGCAGAAGACCTGCTCAAAAGGTGTCCTGTTTTTGCAGTGAAAGATGGTGAAGTCTGAGATGCTGGTCCTTTATTTCTGGCAGTCTTGGCTTGTTTCTCATTTGCTAGGCAGGGTTGATTTCTGCTGGCTATGGTGCAAATTTTTTTGCTGGTATTGTCTGTTGCTGAGCAAATAGATGGGAGAGGGATTGGTTCTGTCAGCTTGGGCCTGCACAAACAATGTTTTAAAAGGTTTGAAAAGAGAGTGGTCAAATGCTGGAACAGGCTTCCTAGAGAACTAGTAGATGCCCAAGTCTGTCAGTGTTTTTGAGGTATCTGGACAATGCCCTTAGTAACATGTTTTTGGTCAGCCCTGAATTGGTCAGGCAGTTGGACTAGATGATCATTATAAGTCCATTCCAACCGAAAGAGTCTCAACTCATCTTGCCTCTCCTCTTGTCCTTCGCTTTTCCTTTATTTGCTTTGCTTATGCCTCTTCATTTCCTAGTTTATATATCTCCATCCAACCCATCCGCAGACTTAACAATTGGAACTCCAGAGTTCTGTGACAAATCAGCATATAACTATGTTATTTACATTTCCAGAGTACACACACTATAAACCTGTTTTTCTCTCCTAGTTACCAACGCAAGCTATGAACATCTATCATAATTTTATAGGCCATCACATCATCATATGGATATAGAATCTGTTTTTCACAAGCTCTTTGATTCGATTACTATTATTAGATTTTGGGGGGCTTTGCTGATGCTAAAAGGCTATTTACTTATAATTATAAAAACAGTGCCAGCTAGCTACTACCTCTCTACACTCTTTCTCTGCATGCTCTGAATACAGGACATGTTCTAGTTATCTGTTCTTTCATGTGACATTTATCACCTCAGTGCCATTCACAGAACACTGGAAATACAGTGGTAGTTATGGCCTGTATGCATTCCACAAATGAAATAGAATTTACAGGGATGGCAATTGCATTTAGTTTTAAAATCCCCAATGTATATACGGGCAGGCAGGGGGCTTTGTTGTGAAGGCTCAATGTGACCAGAGGATCTGGGAAGAAACCTAGCCTCCTGCTTTCCCAAAGTTTCGGTATGCTGCTCACTGGAAGGATGGCTTTGTCACCCTGGCTCCTCTGCCACATCCTGCTTCTGCCTTGGAGGCAGTGGGGGCAGCAGGACAGGCACCCACCAGGCTGCTTTTGCATGCTCAGGAAATCTGCCACGTTAGAAAAATCCCCAGCAGGAGACCGCTCTGTATTTTCTGCTCATGCAGTGCGTGATGTGATGTTGGCATAGGAATCAAAGCAGGGTAGAAGGTCTGTCACAATACATGATTTCCAAACTACAGGAATTAGGGGACAAATGCCTTTTTAATGTACATTTTGGCTTATATACAGAGACAAAGAGAGAGGGAAAAGACAGTGTTGTTAAAAGAAGGAAGCACGTTTCTCTCCCACATAAGAAACTTCTCTTAGTACAGCAACATGGAGTAATATTACTCTTGTGCTCTGCTAAATTATCAGAACAATTGTGAGCACAACTGGACTTTTGAGCAAGAATGAAATAAGAATACCAAATCTACCACAACAGCTCAATATCACCAGTGCCTGGTAATGGCTCTCTTGGTCTGCTTGCAAATCAGCAGTTGTGTCTCTCTATCTGCATGGAGAGTACCTATACATAATCCTGTCAATTTATATTGCAGGAACTGCATTTTTTGAGATTTAAAAGTAAATTTAAACTTCTTTTATAACTTCTGAGACATTATTGGATGTGATTTTAAAAAAACATTAAGCTTTTATTGTAAAACTCCTTTTGAGTTGACTGAGAGGCATACTAACTGGGGATCAGGCACAACTGAAAATGATATTCAGAAATAACAGCATCTTTTTGACAATGCAAAGTGTATTTTTATTGACATAATAGGGCTTCTCATTCTAAGTTTTTCACAAACAGTTCGTAGATGATTTCCATATCATGCTTAAGATGTACATATTTAGCATATTTAAGCTGCAAAATGGTAATCCAGAGAAAGTCAAGTGTGTTTTTCCTTCTCCAACTCCTTGTTTTCTTTAGCCTTTACTCAGCACAATCAGCTCTAACCTGTATGGCAAATGACATCTCCTGCATCAAATATTTTTGGATTCCATTTCCTCCTTAGCAATCAATCAACCTGCTTTGATACCACTGAGCTGTCCACATCCCTGTTTACCTCTTGTTCTCTGTCTTTTCAGTCATTGTTGCTCTTTTCAGGGTTTCACTCAGACCACGCAGCTCTTTCCCTTCCCCACAACAGAATTCACAGTCCTCTTTCAAGATACAAATGGAAATACTGCTCCCATTTTACAGATACATTTCAACAAATGCAGTGTTCTCTAAACACAGCATTGTTGGTTAAATGTTTGGGGATCTGGAGTGTAAATCCTCCAACTTAAAATTAGCAAAAGTCCACCAGAATGAGTTGTGTTGCTTATTTCAGCTGCAAACATTTCAATTCAAAACACTGATGTACAAAATTCTACCATTGTTTTGGTCACATCACATTCAAAGGCACCTAAATTTCCTGGAAGTCAGAGAGACTCAGAGATACGTTTTTTCTCTTCCTTGCCCAGATATCCTTGAAAGCTTTATATTTTTGAGAAAATTAAAGACATTCCCAGGTCTATTATAAAAATGTTTTGGCAGAAGACTTTTTTCCGTAGAATTTTGAAGTTTGGCGGCAGCAGTAGAGTTAATAGCTAAAATTCAGTAAGTATTTAGAAACTGAGATTTGTCAGCTGCCTTTTGAGTGTTTGTGCCCACAGGCATTCCATGTGGTGCATCCCACAGGCTTACCTGGTATCACTCTTTGCATCAAGGAGTTCCTCTGAAGCCTACCCTTCACTACTCTGTTCAGGGGACAGAGTCCTTTCTATCACCTGTTAAAGGAGGACAGTGTTGCTCTGTTTCTGGCTCACCACAGATTTTTGTAAATGTTAGTGAAAATTCAGTGTTTCTTTTGCATGGGCTTGAAGACTGTACCAGGAAAAGCTTTCTGTTTCTGCTGTGTTTTAATTCATTTATCTGACAATAAAAATCCTAAAGAATTTCAGTAGAAATAGCTATTCTTATTAAAAAGTCCCATTTTTCCCAAAGGACATTTACATTTGCAGGCCAGACAGCAGCCTGGAATATAATTTTAGTAAATTGTTTCTCTTACCTCTATTTTTAGAGGTAAATGCTTTGCTGACCTCAATGGGGTTCTACGTGAAGGAAAGGGCTCATTCGTAGGAGACTTTTTGTGAGAGAAGGCTTGTCCAGAGGAGGCTACAAAGATGATCCAAGGGCTGGAGCATCTCCCATATGAGGACAGGCTGAGAGAGTTGGGGTTGTTCAGCCTGGAGAATAGAAGGCTCCGAGGACACCTTATAGTGACATTATAGTACCTGAAGGGGCTACAAGAAAGCTGAGGAGGGACATTTTCCAAGGGCATGGAGTGACAGGACGAGGGGGAACGGTTTTAAATTGGAGAGGGGAAGATTTAGACTAGATGTAAGGAGGAATTTCTTCACGATGAGGGTGGTGAGGCACTGGCACAGGTTGCCCACGGAAGCTGTGACTGCCCCATCCCTGGAGGTGTTCAAGGCCAGGTTGGATGGGCCTTGGGCAGCCTGGTCCAGTGGGAGGTGTCCCTGCTCATGGGAGGGAGGTTGGAATTAGATGATCTTTAAGATCCCGTCCAACTCAAACCATTCTATGAATCTATAAGAAAAGTCTTAAAGCAAAAGTACCACACCTTCCATCTGAGTGTAGAGTAGAATAGTCGGTGAAGTTTCCAAAGCAAATTTTGTGGAACATCAGGACTAGATTTTCAGGTAATGGCTCTCCAGCCTCTGCTGGAATTGCTTATTCTTGAGACTTCTGGAAAGTAGGGCTTCACACTTTTTTTTTTTTTACACATCCTGCACTTAAGAATTGTTTCCTGGGGAAGCTGCATGTTTTCTGTAAAATGGAAAAAGCTCTTAAACAATTTTTATTTTACTTCAATATCTGTCAAAAAAAACTGTGTTAAGCCTTTATTCTCCAAATAACCAAGTTTGGGTTTGCAGCCAAAGTTTGGCATCTTAAGTTTAGTGCAGTCAAACTGCATGAGAAAACTTGCACATAATTTAGTAGTCTAATGCACTTGTTTAAAAAGGAAGAGCCGGTTTAATTGAGCATACAACCACATCAACTTGTCACTCCTGCAGCAAGTAGTGTCTGCAGACTGGGGCTGACAAATGTTGCTGTAGCTGTCTGAATAAATCCTGACTTTTCAGTGGGAAGAGGCCGATCCAGCATTTTTCTGACACCTAAAGATCAAACAGATTGTGGAAGACATTTAGTATCTGTGATGGATTGAAGCTGGGATGGAGAAGAGAAGGATACTAAAGCTTTACCCCTTTTGTTTTTTGAGACTGGAAGTTCTTAGCTTTGCAGAATACAGGGAAGGGAAAGGACACCAGCCTAACCTAGTATTTCAGCTTTGGCCCAAATGATGCAATTGGTTTTCTGTGGGTTGACTCTTGGAGAGGTTATAGTTAACCTGAAGGCAACAGTTTCCACAGGGCTACAGAAATCCAATCGAGCAGGACTGGCTGCAAAAATCATGAACACTCATAAAACAAAGTGCAGCTTTTGGTTGAAGAAAGAGACGATACTGGCTTTAGTGATGATACACCTGAATATATAAAACAGCATAATATACTTGTCATTGTAATTGCGGTCATTTGTCTAATGATCCTATTAAGTATTACAATTTCCTTTTTCCCACTTTCTTTGTTTTAGGTAATTTTGGAGTGTATTTTTAAGCAGTTATATGTGAATTATAAAGGAAATAGATAAGAAAATATATAAACTAAATACTATTTTGAACTGGCTTTTTAGACTGTAAACAACTATGACAGACTAACACATTCCTCCTACCTGTTTCTAAACACCAAGGCTTCATACTGTTAATGGCAAAAGGAAGAGAGGTACATGGTCTCAAGAAAACTATACGCATTAGGAAAATCATGTAATGGAAACTGTTGTCCATAGCACAATAGCTGTTGGATCTAAAAACCTGAAAACCTGTGGTCCACCTGTGGTGAAAAACTAGCTACACAAAATCAGCAGGCAAAAGAAGCATGAAGAGTCTTGGAGAGGTGGAGTGGTTTTCTATGGTTGCTCAGTATAAGTCAGTAGCAGAATTTGAAAGAGAACAGGGTATTTTGACAGTAGTACCTCATCTAGCAGGTTGCTGCCCTCCCTGTTTGCTTCCCTGTAGATATATTTCCAGCATGTTTATGAACATGGTACCCCAGTGCCAGCCAGAAACCAACTATCTATATTACTTTTTGTGTAGAAGGTGCCCTATGCTCAATCTCTGTTGCTGTGGCCTGGGCTCACCAGACATCCCAGCCCTGAGCTCCAGCACCTGTAGGCACATCAGCAGCCTTTCAGATGGTGAGTATGGAGGCAGCTCCATGGACCTTCCCCTGCACCTTGCCTCTGGGTGGGCTGGAGCTGCATTCCTGGTGATGCAAAGGACCCCACCAGCAGCAGGAGCATAGATTGCACCCTGCAGGGTGCTCCTGGGGAGGGCTGAGAAGGAGCATCCTCCTGCTGCCACGGAGACATAAGCCGCTCCAGGCCTGGCAATGCTTCAGGCCTAGAAGGACCTGACTTTAATATCACCAAACAGCAAATCGTTAAGAGATTCATGTATCAGACTGAATGCTTGAGTGGTATATTGCAAATACACAGGATATTAGACATCATAAGCAATAATCAGTTCACTTGGAAATCCCATCAAGACTGGGCTTTTTTTGGTTCTATTAAGGCATTTGCATATTTTTAAATATAATACAATCACAAAAGAGAACACTAGTAGTTTTACTGTCAAATAAATACCTTGTAAGTACAAGGATTTCTTTCCCCAACATCATCACTTCATTTATCTTTTGCTTAAATCCTTCCTCTTCAGAAATAATACAAATCAAGCCTCTGGGGACTGTTTATATAATGGGGATTTATGTCATTTGAAGACAAATGGCATTTGCTAAGTTGCAGGGAAGCAGCTGTATTAATTGTATTTCCTGCTCATGTGTTGCTTTTGTTTTCAATAAAAGAATTCATCTCAGGTGAGTTAACCTTGCTTTTAGAGAGGGCACCTGCAGTTATCTTAGTGCTTATTGTAAATCAAAACATGTTGAGCCTTTAAAGCAGTGAAATAAAGAGGTGCTGACGAGAGGGTATGCCAATAGGATTAGTAGCTTTTCTCGCTGCTTGTATTATCAGGATGGAGAATTGAGTCATGTTAAATTACAGGGGGAAGAGATATTCCCAGAAATTCCACAGATCGGAGATTGACTTGCTCCTTCAGTAAGCCTATGGATAGAAGGGGCATTCTGTGTTCACAAGATTAAGGAAAAAAAAAAAAGAGAGAGAGAAAAAGACACCTCCCTTTTAGCCTTAGGCATCTATAATTGACCAAGATTTTTCTGCTTGTGATTTGATCCATCCAAACCCTGTTAGAGGCACTTGCCCCCAACTGAGACCAAGGCTGAGGTGAATAAGAATTAGGTGACTCACTCATATGTACTATACATGCATTCACATCTATTAGGATAAATGACATGTCATTCAATTTAAGCACAGGCAACTGGAGATTGTCATATTTTGAAAATGACAACTGTTATTTATTTATTGAGAATATTTATACAAGCTCTTCCAAGGCACAGAAAATGCATTTTTCAGCAGCTCCCACGACACTGGTGAATTGTGTGATCTTACACAAAGACCAGAAAGACAATTCCACAAACGGAGAAACAAAGCTAGTAGGCTGCTAGCCACCTTGTCTGGGTCAGCAGAGGTGAATGGTTCAAAACACCGCCAAAGTCATTAACCTAGCAGGTTTTTGCGGTGTTTTTTTAAAGTGTTGATTGTGATGCTCTGATCCCTGCTATATTACTAAGGTGCTGCAGAAAGCAACGTTAGGTTGCCGGAGGCAAAATGATTTAGCCCAGTTTTTAGGAACAGGGAAATAAAAAATACAAACAAACCACAGTCAGATGCTGGTTTCCTGGATTTGGCGGCAGTGGGGGGAATGGAAGAGAAGGACAGGTTTGCCCTCCTCTGTCCTCATTCCTGTACATCTTTCTTCCTCCAGCAAGGCTTGTGTGTTGCACCCCAAGGCATGAGTTTTAGTCTGGGGAGTTTTGTCTTCCTTGTCTCTGTTTAGATCAGGACTTCCTCTGTCTACCTCTATTGCCAGGCTGTGATCCACTTACTCAAAAGAAACACCATTGTTAGAGTTTTTCAGATAAGCAGTGATCACAATTATTTCCAGTGATGTCCTATCTTTTTACTAAGTACAAATTTTTCACTAAACAGGTAGGTAGGGAGAGAGATCGAGATTGAGATGGAGATAGTAAAAAGGAAAATCCACATGGTCATAAAAAGCCAATATTTATGAAGTGGTTATGAGTTTCCTGTTCTTATATCAGTATAAAGTAGGACTGTCTTTTGCATCCATGTCCAATTTTCAGGTTGGACTCAGCCCTAAATAATCACTGCAGGTCAGTGGGACTCCCTCTAGATTTGACAAAAGGAGCTCAGTTTAGTATTGCATTTTTTTATTTCTGAATGTCTTTAACTCATTTAACTTTCTTCAGATAATCTAATCAGAAAAAATCATATTTCTGAATGTCAGAATTCTTGTCTTCTTCATTTAATATTATCTGGAATTCTTTCATTTCTTTCTACAACTCTAGATGCTGATCTGTGCACAGGGTACAGGAAGCTGGAGCTCTACATGTCTTTTATAAGTAAAGCTACTGCATGATTTTGAATCTGAGGGTTCAATTTTGCAGGGATAAAATTTGTTCCACATTAAAAGTCCGCACCTATGACAACTTTCATCTTGTTTGGTCTTCTTACCTAGCACTATACACATTGAAAACACTTGGGAGAAAAATGCCAGTGGTGTGAATGGCAGAGTGCTCTTGAATGAGGAGAAACTGAGCATTTACGTTGTAGCATGAAACACATTCTCTCCACTGAAAATGTAGCCATCAAAGCACTGAGGGCAACATTTTCAACTGTGCATTGACTGAAGTTAGCAACACAAATAAATACCCTATGCTTCTGCTTGTTAAATCAGAGATGCAGCCCCTCTGAAAACTAGCTGAGTTGGAGTAAAAGTGCCTCATGTGACAGCCCAATTTTGAAACTTTTGCCCCTCTGTTTTAATATTTTACATTACCAGTTTTCCTGAAGGTGTTTTTGCAGGATCTGGCACCAAAATAGAGAAGAACAAACGGAACAAATGTTTCATTTTCATGTGTTCTTCCAGTTAAACGTTTTTGAGAAGAATTGCAATAGGGGTGAGAAAACAAGCCAGTGGATGATCAAATTTTCTTTCTCTGTAGGACAAAGCCTCGAATACCGATAAAGCCTCAAGTACCAACAGAGCAATTCTGCTCCAGATCACCACACATGGGAAGAGGTTCATGAAGAGATTTGGCCACACGGTTGACCTTGTGTTGAGAGGGACAGGCCTGCAGGCCAGCACAGCCTCTCCTGCATCAGATCCCACAACACATGCTCCATGCAGAGCGGTACAAAACAGGGGGACATGTACATCCTCTCATCCACACATTAAGATGCACAAATAACCTGCCTTTCTAGCTGGAAGCAAGATTTTCAGATTTTTTTAGGTTTTTTTTTTCAAGTTTTCAAAATCTTGTTTTTCCACAGGAAAGATGTAATTGAGATCCAGACAGCTTCTGCCCACCCAAAGTGAGATATTTTTTAACCCCATGGCAGATATGTTTTTATCCATATGGAAAAAATGAGTTACATACATTAAACACTCAAAGTTACATTTTGTTTCAGGAAGCCAAAGAATTTTATAGAGGGAAACTTCCATTGGATTTGGCTTTTCTGACTTGTTCCCCCCTGCATTGTGGCTGGGGGAGGGCTGAAATTTCCCCTTGAATTCATCTGGAATTTACAAGACTTCCCTTTGCCTAATGCTATATTTTTCAGAAAATATATTGAACATCTGGAAAATCTCATACATAATCTCTGCAAAAGGGGCTGTGGGAAGCTGGTGCAGGGGTGCCAGTCTCTTTTTGTTCCTCGCTTGTTCTCTGGCTTTGCGTGATAAACCCCAAGGAGCAAGAGGAGAGAGGTCATGGAGATGACTTTCCTCTCCCATCCATTTCCCATGGACCTTGGCAGCGCAAAAGCCATATGATTGATTTGACATGAGGAGTTACAGGGTACATTTAAATTGTATTCATGGCTCAGACCCACAGCTAATGCCCATCCTGTGAAACATGCCACAAGGTACCAGATTGCAGCAGCCAAGAATACACCACAGTAAACGCAATCCTGATGGATGTGGGGAGAGAGCAACTTCACTCAGGCACAGGCAAAGCAAAAATGTTAGGAAAATGGAGCAAGGCCCATTGTCCATGCCCTTTTGGCCCATCAAAGAAAATAAGGGAGGCTGTGTGAGTGTTGTGTGTGCGCTGTCTGGGGAAACCATGACAGAAAACAGCTTCTTATGCTGTTTCCAAGGTTTTAGGAAAGATCCTCCAATTTCTTAACAAAGTTAACATGAAAATGCAAGAAATGAGCCAACAAATGCTAATTTGCCTAGCTAATTTTGGGGCTGGCAGAAGTTATGCAGACTGTTAAAAAGACAGTTCAATTGCTTGCAATGTTTACTGAAGATCAGTAGCCCTAAACTACAAATAATCTGCTTGCTTATAAATATCAATTGCAACAATAAAGGTGTTTGAGTTGATGGAAAAGCCTCATCCAGCAAGTCTATGTTTGGAAGAGCCACTATTGAACTGCAGTTCCATGCCCCATCCTTCATATTATGCTTATTTATGAAACCTGATCATTGTCTTTTTTCCAGGAATGTGTTCTCTGTCAGCAGAGGAATAGGTACCATTTAATCAACCAATAGAAAACTGCTTACACCGTTTATAAGGTCCAAAATTATAGACAGTGTCTGTCTCATACCTCATGCACCAGGAAAAAGTTAAATTTGTGGAAACCTTTGTGAGACTGCGGTTTTTAAATCTTCTATACAATTCTTGGACAATAATTGAAACGACCTTTAATGAGAAGCGAATGCCTCAGGAAGCAGCCCAAATTTAGCATCCTTTCGGGAGGTTTTTAGGGATATATATTTGTTAGTATCCTGGAAACACTCTTACTATTTTATTCTATTACTAGAACTGTTTGAGCAAAATATACTTTTAAATATTATAAGTTTCTTAATAATTCACAACATCTGCTTTCCAGACATTCTGCCCCCATATAAACTCACAGAATCCTTAAAAATTAGTCATCCTCTTACAATTGGCATAGTTATCTGTGTATTAAATTATGCCCTTCCTTCTTGCGGCTTCATGACATGGTTACCTTAGTACCACCCAATTGTGATCCTATCGTGTGCCAATGATATTTAATCATCAGAGAAGGCAGACAAACGTTTTTGATCTTATACACATCACCTATGTAAACAAAAATGGAACAATTGGGCAAAACTGATTTAAAAATATACATACTAAAGCATTCCTTAACAGAAAATTACTTGTAGGAGATTTGCAGCTTCTTCCAGAAAGCCTTAATGTGGTCTTTCTGTAGAACATGTAGTAAAATCTATAACACAGTTAATTAAAGAGTTTATCAGATGCATCCTAGCTGAGTCCTTCAAAGAGCAGCTGATCTTAAAAACTCCTCTTTGGCGCAAAATAACCACCTGTCAATATTTCAATTTCTGCCCTCCCTGCCTGATCACACTTCAATTGTTTCCCAATAATTATTATAATCATTCACCACAAGGGCAACCAGTTGTTTCAGGGTTTTAGGTGAGAGGCAAAGGCCTGAAAAAAAACCCCCGCCCACTCATTTGTACAGATCACTCCTCAGGGCAGCTCCGTATTTGAACAGCTGCTGGTGAGGCACAAATCAGCCTCAAAGCTGAGCCAAGCCTGGATAGCATGATGCATCCTGATTTCTGGGCTGGGGGGAGGGGGTGGTTCTGTTGTTGTTGGTCCTAATTTGAGTCCTGCACATGACCAGCCACTTTCCCTACTGGAAATAATTTCTCTAAATTAAAGGTTGCTGCAGTGTTTCAAGCCTGTCAAAGATCTCTTGTTGGACAGGCTCCTTAAAAAAAAAATGAGTCAATGTCTCAAATCCTAGCCTCGAGAGCCAGCTTTTGCTTGATGAAAGGGCTGAAAAATCAGTTACCAGTCAGAATATATTGCTCTGTCAGGTTTTATGGGAAGAAAATATTTTAGTTGTTTTTTTTTTTTCTTTTACAGGAATAAGTGACTTGGATCTATTGTTATTGATATGGCTTTATTCTCTGGAATAATCCTGCCCTACTAACACTGCAAAGCATCTGAAAATGTTCTAGCTGTGATGGAAGCTACCACAAGGTAACCTAGAAATGCTGAATATTTTTGACCTGGTCTCTTAGTATTTTGCACTGACTTTACTCCAGTGTAAATCCGTTTGACTAGTGGAACTTCACTGAATCTATTTCTTTGAGCTGCTGTGAGCTTTTAGGTGATGTTATAAAAATTACTGGGGACAAAATCTTTAAAATACGTTGAAATCTATTAGGATTTCAGTGGAGTCAGGTATTCACATTTGAGGATAAAAATCCCATGGGGCAATATGTTGAACACTTTTACATTGCTCAAGCCTGGTAATAATACTAATTGTTATGTGTGGAGAAGCCAGTGAGATTGTGGTGCTATCAATAACTGGCATTGTTTTACAACAGAGAAGCAAAACAACACACACTGGGGTGAGAGGAAGGCAGAAATAGCAGCTCTTGCATCCTGCAGTGTTTGCACCAAATCTAGCAGATGGAGAAAGTGCGATAGGCACCGTTGGTGACAGCTCAGGGAAGACTTCATCCTAATGTGCAATGCGGCCCAAAAGCAAGCAACCAATTCTCTGTGTAAGAAACAGCCTGCTCAGTAGTATGGAGGTGTAGAGGGTTGGTTAAGAAGGAAAGGGCATCAGGACGCTGGCTTTTTAAGGCTTGATATTTTGGCAGTGCCTCAATCTCAGAATAACCTTGACATTTAGAGGAAGTTGGCTTGTAGCAAGGCGAAGTGGGTAATGTAGTAAGTAGTACAGCTAACCGCAAGGCAGGAACAAGAACAGAGCATGCTTGGCAACTGCTACCAATGGGCACCTAGTGCGTAGTAACTGCTAACCAATTAGTGCGTGAATAGTGGACACAGACCAATAGGCACCTTACGCAAAGACTGTAACACGGTGTATAAAAGTTGGTGGAGGGTTGGTAATAAACTGAGCAAGATTTTAAACTCATATTGGGTGTGGTCTTGACTACGGCCGTCTCTTCTTGCAACATGGAGGATACTGCAGAGCCTTTGTAAAAAGCAGTAGAGAGCCCCATCTGCAAGGCTGGGCAAAGCTCGGCTTCCTCTCCTCTTGGAGGAGAAGGAGACTCTGCTGGTCGGGAGATGCCTGCTAAGCTGGGCTGGCTAAACCATGCTCTGAAGAGAGAATGAAAAATGGTCTGTTTTCAGTAGGAGATGAAAAGAAGATACATGAGAAAAGAAGGTAAGAGAAGAATGACTGCATGAGAGAAATTACGGTGGGAAAGTCTGTTTTCTCTGTCTCATAACAACCCAGAAAAAGAAAACTTTCTCTTTTGTTAATAAAGGAGAGTATTGAACAAGAAAACACAGAAATGCTTACTCTATACAACATGGAGTCAGTCTGCAGAACTCCTTGCCATTGCCAAGCGTCAAGGACG
This sequence comes from Phaenicophaeus curvirostris, assembly GCF_032191515.1. Taxonomy (NCBI): domain Eukaryota; kingdom Metazoa; phylum Chordata; class Aves; order Cuculiformes; family Cuculidae; genus Phaenicophaeus; species Phaenicophaeus curvirostris. Next base: position 26,977,251 of record NC_091397.1, read on the forward strand.
TTATGATACTTAGATTTGTATGGATATAAAACACATGCAGAATAACCAGAAGAGAGGATGATAAAAATAAAGAGAGAACAGATCTCTTGGAGGAGAATCCAGGTCAAGAGTTAATTAGCAGAGCAGAAGTGAAGGCTTAATGCAAAGGAGTTCTTCCCAGAAGCCTGTGGAAGGCAATCCCCACTGGTAGAGCTGGTACAGCTGCAGGTCCCCTTGGGCTGGAGGATGCCTGGAGCCCATGCCCAGGGACAGCAGCACCTCTCCTGCCTCTAACTTCTCCTCCAGCTCCTGAATCGCCCCCTCTTCCTTTAGTCCCTCAGGAGCATTTCCACACTGAAACACTTGTTCTGTCTTCATCATCTCTTCCTACCTCCACCTCTGCCATCCCAGTTGAGAGAGCACTTTCCCTGCTGGTGAGAATTAAAGCTCGGTGCTTTGGCTGGTGTTCTTTCAGATGACAACCTTTAATCTTTGCCTTCATTCTGAGAATTAGTAGTACAACTCCTCAATCAGTCTTTCTCACTTTCACCCAGAGCTCATCCTTTTTCTTTAGCTCTAACACTGGCAACAAAAATATCTTTCTCCACTTTTTCTCTTCCACTGCTTATATCACATCCTTCAGCTACAGATGCCCACAATCTGATTCTGTTTTGTTGTTTGACTCCTGACCATTATTGTCACAGATATTTAAAATCTGTGGCTTTATCCCCTCAATTTTCAGGATCTCTCTTGCAAGGCCTAATGGTTAGCAGTATGTATTGCCCATCAAGGTCAAGGGAGGAATGGTTATACCAGATTTCTGAGAGCTCTGAGTCCATACCAATCAATCTACTGACCACAAGCAGTGCTTTTGGAAAACCCATTGCCTGCACAGAGGATGGCTGGGAGCAGACCACCACTGCCAGCATTTTTAAAGCACACCATCACTTGAAGTAGCAATGTGCATGTCAGCTACTAGCATATGACTGGCTTCTGGCTTTTACCAAATGCTCTGCTTTATTTCTTTTGCGGGATTAGGCGAAAACATTGGCAGTAGTGACAGTATATATTTGAAAGAAACTATGCAAATACCTATCCAGAAACATATGTAACTGTTGAGGTCAGGAACTCTGTGGTGGTAGACCATTGCAGATCTGACTATAGGAAAAAAACTTTCAATCCAAGTTCTGTTGGAAGTGCATGATAGTCCATATACTTTTCTTTTGCTCAATCTATGTGGGGTTTTTTATTGCATATATTTGAAAAAAATACAATTATATCAATATTGTATTTATATCACTTGACATATGAAATCCAGGTTTCTTTAGATAAATTGTGCAATTTTGTGAAGTGGTGCATTTAGCAGAAGTTGTTTAAGGTTATGCCATTAATTTACGAAGTTAAAGCACATTGCATGGTAAACAGGTTCCAACCCGTGTTGATTTGCAGCCTACAATAGGGCCATCAAGAAGATTTACCATAATCCTTTAGACATTTATTATAATAGCTTATAATTCACTCCTATTGCTTCCAACTTCCTCCTCTGCCATGTTACACTTCTTCATTTGACCTCTGCTCACCTACTTGTTGTCTGCTTTGAACCATTTAAAAGTTTCCTCCCCTCTTTCCTTATGCTCATTTGAGATACTGCTAAGTGATACTGCTCTGTCAAGCCATCCTTAGATTGTTCCTTCTCTGATCGCTTCAAATTGTCTCATACTTGGCACTAGCTCTGGTTTAAAATTAGGCAACTACTTGAGTGCTTTGCTGAACTTGAGTGTCCTTCATGTAATTAGGTTTAAACTTTTTCCTGCCTCCTGGTTTCCCCTCACTGCCTTGTACAATTAGTCCCTTTCTCTGATATAGGCAATGTCAATTTGGTAGTTACTTTTTTTGTTGAACTGGAAGGAAAAGGTCATTAACTAGTTGTTCATGGTCTATTCTTGGTTGCCGATGAACTGTTCCCCACAAATGAAGGTTCAAGAGTTGTCCTAATGTGCAGCTGATAAGCCCCTGCTCCAGTAGCTGCAATCCCCACAGTTGTACTACACCATCAAGTATAAATGTACACCTGGCAGCGGGATAGTGACATGGAGCCACTACCGCAGCTTCCATAGAGATGAGGTTTCAAGAACTGAAACTAATAGCTATTGAAGAAGCTATCAAGATTATATTAAAAAATACAGTATTGCTTTTTCTACTTAAGCCTTTCATCCAAGGATCCCAGCACTCATGACAAACACCAAGCCAGGCACTTTCCACTAATACTACACCCCTCTCCAGGGATTCCATCTTTAATGCCACACACCTCTCCTACAACTTTGGTTTCTTTTCTCACCTTTTCCACTACTCCATTTTTTCCAGAGCTTACATACACTTGCTCTATTCCTGTTCCCTTTGCAATAAAAGTCCTGATTTCTGTTGCCATCTCTTGGCTTCTTTTCATCTTCTCCACCACAGGCCATTTACTTCAGCAGCCTTCTGCCCACCACAGGTGGTCTTTGCAGGTGTAGAGACAGCATCGCTCTCTCCACGTCCTGCCTCATCAGGCAAGGGAACCCCTTGCCCCACTGCAGGTGCTGGCCAAGTCCCTGCTGCACTGGCCAAGGATCTCCCATGCTGCCAGGGCTGAGCAAGGTCCAAATGTCTACACTTGTAGCTAAGCCACTTAACTTCACTGGCTATCAAGGGTGAGCAAATTTCCTTCTATAGCGCAGGCATGGAGATGCTTGATAAGTGGTTCCTATAGCAACTGTATCCAGGTGAAAACTCCCACAAGAGCTCTCCTTCCCCCTTCCCTTTCCCTACCTCACCTTTCTTTACAGGGTTTTTTTGTGGCAGGGGGTGAATGAAAGGGATGCTAACCAGGCAATTTAACTGCCTTGTATTACCCACACGAAACACATGTTAAGCGCTGTCACTGGGAAGCAGTGCCACATGTTCACGCTATCTGTTGAGTGGCTCATTGGCCAGCCAGGTGTCTGTGACCATGAATGATCAATACGTATGGACTGAGGAAACATCTTAATTTTTTGGAAGGAGAATATCAACTGATTTTTAAGGCTTTGTAAATATGTTTATCTGCCACCTTTGTGGAATTCTACTTGTCACCCAGGTCCTGCTCTGTGCCAAACAACCCTGACACAGAAATCACATCTTTTTCCACAGCAAAATTATGATGGAGTGGTAAGCAAGGGAGTTAAAAAGGTCTGTTGGATGAAATTAAAATCTGAAATCCAAAATCTGAAACTCTGCAGCATCTGAGAAGGGAAAATCCAGACATGACCTCCCTTCTGTGAAGTGAGGATAAGGCCCTGCCTGTGTGGAAAGCTTCACCTGGGACTTCATTCATCCTAAATGATGGGTGCAATGGCCATACATCAAGGTCCTCTTTTGGGTCTGCTGTGTCCATCCTACCATCTGTGCTTGGAAGGATTCCAAGTTATCCTGAGTTTAATCAACAAAGCCAACTAGATGAGCATAGATCAGCATTCTCAGCCCTTTTTCTAAGCTAACTGGCTTTGCCAAAGGTGCATCCAAGCCCTTTCTTTGGCAGTGCAGCTGGAGCATAACATTCAACGATGCAGTATGGTAACAAACAGCTCTTGAGACAGGAGCACCATCAACAGAAAAACTGATTTCACAGCCATATTCAATGATCAGAGCAAGCCCTGCAGGTGCTAACATAGCTTAAGAGGTACTGAGCTCATCTTGGCCAAAATTAGAAGCAAGAAGGAGATAATACTTATAATACTTCTCCTTTGTTGGAATCTTTGCAAAGGTCATTGGACCTCATGCTTTTCTCTTCAGCCATGAGAGCAAGAAATTAACTCTTCCTTCAAACAAGAAGTTAGAAGTTATCAAATATTAAAATCAGTAGGATATTTAAGTAGAACTTACATTTCCATGGCCACAACAAATATATAAAAATTTGCAACACTGAATTTGTTTACATATCTAATTACATCCTGATAGAATCAATAAGGATCATCCTATTGGTGTCAGGGAGTTTCCCATGAGCAGAGAGCTCAGCGTGGCAGGAGAAAGTCTGGAGATACTAGGCCACAGCTCTTCACAGGTATTTCTGCTAGCAATCATACCAGCTATGGGGTAGCTGCAGTATAAGAGGGAGAAAACACAAGAAGCTGCAAATCTCACCAATTTCAGTGTTATGTCCCATACTCAGACCTGAAGCCTCTCAGTGTTTAGATCTCCATCATCCTTGGTACACGCTGCTCATGGTAGCTATTTGATATTGGCAAATTACTGACACAGTCATAATCCTGTGAGCAGTTGCTGTTAACTGCGAGCAGCCTCACAGCCAATGTTCGGGGTCAGATTCCCCTTTCCCTGCCCCACCAGCCTCTGTCAGGATACAAACCCAGCTTTGTAGGGCCTTATCTGACCCACTGGATGCAGAGACCTCAGATTTTAATTAATTTTCTCCTCCAAGTTCCCTCCTTAGGTCTCAGTAAAGAACCTCCTTTAACCTTTTGCAACTTTATGTAGACCATTCTGTACACGCTTGACCCCCTACATGGGATCACAGAGTAATCCAAGCTGGGAGAGATCTCAGGAGCTCTCAGTCAAATCTCCAGCTCATACCAGTGTGAGCTCTGAGATCAGATGAGTTTTTTCAGCACTTTATCCAGCCAGGTCTTGAACCCACCTAGAATGGAGACTGCACCAAAGAGAACCTGCTCCAAAGCTTCATTGAATCTCCTTGTTAAGGACTGAGAAGGACCAATCAATTGACATTTTAGGGACTCTGAAGGCTGCATAATTTGTTGTGGAGTATGTCTAGTGAGAGAAAATGTCTGGTAGGATTCATTTTTTCCAGGTTGCTACCAGGATATAGCAGAAAGGTGTCACTACCAGTGAGGGGAGGGAAGATGCAGGAGGATGCTAACGACTCCATGCTTAAAATATGCTCAAAATCCTTGGCAGTAGCTCTAATCTCTTTGACTCTGAAAAATGGCCAGATATATTTCCTCTGGACTCCTGCATCTAAAGTCTGGTGCTTTAAATTCATTGCTTGCCATTGCATCTCCAAAGTGCAAGTCCTCTCCATCTTGCTCATAAGAGGAAACGGGGAGTAATTTTTTTGTCTTTTAAAAACTACAAGAGGAAAAATCTTGATCAGAATCTGTAGTATTTATAAGAGAATTACTGAATAATCTTTAAAACTACCTGAAAATAACTCAAAGTCTCTGTTGATCTGAATTGTGTCGTCAGCTCTCCCCTGGGACTGCCAGCCTTGGGGTAATTGCCATGTATCACATGTTGCTTGACATGCTGGAGAACAGGAGGAGCGTTGCAGCCCTCAAAGGCTGAAAAGCAGAAGCCCTAGAGAAGGCGAAGGCAGGGTCACATGGCTTTTCTAAGGATCCCAAAAATAAAAGGCAGAAAAGTTATTCTGAAAATACCTGAGAAGCTGTGATGAGCCATCAGCTCTTCAGCCTTTCTTCTGCCACGCTCAGCTCCCCGCTCTCCTTCATTGAACCCTACTGAGAACATGGCTGCTGCCAGCCTCATTGCTTCAAATTTATTTTTAATGTAAAAGGTGTTGCAGCAATGGAGACACTGTGTTGAACCCATGGCTGCCACAAATTGAGGGACAGCTCTCCAACTTGGTAAGCTTTTTATAAGCCATACTTAGTAGATGCATGCTCTCACTGAGAAATAAAGTTAGTAGAGCCGTACTGTGGCTGCAGAGTCCTCACACCAGTTATGATCCAAATAAAAAAAAGAAATCTTCAGGTCCAGTAGGAAAAATGACACAGCAGCAAGCCGAATCTCATTTTGTTATAACCAGTGAATATTCCAGACACATGCTGACCCTCACGTGAGCCAAATTCCCCATGACTGGTGTGCCCCAAAAGGAGCCAGTGCACTCTCGTCATCCATGTGACTGGACTCTGCACAGTGTCTTTCACCAAAACTGAGACCTTGAGAAGGTAAAGCAAAAGAGAAGGACCCTTTTTATCTTCAGGTTTATGGCTAAGATGGAAAACAGAGACAGTAACATATGCCCTTGAGAAGAAATGCAGTTCTGGCAATAATGTAGCTGTGTAAATTCTGTAGCTCTCAGCTGAGCTAGGGCTGCATGGGTTGATTGACAAGAAGGGAAGGTCACAAGCTCTCTGCTTTTACTATCTAGAAAAGTATGCTGGCATCATTTTCTATTTCTGTGGGCCTAGCAAAGGGAGGGCTGGTGAGATGAGTCTCTCAGGCAATGGAAAAGAGCAGGAGAGCTGGATTTTCTTTGCTACTCTATGCAAATAAAGCAAGCAAACATAAGTCCGAAACAGAGCTGATAAATCTGATTCTCATTTCTCAAGAAGGTTCCTTTATAGCAATCTGACAATATATACATGCATTACAGTGGAGACTAATTGCTCTCTGGAAATGAGAACCTTGCGAATTAATTTTTATAACTTACGTGCTTCCTAATCACCGACACACAGTTGTTTGACAGCTGAATAATGCTTAGAGATGTGCAAATAAATGCAAATAAAAAAATGTCAAAACTTCCAAAATTGAGGTGTTGTCTTTTTTTTTCACATGCCACAGCTAAACTGGTGCCACCAGGTTTATTCTGCACAGTGGCAGTAAGTAACAAAGGTTGTATTGCAAGAAGTAATAACTCAACCCTTAAATGAGATGTACCATGCATGTTTGCTTTGCAATGTAATGATACTCTGTTGAGAGGAGCAACATTTGGATTCAGCTACACTGGAAGCCTGCCACAGCTTAGGGAAAATGTGTGTGAAATGGCGAGAATCAAAAAAGAGCTTTTAATGTTTCTCGGCTTTTCAACACATGTTTTTGGCTTCAGAACTGAGTAACTTTACTGACTCTGAAGAATATACATTTTGACGCAGAGGGAGCAGAGAGTGAGAAATTACCATAAGTGCAGCCAAACATTTGCTATTTCTGAGCACTTAGCCGTGAACTCTCCCTAAGCTGCTGGGAACTGATTGAAGAGGTGTTTTCTGTACAGTGCAGAACCTGTAGAGGTGTTTTCCCATTACCTTGGGAGCAAAAGTCCCACTGGCTCTCCAGCTACAGTGCTGGAGATTCCTGCACCATCACAAGAAAACGGCAAGTTCATGAAGGGCACATTGTCATGGTTTCCTATTGAGCTACTCCATTTGCTGGCCCTCACTCGATACCAGTAGATCAGTAATGTTTTTTAAGCTTCCAAGAGTCTTTTAACATTGCTGTAATCTTACTTATTCAGTTCTCTTCCATCAAAACTACCTCCTCCAGATCAAAGTTTTTCTTTTGTTGCATATCTGTGCAACATCACTGGCTGTTACCAGGAAAACCAGAGAGGGTGAGGCTGAAACAGCCGCCAAGGCCACCAGCCATCAATCCTGATTCACAGGAGTGCTGAGTAGATGACTCAAAATTCCTCTGCAATTTCCCTTCACACCAGAGAAAACTGCTGCTGCCTACACTGCAGAAGGCAACTTTTCATTGGGACTGGTTCTCAGCCAGCATCACGGCCACGTCCCCGGCGGGGCAACGCTGCTGTTATGCATGCTGGACTCATGCTGACAGCAAGGACTGTTACAGCAGCTCCTCAAATGAGGGACTGGCTCAGTAGTGCACACAACCTTCATGGGACGTGGTGGGACACGCAACTGGGAAGGCACAGCTCGGTGGAGGATGTGCTGACTTGGAGCCAGGTGCTCTGTCTGTGACCACACCAGCTCAGACCCTGTAGTGACTCATACTGCCTTTGACGAGACTTCACTCTAGGGTGTTTATGTATTTTTTGGTTGTTTTGGCAAATACCACAGAGACCTACTCTCAAAAGTGTCTGCATATATTCCAGTTGATACTAGAAAACTGAGGAGATAAAATGAAAGGCTTCTAAAATTTAATTTTATTTTTCAAGTTGCACATGTCACCTTTTTAATTCCAACTTGTCTTTTCTCTCTTTAGTTTACTCTGGCATCAGCAGCAGAAATACCAAACACACACAATTTTGTCACAAGACAAATTGTTCTCCTGGTAGTTCAAGCCCAGGGGCAAGACAAAATGCTGGAAATATGGCAAGGAAGTCTGCACTAAGTCATATTCACAAATTAAGCATCCTCCGTTCAAAAGACTGCTTTCCCTCTGCCATAGAAAAGTCCACATTTTCCAGGGTCAGTTGTCCTGGCTACAAGTTTTGACCAGGATCCAACACATCATGTCTATGGAAAAAACCACACAATTCTTTATGTTCATTTCCGTGGTATTCTGCATCACATACAAATCAACTGCAAATTAGAAAAAATTTAGTATGGAATCTTTTATTGTTTTAAGGAGAAATTTGCTTGATTTGAACAATTTAAAGGGCATGGGAATAATTTAGATGGGAAGCATGGATGTATGGGGAGGTTACCTAGTACAGAGTAATCGCAAAGGTTTCTGGATGCTCAGCCATGTTGAAAAACCATGGTTCCTTCTCACAGAAGTTTGTAATACATTTACTAAAAAAAACCAATGATAAAACAATATTCTTGAAGGAAGAAATGCTGTATGTGTTCTGCAGTTGTCCATGTTCATGAACTAGGTTTCTACGAACTGGAAGGACAGGGCTTGGCTTAGATAAAACATTTTTTAGTAAGAAATAATATTAGGATTTTTGGAGAGCTTCAAAACCCCCCACTGAGCCTGAACTTCATTGCACAAGGTTTGCTGAGCCTTTTCTTTGCCCTGCTCTGTAATTCATGTTTGCATTTATGGAAATCAGATTTTCTCTGTAAAAACATGTTGGTTGTACAAACAAAGAGAGTAATAACTCTCTTTGGGAGTCACCCTTTACCTGTCAGATTAAATAGCAGTTCTGTTTTATGAAGTGCACTCTGTAAATGTCTTTACATACAGAAAAATAATGGCTCATGTCTATAAAAAGACTCCAATGTGACAGAAGACCCAGACTACGTAAGGCAGTACTAGTCCTAGGATTAAGGATGTCTGACTACAGTTACATACAGAGCTTTTTGTTGAATAATACCCAAAACACCCTATAGTTGCAATTGTATTTAGCAAGCAGATCAGAGAAAGCTTTAGTCTTTCAAAATAATTTTCATGGAAATTATTTCAGTTCTTCAAGAAATTAAAAGCAACAGAAATTATTTTTTCCCAACTAAGCTCATGGATCATACAAAGATAGATGATTGTGGTTTTGATAAATAATTATAGTAATGCATTATGTATAGTATCTCTGATACTAACTGGGATAGCTGGTATTGCAAGTACTTAGTAAGTACAACACAAAGGACATACTCTTTGCTCTACATTTGAAATAGAAAAGCTATTTAGTATTTTTTAAATACGTTAAATGAAGTTTACTCTCCCTTGGAGATAGCTATTTTTTCTCTGTTCTATGCGGGTGGATCATTTGAAAATTGCACAAGACAGCCAATTTCGGCACTTCAGCTTGGAGTACCAAATGTTAGCAAATCATCCTGAATGGATCTGAAGTTTAAGGCTGCAACGTTATTCTATGTGACAGTGAATGTATTTTCATCTTCACCTATTTGCATATTCACAGTCAGAAATGCATGGTAGTTATTGTGTAAAAGGGGTCTGTTTAGGAAGAAAAGGCAGATGCCGTTTTTGAAAGTTGTTAGTTCAACAAGGATATATGAACCATGAAGTGCATGATAAAGCTTTATCCAGAAATGTTTGCATTGGGAAGCAGAGCTGGCCAAGTGCAGAAAGCAAAACCAGAAAAGGAAAAGACGGCCAGATCTTCACAGGGGATGCCAAGCTCCTGCGGGTCATGATGCAGTAGAAAACCACTCGTCGTGTAGGAAGTGAAATAGTTCAGCTCTGTTTCTCAAGAAGTCCATGCTGCATTTACTTAGGAAAGCAATAGACCATTTTGGTGAAATAAAACGTTTCATCTAATGATCCCTTTCTGTTCCTTGCCCATCTCTGTGAAGACCTTGGACCTGCAAAAAAGCTGGAGTTGCAGTGATACTGTTATACAATTTGTGCAACTGAGGTGCTATTTTAGGCAGAGGGCTGTGACTGTCATTATTTCATTCTCGCAGGTCTTCCTACTCTCAGCTTTCCCACACAACCAGCCCTGCTGCTTTTTGGAACTCCCTGGTGCACCTCTGACTCCAGGTATGTCCAAAGGAGCGTGCCAGGAGGGCTGGTCTCTACAGCTTGGTGGCTCTGGCACAAGAGCGGATTGTGACCATACAGAGATAGGATAGGAGAAAAGTTATTTAGCTAAGTGTTTTAATGGGAGAATTTTGTATAAATAAAGGTTTCATTTTACTACCAGTAAATTCTAATGATGATGGCAGAAACCACTTTAACCATTTGAGTTCATCCACCTCAGGACTCAGAGGAGTGTGCTCCTCCACATGAGGACCCTGCCTGTAGATAATATGATGACACCAAGAAAACAGCAGCTACTCCAGGGTGACAGAAAAAGTAATGAAAAGGGTACTACAACTTTCAGATGAAAATCAAATCTTTAAGGAGTCAAGAACCACTCTTGATGGAGATATTTTCCCATTACCAGCTACTCAGGTCTCTAATAAAATGTCTAGTAAGGATCACTCCCAAAAGCAACCATAGTTATCTGTTTGTAGGACATCAGCAGGCAAAATTTACTTGCCTAATTAACCCGTTGTTGGCCCGTCTGGGGTGATCTTCCATTTCCCCATGGGAAAGGAAGTTCTTACTCTAGCAACATTTTTTATAGGCCTTCTTCCTTTCTACATCTGAGCAAGAAAGCACAGTTTGCTGCCCCAGCTGAAGACACAGACCATTTACTCTTCTGGTTAAAAAGTGATCTTGCTTCAATAAAGTCCCAGACGTTCTCTCTGAAGACTATGCTTAGTATCCAGAGCATTAAACAAATCAATGTGCATGAGCTTTGGAAGAAAAGGCATTTGAGTTTGAATGCAAAAGCCAGTCCAGGGTAAACCTGGGGTCTCCATTCATACAAAGCCACATCTGTGATAATCAGAGATGAAAAGGAAGCTTTAACCTCTGAGGTTGATGGAGACCAAAATGATGAAAGGATTTTTAGATGTGAAAAGACGGATCAAGATTTTTACTAAATTCTGGTTTGGAAGGAAGATTGAAAATTGCCTTTGCTCTGAATTTGGGACATTTCAGGCTGAAGCAGGTGTGCCTTACATCTTGAACATTTCATGCATTTCCATCTCATTCACTCTATTTTCAACTCCCATTCCCTCAGACTTTAGTTACTTGTGTCTTTCAACAATATGATAGCAAAAACCAGCCAAGCTCCAAAGTTTCTCTGTAATGCATGATTTAAATAATGCATCCATTAATTTTTGTGCCAATAGTGGTACCACATAAACTAATACATTATTTTTGAGAATCTGTTTCTGCAAGCATTAGACCATTTGACTAAAATATTCCTAATGCATAAATAAAGTTACTCTTGTGCATTAGTGTTTTCAGGCTCAAAGATTTAATGTGTTATTTTAAAATACAAATATTTTCCAAGGTGCAAAATATAAATGCAACTATATTTAAGTCTTCACTGAAATGAAGCATGCAAAAAAAATCGTGATGAAGGCTTTTCTTCCTGTTGCTGAAATAGAGGACTTTTACCAATTTAAAAAGAGCATCCTTAACATATACCTAGAATATTATGTGTATAGTGGGTTATTACTCTGTAATTGGTTTGGCTGATTACAATGATTACACTAAGCTGGCACAATAGTATAGCTACCTGGTGAAAGTACTTCTGTAAAGCCTACAGAAATCTGCTCACTGGAGACCATAATGTATGTTTGGAGGTCAGAAATTTTGATTTACAAGGAAGGCAGTTTTTTAACACTGGTTACATTTTTATTTGCATTAAAATAAAGCTGACTATTTTCCAAGTGTTCCTTTAAGTAAAATTTAAAAGCCCTTTCCTATGGACTGAATCCTTTTGTCAGATTTTAAGACATTGTGTTATCTCTTGTATGGGCTAAATCCTAGAAAGGTTAGTTCAAAACACATTGAAGAAACAATGCTTTGCTCTCTACATGTAAAATGGGAAGCTTTTAATACTGTTGAACTTGTCCGTGACCTATATAGGGCATTGCAAAGTTGATTTTTGCCGGAGTTGTGCTCTTCCATGGAGAGATTTTGCTGCCCAGCTTTAGATGTGTGCCTAGGCAAGCACCACCAGAAGGAAGGAGCAAGGGTTGAGTTCACATCAACAGTGTCCACCACTCATGCAAGGAGCAAACCTGGACACATCCACCCTCAGACACCTTCTTTTCTACACAGAGATGCAAACACTTGTACACATCCCAAAACATTGCCAATGTGGGGAACAACTAGCTTCAGAGGCTCAACCTCTCACATCTCCTTTGCAAGTGGGGTAGTGGGTCCCCGGCAGGCATGGGGGCTGGAGGGTCCCAGCAATGCACGTGGCTGAGCACAGAAGTCAAGTCTTCTCGTGACCCCTTGTGCAGGGGTCGGGGAGGGATGAAGTAGCTGTCAGCTTCAGAGGGGAGGATTTAATGAGCACTTCTGCATTTCAGCAAGTTGAATAACAGTCTCTGACATCTTGGTTCTTCCCACAAAGGAGGCAACGCTGCACAATGCTGCTTCCCAATGTACACCCCTCCCTGGCATCAAGTACAGCTTGCTAATGGCTGGTGAAGCTGCTGTGAAAGACCTGCTGCTCTCCCAGTGGGGCTCCATCAGCATGTGGGGGCATTGCTCCTCTTTGGAGGGGCTGAATATCGGGCAGCACGGAGCTGCTGGCCACCATGCTCCCCAACCACATGCTGGCAATGACTTTCTGTCAGTGAGGGGGAGAAACGCCCTTGTTCCATTGCAGGGAGTATTAAATGCTTTTAGCAAGCAATGACCACCCTTAATGATTTCCAAGAGAGGAAATGAACCTCCAATCAATTATGACACTTGATTAGGTTACTTAAATTGCTGAATCTCCAGCAAAATCAGCAGTGCCAACTCCCTGACACCGTGTGTGTGATTTGATGGCCCTTATAGTAATGCAGCTCTGCACACCTCCTGTTTTATGTACATTTCCTTTGCTGTTACTCAACTTCCGTTTCATTACTGGAAACTCGAATTTTCACCTCATCACTTCATAACCTTATTTGTGCATCGCTCTGGTGATCACCTGGTGATTTTTAGGCAGATTTTTTTTCCTTGAAATGCTAATAAATTCCCAATTAAAAAAGACACAGGCCTGTGACTGGAATATTGTCTTTCCTCAGTTTTATTTCAAATAAAGCAGAAGTGCAACTTCAAAGCCATCAAAGCAATGGGTGACTATCAGAGAGAGCACTGGCCTTTGATAACATGAAACACCACCTGAATAGGAAAGTCTTATAGGAATTTCTAGTGATCATTAATAGAATGTAATTCACTTATTTGCTAATTATAAGAGTGGCAGCAGTAGCAGTTAAATGGAATATTGAAAACAGCATGCTGCGTTATCACAGCATTGACCCTGCAAGACTCGCTCTTCTTCCCACCCCACTGACTTTGCCTCCTCCAAGGTGACAGCTGAGAGGAGTCTGTGATTCTTCTCTGTTGCTTGGTGCCCTGGAGTTCTGTGTCCTTTCCCCTGGCCTGATACCCCTCCACACCATTTGTTCCCTTTATTTGCAAGGGGGAATTTTTAACTCCTCACAAAAGACGTGAAAAATCTGTGGGCAAGTACACTTAGTAAATCCCCTGGCTGAGTTGGAAAGACAGGTGGCAGATTGGAGGATGAAGGGTGCACAGGAGATGTAATAAAATACGGACCCATTTGGGTCGAGTCCCAGGGAGGATAAAGGTTGTACTGAGTCTGAAGCTCTCCTGTGGTCTGTAAGCCTGTTAAAAGGCAGCTCTGGCAACCTGAGCAAGACTGTTATGGCAGGCGGAAGTGAAAAATAAGTTACCTTTTATGAGAAGATACACATTTCAGATACGTAAGTGTTGGGTGCTGCTATAAATACAGCAGACTTTACCAGTTAAAAAATGACCAGTAGGGTCTCAAACTGTGAATTCTTTAAAATTGCAGAAATATTCCTGAGTAGGCAGTGTGGGATTCCCCACAAAAATGTAATTCTCATTCATTATGATTTCTTCGGCACAGACCCAGGAGCTTCTGAAACTCTGCATGACAAGTGATGGAGTGCAAGACCCTGCCTGGCAAACCACCTGTGGGTCTGGCTGCCACCTCTACTCCCATGGCACAGGTTCTCCACTGCTGGGTGGCAGGTAGTGATGCAGAAGGGGAATTCTGCCCACCCAACCACTCCCTGCCCTGGGATCAGGAGTTGCCAGTAACCCTTATACAGTCTCCCACTCTCTCCTCTGTTTATCCTGATCTCACATTTGAAATGTGTAGCCCAATGTGGTGTGCTCCCACAGAGACTTGGCTTCAGGAGCGAAATATTTTTTGAAAAATAAAAATTACTTTCCAGAGATATTCTGGCTAATGCCACAGGGTTTGCCCAGAGGGGACATGCAACAGCTTGCACAATGAGGCATCCTTGGAAAACCAGCAGCTACTTCTAACATTTCAAAGTAAGTAAAACCATAACATCCTCCTGCAGGAGGAGTATCTATACAGGGGAAGGTTTCTCCCCAGAGAACATCTACCTGGCGGCTCACTGTTGTTTTGTAAAACAGGTATGTTGACATATAGATAGAGAGGCACAGCCCAGCCTGTGGTGCCGCTCTGCATACTGGACAGTGGTGAAACACCTACATCACTCAGCATTCATCCTGACGCAACACGTACCTCCCTGAGGAACTCCATATCCTTTGCCTCTGAGGTAGTCCCAGACTGAATACAACATTTCTTACCCTATTCAGCTCAGTGGCTGTTGTGGCTTTTGCCTGTTTTGCATTTCCATTTCTCCTTTGCTGTCTCTACAATTACATTTTTTTTCTCATATGTTTTTCCAAACCCACTAACACAGTATTTGACTTGCCTCCTCCCCTCCCAAACCATAGATTTGTTTTCAAGATTTTCCAGCGGTAGGTTGAAGAGATTTAACTCCTTTCATGACGGTAGGGCAGTTTCGCCAATCACTTGAAGGCTCAGTAAGAGCAATCAGTGATGACGATTAGCGGTGCTCACTACGGAGCTGATGCTGAAGTGCCTCAGATGATCGTTGTTGCTCATTGTAGCAGTAAAAGTCACCAGCTTGCACCACGGAGACACACCCTCATGAAGGCAAAAATGATTCACTTCCCCACTGAAAACAGGACACCCGTGTCTACCTGCCAGCAGTGCTAATGGCACATCTCTGACAAGGAGCTTTGATTGTAGGGATGCTCCTCCCAGCAGATGACCTCTCCAGGCACAGAGCTCCTGCTCTGACCTCTGACAGCTGATCTTCAGGTATGTAGATCCTTCATTGGATTAAGGTGTTCTGTACTGTGAAACCTCTGAGCCACCTTGTCAATTTGCAGAATAGGAGAATATGTACTTTTCTTGCTGCGAGGAATCTTGTCTTGAGTCAGTTCTGTGGTTCTGCCCCATCCCTTTCAAAACTTTTGTGGAAGTGACACAGGTGAGACCAGTGTGAGACATTTACAGTTACCAGAACTGGCTTCAGCAAAAACAAGAAGGAAGCTCACTGAGGGCTCTTGCTGATATGATTGTCTAGAGGAAAAATAACCTCTATGTTACCAATTTATAGAGCTGAAACTCATAACAGTTTCCAGCAGGACAAACTTCAGCCGCTGTAGTCCAACTAGTGCCCCTATATTTCAGAATTTGTACACCTTGCTCGATATTTTGGAAGTTTGTAAGAAGTTTGGATCTAGTTAAGAAGTTGTATTTAAATCCCTGCCTCTGCAGTCTTCTCAAGGAGGAGCAAAAGGAGATCGTTGCCCCTCACACACAGTAAGACCCCAGCAGCCCAGTGGTGCCCAAGGAGCTGTTCCATTCACACCACAAACAACCCTGTGGTGTTTTCTTGGGTCCATGATGCAGATCATTTTCACTCACGTACTAAGACTCCAGGTTCTGATTCCACACCAGTGTGAAATTGATAAACACCCTTTGACATCAACGAAGCTAAAGCAGGAGGATATAAAGACTGGTGAGGCAGAGTATCTGATTTAGTGCCTTCTGTCATTAAGCATTTAGAGACAATACAGTACAAATTCACATTGCATACCATTAACATACAGCAAAAATTGCTGCAGCGCTGAGCAGGAGAACAGGAAAACAACGGTGAGAAAGGACTGAAATGCCTGTCTGCACTTATCCCCGTTAACATATCCATATTTCCATTTCCACATTGCAGCTACACCTTCTTGCTCAGCCATCACAAAGCATAAAGAAGCCCAATCTTGATTACCAGCTCCATAGTGGGCAGACCACTACATCTGAGGGAGAAAAATCTTTCAGTGGTGCAATTCAGAACCTGCTGTAAACATGTACAGCCAGAATTTGTCTAACTTGAGCTTCCAGTCTCTCAGTCTTACTTTGCCTTTATTGTGAGGTTAAAAAGTCATCTCCTTATGGGAAAATTTTCTTCTCTGTAAAGGAACTGAAGAATTACCATCAGATCATCACCCAACTATCTCCTAGATGAAACCAATTGACCAGGTTTCCTACCCCTTTCAGGTATGCTGCTCTCCAGGTTAGGAAGAGAACTCATTTCACATCAGCCTTTTCAATCCAGAAGTAACCAGTATCCAAGTGCATTTTACCCACTGAATCTGAACCAGGGTGTCCTTTGCTTCATCCTAACCTTTTCACTCAGGAGACATTTTTTGCCTTTCTTCTGCATCCCCCCAGATATCCATTATTTGTGCTGCTTTACCAATGACCATCACAACCCACTCCATCCTCTGCAGCACATCCTGTGCACTGGTTCTGTCTCACTGAGAGTCTCAGGGCAGGAGGGGCATGTCTAATGCCGTGTTTGTAAAAGCACCATGCATGCCTGGTGTGACAGAAAGCTACTGCTAAAGTGTGTGTTTTCTCAATAAACGATGTAACCTGCAAGCCCCAAACATCTGTGTAACATCAAAGCTATTTTTAAAAAGAACAGTAATTTCTAAATATGTCATTGCAATGGCAAAAAAAAAAAAGATCCTATTTATAACTGGTATATGTATTTTCCTATTTAAGATGAGTCACACAGTTTCTGCAGCTTCATCAAGATGCAATCCAATCTCTACGCATTGGTTTTATAATTCCTCTTTTAACTGCTGTAATACCTCTAAGGTTTACTCCATGCCAGACCTTTTTGTGGTACAGACAAACAAAGGACTGAGAAAGGTGAACAGTCTCTGAAGAGAGACTTAGTAATACCTTAGTAATGCCTAGAAATGACATCCTGGAAAAGATGGACAGTACTAACATAATTTACCCATGTTCATAGGCAATGAAACAGTATTTTCCTCTCACTTCTAATGGACATTAAACATAGAGTAGCTGAGTAAGGAACAAAACCCAATGCACATTTTTATGAATCCCTTAAATTTTTTAACATCTAATGCTTTGTCTGTGAAATGTCAAGTCAAAGGCTGAGAGAAAGTCACATTCCTATGCTGAAGCCAAGGCTCCCAGTAGGCAACACGCAGTCATATCTGTCTTGCTGTCACATCTGCACAGCCCAATTCTCTTCTGCAGTACCAGGGATCAGCTGCAGCCAGGATCTGGCTCTGAACAGACTGAATAGCCACATCTGATTGCAGCACTGAACACTTAGGACATGGGCCTTGCAGCAGGACAGCCAGAAAACTGGGGTCATAGCTTTGGGATGGAGTCTGCTTTTCAGTGCAGCCCCTGCATTTTTAATATGCCCCAGGGGAAAAAAAAATGCTGTAAAAATAGTGTTGCAATGGCTCCATCTACACTACTGGTTACATCAGAGGTCTTGCCATTCCATATATATAATTTGGTATAAGTTTTACAGTGATTCAACACCTGAGCTATGTGGTGTACTCATATACCTTCTCAGATGCTGCTTTCTGCTTAGGAGTGATTTTCATCCTTTCCTGTTTAACCTTTGGGTAGAAAAGGGTTTACTTCTGTCCAGCCTCTTGCTGCCATAATTTCCTGCTTACCCTGACATCCTGCTGGGATCCTTCTTGGCAAACAGCTCACCAAGAAGAAAACATGCTTGGGTCTCAGCTCTGCCAGTTCAGGCACCATCTCACGCTCACCTGCATGGAGGGCACAAGAGAGCTTGGGAAGGGAAAGCAGACATCTTAAATACTTCAGTCAGACTGATCAAAATCTTCTGCTAGAACTCATGTCCCTTTTGTGCATTTCTGACCTGAATCATTTATCTTCTGCCTAAGGAGGCTGAGCACAATCAGAACAGTTACACCTTTGTTTTCTGGATTTGCTGGTACCATTCAGCCAACCCAACGCTTTCCCGGAGGGAGAAGGGAGCATATAGCATTAGATCATTACCCAAGTCTTTAAAAGCAAGGTCCTAACATTACTGTCAGCTTGACTATCACTAAACAGCTCTGTGACTGGGACAATCCATCCCTTTAATCTTTGTGGCTGTTAGAGGCTTGTGTTATGTAGTTCCACTGCATTTTATCTGGACACTGCAAACCGTAGCCACGAGAAAGAGAAACACAGCCTAGCAGCCACCCTGCCCAGCTGCCCTGTCTTGCCTTTTACATCTCCCAGACTACCAGCTCCCTTAGGAAAGAAGTGTTTTAATTTGGTCATGGCAGGAGGAATCCAAGGCTGGTGGCTGGAGTATTGGCAGGGTTGGTTTCACATCCTCAGTGAGTCATCAAGTGCCCATGCCTCCATCAGGTGCAATGTAAATCCAGACCAGTGCCTGTTCCTTTTCATTAAAACCCTTGAGCTCACTGCAGAAAAGATGAAAAAGGCTGGTCATTATCCATTACATGTGACCCATTCACTTGCTGATGGGCTGGTTTTCATCTCCCTGCCCTGCCTGTAGGCAAGCATCCCCCAATACCCTAATCTGCTTTTTTTATTCTCCACCATTTATTTTCCTCAGGGGCCCTGTCAATCGTGGCCCCAGGCCTCCCAGCCCTGCAGATTCAGAAGCACTAAAAGGTTCCAGCTCACACTAACGAATTTCACGCTAACAATTCCAGAAAGTCTGACCATTTATTATGAAGGCAACGTAGGAAGCACGATGTAATGACAGAGCCAGGAAGACGCAGAGCACCAGCACATCCTGGAAATATGCAAAGGTTAACAGGAAGGGGAGGCAGGGAGCAGGTGGAAACCCATTAAGTGAGGGCTTATCATCAGATTTATGTAAATCACTTCAAATGCCTTCATTTATTAAAATTATTAAGCTGCATTACTGTTTGCCTTTGGTCTCCTAATTTGGTTGCTAATGTCTAAGACAACTGTTGAAATTAATTTGAAATTAATGTTCCTATATAATTACTTAATGAATCTCACATTCACTGCCCTTAGCGCTCGGTTGACAAAGGATCTCGCCCACTGCATGTAAGAGGTTGGAATACCAACTGTGATTTTAAAATGGTTGCTAAATTATAGTTTGCAAATATTTTACATTTATATCACACACTTCATCTTGAAGGATCTCGGTGTGTTTGAAATGTTGCATAACATTTGTTCTTTAGTAAAATTCTATCACAAAAACTTTCTGGGCATCAATCTTCTTACTTCCCCTGCATGCCTTGGAATTAAATCAAATTAACTGTATTATTATGCAAACACAAAATCATAGCTGCATTAAAAGATTATTATTAGACCTGTAAAGTCAGACACTTAAAAGATAGCAAATTGTTGCAAATGTAACTCTGCAATATAAATTCCCTTTTTCATGCATATATATTCTCATAGTCCTTAATTTTGTGATCATACATTTTTCTGTACTCGCTCCCTCTCCCCGGGGGCTTGTTAGTCCTTGTTAGTGTTCAAGAAAAAACAGCATAATAAAAAATAACATTCAAGGAAAAGCTAGCAGGGGAAAGTAGCAACTTGTGGAGTCCTTGCCTCATTCCTTATAAAAGCTGCAAAGGTTGTAATGAGTGTTCCTCCTTTTCTGGGTGGCTGACTTGATACCCCATAAATCCTGGTCAGCAGAAATGCTGAATATGCACAGCAGTAACTGAAGCTAAAGAAACATTTGAACCTGCAGAGCATTTTACATCCTACCAAATCCAGTGAAACATGAGGTTCTGCTGTCTCACACCAAGCAATTAAAATGAGTGTACACTTCAAAGAGGGGGAAACACTTTTGTATCCCAGAGATGGTGGAAAATGTTTCAGAGCCTTCACAAATCATGCAGACCGCTGCGATACAGAGACTCAAACTTACTCATTGCGTACAGCACAGCATGGACACAGTGGGAACAGGCAGGGAACAGGACACACTTTGACACCAGAACAGAGTATGTAGGGAAGCCGTTTGGGCTGTTGTGCAAGTTAGTGGAGGGAGGCAGGGACCCAGTGGGAAAACAGTGAGGGTTTTTTTCTGAGATAAGAGTCAAAGGCTTTCCAGACAGCCTTAATTCTACCTGCTCACCATTTTGTGTGCTTATCTGTGACTTGGTATTTCTTCCTACATGTGTATAGTTTCTTAAGGATAAAGATAAAGCAAGTGAGCCAAACTCATTAGCAACCATGGAGTTGCTAATCAGAGTCTTCCTCCCTCCCCTCAAGTTAGCTCCTTTTCCTTGGGACATCAGGATCCAGGCCAGAGCAAGTCAGCCTTCCCCACACTGCAAAACATCACCTGAATCTTCATATAGAAGAGAGCTGTACACATGCTGCCTACCCCAGCATGGCTCAGACTAGCGACACTACATCCAAGACCTTCACAGCTCAGCTGCAGGGTGGTTGGGTGAGGAGGTTAGGTCCCCAAACACAGGATAACATCAGCTTCCTTGTGTCCTAAATCTCCTTCCCACAACAGGGAATGGAGACTACCCAGCAGCCCACACACATACCTTCACATCTTGTCCTACTTTCTTAACTAGAAAGCCCCACCTATCTCTCCCTCAATCATTGCCAAACCTCCCTCTCTCCACCACATTCCCACCCTTGCAAGGCTGCAGATCCTTCTTCCCAAATCCCTGCCTTCTATTAGCATGTCCTCCCTCACACCCCCAAAGCACACCTATCTCCCACACTTCACACATTCCTCAGCTAACATGGATCACTGGAACACTTCCAGGAAAAACCTTTATGGCCAATCTAAAAAACTCAAGCCTCCAAGCACATGGGAAGATGAGTTCCTTTTAAAGTTGTACAGCAGCTCAACTGGGGTGAATTGCTACAGTGACATCTTGGATTACCACCTCAACTTCCCCACCAAAGATGAAAAAAAAAAGTGAGGAGGGAGCTAGAGGGGGGGAAAAAAAGTCTTTAGCTTGTCTCAAAAACAGCTGAGTTTTAAAATTTTTAGAAAGAAATAGAACAGTCAACCTGAAGTAGACAAGTTTCCAAGTCTTTTTTATACTGGAAAGGGAGCCATGTGACCACATAAGTAATCATGAGGAAAAAAAGAAGAGCATTAATTATATATAGAGGCCATCAGCCTCCATGAAGTTCTCCATTTTGCAATACACTACATTCTCACAGCACTTTGTAAGTTACTTCTTGTTTACTCCTTTGCAACCAATTCTCTTTTGCAGATAGCATTACATGATCATGCCAGCTAAAGGATCTTAAAAGCAGATTGATTATACAGTTCTTTTCCAGATAGGGGTTTCAGGTCATGGCACTGGCAACTGAAAGTTGTTACTGCAAGAGTGCAGAACCGTCAGGTCACCTCACCCCAGGCTTCCCTTCCAATTCATTTTTGTGAAGAAAGCAGAAAAACACGAGACAACTGTGGCCCAGCAAATACTAAGGTTTCCTCAAGAGACAAAGATGCTTCTCCACCTTGATGGCTTCCTCCTGCTATTAGCAGTTGATGGGACAGGGCTGCTTTAGCCAGGATTCCAGAACTCTGTAATGGAAAGCAGCTGTTCTTATCCAAAGATTGCTCCAGACACCTCCATAATTCTTCAGTCATCTTCTTTTGGTCAGGCTCATTACTCAACTTCCCTATATTGATGTATTAACACCACCAGCAACTCCAGAACTGTACTGAATGTATGTTTTTCTCAAACTCCCAACACTAACTTAGGGACGTTTGCATTGCCATTTGCTACTCTATATATTGACTTCTCATTTGTTACATGTCAAAATATGAATCCCACAACTTTGTATTCTACTGAATTGGGCTGTGTGAGCCATGTATTTCAGTCTGAACACGTCACTTCAGACAGCAGTGGAAAGTCTCGGTCTTTATAGAGCTATCTTTAGAAAGCAGCGAGAGTCACAGCTGATCTTGCCTCTACCATAAATACGGTACCACCTAAATGATTTGGGGAGGTGGAATCTTCCTAACATTTTGCGTTAATAAATGCAAACGTAACGCAGATACTCAGATATTTAGTTAACACAGTTAAAGCATGTAATACTGTTACTGCAAGTCCATCAACTAATATCTTTATTCTGAAAGCTTACTTTAAAAAACAATTATGTGCCTGCTTCTCTACAGTGAGCTGCCAAAAAAAAATCAAGCAGCTAACTCGAATTCCATGAGCATATAGCTATATTTGCCCCTTCATTAAAAAAAAATTCTTTTTAATTTGTGGTCATGGCCTATGCTTCTAGGATCATCATACCTCCCTCTTTCTCTGCATACACCAGTTTTAACAGCTCCATCAGGAAGTATTCATGGAATTGGTAAAAGGTTTTGTAATTTCTACCTTCTGTTTTCTAGCTCAGAGAGTAATCGAATCCAGTCACTACTGCTGTATCTATCTGGCAAGTATTTGTTGGCCTCCATGAAATGAGTTGGAAGTTTGATTTCCGTTCTCAGCAGGCGTGTTTGTGTGATACAGCTGAACTGCTGTAACTGGCAAATTGGAGGCAATTTCAGCAGAGATGCCTAGGCTTAAATGAGCATGAAAACTTCTTTCACTTCCAGAAAGGTCTCTTTTTTTAACAGGCTTGAGAAATGACAGGACAAGATTGGAGAGTTTGGATTTCTGCTGTTGCAAGATGTACTTAAAAGCACTTTTTATCTTTCAAGGCTATCAAGCTGGCACCCACATGAAATTACTAACAAAAATAAAACAAGGCATTATGAAACAAAACCTTGAGGCAAAATAAGCTTTATCACTCCCTAAAATTCCTTTCTACTTCTGATGCATTTTCATCAGAATACATGAGTACTGTATTTGTTTTTGATATCTTCACATCCCCTGACAGAAACATGCACTAGTCTTCATTCTGGTAATCCTCATTTGGTTCCTCTTGACAGAAGCTGGTGCAATAGCATCAGCCACTGACAGACCATGAGTAGCATTCTAGGCAAGTCCACGAATTCTGTCACAAAAGGCATTTCAGAACCAAAACACAAGTTACCAGTTTAGCAGAGGCTACATATATGAGTAGACTAAGATTAAAAACTTTATTTTTTTTTTATACAAAACAACAATAAATCCAAACAGATAATGAACTAAGTGTGCCTTCTCATTTTCCACCTTTTCTTCTTTTCTCAATATAGTCTATCCACAGTTCAATGTTAAATCACTCCATATTCAGCAAAAACTATGAGGTTTCCATCTTGTAGCCATGTTTTTCTAATTCAGCTCTGTATAGAAAAAAAGATAGGTACATACAAATAAAATACCATCAGACATTTTAATTTTTAAAAATTAAATATACTGCACAATATACAACCATTTTAGAATATGAACATGTCATACTGCTTTTTGGTTCATACTAATACTTTATCCCAACCTACTCAGCTTAATATCTTAGATCAAGTGAATAAGATGTTAAGTGAAGTGATTTCTAAGAGAAGAATTTATATACTTGTTTTAACCATAGTTGTTGCCCTTTGACCCACCATGGCTGGAGTTCAACTGTATGGCACAAAGCAGCCTTGTTTGCCTTAAATACCAGATTCCACCATTTTTAAATCTTGGCGCAATACACCTTCCAGTGAACAATTCTAAGCGAAAAGGATTGCTTTGTTCTCCATAGCTGTGGCCAGGACATCAGTCAGCAACTGGAGATGTTCCTGCCCTGTTCCCCACTTTGCTTCTTGCCTGCCTCCAAACACACCAGCCAGAATTGCATCCTGTTTTATCTCCTAGCCCTAGCATACATGCAACTAGATACAGTAGTTCAAATATCCAACAATATTTCAGGTTAGTTTACATACTTAATAGTGGAATTTCAGAACTGGAGGACTGCAGCACTTTCTAAAGATGAAATAAAACCAGGCAGCAACCAAGCAACATTACAAACCATAATTTTAACACTAGTACAGGTCACCAATACCACAGGCTACAAATAAGGCACTCTTATTGAAGGTTTGTTAAGATCAACTGTATTTATCAAGAATTACACTACCCTTTCAAAGTCTGTTTCACTACACAGTAACCTGTTTTCCAGTATTACAGTGTAGATGCCATACAACCTTACAGGAAACAACTATTTTTGTATCTTCTACATAAAGGAACACTTTTACTGGAGTACAAGGAAGATCAACCCAGGAACAGTTTAATCAGGCTGTATTACAGAGAGCCTCCTCTTCACGCAACAGACAGGAGGATTAAACATAAGATATGACATTGTATTTATGCTTGAAACAATTTAAGTGATAATTATGCAGCAGTAAAGGATTAACTGAAACTACAAGTGACAATCAAAAAGGATTAAACAACTAGATTTGAGGCATCTGAGTTGCAATCACTTTTTCCAAACATGCTATGACCAATTACTTGGTTACTGTTGTTCATAAACAACACCCTCATCACACATACAAGAAGGCAACCTTAACATTAACACAGATAACTGATCTCTGGAAAATTCGTCCATTTGGACAATGAACAGCAATGCTATTTGAAGGCATAGAAGAAATAGTTATAACAACACATTTTGCATATCACATAGCATAGAAGAGATCTCCTGCCATTAACCTTTGCAGTACAATTCCGAATTTTTACACACATACAGATAAGTCCTTAGAAAAAGAATTATTAATGTTAAGTTAAAAAAAAAGTGTCAAATGAATCACAGTTGGCAGAGATCTTTGTACTAAGTTGCGTAACACCACACCACAAAAGCCTGTGTCATTAGGCATATTTCAGGGCTCCAGTACAATTATTAAAAGATTAAATGCTGACCAGTACTTCAAACTGTGCTGTAATCCCTTAAGTCTGGTTCTTAAAGGCTTTAGACAGAAAAGTACAAAGCGGAGCTTTAATTTATTTCCATTTCAGATCTCTCTTTTTTTAAAATAAGCAGATTACAAACTTTTAGACATTAACTAAACAACGACAGTTTAAAGATTGTACCCATCTTCTAGAACAGTTAGATTAAAAATAAAGTTACCTTAACTGATTGGAGAAATCGTCTTCGACATTGTCATCATCCCAATTGTCTTCCCAGACATGTGCATCTTCATCTTCATCTAAACCAGTCCAATCTAAAAGAAAGGAAAAGAGGGCTAAATGTTCTACGCTGCATTGCTCTGGTACCATGTCTTACTGGCAGATCAGCTCAGCCTCTGGGAAAGGCTGACTTCAGCTGGTAACAAATATCTCTCTTTAACAGAAAAATTCGTATCATATTTAAGTGTTTGAGATCAAAAAGCACAGAAAGATCTAACATTTCCCCCACACACACACATTTCTTGAATTCTAATGAAAACACAACTTGGTAAAAAAAGATCATTACACACTTCAAATCATGGTTTGCAGGATTACACATTTATAAGGGACATTCTGCATACAAAAAGACAAGCTGTAGCATCATTTTAAAAAGAAAGCAATATTGAGTACTTGACTCTTAAAAGCTCAACAAAAAGTGTACAATTCCAGGTTTATATTTAAATGCGCTTTTCTTCCTGATTAAAAAAAGGGAATACATATCAAATCCTTTTGCTGCAATACATTCACAGATCCTCAGCTGACTCCTGTTAGATGCTGACAGTCTATGGACAAAGGCCAAAAATGTATCCATGATGCAGAAGCAAAGGCAAATTAAAAGAGGCATCTGCAAACAGTGGTTGCTACCCGTAACCAGCTACTTCTGGGTTCCCAAAACAGCAGGAGCTGTTTCCTTACAGAGGCAAGACACTAAATGTCTATTTGCTAACTTAATTTCTACTTTTCTTATCATCTGGCACATCACTCTTGACAAATTACTGATCATCCACTTGATGTTTCATTACATAAAAAAAGCCTACCATCAAACAAGTTCATTTAGAAAAATAACAAAAAATCAGAAAGGCTTAGAATTCCTGTGTAAGGACAAGTCAGTTTACTTCATTATTTCTTATTTTTCTCTTACTGAGAGACATCAAGGTTTTTCTAACACTACCAAAATAAGAAGCACCCCAATCTGACACTTGTAACCCTCCATTTCTGAAAGTCAATGTATTTAAAGAGATAACACTATTCTTCCCCTTACAATTCAGTGAGCCATTTGCTGCCTATCCTTACTAAGCCACAATGTAACATTAAACACTGATGGAGGGATGGAAAAAAAAAATTAGTAGGGTAAAAGATTAGTAACAAATTCAGTGTAAACAACTAACTTCCTAAGAATGGGGGTTGGTCCTTCTATTTTCTCCTCCTTTTTCTAACACTGACAGGCAAAATTAATATTTGAGACTCCACGGGGCAAGAAAAATCATTTGCAGCTTGGTTAAAAAACACACACATGTAGAAGGCATTAAACTTCCCTGCTCAAATAAATTGTACAATGGGAACAGATGAAGAGGCATAGAAATCCTACTGGTCCTAAGAACAGCAAAAGAAGGAACTGGGAAGAAAAGGTAAAGGAAAAAGATTCAATATAAAAAATGCATTATTTTATTTTACTTGTACTGCTAGTGGCTCAAAGGGAAGGATTTTACTTTTAGATCTGCAATAAGCTTTGCCTATTTATATACAATGGAATTTTCTTTTTGTCAAAATAAAAAAGCCTTACCACCCATCACTTACCTGGATTTCAAAGATACTAAAAAAGAGCTCAAAGCAGTTTAAAATGAACATGAAGTGAAGCTTTTTTATTTAGTAATATACAAGTAGCTCAGACAGATCTACAAGTTTGAGGAAAAAAACCACCAAAAAACTAGTACCTAGTATGCAGTACAACAAACAGCAGCTTCAATCATAGAAGGTTAGCTGGGGAGACCAAAAACATGCTCCAAATCACACTGAGTGAAGAAGGGTCAAAAAGGCCCAAGTCATTGTCCACCCATGGGAGCTGAGCAAGAGGAAAGTGAAAATAAACTCTAAATTATATTTCCACCACTGCAGCTACAAGGTTCTACAGTATCTGTATGTTGACATTATACCACGGAACTGCATACTGAAGTTATTATTCACAGCTACACTATATGCCCGTTACTAAGTAAAGAATGACACAGCATTTTCCAAGACTGAAAATATCAAAAGCAGTTGAGAGCCTACTACCATTAAATATTACTAATACTCCAAAATTTAAAAAATCAATTTTGATAAAACTTGTCATGGCTGGACTCCTTAAAAAAAAAATCTTAATATACTGATCACTGATTGCCATATTTTGGACTTGGGAAAGAACAACAAAACAATTTTTAGAGTTAAGGATAAAAAAATCCTAAAGTCCTATCATTCTACACATTACAGTTCACATCCTGAAAAGCCCTGAACAAAAAGTTCTAAAGTGACCTATTTCCATACACTTGTATCTATTGTGGTATACTTCAAATAAAGTCTCCTATAGAAATAGGACACATCTGCTATTCATACATAAACTTGGTTAACAGAATGTGAAGTTCTTATGCTGCACAGAAAGCAGTATTTTTATCTGAAAGAGCAACAATTTGTCATTGCTTTG
The DNA here is from genome assembly GCF_032191515.1 of Phaenicophaeus curvirostris. Classification (NCBI taxonomy): domain Eukaryota; kingdom Metazoa; phylum Chordata; class Aves; order Cuculiformes; family Cuculidae; genus Phaenicophaeus; species Phaenicophaeus curvirostris. Next base: position 27,005,086 of record NC_091397.1, read on the forward strand.
AGCACATATTTATTGTGATTCTTCCCTAGGCACTGAAGATAACATTCAAAGTGGCCTGAACATTCTTTATAACCTCTCAACACTATTACATCACAAAGATTTAAATTGGCCTCTTTAGAGGTTATTTTCTGACAGATCAGCAAGAAACCTGACTGCGGTCTCCCTAATAAGCCTCTGCTCTCTCCAGAAAGTTTGCACAGTACTTGGCTTCAGTAGTAAAGCTAAATTCAAGCAGAATTAATTTTCCTTTCGGTAACTCCAATTCAGCACTTTGACCAACATTACACTACATTAACAGCTTTTTTCCATCAATAAGTGCAAAAATATTATTCTTGCTGTTACTGAAGGATTAAAAACACCTCAGGCTTGCAAGGCCACACACAAAAACCAAAATCACATATAATGAAGACATTGCAGAAAAAAAAACCCCAAACTGGTATTTGATGCATTAAATCATAGAATGGTTTGGTATGGAAAGGACCTTAAAGATCATCTGGTTCCAACCCCCCTCCCATGGGCAGGGACACCTCCCACTGGATCAGGCTACCCAAGACCCATCCAACCTGGCCTTGAACACCTCCAGGGACGGGGCAGCCACAGCTACCCTGGGCAGCCTTTGCCAGGGCCTCACCACTCTCATAGTGAAGAATTTCTTCCTAAGGCCTAATCCATGATGTTTTATATCCTTCCTCCATACCCGCAGCTTGAGACAATTCCCAGAATTAAGGCCACAGGGCCTACTCACTTTCCCTAACCGGGATCTTCTCAAGATCTGCAAAAGGATACGGAGTTGTTTTACGGAGGCCCAGATTTGATTCCCACGCCCACCCGGCACCTACGAGAAGCGACGCAACACGCAGACACCCGCGCTCCGAAAGAGACTGGGGGTCATCACAAGGGCACGTTGTTCCCCTTTCACGCTTCCCCCCCATCACCCGGGGCTCCTGGCCCGCATCCCTAGCGATTCCCACCGCCAGGGCCGAAATGCCCCCGGTTCCCCTCCCCGCCCCGTGACGCCGCGCTCCCCGCCACCTTCCGCCGGGAACTCCTCGAACTCATCGTCCTCCTCCAGGAGCCCCAGGTCCACCGGCTGCTTCTTCTCAGACATACTTGGCCTCCCGGCACCGCCGCAGGAGGAGGAAGAGGAGAAGGAAGACGGGAAACCGGCGCGCGCCGCGCCTGCGCCCTCCGGGCTCCCAACGCCGCGCCTGCGCCCCCGCCCGCGCGCGCGCGCGCGCTCCACCGGCGCCCGTAGCCACGCCCCTTTCGGCACATCGCGCCCGCGGTCGGGCCCGTTTCATACGTCACGCCTACGGCCCCGCCCTTTCTGTCAGGCCACGCCCGCCTCCGGGGCCATCTCTTGTACGAGCTGCCCGGCTAGCCACGCCCCCGACTGGCCCCGCGCCTTTAGGCGCGCGCGCCACCAGGCTCCACGCTGCCCTCCGGTTTCGTGCCGTCTCCCGGCTTCTCGCTGGGCTCCGCGCCGGCCGCGGGGCCGCACGGCCCCGGCGCCAGGGGTGGGAGGAGAAGGGCCTGGGGCAGCGCGGGGGTCGGCTCGGCAGCGAGCCGGGGCTGCCGGAGCTGCGCAGGGAGAAGGTGTCTGTGTGCGGTGTCCGTGTGTCTCCAGTGCTTTGCGGGGAGCAAATTGCCCGCTGCGACGTCAGGTGAAATCACAGAAGCCACCGCCACTACTAAGCACATCTCTTTATATTCTTTCATTATATTCTTTCATATATATTCTTGCACTGGACAGCAGGGCTCCAGCGGTGAGGCACTGGAACAGAGAAGTGGTGGCTGCCCCGTCCCTGGAGGTGTTCAGGGCTGGGCTGGATGGGGCTTGGAGCAGCCTGGTCCAGTGGGAGGTGTCCCTGCCCATGGCAGCAGGGCTGGAACTGGGTAAACTCTAAGGTCTCTTCCCACCCAAGTCATTCTATGATTCTGTGATTACTGATTTATATTCAGGCAAAGCTTACCAAAAATTTGCCGCCTGTCCTTCTAATCATAGAATCATAGAATAACCAGGTTGGAAGTGACACACCGGATCATCGAGTCCAACCATTCCTATCAAAATCTATAATCTATAATCTGTGTCAGGCGTTTTTTTTCTGCTAGCATTTTAACACATTGTTTCAAAACCTGCATCTAACTCAATATCTTTTAAATTCCTTGTCCATCACATCAGAGAAGCAAGCAACCAGCTTGAAGGAGAGATTATAACTATTCAATAAGAGTTAGTTTTTTCACGTTACATGAAAAACACAAATGTGTGGGGTTTTGACTGTGGTTCCAAAGTGTATTCCTTTCACTTAATTCTATTCTAGATTCTGTTGATTTGAGCAAAGTTCAATGCTTACCAGCCTGTACAGTTTGTGTGTGTGGCAGCTCTGATGGCTTCTTTCAGGGCGATCACCTTGTAACAGTTCTGCCAGTCTGTTGGAGGGGTTGTTTTTTACCTCCTTGCTCTGCAAGAAGCTGATTCACGAGCCAATAACTCGCACAGATGTGTTATACTGTGGCCTAGAATTCCGCTGACTTGGAATTTCATACGTAATTCCATTTCAACCCACTATAAGCATGTTCTGGGGCCATAGTTAAGGCAAGGTGCAAGTTGGGCCTTTCTGCCAGAAGAAAGGTCTGATCAAGTGGTCGCATTCTATTTTTATGAGACAGAAGGACAGACTGACACCAATGATTGTGAAGATTATGAAAACCCCAGTTTAATAAATCATAATGTGGAATGTAGTTATAACTTGGCTGGGATTTTTAGCAAGCCACGCATTTTAGAACAATACATACCCGGCTCTGTCCACGGAGTTCAAGATAAAGTCATGAAGTGGATAGAGGACTGTCATATCAGAAGCTTGCAAAGATCCAAGATCATTCAGTTGCTAAGTTCCGAACTCTCTAGTTTTTGCCTTACCTAGAACTAAACTATGGAGTTTGCAGCACACTGGAGAATTTTGAGATGATCAATTGCACCCAGATTATCGAATTAAAAAATGGAACTTGGAAATTCCTGTGGACAGGTAGCTTCACGTAGCTCTGGAGCAGGAAGCAGCTTGAGCTTGTTCTGGTGACTTTACCTTCATATCTGCTGTGGAGAAATGATGCAGCAGTCCTTTCCACCCTCTTTTCTCCTCTCTTTTCTGGAGTTTTGTGGTTAAATAGGGAGCTTAGCTCTTATTTGAAAAGGAGAAAAATAAATTTCTAGCCCAAGCAGTTTGGACTGAGCTTGAAAATATTAATAAAAAGTAGTTCAGATTTAAGTGTTTTACTTGTAATATTGCTCTAAAATAATGGATTTAAAAATAAAAACTTTAAAATCATTGTTTTAAATCTAATACCACAGGTTTGGGAAGCCTGGCATTTACATTACCTCATCTAGCCTTCCTATCAGATGAAGGCATGGGTGCAGTCCTCACTGTAGTACTCTGAACTCTTTAACTTTAGTAGGAAGGTCTATAAAGGCATAGCTATCTGCCATGCCATGTTCCTCTCATCAAGGCATGCCCATCCTGCATTGCCTGAGGACCTGATCTGGGAGGCATTTTCCAAACCAGCCCTCTAGACCTTGCAGGATGAGGTGCCCGGTGGGCAAGGCCTTCAGATCTCCACCATGTCCAAGCTGGATTTGATCTGATGTCAAAGCTGGTTATTTTTGGGTTAGCCTTTTCTCTCTTCCAAAGTATATTCAGGTATTTTCATTCATGCTGAAGCAAATTTGACAAATAAATAACTCAGTCTGCGACACCAAGTAGCCTACCAAAGAGAAATTCTTCTGGGAACTGGTTGATGTGAGTGACATACCATATCCAAGATGTATGCTCTTAACCACCAGACTGTATAGTAAAGAAGTAGAAAGAACTTATCCTGCTGCAGGTAGTTGTTAGAAAACACTGATTGTAGTGCCAGTCTTGTGACTGTCATTTCTTCGCAGAGATATGGCCATAAATCATATTAAGGTTTCTTACTGGCATTCTTAGGTAGCTTCCTCCTCAGTCTGTAGGCTCTGTGTAGTCTGTACCTAAATGCTCCCAGGGAGCATGTAAGGAACTTACATTTCTCCACTGAAAAAAGACATCTTTGAATCCCACAAAGCACCACAGCATCTAAAAATTTGGTGATGCAGTTTATAATGCTCAAGCCTTTCGGTGGACCTAGCCCCATTGACTAGTCATAATTCTTCAGAGAAAAGAGTATAAGGATTCAGTTGTCCAGAATAGGTTTTCCAATGTGAAACTTTAAAGGTTAGAGGAGGGTGCCCAAGCCCCATGTACAAATGGTGTTTGATAGTTTCTAGATGGACCATCAAGGATAAGCGTTGCCTTTCAGCATCTACCCTATGCAATCAGAGTGGGAAAGGCATTGGTATCAGAATATACTGTGACTGATTTTTGTTTTTTCATTCCCCTGTTGCAGTCCCAAGACCAGTGACAATCTTTACAGTCACAAAGCCTGTGTCTCACATGGACAGAAGACACACAGAGAAAGAAATGGTTTTGATCAAATAGGGAAGGCACTTTCTACGTTCCCAAGACAGAATAAGAGATCTACTTTCTTGGAGCTGTAGCCCCTGCACAGTACAGCAGCTACATGCTGAATATTTTGGTCTTCCAGGACCTACAGCCGGACACTGTTGGGTGCTTCAGCAGACAGGTCTACAGGCCTGTTCCATGGAAATGAAAGGGAAAGTTTCTATAGATTTCAGTGGTTCAGGATAAACCATCTCTATTAAAGCCTTAACTTAAATACAGCCTGAATTGCTAGCACGTTTGAAATAATTGAGCAAGACAATCCTAAGTAACTCATCAGTCCCCCTATTATTCTTTCCAGAGCTGCACAGCAGCTATTTACTCAGTATAATTTGTTTTAATTTTTTCATTCAGCATGTTTTATGCATTAGTATCAGAAAAGCCTGTCTTTCTTTTGGCAAATGTTACTGCAAGTTGTCTGGCAGGGAGGTGATATTATGTATTATTTATTCAGACTGTAATTTGCATAAATGAAAAATGGAAATAGAGCATTTTTTTCTTAATTAGGGCCTTTTTTTTTCCTTCAACATGAAACAAAAATGTGTTTAGTGTACTAGCTTGGATTTTCATATAATTTTTTTAGTGGGACTACTAGTCATTTCAATGCCTGGGCCCATTTTCTTTGACTTGAACACTTTAATAGCTGAAAGCATATTCTGAGGAAAAGATTAAGAAGAGGAAATAGAACGGATTGGAATTGAATTTGCTTATAAGCAGTTAAAAGTGTCCTGTTGAAAAAAAATCTCAGAGCTGTGTTAAGGATTTTAGATACCCTGTGTTAGCAGTTGGTTTGGAGATCTGTGTGGTCCCAGACTACTGAACAGTGCCTATTTAGAGAAACACTGTGCTGCAAAGAAAATTGGCACTATGTGTATTAGATCAAGCTGTCCTCATTGACATAATGTGAAGTCTGCGTGCACAGGTACTGCATCTAATGGACCACCAGCTCAGACACATCTGGCTCAGACCAATGATGCCCACACATTTTATCTGAGACTGTCTTGCAGTCCAGGCTGTTAGGTACCCAGGAAAGCACCTAGTTCCTGGCAAAAAGATGAAGACAAGCTTTTCACTGCAGATGCAAGAATTAACCATGCAATGCAAAATATCTATCCTGCATTATGTAGCCTATCAGGCAGTTCAAGCACTGGTTAATGCAAGCTGGGAGTCCCTTCAGAGTTGGCGTTCCGTGTCTCAGGATAGTGCTGTATTTCATGCTGTAGCTTTTTGTATTAAATGGGAGAAAAAAAAGCATATCCTACATTCCGTGCATCTGGACATTAGGAATGGATTGCCCTGGTTCTTTCAATTGTTCTCTGAAGCTAAGGACCCATGGCTTTATTCATGAGGTCAGTGCCTTTGGTTTGGCACTATTTATTTATTCATGTCTGCTGAAGTACTCTTTTTCTCTGGCTGCTCCATCATTCACCAGCACCTCCTGGTAGCCCACCCTGCTCCCAAAACCCATCCCTTCTCACGTGTGACCCTCACTGAGGTCAGGATGCGATTAGGTGGCTGGAGATCATAAGGAATATTAATCACAAGGAGCACTTAGACGTTGCTTTACAGACTTCCTTATGTGAAATATACTGTGGCAAGCTATCGGGTTACCAGTGGCTGAAAAAGAAACAGTTCTTTCTTTACCCTTGATAGTCAAAAGAAAGTTTGATTTATTTTCTCATTTTCAGTTAGTCTAAAGGCAGATGGGCAGTATTGCTACAAAGCCCTAGCTGTGTGGCATGGTAATAGAGGCAATATGTTTGTTCACTTCTGCTCTCTTCCTCTGTCTAATTGTTCTATTGTCTTTTGTGTTTTCTCTCCACATTTGGGCTGACAAAATGTCTCCTTGGGTTTAGCCCTCTAGCCAAAACTTAACGGGCTCCTAATCAAGAATTAACACCACCAGCAGGCTATTTCCTGTCTTTGTTTACCACTCCCGGTATCATCTTTCTTCTTCTCTTGGTCCATGGTAGCAAATTTTCACCATTATTTTCCTTCGTATCTTTATCTGTGCAGGGTGCAGGATGTTTCTGTATATTGCTCCCCTTTCATTTTCTGGTCACTTGATGTCTGGCCTCCCAGCTTTACATCCTCAAAGAGCAGCACATCCATCCAGAACCAGATTTTGAAAAGCCAAGTAATTCTGGGATAGTTGTATATTCCATGTAGCTATATAAGCATAATTATTATTACCAAGCCTCCACGCAAATTGTATTGATGTTTTGAACATATAAGGGATAATTACAATGTGATTAATTACTAGGTACTCTTCGCCATGACTTGCATTTCCATGCAAATATTAAGACTGTCAGGGTACAACTCAGTTGCCCAAACAAAGGTTTCTAGTGTCATTAGAGATGCCCTGAAACATACGGCGTCCTGACCTTGGCCTTTTGTGGTGGCAGCTGGAGATGAAGCAAAATACCTCTGGATTCCTAAAATGGTACCGGCTACCTATGTTTAAGTGACAGAAATGGACTCCTGCCCTATCTTGGAATAACTGCTGTTGGTGCTGAAGTTATTGCATGAGTACTTTTTCATGTTATTGCACAAGTACTTTTGTTTATTTCTGCCAAGTCTATCCTGAGAATACTGCACTCTGGTAACCTCAGTGTGAGATATTTACTGGATAGGTTAATATAAATATTTAGGAATCAGGTGAAGGTAGTAGGCCTTTTTTTCTATTCAAAACATCCTTTTACCTTTATGGATCTAGATAGTGGCTAAGGTGTGGCCAAGAATGAAGTTCAACCCAAATAAAATAAAATGGTGTAGCCCAGGAAGAATTACCAAGATTTATTTCTGATGTTTTGATAGGTAAGCAGGGTTACTCCTCATTAGCAGTCCTGGCAAGCTGAAGGACTTATTGATAACTAGACAATTTCAAAGGGAAGAATCAGGCCACCAAACTTCAGGCCACCCTCACCTTAGGCAGCTTACTGAGCCAGACAGCTCCTCTGGACTGTCGGTTCAGAAGACAGAGATAAATGAGCTCTTCCAGGTGACATATCAGCCCTGAAATGTAATTTGAAAGAACCTGTCTCATCTCTGACTACATTAGGAGCCTAAGAAGACTTGCCCCATAATTGCTTGCTGAAAGTCAGGGGACATAAATATTCTTTTACAAGTACGAGTAACAGCAGTCACCCTCATTGGCCACATTTTTCCCTCTGACAAAGTTCATCCAGGGCATTTTAAGCCCAAAATGTTTATGTTTACCTTGCTTATCATCTCAGCGTTGCCCTCCAAGGAGCTTCACCAGCATCTGGAGTGGGAGCTGGCAGTGACAGTAACATGTCATTCAGAGCTTCCTGCTGCCTATTGGCTTTTCCATGCTGGTAGGCAGAGCATACTCACTGCCCTTCCATCCTCCTGGGACCTGCTTTTTGCCAGCCCTGGCTGTCGTTCAGCTGGTCTGCAATGCCACAGGCAACACAGTCACAGTTCAGGGAATTTTGCTTTATTTAATTTATTGCCAATTAACACAAACTTTTAATTACTAATTTAGGTATTAAGGGGAAAAAAGAAAGCATATACTATCCAACAAAGACTCAGATAAATACCTGTCTTTGCCTTTCCTCAGGCTTGACTTCAGGTAAACACCTCTCCTCCTTCCTTCCTCACCTCAACTCCTCTTGTTTTCACTGCTGGTTCCCACTTTGCCTCCCTCCCAGTCTCTTCAGTGAGGTGATGAATGATGCAGGGGTCCAAGCATGGTGGTTTCTGCCTGCTGCCCCTTGCAGTTCACTCCTTGCCCTCCGCTGCACTTTGCTTCTTGCATGCCCTGTGAAAAAGTGTTTGCAGGTGGTCGTTTACTTCCTAAACTTGCATACACATCTTCATCACAAACATGCCAGAAAGTAATATGGAAATATTTTATCACATAGACTTATGCAGTAGATGAAGGTCAGGTATCTAAGGTGTATTTTGACGCTGAAGACATGGATATAGCTTCTGGAAGATACAGCAGAGGTGCCAGCAGCTCAGGGCCAGTGCAGCGCATGAGCAGGACCACTACTCTGGACACTCCAGCCCCTACACTACCAGCTGCTGCACAGGCAGAGCAGCTGCTAAGCCACCCCAACTGGAAAAGCAGATCGTGGAGCCCATGGCATGACCCAAAGCATTACTTTTTGTGTACAGAAACCCACAGAGATCCAAAGCTCTTCCTCATCCATTCTGCAAAGTAGAGGGTACCTTCTTCCTCAGAGCTCCTGTTAACCTGTCATGCCTCCTTCAGCATGCAGAGAGGTTTTGATGAACCATCTAATGGTTTTCCACAGAAATCAGTGAAGAAATGCTGTGCCCTTAGCAAAGGCATCAATTAATTTCTTTTTAAATGAGGACACTGTTGAGAGCTTAATCAATGTCCACTTTTTAGGTTACCAGTGAAGTTGATGCAGCATGTCAAGTCAGAACCATGAGGAGCTGTTGGGTCAAGTCCTGATCTTAATCCAGCTCATCCCACCATTCCGCACGAGTGCAGTCCAGGGCAGAAAACCATGCAAAACTGATAGACCTTTATGTTTCTCTTAGATATTAGTTTATTCTGAGTGGCATTTTGAAGAAAACCCTAGAAAACAGATTCCCTCTGTTCCTGACTTGGTTTCCAAAGCACATAAATCTTTTGTAACTTTAATTCTTAGCCCTATAGCAAATACGATAGCACCAGTGACAGCTGAAATGCTTATAAAAAGCAGCATCTGAGAAATGGTGAGCATAAGTCAAATGGATCTACAAAACCGATGGTTTACAGAGTGTGTACATATAAAATCTTTTTGTTGACATTGTACATATATATATAAGTTCATAGATTTATGTGTACAGTATTTATTAAACTACACCTGGTAAACTGTGCAATTAAGCAGGCTCATATGATAGTACAGTGGTGCTAATTATTATTCTAACATACAAAGTAAATTAAAATAAGTAGGTTGCCTTACAGCAGTATATCGCTGCAAAAATGTTAGATGTGAGTATATTGTTACTGAGGTTGGCTTAGGAAAAAAGTAAAAGATCTGAACTGATTGTCATGTGAAGGAGTGCATTAGGAAACAGTGCTCTCAGTTTTACTGTTTCTGCCTGTATCTTTTGTAATACACAATAGGGGAGTTTTTTTCTCTGATTTGCTTTTAAGGCTTTAGCACAATCAAAAGCTGGAGGTATTGTAAAGAAAATCTGCAAATAACATGAAAATGTCTTGTGGTGACATTCTTATTCAGCCTCTGGGCCTGATTTTGAAAGATCGTGAATATCTGGAGATGCCAATGCTAAGCCTTTCTACAGATCAGATCTTTGAGATCTGAAAGATTGTTTTATAATCTTGTTTTCATGCCTTTGCAAACCAAAACTCATGTTTTCCCCATGTAGTAGCACAGGTTTTATTAATACCATTCAGAACATATACCAATGTTTTAAGGCAACAGTTTTGTGCTGGCTGATAAGATACATGACTTTGGTGACTGGAAGTTCCCCTCCTTTCCAGAAACTGGTAATATATTCAAAGTTAAGACAGCATTAATTTTTTTTTTTTAAAGTCTGTGCAATGCTGGGAGTTTCGGATCCTCTCCATTGCATCATTCTGCTTGGCTATGGCACTGTCTTCGCAAAAGTTCTTACACATTAAATGAAAATGATTTATAGGCCATATAAAACATCAACACATTTTAAAAAAAGAAAAAAAACCCAAGATTTCATTTTTTTTCTTTCATTGCCTTGTTGTCTGTAGGGGAAAGTCCATATTTGCCATTGTATCTTTCCTCAGAAGTGGTTTGAGGTGGCTGCAGCCTAAGCTATAACCAAACTAAAACAATAAAGCTTAAAATTGTATGTTCAGTGTTTGTGCAGGCTGTATGTAAACCACAAGGAAAAATAAATTTAAGCAATCACATGCAGATCTGAGAGATGCAGCTGAAGCAATGGCTCCTCAATTCCCATAAATATGACTAAATTTAGAATTTGATTTCCCAACTGGTTATCACACGCGTGGTTTATTGGCACAGTGTAGCACAATACATCCAAATGCCTAGCTCTTGATTTGTATGAGTTTAAAACCAAAGCTAAAAAGAGAATTAAAAAATGGATATGCCTTTTAACACTGAAAGAAAGAAAGAGATCTACAGATCTCAGTTATGCTGTTAGATATTCAGAATGTGTAACCAAAACATACAAGACTATTTAGAAACATCATATTTTGTTATATTGTTAATGACCTTAAGGATCTCCACATATTCACCAAGGACTCGTGACAGCTGCCTTTTGGGTATAATGGAAAACCATCTTCTCTTAAAAGCACAAAGCAAGTAGCAATTGGGCTTTAGCTCTGCATGCAGCCAAACCTTGAATACTAAAGTATAAATTCTTTGAGATATTACAAGGTGGATTTCAGCTATCTGGCATTCACAGAACAACTCCCGTTTCCTCAAAATTTGGCCCACAATACTGACAATCCTTTAACAATACTGGTTTTACACCTCTGATTCCACCTTCTTGGCATTTTCAATTACTTGCAGAAAAGCTCCTACAATATAGCTATTTTTCTTTGGCATATAAAATACTGATTTGATTGACACTCTTCTATAACCTACCTTATATATTTTAAGCTAAAGGAAAATCCAGTTTATTTGAGGCACACATAAAAGCAAACAAAAACTACGGATACAGACTTAGTAAAGCAACATGGCTGGTAATTATAATAAAACTTAATCACTTTCTAATATATTCACGCAGGTAGTTGTGTATGTTACATACATATATACATGCTGCAGATGATCCTTTGCAGTTTTGCATAAACTTATTTAACGAGCACATCTGAAACACTTATCACATAAAAATCTTGAATGGTACATTATAAATAATGATTTTCAAATGATAAATTGTAATTTTCTTTTATGGCTGTTACAAATTTATATTAAAGCTGCACTGAATTGGACAATTTTTCAGTAGAGTTTATTTAATGTTAATCTATTCATTTGGGGGTAAATGAAGAGTTTAATGGTGAGGTGATGTAACTAGAATATAGTCTCAAGTGGTGTGTTAGGTTTATCAATCAGTGAAAATTGTGCACTTGAGTGTAAGAGCACATGTCTATCCATATGATTCTTGCTACCTCCGTTAATTGAAACCCTTTTTCCACCCTATTATCAATACTTGAAAAATAGCTCCAACCACATCTATTAACCACTGTCTTAACAGATGCTTTATCAGCTCCGTATAAATTGCATGTATTTTGCTAGAAAGCAATTTCACTAATATAAGGGTCAGTTCTATGGTTCACTGGAGATGTTCACTCAGGAGGTGTTGGGGCACAAAAGGATGAATTGCTGGAGATGGATAGAGCTGTGGGCCTGCTCTTCAATCCACTAAAGCACTGTACAAGGTTGGAGGTCCAATCTGATTAACGCTCTCAGTCATCTTCAGTTTTAATAAAAGCAAAGTATGCTTATGATGAAAACTAGTTAGACACCAGCCCTTCCACTGGGAAATCTAAATCACAATCAAAATATGTATATTCAAGTTTCCTATAAAATGTTTAAAAATAATTAGTTTAGAATCAGAATTATGTACTGATATTGAGATGTCCTAAACAGCTCTGAAATGAAAAGTTCTTCCTTTCAAAGCAACTTCTCCAAAGTTTTCATTGATATTGATACATTTCCTTTCTCCCCAAGATACTTGATTTGAATGAAAAATAAATATAGATTTTCTGAGCAGCTCGTCTCAGTGTCTCCTGAGATCATGGACAATTCAGCTGTGCTTTACTGTGCCTGAAGTAAGACCTAGGTATTTCCATCTCACAAGCTCAGAATACAGAAAATGTTTCTGAGCATGACTCAACCTAATTTTGCTGATGGAAACTTCTGCTTTCCAGTTCTACTTTCCATGCCTTCCTTGCCCTTCACATGCCTTTTCTGTTCCTCTCTGTTCCTGTTAATTTTCAGCCCTGATTTGCCTTTCTTGGCCACTTGCCAACCTCTTGAATTAATAGTAGAAGGAAGATGACAGTGTCTACAAAACAGGAAGAGAAAGAGGGATGTGAGATGCTCAGCAGCATCTAACACAGTCCTGCGTAAAAGGCTTCTCTAATCATTAAAGGTATTTTGGATCCTTGAACCCGTATGTTTTTGCCTCTGCTCAGAAATTACACACACAGAACAGGTTCTGCTTTCCTTCCTGTCGCCAAGCTGTTTAATCAATTCTTTCAGAAGTGAGGATACAAGGTGAGGGGTGATTATGCTGGGTAATACTTCTCTGTCTCAGAAGGAACAAAATGAAAGGCTTACACTAGGACAGCATTGTTAGCTTCCATAAACTTTACCATTTTCTGGCAAAGCTGCGTTGCTAGTAGTTTCGCACTCAAGAAGGGGAATTTGTGGAAACAATCCTTGACAAGAGAAAGGGTGTTCTTAGGGCATTGTCTCCATACCTCTGAAAACACATAACGCCCCAACCCTTCTGCTCAGATCTGGGGACATTCTTTCTCATGGTTTCTTCGACTCCTGATTCCTCAGACTAGCTTGTTGCCATCACACAGAACAGAGCTTTGCAGTTTTGAAGGGGGTCCACTAGACGGCATGAATATGTTTCTAGTTGCTGTTGATTCTTTGTGTAGATCTGTCCCTACGTTCTTCACCCATGGTCAGTGCTCAAACCAGTGGTGCTGTGAGAATTTACAAAACAGAGGTCTATATCCAGTTGTATGCAGAGGAAACATATTGTAAGAATTTGCATTACAAGTGAGTAAATAGCTTTCCTTTTAGTCATAAAGCATAGTTTTATGGGATCATATGTTACATAGGAAAGCAAAGCTGAAACTAGTACTATATTTATTGGGGCGTGCATAGTTTACTGCATGTGGCACAACTACCCATAGGCAGGAAGAAAACAGGCTCCGTCACAGCCATCAGATCAGAGCTACAGTAGATCTGCAAACTAACCAAAGCCAGCTTAGACCTCAGTGCAATACTAACAAACCTGGTTTGTATACAGGAAATCGAGGCTTGAAGTTACAAAAAGGGTACAACAAGGGGTTAGTGCTTCACCATATTTGAAAATCTATTGTTTTCATTGTAAAGACTTAAGAAAAATATGTTACGGTGGGCAGACACGGCAAAGCCATAGCTGAAAGCTAACAGAAATCCTGTTATGCAACAAAAAACTACCTTTTACGGTGTGGTATTTCTTCACTGAAAGCAGATCATTTTTATAAAGAGCTGGTATTTTTCAATATTCAAAGGTCTTGGCCCATCAAAGCTGGTGTTAGATTTGGAATTTCACTTTTGTTGCCAAGGTGACAAACACTTATAAATATACCACATCTTCTAATGTGCTTTTAACTTAGTATTTTTATGGCTTTTAAATCAGATACCATTAGCAAATATATTAGGTAATTTAGCTGAAAGACCATTTTCTACTAACACTTTTTGTTACATTTCCCCAGGTACCTCAGTAAATGTCTGTTGTGACATCGCAGTCCTGCCAGGCTTCTAGCATATAAGGATACGTACAGTACATCTGGTAAGAATTAACATATTACCTTAGGGTTTTCTATTTTTTTGTGTTGATAATTACAAATTGTACCAAAGAAGACAAATATTAAGGGTTGGATTCTACAGCCCATTGAGTTCAGAAGGAACTCTGTGGAGGTAATGACTCCAGGATTGACCATACTGTGCGTTGTTATTCTTGGCTCCCATCTCCGCTTTTTATAACATGGTAACGAGGCTGAAAGCACAGGGGAGACCATAATGGCCCTTCCCTCTGCAAAGGGGAAACAAACAAACAAAACCTGCCCGGGTATTTTCTTCTTTTTCATAGACTCGAAGGCCTGAGGAGACATCTGCCATCACCTGGTGTGATGCCCGGCAGGTTCCCAAGCAAGGAGCTGTCTTGCCAGGAAAGGGGCTGGTGCCCGGCAGGCTGTGTCTCAGCCCAAGCACGGCTTGAGGGAGCCTGGCTTGGAAATTGATGTGGGCAGATGGGAGGTGATGGTGGGTGCAGGAGCTGAGGGCCACCTGCACCCTCAGGAGCATCCTGAGGGCTGTGGATGAGTGATCTCACTGTATGCACCAGTGGTAGAGCCATGAGAGGGCTAGGCAGCAGGGATGGAGGTGGTTCAGCCAGCGAAGGCAGCCACGGACACTGACAGCCTCTGACTGCAGCCAGCCACAGGCGTGGAAGTTGTGCTTTCCCTGCTATCCTGAAACCATATCTGGAGGAAGAAGCTGGGCTGGGCTCTGCTCCCAGGACCTCTGTCTTGCACCAGGAGTCCCATCCTGCGCCGAGGGCCATCCTGGTCAGGGGTGCGACCCTGTGAGCAGGCAGGGCTGGAGGGGTGGGGTGCTGACAGGAAGGAGCAGTCATTTCTAAATACAGATTTTAAATATTTTGACAAAGCTTGCCATCACTGAGGGTTAAGCACAATTCATAAACCAGTGAATAAACTTCCTGCAACAGCAGCATATTAGATTGGGTGGAAAGGTCTGATGGAGAAGCATCCAGGAAACATCTTTCATGGCTGCATATTAAATTTAATCTGCCACCCATGTCTTTTAAGACTTGGTATTCATCTGCTGAAAAAAAGATATTGATCTGAAAGAAAAAGAGACAGGGGAAAAAAAAACAGCCTACTCTAACTCTTTGGTGAAGTAGAAGAATCTTAAGGAGAAACTCATTGTGTTTGAGCTACAAAGAGCCACCCTGCACTGCACACACAGGGCCTGTATATGTCCCTCTCGCCCCCAGCCCGGCACTGTCCCATTGGCCTCTTCATTCAGCACAGCTATCTGTCATGAAGAATTTAAGCTTCATATTTTCATCTGTCAGTTGCGAAAAGGCCTGTCAGCTGAAGCTTACACCACCATTTGCCAAAAAGCCTATAGCCCATGCTGACAATACACTCTTATATTTGTGCTTCCAGGCTCCAGATAATCCCTTCACTTTCCTCTTCAGCAGTCCAGTTATGATGAGGCTTAAATTGCATATTTTGGGGGTTTTTAAATCCAGATTTTGCTGATAAATGCTATCAGCGGGAATGAAATGAAATACAGCACGGTTTAGCTCTTATTACCAGCGTAAAGCCTACTAGGGGCACTTTGTGAGGGCTAAAGAGACGGTATTCATATTAAACAGGTTAATGTCTATAACATCTATAGTCACAGGAACTTAACATAGGAATGCTAATATCAGCTTTTGTCTACTTTGTCTGTTTGCCGTCCTTGAAAAAATCCACCCATCCTTCAAGCAGTACATTTCCCAGTTTCTTTCTTTAAATTGATTTACAAAGGGAAATAAGATAACCAGCTCATTAGAAATCCATAGACAATTATTTTTTATGCTCTGTTACACCACAAAACTACTTGTATAATGGCACAGAAGGAAGAAAGTTTATAAATCTGCAAAGCACACTTGCAAGCCCTAACACCTTTCGTGTAAGACAATTAACAAAAGTACAGTGATAAAAGAGCTATAGTAAAAACTGGTCACCAACCCATCTCAGTCTGCTGTGTTTCTGACAGTAAGGAAGGATGCAAGAAGCTAATTCTCACACCTGTAACTTTAGGACTGCACAGCTTTGATGCTCACACCTAAAAACAACACAGCAAAAAGTGAAATTCCTTCAAAAACTCAATCTCAACTGTAGATTCTATGGGGACGTAGCACAGTAACCCAGGTTAAGTATTTGCTGTCTTGTCTCTAAGAAATCAATTGTGCAACCATAATGCAGCCACAAAGAAATCACATCTTTAACTCATTAAAGGCTTTTAAATTGTCTAATCGATTATGACTCAATTACATTTTTCTGAAGTCAATATTAGATTATATACCTAAGAAACAACTTTACAGTTTTCTTCCTTGGTGAACCACCATTTTTCCCAGCAATTCTAAAATATTCTAACATAATATGCTAGTCCCACAGGAATTTCTCTTTCATTGCCATATATTGTCATTTGGAAACCTACTTCAGAAAAATTTTTTTTTCAACCCGTAATCTGAGTCTGGAAGGAAAAGGGAGATGGACTACGGTAGGGAAGTATGAAAAAGTAACCTTATTGTTAGTAGGTTGCAGCCTGATCCACTTTTTCCCTGGCAAAGATTTTCAGGTTTTCACATTAAAAAGAAACAACAACAACAAAAAAAAGGTTGAGAGTTACTGCCTTGGAATATCTTTTCCATGAGACGCGAGGTGGGAAGTTGCTTACCCTCAGCTGACTCGTTCAGAAAATGAGGGCAGTTGCAAGGCCACGTATAAAGTGAGCCGTCTCTGGAAATATTTCTGCGGCTGCTTTATACGGTATTCCTGCAACTGAAACAACTTGTGTGTGTAGATTTGAGCCGGTAAGTGTCCTCCAGGTCAGAAACTAATGCAGTTGTAATGCTACTGAAAAAGCTTGAAATAGAGGACTGCCACGAATGGCCTAGCTGTTGGGGTCCTGCTGTCTTCTGCTACAACCAGCTGTGGCAAATAATTCTTCTCCCAGTGGGATCAAGTTCCCACCTGCAAAATACTTTTTTGCCCCTGTTGTATCCTTCATCTGTGTCCCACCAGTAGGTGAAGAGCAACCAAGAGAAATTAATCTGGAAGGGAGGGTTGTATCACAACCTGCATTTTTATTTTATTAATTTATATATATTAAGGTTTGAATAGGGTCATGCAAATAGATAAGAATATCTGACAAAAAATATGTAAGTCATATTAACACTGGCAATAATTATTAGACATCCAATAAATCTAGTTTTTCCATAACAATAGTGAAATAATGCCAAGACAGCAGCAAAGGGGCATTGCCTGTTCAGTCCCTCTTCAAAGCAGCAAGTACATCCTGCTCCAGAATATTCCCACACAATGACTTATAGAAAAGAAGGGTGGGAATTAAGATAAATGGGGATCACTTTGAAAGGCAGGGAGAAAGGAAACGATAAATGCTGGTGTAGTGTATAAATTGGCTCTTGGTGCCCGGGGTAGTTGGAGGTGTCTGTGAAGCTAATCAGTGCTAAAGGATGGTGATTTGTGTCAGCTATTTTTCTGTCCAAAAGACTGAAATATCTGAGGGACAGAGGTTTTGTGTTCCTCTGTGTTAACACCTAGAATATTTTGGATCTCAGTGTACTGTTACTGTTGTTAGAAATAAGAATTCCCTTAGCATTGCATATGTGTTGACTATCTTTACTTTTTTATAAAAATAGAAATTAAAAGACTAAAATATATTTTGTTTTAGGAATTAATTACTTCAGGAGCTGTAGCAAGTGATTCGATTCCATAAGCGATACAGATTTTAATGACTGAGTTGCACTGTCTTGGGGTAAAAGTTCAGAAAAGAGTTTCACCTCACTGAAAAGCAGGATTTTACTCCTGAATTCCTGGGAAGTTCCCACTTAAGCTAAGTGCCTTTTGTCTCTGGAACTACTTATTAGAAGCAGGATCACTGCCTCATTTAAAGAACAACAAATGGAGGAAGCAAATCAACGTTTCTTTCTGCATTTGGGAACAGCTTCGGTTAAATCTTAGTTACCCTTCTTCACAGACACCTGCAAATCGGTCTGATGGTGTCCAGTATCTTTGCAGATGAAGGAAAGAGAGACAATTGCTTGATATAATACATTCTCTTTGCGGGTGAGAAATACTGGCCTTTCTTACTAGGTTAGATTGGGCAGCTCCCTCTTCCAACTGCTTGGTTTTAGGACTCTCATTCCTAGATGTTGAGCAGCTGATTTTAATTGCTTTATTTTTTCTGAGAAACCAAGCTCTTACCCTCAGCACCAATTGTGGGGTAACAAACTCATGAGGGCAGCAAGCTGCTTAACCGCCAGGCATGACAAATACTCACCTCCTAAGTCTCTTCTAGGGATCCCAGCCAAACCTTTCTTTCCTTTTCTGTTATTCCTATTCCAATTATTCCTTCTTCCTGCCCTCCAGTGTCTTTGAAAGGATTTGTTTGATTAGTAGCTACATTTTTCTACTTTAACCAGTGGAGTTTGACTCGACGTGCAGGTAGATGCCAGGAAAAATCACTTCTGTCGGGTCCAATGCCCGAGGTAGTGACAAGATCTCATCTCCAGTCAGCACAGTAATCCATTGGCACCAACACGGGAGCCACTAAGATGAAAGACCCCACTCCTGTCTCCTTGCTGCTAGTTGTCATGTTCCAGTCCTCTTGGTGGGAAGCATTGGATCCTGCTCCCCAGGACTTCTTGGAGGAAGCTGGTAGGACCCTGTGTCCTTGCTTAGTGGGATAAAAACATCTACGTCTCATCCTGCCCTAATCAGACACAGCCTGCTTTCACCGGAGTTGGTGGCAAAAGTCCTAACTCCTTCCCTAACTTCTTCAAGCAAGATTCATGTTTGGTTCTTGGAGTGTTTTACTGGCACGTCAATAACATTTCCCAGACACTTCAGGCTCCTTTATTTTTGTTTTATTGTTTACTCTGCTAGGGGGTAAGAGAGCCAGAGGCCAGGCATTTAAATTAGGATGACATTATTCAATCTTTCTACAGTGTGGTAAAGTTGTCATGGCCAGCTCTGGGGAGTCACTGCCCTTCTGAACTTCAGGGTTCATGTTGGTTTTGATCTGTCATTGCAGTAATGAACTTTCTTTGTTTCCTTTATCAACAGGATGGTACCCACCTTCAGAGACAGAGAGACACCCAGATGAGAGATGCAGAGGCCGCCAGTACTACCTGTATGGGAAGCAGTGGTAAAAACGTTTGCCAGCCACTCACTACTTGCCCTCACAATTTTGCCAGCAGCCATATGACTCGGGGCAGGCCAGACTGCAGGAAAATAGTAAGAAACACACACAGTAGTGTTTCCTTTTCGAGTTGCAGTATAATAAAATGAACAGCATGAAGATACTTGTCCCACTCTGTGAAACAAATAGGTGGACTAAGGGCTAATAACTCCAGTCCTTAATTTTTCATCTTGAGTTAATCCTGGATATTAAATGGGATGGAAGGGTAAACTGGGTATTTTTTTGAGTTGTGTAGAGATGACAGAGCATAACATAGATGAAAGTACGTGAGTGCTGTGGAGCCAGAAAAATTCTGTGCTACTATACTCTGCATCCACAGTCGTGTACTTCAAATTACTCACTTCATGAGATATGCTGGGGGGAAATCAGAGATTCCAGATGACAAAAAGCGAAGAAATGGGCTTGTTTCTCCCCTAGACAGGATGTTTATTATGTTCCCCTTGCTTTGTTCTTTGAATCAGTATTTCTTCACAGTTTTTAAACCACGCATCTTTGTAAAAGTCAGAGTTTCCCACAATGTTATTAATTTCAGTTTGAGAGGATTGAAAGAGCAAGGGCGCAATTAAGTACACAGTATGAAATAGTTAGATTTAGCAGGAAACTGTAAAGCTTTATTTTTTTAAATGTTTCTCAACTAAATGAAAGTATAAAGCAAAAGATGCTGGATTTTTTAAATGTCAAAGTAATTTTGGCCTATCTCTGGCCTTTCCATTTGCTTCATTAAAGCAGCTCTGTTATTCTGTAAACTTCATAGTCTCAGTGGGAACACAACACAGTATTTGCCAGAGCTAGATTTAAGTGTAGGCAAAGTAAGTAGTTGCCTACCTTAACAAGGCACTAGATGCTGCAGAAAAATCAAATTTGCAAATATAAAATATTATTATTTTCCAACAATAAGTGTTTCCTGTTCACATTGGCATAAAAAAGTAATATCGTTCTTCTAGTATTTTATTGAAGAGTGAAGAAGCCCATGGAGGAGGACACAGAAATGTCTTTATGTCTGACACAGAAGGGGTGAAGGCTGGCAGTGGCTTCTGCTGCTTGGCTGTTTGAAGTGGCCTTTGGCAGGTGGGGGGTGAGGATGCTGGTTGGAGCAGATCTGCTAACCCCACGGAAAGCAACACACCTAAGCACACCGCTGCTGTGGGAAGGCCTTCCCTCTACAAGCAAGTACTTTTAAAATAACTTTAGAGGGGGGTTGTTCAAAATAAACTGCCTTGCAGCCATAGGTAAAAGTTGGGGTGTTTTTCTGTTCCTGCTTTTAGATTTAAATAGTTTTAAATTTTTATTACACATCACCTGCAAAATGGGCTAAAGCAACTGTTTTGGGTTTTTTTTCTAACCGATTTCTTTTATCTGTGCAGTTACTACACTAGACAGAAGCTCTAGCATTTTAGGTTTCCAGCACCTGAAAACTGCAGTCTTGCAAGCTGGAGTCTTTTAACTGGAAAGCAATAGAGAAATGACAGTGGTTCACAGTGAAAGAATGACTTCTGGGACCACATATTTGAGTCTCTCAGTTCTGGATCAACTGAGCAAATTAAGGTAAAATCCAGAGGGACAAATATACTGCGCAGATTAACTTGGGAAGCATCCTTTTATAGAAACAAGCAGGGAAGTACAATACAGTGCTTTAAAATGCATTAAGTATACATTATTCCTCAGCTCAGAGTTAATTCAAGCAATAAACTCACAGATTTCACACAAGCTAAAGCTTCCTACAAATCTCATAACCAAGTTCCCTACCAAACCTCAGGGGAAGCTTTTATAATGATAACTCCTTTCCCCCACCTCCTAGCTGACCTGGAAGAGCTTAGAGAATTGTACTTAACCATACTCTTGTCCTAAAACTTTTTATTATTATTGTTATTACCCGTGTTTTTCTCTGAACCTGTGTATAAAAGAGAGGGGATTTCCCCTCGCACCAATTAACACCCAAATCTCACCTCTCCTTTCTTCCTCCTCAACAAGAAGTTAACCCCTGCTGAGCTCTTTCCCCCAAGGCATCTATAAAGCCTCACAGGTGAGCTTGCTGCAGTGTAATGAATCAGCACTGATCTTCCAACAGATAAACACCAATCTTTTATTCTAGCCACCTGGCTCTGGATTTACCAGACAAGAGTCTATGGCTTGAGTTAGCTGGATTTTCTTCTCTTTTGCAATATTCTTGATTTTGTATTTTCCTTCCTTTAGCAAGCCCTCTTGGGAGCAAAGGTGCTTTGGAACATCTTCAGGCTGGCATTTTTCTTTCCTAAAATCCACATTCTGATGGTTTATGTTGGAGAAAATTACCTTGTTTTGTGTATGCTTATTCTCTTGAAGTCTTTCAGTTGTGTCAGAGCTCTTTTTTCACAAAGTCCTTGAAATACAGATGAGTTTGTTACACCTGGACAGAAGTAATATGGAAATATTTTCATTTCAGTGGAGGTTTAATTATCATTAAATGTGTTTTTTATACCTTGGGGAAAATGAATAGATTTCTGTGGTTATACAGGTAAACTTGTCTTGTCTCCCTGTGGTTTTGACCATAAGAATGTAGAGTCAAGAATTGTAATAGTTCACTAAAATATTTTCTGTCTTAGATGCGCATGAATCATATAATTGTTTGCTTAATGAAGCTCTTAAGAATAACTAGAAGCAATGAAATGCATTAAGGAGTCTAACAGAAAGATGGGCCGTAGTACCAAATTACTTCAGATTTTTATGATTGTTCTCAAGTAGGGAGTAAAGTGGGAGGATAAAACAATACTTCAGTTCAATTTCTATCTCTTCACTCATTTCATATTAGAAGTAAGTGTTTTATAGGACTGCTTTCTATTTATTCTCTGGTCCTGAAATACAAGTACTGTTCTGTTGCCTTTAAATTTCACCTTTCTCTCTTATCTCATATGCTTTGAGGAGAACATCACCAAATAACATTGACTCCTGCTTTCCTTAGTACTTTTTAAAACTATTTCTGAGCAAAACACTTATTGTAAATTTGTAATATGGGTTTTGGTCTCTGCTGCTACCCACAATTTTTTTAAGTCTGTCACAGGGGACAGAATAAGGAGTCCATGTTTTGAGCCTTTCAAATGTGTGCCTTTTGTCTGGTGCTTTCTTTACTTTGTTCATTCTAAAAGGAGTGGTCTTTCTGAGAGAGAAAAAAAAAGCTTCACAGAAATATTTATCATCGGTCTCACATGCAGTGGGGGGTATTTGTACCAGATAGCAGCACAGATAGGTAGCTAGAGTTCATCTTGGGTTAAATTCTGGGAAAGCCGTGGGAGAACAAGCCTTCTGTTTAACTGACATCTTGTATTTACAAGGGAGATTGTGTTGCTAAAACCCAGGCAGGCTAAATATTCCTTGTATTTAGAGGACCATGGTGTTAGCAGATCTGCTGCTGAATTTATAATGGCTGTCAGTGGTTTACTGATATTTTTTGTGCCCCTTACTCATTATGATGTACTTAAGTGCATTTCTATGTGTGTTTGTTGAAATCTTCTCAAGAGCTGCATTTTGGGTTCAGTCACTGCTTGTGAGTTATTCCTTGGAAATGGAATGTTAATTGTGCTGGAGACAAAAGATGCTAATATTTCTTTACATAAACAAAAATTATTATTTAATGCATAAATAATTGTTGTTAAATCAATTTTCTTGTGGATTTGAAGAGAAAGATTGTCTCATTTTCACTCTTGGTGACTTATAGAAAAGTACATAGTTTTTCTACACTGCACTTTGTGCAGAAGGATAGGCAGAGAAACAGCCATGCTATGTATAATAAATGAGAATTAGAAGTAATGAGTAGAACAGCACAACTCAGAGGACTGGTAATAGGATCCAGAGCCTTTTCTCTTCCAGGTGTTCAGATGCTGGGTAATGAACATGTCATAAATACCTCCATAGCAAGGTCACCAGTTTCAATGAGGTCTGTGTCAAGAATGGCAGGAAGGCATTAATACACGAGCATCAGTCGCTGGGAGAACATACACCATTTATGTCTGTTGCACAGAGGTGAATACTGGACTGTGTTGTTTGAACCCACACTAGCCCCATCACCAAAGGACCCTCTGCCAGGAGAGGCTGTCAATGTATGCCCTGGCATGGGCTGCACCTGTTTGTAGTAGCTGTCCTGGGAGGACATCACAGACCAGAGCAGTTGCTGTGTTTGCTGTATGACTTCTGCTGGGTTCTCTTTACCTCATGTGGCTACGTAAGAATATGATGCCAAAAAGTCCCTAACAGTTTTATGTGCTGCAAGCAGCAAATTATGGTTTATTTTATGCAGGAGATGTAAACTAGATGACTATGCTAATTCTGTCCTGACACTGTAATTTTCAGTTTGTTTCCATGTAAAAAATCATTGCTTAAAGGAAATGCCACACTTGCTAACCTCAATCCATACTCTTCCTGACCTGTAGAGGAGCAGGGCTGGATCTCAGGTGTGCCTTTTCTGTTCAAAGGCAAAGCTGCTCACATACTTGCATATAACAAAGACCAAATTTTTATTTAGCTGAAGGTTTGTATTAACATCATTAAAAGTTCAGCTGTTGTTTTGAGCTTTTTCTCTTGAGAACAGCAAACAGTTTTGTCAGAAACCATATCATGCCAGCACTAAAGAGAATTAATTCCTTTTTTTATATATGGTAAATAGTCTGTGCATTTTTTTACTTCTACTCAGAGCATTAGCCTTGGAGCTTAGCAGCATATACCTTTAAGTGTTTCTAACTGAAAAACACAAAGCATTGTTTTCTCTTGGAGAACCAGCTCCCACTTTGGATTTAGGAAAGAATGCAACACTGAGATAATCTCACTTTTCCCGTCATCATCCTTTCATTCTTCTTCACTTCCCCCTCCCCAGACACAAGGTGACATATCCAAGTACTTGTCCTTCAACAGATTCTACAGCAAGCAACAGAGCAGAAAGCCCTAATATCTATTCATTTGTAATCTGTCATTCTTAAAGTATTAAGGACAATTGACTTCACGTCTCAGGTAATTAGAATAGTCATCCTTTGCTCCAGATTTTTAAAGTAAGTGTCTCAAACTCTTAATCAGTACATTTATTGATGTCTTTCAACATATCTGTTTCCTGTCAAGTGTGTGTTAGATTTGAAAAAAACCCTTGCATACTGAATTGTGCATAAGAATTGTATTAAAAACCTTTTTCTATTGCTTTTGTAATCAAATAAAATATATTAGTGACAACATAGTATTTTCCACATTCAGAGTAATCAATCTCTCTTTAATATGGAAATCTGCTCAAAAACAAATTAATAAATATAAATGTCAGGAGTTACAGTTACACAAATGTTTTAGTACTTGTTTTCTCAAGTTTATATTTCCACATCAAGCAATATTAACTATGATAATAGCTAATACCATTTTACAAGCTTTAAGAGTCTCATAAAAAAATGTTGTTGGATTTCTTCAGCTGCTACTGATCTTAGCAAGAAAAAGAAGCCATTCCTCACCTCAGAAACCCGAGTCTTGACTTCGGCCACTAAACCAAGTTTGTGTAATTTTTGTTAGCTACAGATATGGGAGATTTCTGGGTATGGCTACACCTAAGTTGAGTATCCTCAGTGCCCTCTGTCTTCTCAACAGACAGTACTCTCCTGATCTGGCAGATCTGTGTTTATGAAAAGAGCAATTTTTAGGGCTTGCTAGGACATTGTCATTCTATAGTTATGACTATAGGAGCCTATCCACAAATAGATTTTTTTGAGGGCTCACTGTCACATTGCTCATTTCAGCTGTCCTATTCAAGTCATTATTCCCTGGCATTTCTCTAGCAAGGAACGGGCAAGTCTCTCAAAGGCTAGCACTATGTATTTGGTGCCTTGATGCTTTAGAGCAAGTTACTCAAACCATCCTGCAAAGGAGTCTCAGGCTGATGTCAAGTGCTGAACAGGAAACAAAAAAGAACCAGTTTGGGGTGGGGTTTATTGACTTGAAGGCAGAGTGTGACAGCAGATCTCTTTCTTTGCTGCAGTTATCTCCGATTCACCACACTGCATCAAAAAGCAGCAGAATGTTTCTACAGCAAGGATTTTGCATAGAGAACTGCAGCAATGAAATCAGACCAGTATGGAAAGCAAAGCTGGTCCCTCCATCCCTTTGCCAGTGTGCAACTCACTCTCTAAGTCTTTCTGCTTTGTAGGATGTGATATATTTTCTGTCCCAGTCAGGACCTGGCTTGAACTCTTAAACTAAGAATCTTGTATTTGGTTTTTTTCTATATTGGGCAATCAATGGTCATCAAATACTGAAAAGCAATATACTGTGGTAAAACAGGAGGTTAAGCTTACATTTGCGTTGTTACCATGTCCTAGTTATCACACAGGACATTTTCTAGACTCTCCTGCAGCAAATACCTTGTATATAGACTAGGAACCACATGTAG